>NC_035107.1:4557500-5183750 GCF_002204515.2 Aedes aegypti
CGACTTCGCTATTGAAAATTGTTTGCAAACCACTAGAATGCCAGCTGGTGCCCAACACAATTTCCAATTTTCCAAGAACCGGGAGAAACGAACGTTTTACCACGGACGACGACGGTTCCTTTATCCGACAACTAGGACAGGCGACGACCGGTTTCGTTTGCCCGCCAGAGACATGCGATGTTTATCACCATTGTCTGGGACTATTCTTTTGCTATGCTTCGATTCCAAGATTCCCCCTTGCCAGCGTCGTCCCTGGTGCCAATACGAATACGAACATTCGTAGATATTCCGTCCCCTAAAAACCCCAACCCAACATTCGTCAGAACAAGTTTGTCCCCATTCCCCGTGGTGATGACAACAACAAGGACAACCATAATGATGCTCGAAGCATTCTTGTCCTGTGTGGCTGGGTTGCGTCTTTCCACCCGCAGTTCTGAATATTCCAAGAAAGCGGAAGGAAACGACAGGACAGAGATATTCACCGACACCGATCTAAGCAGGCTTGCCCCATCGTCGGCTGTCTTTTGATTGTGTTTCTGAGGTGACAAAAAAGGGACCGGGAGCCGTCCCGTGAGAAAGAAAGGTGTTTAGATTGAATCAATCATCACAGTAGGCATGGTTTGGAAACTATTGTCCAACGATAGCATAAGCGCATTGACCACGGTGTACAATATTGAGAAGGTGATATATTCCGAAAACTGAAAAATGAAGGATGAAGTCGCTCGGGATCTTTCAATTTAGAACACTGAAACCTATTTTAACGTAAGTTCCATTTACGTAAATCTAGTTTTTATGTGTGCAAGCATTGCAGAATTCGCTCTCATTTGATTTTGAATCACGATCAAAGCAAGCGTAGAAATTGTAGCGGTCCATGATCGGCAATGTGTAGCAAGTTGTAACTAGTTTGATAAATATATGATTTAATTAAAAATAAATCATATAAACTGAATTTCGCAGGCTCGACTTAAATGAAGAGTAACAAAAATCCAATACACGTGATGTCTTCATTTACGTGTTCCCAATTTGTCACGTATAAAAAGATTTCAATGTACCGTCAAATAAATTTCCAGGCTCTGAGTATATCAATTACAGTGTTTTTTTTTTTCAAGTACGTCCCCAAATTTGACAGTACATAGTGTAGGGATTATGAGAGGCTGGAAACAGAGTATAGTAAAACCAAGATAGGTCCGTGAGCTAAAGAACTGTTTAGCTAGTACTCAAAATGAAATCAATCGAGATCGTAGTAGGCACAGCTTGACGAAAGAAAAGTAGAGATCAGTTTGTTGATGTATTTTGGGAAGAATAAACGTGCTTTTATAATGATGGAAGAAATGTGTTAATTTTAGTCTAACTCGTTAGAAAATCGAAAGAAAGATTGATCGGGAAATGTGTAAAACCGGCTATGTGAAAAGGCTGGTCACTACATGGTGCATTTGCTTCTGAGAAGGTATCTGACCAAAGCAATTCCTCAGAGAGGGTAACGGACAAAATATTTTTTCTGCGAGAATGACTATGAACGGTACTTAAAAGATTTAATAAATAAATGAGGCGTGTCTCTTGAGA
Organism: Aedes aegypti; assembly: GCF_002204515.2. Classification (NCBI taxonomy): domain Eukaryota; kingdom Metazoa; phylum Arthropoda; class Insecta; order Diptera; family Culicidae; genus Aedes; species Aedes aegypti. The sequence continues at coordinate 4,559,064 of NC_035107.1, forward strand.
GCATAATTCACACAAATTTGAAAGAGTATATAAGTTACATAAAGAATAGCAAACACAAAGTGAATACCATGAGAGGGTAATTGAGATAAAATGAGTCTCCTGGAAGTGAAGTGGAAAATGCGAGATTTGCAATAAGGTAACAGAAATAATTTGAATTCTTGAAATAGTAGGTACAACAGAGCATGTTTTCTGAAATAATCACTGTGAAAAACCATGAGAGAGTAGCTGGCACAGAGTGAGTCTCCTAAGTAAGTAGGCCAAAACAGCGAATACTCTGAGAGAATATCTAACAAAAGAGCGAGCCCCTTTTCTTCTGAAGTAACATTTTGAAAAATATAAAATCAAGAAATTTAGATAACAATGTGAAAAGTGCTTTATACAATTGAAATTCAAGTAGATTTTGATCTCCAATATACACTTCAAAGTTATTAGCGTGTTAAACTTTTCCACAGTAGTATTTTCGTAACATATATAGACAGTAATACTCTTTTCTCATTGGTAGAACCTAAGATAAATATTCCTAAGTATCCTTCTGAGAAAATAGAGCACCATTAATACAGAATTAGAACTTGTAAAGTTTTTTGTACTTTTGCAATTATAGAAGATTTCGATCACTTATACTTACATTGACAGCCTGGAAAATAGATAGCATGAAAATTAAATAAAGAAAAAATACGAATCTAAAACGTTTTAGTATTTAAAAGAAATAGAAATTAATATATTGTCAATGCTAATAAAAATGAATATAACAAATTAGTTAGTAGATGAGAGTAGAATGACTCTTCTGAAGCAGTCTAATAAGAGGGTAGCTGAATTATAACGAGTCCTTTGGGTAGGCTTCACATATATCGTATTGCCTGAGAAAGTAGGTAACAAAAGAGCGAGTGAGCTAGAAAAGCGATTCCTCTGAGAGGGTAGTCTCTACAAAAATGGGAGTTTCCTGAGAGGGTAATTGACACAAAGTGAGTCTCATGAGAGGAAAGCTACACAAAGTGAGTGTCCTCAAAGAATAACTGTTTTGGCTCAAAGCGAGTTTTTTTGAGAAGGTGAACGATAAAAAGTGAATCCCCTGAGAGGGTAACTGACAAAACGCGAATGTTTTGAGAGAGGAGTTACGAAAGGCAATTAAAGGACTAAATAAATAAACAAAGTGTATCTTTTGAGAGGATAATTCACATAAATCTTATTGAGAGTATAAGCTACATGAAGAGTACCTAACACAAAGTTAATACTATGAGAGGGTAATTTAGGTAAAGACTGACAGATAAGGGGGAAAAGCGAGACTTGTGAAAACATAACAGAAAGATTGCGAATCCCTGATAAGGTATATACGACAGCGTAAGTTTTCTGAAATAATCACTGTAAAAAGCGAGAACACCGAGAGATTAGCTAACGCAAAACGAAACTCAAAAGTAAGTAGATTAAAATAGCGAGCACTCTGAAAATAATATCTAATGAAGAGCGAGTATCCTTCTTTCCGAAGTAGCATTTTAAAAAATAGATAATCAGAAAAATATATCATTAGATTGCGATTTGTGAAATTGAAACTTTAGAAGAATTCGATCTCTTATACTCATTTAAAGGTTATGAGATTGGAAGACTAGTACTTTCTTTCATATATTGCCAGAACAACGGAATGAGGAAAGGATAAAAAGCAAAATTCTTTCCAAAATAATACCGAGAGAAAAGAGTCCTTATCTCATAGATTTAGAACGTTTACAGCGTTATGTGCTTTTTAAATTCAAATTGCAATAGATAGAGAAAATAGAATACAAAACTAAACATTATGGGTTAAAAGGAATAAAAATCAATGTATATTCAATGCTGTGAAGTTTGAGTGATTTGGATTTTTTTAGAAAATAGTACTAAAGATATAATCATGATAAATAAATTTGTAATCGAGAACAGAATAGCTGTTATGAAAGAATTCCCTGAACTAAAACGTATCCCCTGAAAGGGTATGCTATGAAATGTCCCCGAGAGGGTAGCTAACAGAAAGCAAGTCCCCTGAGAGGATAAGCCACACAAATATCGTATCTCCTGAGAGGGGTGCTAACAGCAAACGAGTCCCTTGGGAGGGTAGCTAGAAAAACGAATCCCCGAAAGGTTTGCTAAAAAAAAGTGAATCCCCTGAGAGGGTATGCTAAAAAAATATCGAGTCTCTTGAAAGGGTAAGCTACAAAGCTAGGAAAGCGAGTCCCCCGATAGGATAGCTAACAAAAAAAAGTGAGTCCCCTTAGAAAATAAGCTACGAAAATATCGAGTCCCCTGAGAGGGTAAGCTACAAAAATATTGAGTCCCCTGAGAGGGTATGTTACACAGCTAGAAAAGCGAGTCATCTGAGAGGATAGCTAACAAAAAAGTGAGTCCCCTGAGAGGGTAAGCTACAAAAATATCGAGCCCCCTGAGAGGGTACGCTACAAAGCAAGAAAAGCGAGTCCCCCGAGAGGGTAGCTAACAAAATAGTGAGTCCCCTGAGAGGGTAAGCTACAAAAATATTGAGTCCCCTGAGAGGGTATGTTACAATGCTTGAAAAGTGAGTCCCCTGAGAGGGTATCTGACAAAAAAGTAAGTCCCCTGAGAGGGTAAGCTACAAAATATATCGAGTCCCCTGAGAGGGTAACATACGATAATATCGAGTCCCCTGAGAGGGTATGTTACAAAGCTAGAAAAACGAGTCCCCTGAGAGGGTAGCTGACAAAAAAGTAAGTCCCCTGAGAGGGTAAGCTACAAAAATATTGAGTCCCCTGAGAGGGTACGCTACAAAGCTAGAAAAGCGAGTCCCTCGAGAGGGTAGCTAACAAAAAAATGAGTCCCCTGAGAGGGTATGTTACAATGCTAGAAAAGTGAGTCCCCTGAGAGGGTAGCTGACAAAAAAGTAAGTCCCCTGAGAGGGTAAGCTACAAAATATATCGAGTCCCCTGAGAGGGTAACATACGATAATATCGAGTCCCCTGAGAGGGTATGTTACAAAGCTAGAAAAGCGAGTCCCCTGAGAGGGTAGCTGACAAAAAAGTGAGTTCCCTGAGAGGGTAAGCTACAAAAATATCGAGCCTAGAAAAGCGAGTCTCCCGAGAGGGTAGCTAACAAAAAAGTGAGTCCCCTGAGAGGGTAAGCTACAAAAAAATATCGAGTCCCCTGAGAGGGTACGCTACAAAGCAAGAAAAGTGAGTCCCCTGAGACGGTAAGCTACAAAAATATCGAGCCCCCTGAGAGGGTACGCTACAAAGCTAAAAAAAGCGAGTCCCCCGAGAGGGTAGCTAACAAAAAAGTAAGTCCCCTGAGAGGGTAAGCTACAAAAAATATCGAGTCCCCTGAGAGGGTATGTTTTTTTTTTTTTTTTTTTTTCATGCAACTAGGAGTTTAAAAATCTTCATAGACTGGCCTGTATTTGTTCATGCTCATGCCAGTGTAATTTTTGGCGCGGTGTGGGATCCACTTAGTGCCTTCCCCACTAAAAACACTCTCCTAGGTTTAGTACCATCACCATCACCCTCCGGAACTACCTTCCGGTATTACTTCGAAGGGGAGGACAACGTGCTGAGCGCACCACTTCAATTTGTTATTCTACATGCTGAGCCCTTCGGCTCCTGAGCCCTTCGGCTCCTGAGCCCTTTGGCTCCTGAGCCCTTCGACTCCTGTTAGCAGTTTTAAAACCGTTCAACGACGTGCCTCATGCTGAGCCCTTCGGCTCCACTCGTTAGTAATTTGTTAATACCTATTTTCGCCCTTTGGCGACCCGTCAATTTGTTAGTACCTACATGCAACATTCTGAGCCCTTCGGCTCCAGTTTGTGCACCACTCTGAGCTCATACAAAGCCCGCACTCGTACGGTTACGGCGACTATCTCCTTTCCATAGTTCAGCTGGTAAGATGCCGAGGTTGGTCCAACGATTCCGGTTGAGCATAACTTCCGGTTCGTAGGCGCCCCGACTATTCAATACCAGCGTTCCGACGTATTCTACTCGACCAGTCCCCGACGGTGGACCTAATCTACACCGACGGAGAGTTCCCCGGCGGTGGAATTTCTCCCGATACCGATTCTTCTACTTCTACGATACGAGCCGACCGGAGGGGTGCCGAAGTCAGTCCAGCGATTCCGGTGGAGCCTAGCTTCCGGTTCACTGGTGCCCCGACGACCCTCAACCGTCGCTATGACACGTCTACTCAACTAGTCCCCGGCGGTGAACCTAGCCTACACCGACGAAGAATTCCCCGGCGATGGAAGTTCTTCCGATACCGATTCTTCTTCTGATGCTGCTACTGCTGCTCTTTAATTTTTTACGGGCCGACCGGTAGGGTGCCGGAGTCAGTCCAGCGATTCCGGTGGAGGCTAACTTCCGGTTCACTGGTGCTCCTACGACCCGGGACCGGTGCTACGTCGCGTCTACTCAGCTAGTCCCCGGCGGTGGATCTAGCCTACTCCGGCGGAGAGTTCCCCGGCAAAGGAATATCTCCCGGAACCGAGCAGTATCATTTTCCCTTCGTCCGCTCTTTTAGAGTGTCGAAAACAGTCCGGCGCCCTTCTTCGTTCGGCAGGGCTGCCTACGTCATCTGACGCTGCTCCTCTCGCCATGTCCGCTGTAGTGTTGACATAATCTGAACAACAGATCGGTTCACCGCGTTCCACTTATCTTCATTACTACACATCTTTAGGACGATATTTTCCACGTTCACGTCGTCTCCGACGATGGCAGTCATTTCGCTTCGCTGCTGTGCAAACCGTGGGCAAGTAAAGACTACGTGCTCTGGTGTTTCTTCTATGTCTCGGCATTCAGGGCACAACGGTGACCTTGCGTGGCCGAACCTGTGCAAGTACTGCTTAAAGCAGCCATGACCAGACAGGAATTGCGTCAGTTGAAAATTAATCTCGCCGTGCGCTCTAGTGGTCCATATCGACACGTTTGGAATCAGTCGGTAAGTCCACCTGCCCTTCTCTGCGTTGTTCCATTGCTGCTGCCATTTACTAAGCGTGTTGGCTCTCGCTCTGTTCCGGCCTCTCCCTGTGGCTCGATCCCTGTAGCACTCGCTATCCTCCTCCAGTAGAAGGCAGATAGGAATCATTCCGGCTATTACGTGCACGGCGTGCGATGATATCGTTCGATACGCACTCGCTACACGCATTGCCATCAGCCTAAACGTACGGTTCAACTGGGCACGATTTCGTCCTGTCTTCAGTGCCGCCGACCACGCTGGAGCTGCATACCGGATGATCGACGTTGACACGCTCGCCAGTAGCCTCCTCTTGCTACTGGTAATCGCAGAATTGTTAGGCATAATTCGGGATAAGGCCGATATCACCTTTGTCGCCTTATTGCAGACGTAGTCGACGTGACTGTTGAAATTCAAACGGTCGTCCAACATCACGCCCAGGTGTTTCACTTCTCGCTTCGAGTTTATGATGCACTCACCGACCATGATGCTCACATTTTGTACTGCCTTCCGGTTACTGATCATAACCAATTCAGTCTTTTGATGGGCCAACGCTAGCTTCTTCTCTCGCATCCAATTTTCCACGGCATCTATCGCCTCCGTTGCCAGTACCTCCACCTCTTCCCGTGATTCGCCGATCACTACAAGCACTACATCGTCCGCAAAACCGACAATCTTGACTCCTCTGGGCAGGTTCAGCTTCAGCACTTCATCGTACATGACATTCCAAAGGGTGGGACCCAAGATGGATCCCTGTGGAACGCCCGCCGTAACCAACAGATTTCTGATCCCGGCATCTGTTTCATATATCAGTGTCCGGTTCTGAAAATAGCTTTTCAGAATCTGACATAGATACTTAGGCACCCTCAACCTGTGCAACGAGTCGGCAATTGCTACCCAGCTGGCGCTGTTGAAAGCGTTTTTAACGTCAAGAGTGACAACCGCACAATATCGGTTCCCTCTCCTCTGCTGCTTCTGTACCGTCTCCATGGTTTCCACTACCATTCGGATGGCATCTATCGTAGATCTACCTTTCCGGAATCCATACTGCATGTTCGATAGACCGTTCTCGTTCTCCGTATACTTCGTAAGCCTGTTAAGAATCACTCTCTCCAACAGTTTTCCGACAGTATCCAACAAGCATATCGGCCTATATGCAGAAGGATCGCCGGGCGGCTTACCTGGCTTTGGTAGCAGCACCAGCTTTTGTCGCTTCCAAATGTCGGGAAAGTTTCCGTCCTCCATACATTTTTGCAGTGTAGTCCTGAACATGTCTGGATTCTCCTGGATTGCCGTTTTAAGGGCCAAGTTTGGAATCCCGTCCGGACCCGGTGCCTTCTTCACTGGTAAGGCTTTCGATACCACGACCAGTTCCTCGTTCGTTACACGGGTCTCTTCGTCGTGTACATCCTGTTCATCGTACGGTGTAGGTGGCCAGACCGTAGGCTCGTGCGTCGGAAAAAGAGTTTCGATAATAACCTTCATTTTCTCCGGACATCTGTCGGGTGGTATTGCTGGACCTTTCATCTTTGCCATGGCCACTTTGTAGGCATTCCCCCACGGGTTTTCGTTGGCATTGCGGTAGAGCTCTTCCAGGCACGCTTTCTTGCTGAGCTTGATTGCCTTGTTGAGTGCGGCCCTTGCCGCCCTATAGGGCAATCTTCTTTCTTCTCTTTCGACGTTGTTGCTAGCCCTCTGCATCCTCCTCCTAGCTTGGAAGCAATGTGCGCGTAGGTCACCGATCGTCGAATTCCACCAGTAGGCTGGTCGTCGACAGTTTCTAGGTTTCCCCATCCTCGGCATAGTTGCATCGCACGCCCGCGATAGGGCTGCAGTCAACTCCTCTGCGCTTAGGTTTACTAAGTTATTCTCACGCCTCATCGCTTCCACGAACACGTCCTTGTTAAAAATCTCTGTTTTCCACCTCCGCTCGTATATCTGGGCTCCACTCGATTCCATCTGCAAACAGTGCCCAAAGCGGTACCGAATCGCTTGGTGGTCGCTGTGGGTGTAATCCTCGCATACTCTCCAGTTCATATCACGTATCATTCCTGGGCTGCAGAAAGTGACATCGATGATAGACTCTCGACCATCCTTACGGTAGGTGGTGGTGGTACCGTCGTTGGCGAGATCGACGTTCAACTTAGCTAGGGCCTCCAGAAGGCTGCTCCCCCTTGGGTTCGTGAAGCGGCTGCCCCATTCGACCGCCCAAGCATTGAAGTCTCCAGCTACTACCACTGGTCTTCGGTCGGTTAGCTCTTCCGTCAGTTTGTCCAACATCCGGTTGAACTGTTCGATCGTCCATCGTGGAGGTGCATAACAACTACAGATGAAGACACCGTTGATTTTGGCTATAACGAATCCTTCATCTGCGCAGTGCACCACTTCTTGAATGGGGTATTTTCCCACTGTCCATATCGCTGCAGTTTTGGTTCCGTCTGATATCCAGTTTCCATCTCCGGGTGGAATTTGGTATGGCTCCGAAATTATCGCAACATCGCATCTATGTTCCGCAACAGATTGCCGCAGAAGATGTTGTGCCGTATCACAGTGGTTGAGGTTGATTTGCACTACCTCCACTGGGACTTGAGGGTATGTTAAAAATGGGTAAGTGGACTAGAGTAGTAGTTGACACAAAGCGAGTCTTATATGAGGAAAGCTGCACAAAAAGAGTGTCCTTAAAGAAAAACTGTTTTAGCTCAGAACGAGTTTCCAGAAATGATAAAAAGTGAGTCCCCTGGCAAAAGCGGGTTTGGCTATGAAAAGCAATTAAAAGATTAAATAAATAAACAGAGCGAGTCTCACAAAATGAACATTTCGAGAGGATAGTTGAGATAAAGCAAGTCTCCTAAAGGGTAGCTGAAAATGCAGGCATTGTAAGAAGGTATCTGAAATAGGGTGAGTTACCTTAAAGGATAGGCTTTAATGAGCGAATATAGCTACTACAAAATGACTAGGCTCTCATGACCACTTTGAAATTTTAGAAGCTGTTATGAGTCTAGAAAACTGAAATAGATATTTAAGAAACATTGATTGAGTAACATAGAATATGAAACAGTACAGCATTTTGTGCTGTTGAAATTTTGAAACATTTGAATCTCTTATGTTCAGATAACTAATAATATATAATTTTATTGTGTATAGCGTTTTGTGCTGTAGAAATTTTGGAAGATTTGATTTTTTGATGTTCACTTTTACGTTATGAACCTGAAAATTTCTTTTCAAAGTAACATTTGAAAACATATATAGCCAATTAAATAGTATAAGAATATTACAAGCATTTTCTGCCGTTAAAGTATAAGGTAATTTCCATCACTTATGCTCACTTCGATGTCATGAATCTGAAAAAAACTCTTTCCAAATTAGCATTTTGAGAACATTATTATCAATAACAAAGAATTAAAATGTGTAAAGCGTTTTGTGCTATTTAAATTTTAGAAGACATTGATTTTTCATTTTCACTTTGACGTTATGTTAAAACGTTTATAATTTAATTCAATGCAACGTAAACCAAATGATAATATCCTTGATTTTTTCCCAGGAGAAGTAGAGATCCAGAGAAGAAACAATCAAACGTTAAAAAAACGCAGTTCTTGACATCTTCAACCGTGGTGGATACAGGAAACTACCACTACTAAAAGAGTTTTATAGAGCTGTTTGGGCAATACTAAATTTACTTTTGTCTTTTCAGGATCCTAACAAGACTCAAGTTAACAGTATTTCAACAGATAACGGAAGAATCACAATCAAACATTGAATTGGTGACCTAGAAGAAGGAAGCTTTTTTATCACTCTCAAGTAATTTCAAATTATGAATCTACAAAATCTTATATTAAGTAACATAATTTTAAATAACATTTACTCACTAAGAGTAGAGGAAGGGGTGAATGTAGGGATTATGAGAGGCTGGAAACAGAGTATAGTAAAACCAAGATAGGTCCGTGAGCTAAAGAACTGTTTAGCTAGTACTCAAAATGAAATCAATCGAGATCGTAGTAGGCACAGCTTGACGAAAGAAAAATAGAGATCAGTTTGTTGATGTATTTTGGGAAGAATAAACGTGCTTTTATAATGATGGAAGAAATGTGTTAATTTTAGACTAACTCGTTACAAAATCGAAAGAAAGATTGATCGGGAAATGTGTAAAACCGGCTATGTGAAAAGGCTGGTCACTACACATAGTTTTCCACAAGCATGTCGTCACGTAATCAACCAACTATTTCCATTCATTGCGTTTCAATCTCAGGCCTCAGCTGATAATAATAGCTGCTGTAGCTACTCCTTTTATTCTCTCCACTATACGATGGGAACATATCGATTGAAAACTGACTGGTGCAGCATTATTGATGTCGTCTTCCAAGAAACCGATGCCTCCTCCTTCTTGCATGTGTCGGTCGGTACTCCAGAAAATGTTTTCTATACATTTGCTTCGAATTCCCGGGAAGAAATATTTCCATTTCATAACCAACCAATGAGATACAAATATTTTCAAATATTCATCTTGGCATTTGATTTCACTTCCCAAAGCCATTAATAATTAATGTTCCGAAGTGCGTTATCATTCTTTTTCCGCAGGAAAAATATCATGCCAGAGTCAGACATTCTTTTCCCATTATTGAGATGCACCTGTTCGAATCCCCTGCCCGGCGCCAGACGGAAGAATAACTTACTCCCATTCTATTATACTTTATTGGATTCCCCTGAGGGGGGCGGCCTGGAAACGATTTCCCATCTTTATCGTTGCTGTTTCACTTAATTCCCGAAAACCCTAGATCAGTCCGGGCCGATGGGAATGGCACCGCAATACGCAGTAGGTACTGATCGGGTCGGTTGGCAAGCGCACTATGGGCTGGAAATAAAAAACTAGCGACGAAAGCCTATAGAACCTTTTTTGTAAATGATCTGAGATAAATTATTCATTATTGGGAATATGTGTGATTATATAGCAACGATTTATTATAGAATTTCACTGCACTTTATGGCATTATATATATATATATATATATATATATATATATATATATAAGTAATGGAATGTTCGTTGACATTCAGATAAAAAAAAACATTTATTCAATTAATCGTTACTCTACACTGTTACAATACGAACTGAACCTGAATTTCCCTCACTGTCCCTTTTATTGATTACAATTTAATTAATCAGCATAAATCCATCGCATCGGCATCGGCGTCCACGTTGCTGGACGTCTGGGGTCGAGTCGCTGGTCTTCCTGGCTGTTGCTATGCTGGTTCTGTTTGTGTCATCACTTCTGTGGTTCATCGATCGCGGCGGTTGATCGATGTGGCATGTTGGCCTGCCGCCGGCGTCTTCCTCGGTGAGCGTCGTCGTCCACGTTGTTGGGCGTCGATGTTGTAGCTTGCGTGTTACCAGGGAGTTCCACGTGTAACGTCTCCCCCCTGAGTTTCAAGCGTCCTCGTTTGATGTTCTGGCAGCTCGATCCTCAGCGTTGGTTTGGTAATTCGATCTGTCTTCTCATGGCTGGTGTTAATTGACGAGATGCTTTCGTTGTCTGTCTTATCGTCCACTCTTGTAGCTGTAAGGAGTTCCGGCAGGAATTCGACTGCTTTCTTGTCCACCGTTGGCCTGATTTGCTTGTAGAGATAAACGAAAAAGAGACAAAGGAATGTTATCGCCACGAAGGTGGCCCCTCCAAATGTTACTCCATGCCGTAGATGGCTCAGAGATAATTGGACCTCCTTTAGTTTTTCAAGGTTTTGAAACTGTAGCATGGGGTTTTCATCATCTAGATTTGTGAAGTTTCCTGCCTGGAGAGGTTTACTGTATATTGGAATAAGATACTCTTCTTGATGTGTTATGTCGGGTTGTCCGTGGAATGTGTAATTGCGTATTTTGACGGTGCAATTTTGAACTTCAACTATTGTAGCTTCGCTTACCAACCTCGAGTTTCCGCAAGAATCCTTCACTTCTATATTTTCGTTGGTGTCGAGTAGGATGATTCCCTGCGTGACTTCCTTGACTTGGGTTACTTGTCTGGCTTTCGTCATCGGGCATGTGGGTGTTTGATGGTTCAGTATGTTATAGATGCAGTCATCTTCGATTAGATTAGTATTGTCACAGATGTCGCACCTTGTTGGTTGATAATATATCGTGCTGCCATGTTTCGCGACCAGGTTGACGTATGTGTCGATACGTGTGTTGTTGATTTTCAAAGTATGGATTTCCAGTAAGTCGAACGTCCTTCGATCCAAAATCGGGGTTTTCACAAGTAGAACTGCTTCGTCGTTGTTGATGGCGATGCTTGCTGAAGTATACTGAAAAATCTCATCTAAAAATTTCAAATTTAAGTTTTGTTTCCTGAGCCTATCTGCTATTAATTGTTTTTCTTCTAATGAGAGAATATTTTTGTTCACTAATCCTACTCTTGAGAAATCTATTTGTTCTTCTATGTCTTCTAGTATGTGGATAATTCTGTCTATGTTCCAAATGAGGTTTACGAATTCTAATCCTGATCTCATTCCTTGAACTGTATTGTGTTCGCTTGATATTTTTGAGCTAATTTTCCTGATTGAATTAGTAATGTTATTGAGCTTGTTCTGGAAAAGTTCGTTTATTTGAATTTGTCTTCCTTGATTGTTTACAAGTTTATTCTCCTGAGTTTGCAATACTCCTAAGCTTTGTTGTAAGATCTCAAGATCGTCATTATCGGGGTTTCCTGCAACAAATTTGATAGCTGTACCTAATGCGTTAATTAGACCTCTTTTGGCCCTATGGGGGATGAGACTATTGAGTTTATCTTTAGCTATTTTCGTTTTATCTAAAAGTGTTTGCTCTAAGTGTTCGATAGTTTTAAATGACCTTGTAATTTTTTCTATGTTTCCTATACTGTTTTCTATTGAGTTAAGGTTCGCTTTATGTATCATCCTGTTGTATCCGATCTTGATTCTTGTGGATTTCAACTTAAATGCAACCAGTCCGTTACTGTTAGGTATTTCCTTATAAATAGTGGTATTTATTGCTTTGATGAGGATTAGTCTGCAAGAGAAGAAAATGTAGTGGTTTATTATTTTAAGTTTTACCTGCAAATTTGCATTTAAGTATTTAATTAATTTTTAATGCGATTTTTATGAACTTTGACTCCGTTCGTATCTTTGAAAGTTAAATGGTTGTCTTCTTGGACTGTAGTTATTTTATAAACATCTTTGTCTTTAGTTAACCTTTGAGATATTTTTATGTATTTGGATTCGTTTGGATTAATTGCCGTAGGTTGTTCACGGTTTTCGTGTTTTTGTTCGTAAATTTGCTTACGTTTATCTAGTTCCAGTTTAACTGCGGTATGGATTTTATTGGATTGTTCGATTAGATCCGCGGCGTCAGTAATGTTTAATGTATTAAATATTAATTCGCGCGGTTTTCGTTTTGTTACAGAGTGAAATGTATTGTTATAAATGTCTGTAATGATGTTAATTCGGTCGTTAATGGGGAGTTCTTTATATTTTGATTTAAGAGTCCTGTAAAGCTCAATCAAAGTTGAGTGGAATCTCTCCACTATTCCATTAGAGGCTGAATTGCTAGCAAAATGAATTTCAATGCCTAGTTCGTTAAGAAATCCGACAAAATCGATTGATTTGAACCCGGGTTCTTGATCGCAAACTATCGTTTGTGGTCTACCAAAGTGTCTGATGTGTTCCGAAAAAGCGTGTTTCAAATCGACGATAGTTCTAGTCTGTAGTGGAATGGTATTTGCAAATTTAGAAAATGAGTCTACGATTGTTAACCACTTTTGACCTTCCATGAAAAAAATGTCAATGTGTACCCGTTCAAATTGTTTAGAGCCGAAAATTGATTTCTGGATTAATTTTGGGGGTTTCCTGTCATATTTGCTTTTCTTACAAATGTGACAGGAGCTTATGAGCATTTTTAATTTTCGTTCGATTTCTGGAAAGAAATAATTTTGTGAAATTTGCATTTTGTTTTCTTTTATCCCTCGGTGTGCTGCTTCGTGAGTGTCTCTTATGATAGCATCTTTCTGTTCCTCTAGTCTGACGTCTTCCAATATTTTCTCTGAAACGAAAACTTTGAATTTGTTATTAGAGAAATGTTTCCGATATGTTTCTTGTACCAGTTGTACCAAGGGAATTGGTATTTTTAAACAAGAAATGCCTCGGGGATTAAGATATCCTTTAAATATTTCTACGATGTCTGTTTCCGTAAAATTAGGCTTCATAAATGTAAACCGGTGATATTTTGGAAATATCTCCTCGTAAGCTATTGAGTCGATTTGGCATAATTTAAAAATCAATTGAGTTTTGAACCAATTAATAGGTCTTTCAGTGCACCAAATAAAGAAATCGTCGCTTGTATCTGCAGAGTGGACTGTTTCTAAATCGCTGTCGCTTTCCGATGATCGTTCTTCAGCTTCTGTCTGTTCATTGGCGTTAAGTTGATCCGGTTTTATTCTTGAAAGTGCGTCTGCTACTGTGTTTTGGCTTCCGGGTTTGTAGATGAGCTCATAGTCGAATTCTTCTAAAGCAACCTTTCCTCTAACAACCCTTTTATTGGCATCAGACATAGAATAGGTAAGTGGTTGGTGGTCCGTGAAAAGCTTGAATTTCCTCCCATAAAGATATGGACGAAAATGTTTAACGGCCCAGACAATTGCCAGGAATTCTTTTTCTAACGTGGAATAATTTTCTTCAGTGCTGTTAAGTGTTCTGGAGGCGTACGCTATTGGGCGATCTTTGCCTACTGGTCCCTGCGAGAGAACTGCACCAATGGCATAGTCGCTGGCATCAGTAGTCAGAATAAACTCTTTTGAGAAATCGGGAAAGATGAGTATGGGATCTACCGTAAGGAGTGTTTTACATTTTTCGAAGCATTTCGCTATTTCGGGAGTGATGTTGAAATCTGCTTCTTTGCGGAGTAGCCCGGTTAAAGGTTTCACCAATTTCGCAAAATCTTTGATGAAACGGCGATAGTACCCTAAGGTTCCGAGAAATTGGCGGATTTCCTTTTCGTTTTTTGGGATGGGCCATTTTTTTATAATTTCAATTTTGTCTGTATTTGGTTTGACACCCTCTTCGGAAACGGTGTGTCCAAGATATTGTACTTCTTTTCTGAAGAACTCACACTTATCCAACTGTATTTTTAGGTTGGCTTCTTTTAGTCTATTCAGTATTTTCATGAGGTCTTTTTTATGTTCTTCGAGTGAGCTTGAAAAAACGATAATATCGTCCATATAGACGAGGCAGCATTTTCCCAAAAACTCTCTTAAGATACAGTCCATTACGCGCTGAAAAGTTGCGGGTGCATTTTTCAGCCCGAATGGCATTCGTGTGAATTCATACTTTCCCGAACTAACTGAGAATGCTGTTTTTTTCCGTATCTTCGTCGGCGAGTTGGATTTGGTGAAATCCAGATACCAAATCGATCGTAGAAAAATAGCATGTTTTTCCAAGTTTATCGAGAATATCAGTTATTTCAGGGATGGGATATTTATCGCTTATAGTTTTTTCGTTTAGCTTTCGATAATCGATAACTAATCGAAACTTTTTCTTCCCAGAGGCATCGCTCTTTTTGGGGACGACCCATATGGGAGAGGTGTATGGCGAAATAGATTCTTTTATTATCCCGTCATTAAGCATCTTTTTGACCTGTTGCTGAACTTCCGTTTCAAAGATTTGGGGGTACTTGTAAGATTTTGTATGTATCGGAATATTGTCTGAGGTTCTGATATTGTGTTTGATCTTGTGGGTGAAGGTTAGTTTTTTCGAGTCGGAGTAGAGTACTTTTTTATTGGCATCAATAACCGTTTTGAGCGCTCTTTTCTCCTCATCGTTCAGGTGTTCGTCTCTAAAATGGAATTCTGAATCTTGTGCCATTTGTGTAACTTTTGGTACTTCTTTCAATCGGAAGCAATCGGTGCCAATTTCGATTTCGTTACAGTTAATTTGTAGAGTTGTTTGCGGACTATGATTTCTGATGGACATCATGGCTGTTCCGTTTCTGCCCTCATATAAACCAGGAAGAATCGAAAAATGTTCAAATTTTGTTTCTTCTTCGACGAGGAAGCTTCCATTTCTCTTTACCGGTAGATCAAGAAATTGATATTCTTGTTCAGTGAGGTTAATTTTGTGATTTTGAGAAAATTTCTTTTCTAATTTGAATGTCTTTCTACCAATTTTAAGCGTGTTTTTTCCAATATTCAGCTGTGCATTGAGATCTCTCAACGTTTCATAACCAATCAACCCATCAAAAAAATCATGAAACTGAAAAATGTAAAATTTGACCTTCTTTTTAATTTGAAATACATCGAAAGAGGCTGATTTCTCGATTTTATGTTTCCCTCTGATATTTGAAACATGAATGCCTGTTTCAGATTTGCAGTTTTCTTCATTGACGTGGTTAGGCGAAATGTAATTTTTATTGGCACCTGTGTCCACTAGAAATTTCAAGTTGCCTTTAGTTGTATGAATTACTAGATACGGCACAAAATTATTATTCATCGATTTATTTCGGGTGCATCGACCACCTGAAAATTTAGTTCATCATCCACAAAGTAACTGTCGTCATCCGAATCCAAAGTAGAGTCGTCTGCTTTCCTGACTGACTCGTCCGAATGCGATGGGGGATCGTATTCCTCCTCATTTTGCTTGTGGTTTGCTTCGTGCTGGTTTACCTGATCCAGCCTGGATTTAGCGGTTCTCATTGATACGTCATCATCATGGTTAGGTTTATTATGTCTAAATTTTCCTGAACCGTTAAACTTATTATTAGAATTTTGTTGATTGAATTTTGTGTGAGAGGTGTTGTTCTGTGGTTTAATTTCTGGTAATTTTGACAAACTGGGGAACTGTCTATTCTCCATTTTTTGTCGGAACGTGGCATTCAAATGCTGCGTCGTTATGTCGTGGGCCTCTTCCAAAGTTTTGGGCCTGTAGCTGCGAACATACATTGAAATTTGCTCTCCGTTGAGCCCGTCTATGTATCTCGTTAAAGACATTAGACTGATCAATTTGTTGACTGCCTCCATAGATCTTTTATAATCATCTAGCTGGGCAGCTGACGATTTAATTGCCGTGTCTATTGATTTTACTTTGTGATAATATTCAATGAGTGGTAGTTTTCCTTGTTTGATGTAAAATAGGGACTGAATATGCGAAGTAATATCTCTTTTGTCACCGAAAGAGTTTAGCAGTACTTCTTTAATATCCTCCCAT
The DNA here is from genome assembly GCF_002204515.2 of Aedes aegypti. NCBI lineage: Eukaryota > Metazoa > Arthropoda > Insecta > Diptera > Culicidae > Aedes > Aedes aegypti. The sequence continues at coordinate 4,575,192 of NC_035107.1, forward strand.
TCTTTAGGATTACCTGAAGCAATCAATACCTCTCTTGCTTCACCAATTATTTTTGAACGAACCACTCGCATAATTTGCTTGTAAGTGGGTTCGTCCTCGTAATCTTCAAATAAATCCAACGTTTGTTGCGTATCCTCGATCCATGCTAATGTTTCTTTGCGATTCCCGTTAAAATTGGGGATATTTTTAATTGGATCTGGTGTAACAAAATTGAGGAATGGATCTTTTGCTCTACGTTCTAATGACGCAATTGTTTGAATTAAGTTATTCTGATTCTCAGTGAGTGCTGTAATTTGAGCAATCAGCTGGTCTTTAGTAATTTCTGCTGTGACTGGAGAAGTCATGATGCCTCGGTTTAATTGAAACCGGGTGTCGCGTTTATTTTTCGCGTTTGCGGTACCGTTAGGAACGGTAGTAGTTGCACTTGATTTTCTCGTCGTGTGGCTTTTACGTTGCCGGAGTGAGTTCACTTTGGTTTAATTATGAGGTTTCGACCGCGAACAAGATATGTTTCTTCTCGGGTTGCACTTTAACGTTACTAGCGCTTGGAAATGAACAAAAAATACAAGATATGCCCTCTTGAACTTATTCAACTTCACACACTAGCACTGGTTATTTGAATATGATTTCTTTCTATCACTTTAAGATTTAAGAAAAGGTTTTACTTACAGGATCAGTAACTGCATCCTGGAGTTCGCGTCGCTTGTGTCTGAGTCCGATGGGAGAAGGTTCCGAGTAGCGGGGTCAATTCTCCTGGTAGTCGCAAATTCCAGATATCCGCTCTGAAACAGCTGCTGCTGGACTTCCAAGTATCCGCCGTTAGATTTAGAGTTGATCCTCCTTTGGAAACTCCGTGGTTTGTGATATTTGAATATCCGCTTCAAAAACACCTTACACTTTGTTTCACTACTCGACTTTTAGACTGCGCCAGTAATGGAATGTTCGTTGACATTCAGATAAAAAAAAACATTTATTCAATTAATCGTTACTCTACACTGTTACAATACGAACTGAACCTGAATTTCCCTCACTGTCCCTTTTATTGATTACAATTTAATTAATCAGCATAAATCCATCGCATCGGCATCGGCGTCCACGTTGCTGGACGTCTGGGGTCGAGTCGCTGGTCTTCCTGGCTGTTGCTATGCTGGTTCTGTTTGTGTCATCACTTCTGTGGTTCATCGATCGCGGCGGTTGATCGATGTGGCATGTTGGCCTGCCGCCGGCGTCTTCCTCGGTGAGCGTCGTCGTCCACGTTGTTGGGCGTCGATGTTGTAGCTTGCGTGTTACCAGGGAGTTCCACGTGTAACGTATATATATATATATATATATATATATATATATATATATATAAATTCATGAAAATACGTCGAAAAATGCTGATTTTTCCGTCACTTTTTGCAAACTTTTCGTAATTTGAGCCTTTGAATCATTTTCTACAAAATTCACGTCCTAGAAACTAAGATAGATTAGATCATAAGCTTTCGATTCATGCGCTGAGATTAAATGTATGACGCATAGTTAATTAGATATGAGGTTAGAGGAAGATGACCAAGTTGAAAATCTTAAAATCGTGAATAACTCACTTAGCAGTGATTTGCGACCCTATGTTCCATGGGCACTTTTTCATATCTCATGAAGACCTATCGACCCTCAAGTTATTAAAAACATGGAAGCAAACACCCTGTATATATATGAGTTTTGACCCTACATTTTCGTGATGTATTCTGGTACCAAATTTATCTGGAAATGGGTCGAATTCTGTAAATTCGTACATCATCGAATGTTTTTAGGTACTCCAGTAGGTGAATTCCGGCGCACATTTTCTTTGAAGAGAAGAAATTTTCTTCCATAATCCACCAGCAAGAGAATTTTCTTTTCTTCGAAGAAAATACGCGCTGGAATTTGCCTACAGGAATAGTATTTCATAGCTAATTTGGCGAATTTGCAACATTTACAAGAATAATTTGAGTTTATCTTAGTTTATAAGATGTCCATCAATAACTTATTTCATATATGATGATAAATAACACAATTTCCGATGTTGTTCTGAGAGTTCATTTTTCTTATTTTTGCATGTTTGATACCATGATCGACGGAATCCATGAAAAAGGTATGTATTTTGATACACTGGTGCAAAAATTACAATAATATCATACAACCAATTAAGCTGTTTGAAACTGGGGAACAAAATTGTGGTTTGTCCACCTTTAGATTAAATATACTCTCTACTCCAGTAGAGAAGCTAGGTAGAATACAGGACGCTTCGATGGTTCCCCTATGGCTTGCACAATTTGCACCACAAAATTAATTTCAATCTTGTCGCTCCCTTGCGACGCCTATCCACCTATTCATTTCATCATTTGTGAAAAAATCTTCTGTAAACTCCATTTGCCTTTGGGTCGCATGACGGATATAGCCATAACAAATAAAATATATACTACTAATTAAACTCAAATTTAAGGCGATACGTCAATTTTATATCGACTTTCAAACATTTCTAATTTTTCAAAAAAGCACGCATTTTTCATGAATGTGTTATTCTACGCAAATATTATTCTTTATAAAAAGCATTTTTTCTTCTAATACACCGTCTTAATTGGACCATAATTTCTCATTTTTTCAACTTTGTTCGGTATTGGGCGCTATTCGGTACTGTCACGTAAGTTGTATGTACTTCATCAAACACAGCCCAATATAGATTTTTACCATTTTAGTAGGCGTTTCAGTAGGCGTCAACCGAATAACCCAGTGTTTCAGTCTCTTCATGCCGGAAAAACTATGCTCCAACTCGTAGAAAATTTTCAAAAAAATATTTTTGAGAAAGTAATTTCATAAGCTTTAATCGCTGAAATTTTTGAAATGATATTTTCTTTATTTTTGTTTTTGAGTTATGGCCAATTTTGTGAAAAATGTGCAAATGTGCCATTTTGAGCCTTCTCTTTGAAAAATCATAGCTCAAGAAAGAAGCATCGTAGCAACAATTTTTTTTATATGAAAATGAAAGCAATTTTTCTAAGGAATAGAAAAAAATGTTAACTGGAAAAAGTTTTCCACAAAATTTTCCACCGTTGAGAAAATTCGTTAAGAAAAGCCGGGAAAACTATGATCCAACTCGCGTAAGATTTTCAAAGAAATATTTTAGAGAACAGAATTTTATATATTTCAAACACTGAAATTTTTAAGATGTACTACTTTTTGATTCTTGTGTTTGGTCATAGTTTTGTGAAAAATGCCCAGATTTCTCGTACAAGTATTTTCGTTCGAAAATCATAACTGAAGATAAAAGCGTCACAGAAACATATTTTTTGTCAAATAGCAATCAATTTTTCTCAAAACTTTGAGATTTTTTGAAATGGAATAAGTTTCCCAGGACATTTTTCACCGTTAAGGAAAATAAATAATGAGAACCCGATTAGCAATTCCAGCTAACAAATAAAGTATATTTGAAAAGAGCGATCAATAAGACCAATCCTAAACATTTTTTAGATACGCTCATTCCTAAAACATGATCAAATATTGCACAGATGAGCTGTTTACAAATTTATACATACAAGGTTTCTTCAATCATAATGTAGGCATTTTTCCAGCTACCTGTTAGGTAACTACAAAATTGACAGTTAAATCAATGGGTAGACAATATGGCAATTAGGTATTTACCAATTCTGGTTTAAAGCGTTGAAATGGCTTGAGAATCATAAGTTTACCAAAAAACTAACAAAGAGCAGTGAGAAATTGCAAGTGTTGTCAGCTGTATATTACTCGTTATTACCGAAGCTGCTGAAATGGACAAAGTTCAATACTACAAAATTTCATAAAACGCCTTTTGCTTTACCCTTTGGATACTTTATATAAACAATATTTGGAATCCTGTAAGAGTGGACAGGAATCTGTCTCATTAACATCTTTCTGGAAACTCTAACCAAAACAATGTATTTATACAAAGGGTTCATCGGCCATGAATGTATGTGTTTGCATGATACATGAGAATATGAAATTCATGGTTGATGCATTGAAAAAAACTACAGTCGACTCTCCATAACTCGATATTCAAGGGACCATCGACTTATAGAATTATCGAGTAATAGGATATACCGGCACGAAAAAATCACTAAATCGAAAGAACAAATTTCTGTTTTTCCAGTACATTTATAATCACTTCTGTAAGAAAACAATTTTATTGTGTTGATAATATTTTTCAAACTATTATAAGGAAACTTTTTTCGAAATGCTCGAAAAATCAGTATATCGAGTTATAGAACATCGAGTTGTGGAGAGTCGACTGTAATTGCTTTGAAGTTCATACTACAGATAAGAAACTTAACACATTTTTGACAAATTATTTGTCCAAACAGTACAGATGATTGTTACTTGAGGTCCTGGGAGGATTGTAAATTAAAGATATTAGATTTTGTTGCCAATCGTTTAGATGAAAATAACGTTGACGAAGTTATGTATTGTTTTGGATTATTTCTCCTCGTTGTGAAATTATCAACAAAGAGGAAAATGTAAATGGTTTTATTAAAAACTTGCAAAATCTGACCGAGAAGTTTCTTGTGCATCAATTAAAAGTAGAAAAACAAAATAAATTTATATTGAATTTTGATTGGGCATAGAGATAACAAATTCAAAATCATGCTGAGATGATCATTCAATTAGTTACTTTCAGAGCAACACTGCTTTTTTCAGTAGAACATAGTAGCCTGGATTATTTTGATCTATTATGGGGCTCTGCACAAAAATCTGTCTATCTCTTTCCCTCCTTCGTGAAATTATTAAACAACAAGGCCAGTAAACGTCAAAATCTTTTGCAAAATCAAAATAGTGCAGAGCCCCATGGACCAATGCACGAGTTCACTCAATGACTTTTTAGCGGTGCCGTATTATTTATGTGACCATGGCAACAAGTGAATTCGGCACCGCTCAAACGTCAAATTCATGAACTCGTGCACCGCCCACCAGGAGCACCACTGTTGCCTGCCGAGCAGTTGGTGCCGCATGCCACATGTAAACCCACTTTATGATTACGAGTAGCAATTTATCCTGACGTCCAATCGAAATGTGGTCTTCGGCACAGTTGTAGCTGAAAGGATTTCTCATGAGAAGAGTATAAAAGTGGTGTCTGAAGAAATACAAAATCCTTTATCATTATTTTCAACTTTGCTGAAGGCAGCTACCCCCCCTGCAAAAAAGATGGATAGATAGCAAATATTTTTATATGAAAATGAAGCTTTTAAAATACCGTTTTGATTCATATTACGGACAGCTTCGAATTCCGGACACTCTACTTTGTATGGGAAACATTTCACGCGAAATGTTTCAATTTTTGCTGTTCAAAAGTTCGCGTTTTAAGATGTTGAACAACTTTGTAGAAGACATGAAAAATGTTAACTTTGTAGAAAACTCAAAAAATGTTAAAAATCTTGGAAAAATGTTATGATAATAAGTATGATACTTAGGGGCCATTCACATACAACGGCATATATCTCAAAAAGTATAAGAGATAGAAAAATCGTGTCTTCGACAAAGTTGTTTCAAATTGTCAATTCTACAACTTTGCCGAAGGCACCATATGTCTATCTAAGTGTTTTGAAAAAATAGTTTTTCTATATCACTGCTAGGTGGATTGATCCCAATACTTTTTTCGTCAAAAGTTGTGCTTTAATATACCGTAATTCGGGGTGTAGTTGATCAGCGGGGAGAAGTTGATCATTCCCGTACCCACATGTATAAAGAGCCAAGAAGGCTATGATCCGTTTTCAATTGTCACAATTTCTGTGATATCGCATTTCCTGATAATTGTTTCTAAATTCGGTTCGCAATTCAAGATAATAATAGCATGCAAAAACATTTTTTTAGGAAATGTTCGAAAAACTGTTGAAGGGTTCTACTACAAACATTCGACTTTTGCCAAGGCTATATAAGGATATCAATAAGGATAATAAGGACACAATTCAAATGAACAGTTTTGTACATTCCAGATATGCTCTGTGAGCCCAGTTTCAAATTTGCATTGATGATAAAAATAAATTTTTAAGGAAAAAAATGTACTTTTTGTAAACGTGTTGCCCATTTCGAGGATAATTGCATACCTTTAGGCGTTTGATGTGGTGTATTCTGTAATTAACAACATTCATTTCTAAAATAGACCGATTTATCAACAAGTTGTAAGATTTCTAAGACTTGATTCAGAATCAGTGACCCCGAATTTAGTAAATAACATATATTTTTGTTTTAGGAAACCTGTCTGAGTAATTGATCAACTTCACCCCGGAATCAAAATTGCACTTTTTGATTTCTAAAAAATGTTTTTGTTATTATGTTAACATTTCGTAAGTTTTCATTTGTATAATTCGATAAACATCCAACGAGTACAGGTTTTAAAAATATTTGGATAAAAATACATGCATCCTACAAGGGATTACAGAACAGAATCGCTCAAAAGTGATCAACTTCACCCCATTTTACGGTACCAGGAAACTTCTCCGAACAAACCCAGACAACCAAAATGTACGCATAACGAAATCACCTGGAGGCTTTATATGTGCAAAATTTCACTTATAAGATGTCGCGAAAAGGCCTTCTACGTACAAAAGTGGAGGCGATATGCGTGCATATATTATGTGATGAATAATAACATACAATGCGAGTGTTTAAATATTCTACCGAATCAACCTGTGATCTTATGCGACTTAACTTATGATAACAACTGTTGATTTGACAGCTGCTACGGATTGATGCGACTTACTTTGTACGAGTGTACGAGACGAAACAGAATGTATAAATGAACTCAGAAAAGAAGTGTTTTATGCGAGGAAACTCATCAAACTGACGAGTTTATCCACGGTGTTTTGCGGGTTTGATGTAATTAGTATGAATAAACGAGTTGTAACGTGAATTTCCATGCGATTTTTGGTTGTCTGGGAACTATATCGCTAAAATCAACGGTATGGGCGCTATTCAAAAAGCGCTTGAAATCGAGAAAATAAAACACAGTGCAGTGTAAGGCAGAAGCAATCGGTCGATTTTTGTTTGGATTTGGTTTCATTACCATGGAATTATTCACAAACAATCAGTTGTTAACGAGGGCCCATTCAGAAAAGTATGTTCGGGTGGTTTAGAAATCACATTTGATCACAATTGTTAATGTTTCATACAGTGCCAAATTAAGTGTATGAGAATAAGGCTGGGTAGTCTGTTTGAAATTTCGAAAACACCGGTCTACATTTCGTTTATGGACAACCCTATGCGTAGACTCAAGATGCAGAAATTGACTATATCTTAAAAACGAACACAAACAGCAATAAGTCAGAAGAGTAAACAAACTTAGTTTATCGATCTTTCGTGTTTCGTAGACGAAGTTCTACACCTTCTACCATGAACCAACTCGATTTTTGCTTCTATAACGTTTAATTTTAGGAATTACAAAAGGTACTCACTTTTCCTACTTAGATTTCCAACTTTCGCAACTTAATCGATACTTCATCGCTCTGTTTTATGGAGAGATAAAGTGACTTAGTCGTTAAGTTTTTGTGGAAAAATTATAGAAAATCAGAACTTTTTGACGCGTGCTACTTGCGTTTGAAGTTTTAAAGGTGGAGAAAATATTTGGAAATGTTGATATATTAGAAAACAAATTTATAAATAAGGTTTAAATTGCTATTTATTTTTCTACTTCAATTCGTGTGAAAGTTACTTACGTCGATTTGAAAAAGTAATCGAGACTTAAATTAAAATTAAAAAAAAATTATTTTGCTATTACTTCGATCTACGAAATCTCGGATCTACGTATTTTCGGAAGCAGACGTAGGGTAGGCGTATGAGCTGGTGTGATTCGCCAAATCGTAACACATGTTAACGAGCGGTGCATTCCGGTTTCGGGTAAGATTTCACACGGTAAACGAAACCAAAACTTCAACCGGTATTTGGAGTGTACGAGTTTCGATACTGGTTTATTAAAAATCATTGCGTAAAATATAACACTTCGAACACTTTTTCATGTGAAAATTCATTAATTGTGAACAAGTGATGCCGTTATACCAGATAAGAAGGGGCCAGTGTCAAAATGTGATGAATTGCTAATTTTAAATGGTGACTGTTTCTTGATGGTATGACCTCTAAAAACATGGAATATGGGTATTTTTGGTTTGTGGAAGAACTCTAGAGGCCAAAATTGATGATTGGATGTTGGATTTTCAAGATGGCGGCCCGAAATTTAAGATGGCGACTATTTCTTGTAGGTTTAGCCCCTAAAACCAATGGTAATTTGAAAGCCCAAGATCTCCAAGATGGCTTCAGAGGCTAAACTGTCAATACACAGTCACCATCTTGGATTTTCATATCACCATTTTTGGCCTCTAGACTGCTTCCTCATATCAAAAATATCCATATTGCATGGCTTTAGGGGCTAAACCATCAAGAAACATACGCCATCTTAATTTTCGGGCCGCCATCGTGGATTTTCAAATCATCATTTTTGGCCTCTATATTCTATAGTCATTCCAAAAATATCTACTTCACATCTTGTTAACTGGAACCACGGTGATATACAAAAATAAAGGTCACACGTACATGACTGTTATGGATTGAGTTTTGAGAAAATTGAGAGTACCTTTCACTTATCGCTTTCTGTAACAATCATGCTCCACAGCACATCATGAGAGTCGGCTTATCCTCTTCTGCTACAGCTCTGATTAGATCAGCGGGATAACAGTGCATGATAAAACCCATCCAAACAATCTCCAAGCCTGAGGGACAGTATTGCTATCGGATGTTTTTGGATTGTTAGCAAAATGAAAATCCAACCCCTAATGGTAAATAAGCGAGAGAAATGAGTTTTACCATCGCTATCTTTTTGGGGCTCTCGGTTGCTGTCGTTATTCATCAAGTCTTGATACAAGTTGCGAAATTTTGCTGAACATGAACCGATACAAGTGTGATGTTTTTTCTCACTTGCGACAGAGATGAACCCGCCTCTTGCTGAAATCCTCTCTTATAAAGATAAAATGAAGAAATAAATAAATTCTTCGCTTGCTTCAATCTTGCTTCCCAATCAAATGAGAACGAAATCCACAATGTCTGGTGACTGTATAATTGAGTTAACCCGTATAGGCCTGAGTGGAATCAAAAATACTGAAACCCTCACCGCTCAGAGAATTCTTAACGGATTCAAATGATTTTTTGTCAGTTCACTGGCCCACATATCTAGTTTCTAGAAGTGGCCAGAGGAACTCGGAAATATTCCTGTGGCTGGAGTTATTCCGGTGGGTCACTGGGTCAAGTCGGGTAAAAAAGGGCTATTTTTTGGGACATGCAAAGTTACCTTTATTTATTTGCAATGACAATCATTTTAATTTGCATAAATCATTAAGAATTGACATTCAACATTATGAATGAAGAGTTTTGCACCGTTTAAAATATACCGGATGTGGTCATTCGGACGTAATGCCTGGAAGAACCGGCTATAGATTTATTGGATACTAATTCATTTCAATTCTCAAAAAGAAGAAATCAAACATAACTGTGCACTAAATTGCATTTCCATAAGCTTGTCACAAATGTTCAGATATAAATTGGTCACTTTATCGTAAGTTTGAGGCGTTTCAGGACCCAAAAACGGTCTTTGGTAGGATAAATCAAATGCAATACTCATAGTTATCCAATTCAATCGTTTCTCAAAAGGTTTACACTGATGCAATTTTCTTAAAATTCCGTCATGTAGTGGCCACATTATAACCGATTCCAGAAAAAAATCTGTGACTTGAAATTAGCCTACCTCAAGGGGCACATACTTCTCACCCGACCTGACCCAGTGATCCACCGGAATAACTTTGACCACAGGAATATTTCCGCGTACTTCTGTCCACTTCTAGAAACTAGATATATGTGCCAGTATACTGACAAAAAATCATTTGAATCCATTAAGAATTCGCTGAGCGGTGAGGGTTTTAGAATTTTTGCTTTCACCCAGGCCTATACGGGTTAATATTACTTTTAGGTTGATTTATGAGCATTCTGAAACTGCTTGAAATTTTGCCGCAAATTTTCGATTTGCGACCCATAGCGAACCGACCGGACCGGAAGGCTCATACCCCGACCTATAACTTCTTTATCGAATCTGTTGGTCGTACTTTACTTCCAGTTAGGTGAACTTGAGTGTTCTTTTCTGGATTGTTCCTCTGCTGCCCGCTGGGGATTAAGTTGGATTGCCCGAGCTGACAGAAGTCACTTTTTCCTACCGTCGACGACTATGTGTAACGAGAGCTCTGTTCGCATTGTTTCCGATTCAATTTCAGATAAATGGGTATCCGTCTAAGAAACCTTATTGCTGGCTTGTTTTATTTCCAGGCTAAATAGATGGCTTTGGCTTTAATTTTCCCACGTAATAACTTCCTAATTACCTTCCCTTGAGCGGAAATTAGCCCATTCGAACGCATGACGATGCAGCGTTTCAAAACGAAATTGTTCAAGTAGGGACGTTCCGATATAGCGAAATATCGATATTTGTAACGATGAGCACTCAAGGAAATCAAAGAACACTATTAGTTTTAGAAATTATGACTACGTTTTAAATTCATAGTTGTTCTAGTTAAAATGCCTGTTTGTCTGTGTGTCTTTGAATATGTGTATCAAAATTTTGATAACAATTGGAATTAACAATACTGGTGATACATTGAATCAGAAATATTGACACAAAAATGTCGAATTCTAAAATGTCTACATGCCAATATATTTCTGAAATATCCGAACATTCCTACGTTCAAGTAGGCGCCTATCGCACCCGTAGCCATGGAGACGTTTTATCGCACCCAAATTAGCGCACGACAAACGAATGAACCGGCGGCGTTTACGATGACGATTGTCGACTTTCCGACCGGCGATAAATCCGTGACCAGGCCCGGTCACGGCACGACGCTAAGCCTTTCAATTAATTTTCCTCCTGGGGAGCTTCCGTTTTGGGTGCCGTTGCTTTCAATGTCGTTACACGTTGAACCAAAGGGGTCGTAAAAAGCGACCACTCGTCTCGACTCGCACATATTCACTCGGAGGAAACGGTTTTTGTCAGACGATTGAAAAATCACGTTGTTGACTTTTACAATGTGGCAAAAATATGAGGCTTGTTGAATCGACAGTATGTAGTAGGTCGTAGTGGCAAACTTCCAGCCCAGAAGCGTGAGTGCGTGGCCGCCGAGATTAATCGCCTCCGATAGTGACGGTTTACTACGAATTACGCTCGTAAACATGCAAAATTGCTGTCATTATACGCGGCACGTGATTTAGATTTGTTGCAAACGAGGGGTTTGAACAGGGAGATTGTTATGTTTTATTGGGAGGCGGGATTGTTGACTGTTGAGTTATCATCATTTGCATACAGAGGGGATACAAAGTAAATTACTCCATTAAATAAGGTTCCAACTTGTTGCACAATTTGTAAGTTTGATACAATTCCAATTCATTGGTTGTGACCTACCATCACGACTACCAGAGGCCATAGGGCGGTTCAAAATTTAAAAATGTTCGAGAATCTAATCTCCCATATGTTCCTCACCACCCTTACTAAAAAAAATAGTGTTTTTTGAAATTTTCAGCTTTCTAGGTGGTGATTTAAAGGTGGACCAAAGACAATGTAGATTTATATGGAAATTACTATGAAGAAATTTTGAGATATGTTCCAAACACGCCAGTACTGTAATGTAAGTACAAACTTATTATCCCATAGTAAAAACTCATTCTTCAAACCATAATAAAGATATTTGCTGACGAGAGAAATTCAATCCGACGGATAGCAGAAGAGATATTCTTGAGTTTGTTTGCTATAATTTACCATAATATGGCGTTATAGCCCTGCAAACATCTTCAAAAATCGTAACCAAAATTAGCTCAAAAGGGATTTGTATCTTTAGCAACATCCTTCATTAGAGCTTGAAGAATGAGTTTTTGCTATGGGATGATAAGTTTGTGCTTACATTACAGTACTAGCGTGTTTGGAACATTTCTCAATTTTTTTCCATAGTGGGGACGTGATGCCAAGAAAAAGGCGAAGAAGAATCCAATTCGAAGTTTTGGTTAACAAATCGGACATCTATGAAAAATGTCCTACAGTCTAAAATTGCAGTCAAAACATTCAGAATCCATATGAACTTCGTGTTTGAGTTGGCCATGTTGATTTAATTCGAACCCTACAGATGTTCAAAACTATAAACCGAAACGTTGTTTCATCTGACTGGACCAAGTGCTATTTAATGGGTTCGCCGAGAGCCTAGCGAGCTCGTGGTTCATTCTCCGCCGCCACACATCGTTCTCCTGCACACCGCCAAAGATGGTCCTAAGCACCCGTCAATTTCAACTCAAATTTCTGTTAGTGTAGTTTTGTTTTTAACGTATCGTTTCGAGAATCTTTTGTATCTGTCTGAGGAAATCCTTGAAGTAATTTTTGAAAGGATCTTTGTGAGGTTCCTATTAGCTTGCAATCCGTGAAGTAAGTGCTTTTGTTTTTGAAAGAATTTCTTTGTCAAATTCTTGTCCGGGTCAAATTCTAAAAACTTTCAGGCTTTATTGTGTTTTTCGAGGAGAACTCATGAAAGAAGGGGTAAAAATTCAGGTACAGTACGATTTCAGGTTATTATTGGAGGACTCTTAAACAAAATTCTGGAAAAGTTTTTGAAAAAACTTTCGGAGGTATTCGTTCTTGTATTGTTTCTAGAAGATGAAACGATATACCTTAACACATTATATACAAAATATCCCTTTTGAATTTCTAGAAGAAATGTTTTACGGATTCTGAGCGAAACTCCTGGGATTATTCTAGCTACATACAGCAATGTCTTTTAATCGGAATCTGTTCATTTTTTCCTCAATCTTTCGTACTCGGTTAATTTATTTGACCAAACTGTTCAGCTGTTGGGATTTCACCGTAATCTGTAGCGCCGTATAACGGAGTAACTGTAATAGTTTTTTCGAAAAAAATTTAAATAGTTATGCATGCTATTTCAAAGAATTATAATTTATATTTGAAAATAAGAATTTATTTTGAATGGATATATAATTTTTCATATAACCAAAAGTCTGTTTTCTGTTTTGGGGTTACTTTGATAATGGAGTATAATCAAACAAAATTGGTTTAAAAATATAAATCATAATTCTTTGAAACAGCATGCATAAATATTCGCTTAGCTAAGCTTAGCTTAGCTTAGCTTAGACTGACTACACATATCGATGGTTGCTATTCCGTGATTGACCGAAGTCAGTGAAAATGCACAAAGAATCAACTAGAAGATCGGCTGGGATTGGCCATAATCTTCTTCAATGTGCATTATTCAGTGTCTCTATTTATACATGGTCAATAACGGCGCCGGCTACGTCCTTGCAGTCAGGTGGGATAGAGGGAAAGAATGTTAGTGTGTATCCTTTGCTATTTGGAGACCGTGTTTTTGCCTCTGCATCTCCACAAAGGTTTCTGGGAGGGATGTTTGTTAATGGGAAGGATCGTTGGGTCACAGGATTCACTTTGATAAGCGATTAGACTATGATAAATAATTATTGGTGAGATATAAACATGCTTATATGTAAATATAATATTTTCATTTGATATGAACAATATCTATGTAGAGAAAAATTATGCCGACACTTGACGTGACGAACCTTTCAAAGTTTGTTGAATAAAGTGAACCTTTCGCGAGTCTACACTCGTAGTGTCGAACCATTCAAAGTTTTTTTTAATTACAAAAATAAAGGTAAAAGAAAAAGGTGTTTTAAAAAAAAATAGACATAAATAATTTATGATTCAGAGTTTATGTCGACACTCACAGTGACGAACTTTTCAGATTCCCGTCAAATTTTTCATTTCTTAGTTTCATCAACCAGTGAAGAAATTTAGCTTTTATACTCATTTTAGTGATAATGATTAGTGGTGAAAAATGTAAAACATGTGAGATTGTGCCTTCCGTGCTGTAACCAACGGCCTATAAGATTCGGATGACGGGATTCCACATCTGCGAATGCGAATCTATATCTGCATGTTGCAGGCAATTCGGTGAGTTTGTTCCATTATATCATGGAAAAAGTTCCGCGGATCATTTTTTCGTGTTTTTCGATTACGGAATGCATTTTAATACTCGAAATTCATTTGAATTCAGTTTACGCGTTTTGGCTGGACGGTTAGGACAAATTCGGCGGTGGGTAGTGTCATTTAATTATGTTGCTTGCTTTTACGGGAAGACGAGAGCCGGAATCGGGATCAATCGTGGTCGTTTTTTTTTTTGTTGTTGCGTTGTACCGTTACGAAAAAGCATCGCGAAGTGTGTTGTAATGTTTTTTATTTGATTCTGTTGCTTGCTCCGACGGGGACGGGAGACGGAATCAATGATCAATCAGTAGTTTTTGTCGCAAAATACCAATACGATTTTTTTTATTGCTTTGTTTATGCATTGTGGACAGCCACTCGTTTCGTGTGAATTAGATAGATTTTTTTTTATTTGTGTGTATCAATCCGATGACCTTGGAGGGATCGGTTCTGTTTTTTCTGAGCAGAATGTCACTTCCGTCGAACGCGCGATCATTATTTTTTGTTTTTCACGGGATACAATATTGTTCATATAGTAAATAAAGCTTTGTTTCTCTCTTTTGCTTGCCGGCATTCAAAAGATTAAATTTAAAACAATTAAACATCAAATGCTCTGCGTCTATCGCCAGCTTTTCAGGCGAATCCTGACCTAATACCTTTCCCAACCTCCTACTCCGTAGCATTTATGAGGGCGTCGCTGAGTCGGTGGCCTCTCAGTAAGTAAATGCTACATTAACATTTCCTCTCCTTTTCCCAAGTTACGGTAAAGATGGGCGTGGCCGGGAATAGCGATATTCATGGTTTTGGTATTCTTGTTAAGGATTGGATCAAGGTTCACTCCCTAGCCCTGCTCCTGAAAGCAATCTAGATGAGATTATCAAAATGAAAAACATGAATGTTGCTAGTATCCAATCTACGAAGTATACCGTAGCTACGCTAACGCTAACGCTAACGCTAACACTCACAGTGACGAAATTTTCATAGTTTGTAGAAAAATCATATTCACGTCTCAACGTTGTAACGATTAAAGGTGCAGTCATACATATTTTATAGATTAGAAATAGTAGCATGAAACGAGCTCACCAATCGATCCGTCATTCTTGAGCAGTGTTGGCGCGTTAACCCGTGGCCAACTCCGGTCGGGTCGGAATGGACTGTATTTCGGATGAAAATATGTAGTGATTTGGGACACTCGTTCCGTACGGAACAAGCAGCAACAATCCACTTTCAGCTTTACTCGTTTGCTCGGCTATATAAAAGCACTCAGAGAAAATAGACGCGCGACCCTGCTCGGGCTGCTCGGACTTTCTTGACGCACTGTCCAGAAGCAAGCGTCAACGTCGAAAGATCAAAAAGAACTAATCGAAGGCGGCATTTTTTCACTTTACTCGACCGATGCGCGACATGTTTGATCCTGCCCTCATCGCCCGCCCCCGCAGGAGCAAGCGTCAAGGTCGAAGGTTCAAACACAACTCTACCCCGTTCTACGGTAGTTATTTGTAAAATGGCCATTATTTCAGCACGAGTAGTCAATTTATTCAATGAGGTTTGCCGACTTGAATAAATACGACGAGTGCTCTAAAAATTGAGTTTTGCAATACAACATTGTTGCATACAACATTTTTTGCAATTACGAATAATGCCATTCTAGTTTGATCATTTATAGAAACAAATGTTTGCCTGGGACAAACATCCACGTGCACTTTGTATCAACTCATAATTTCAAACAAGTAGGCTATGATATTGTTCACACAGAACTGTCACAAATTTTCACTCTTCCATCGGAATCACATTTGAACTATATTCGGAACAGGTAAGGCGTCGAATTCACATGCAATTTTCTGTCATATTTTACTCACAGTTGTTTTTTTTTTGTGAGTTACTTATTAACTTTACTACATCTTCTGAGCCCGCTAAGCAATCCGTTTCTTAATCAGAATAGCACTCCTGAGTCGAATTTGGATCGCCCAACGGATGTTTAATCAAAAACAAGTTGAAATTATTTCTGAATAATCCGGAGAAATTAGAGAAGGGACGTGTGATAAGACTTATTCAATAGTGAACGACCCAAAATAATGGTGCTGAAATGTAGCACTTTTCTGCACCCTTATCAGTACTGAAAAGTTGAAATTTTCAGCACTGCTTATTCTGGTAGGAAAAGTAGGCCATTATATTCTTCATCTCCTTGATGAAAAGTAGGCTCATATACATCAGAATGAGCCACTTTCGACCTTCTGTCCTTTCGACCTTTTGTCTTCCGGCCTTTTGTCCAGAAACCATACATCTCTTTCAGTTAATTCAAATAATTTGTTTTAAGCTTAATTTAAAAAGTTCGTATGGAGTAAGACTAAAAGTAAAAATTAACTAAAATTTGAAGGAAAAGTTAGTCAGGTAAGCTGCAGTCTATTTATGAGTGGATATTGTTTGCTAACCCGTTTTGGCCTGAGTGAAAGACAAAATACTAAAATCCTCACCGATCAGCGAACACTTAACGGATTTCAACTATTCAGTTAGCCCAGAAACGTATTTGAAACAGAAACGGATTGTAGCAGAAGAAATCGAGGATGATGTTAATGCCAGCAAATTTATCAATTGAATTGATCTCAAAATTGGAATCTCCTAAAAACTGACTGAAATGGAAGTCTAATGAAATAATCTTTCGGAAGACTTCCAAACGCATTCATCATCCATTTCGTTGTAGGTACCTGACATCGAAGGACCTTTGAATCTACAAGTGGAAAGAGCTAGGTACTACTGAAAATTGAAAGGATAATATTGTGAACACCATTATTTTGTCTAAAGTATGCAGGGTAGAAATGGTCTGAAATATTTTAAAATCGTTCTATGTCACGGTAAAACTTCAAATTAGTATTTCCGATTTGGGCTTACCGTAGTTTTTTTTTATGTTAGAATGTAGGAAGCAAAGGCGGGGTATTATTCCGCACCTTGAGCTGTTTTGTTTTATAAAAAAAATATTATGTACACAACTTCGTTCAATAATGGTGTATAACAGGGAAAATCTCGGTAAAAAATATTTCACAATAATGTCGGTACCATTGCCTTCAATCCATCGGTAGTTTAATCGCAATATTAGCATTATCATTAGGTACTCATTGTTCAGTTCCAACTAAAACCAATTTCTCGCTGATAAGCTTTCACCTGCCTGCTTTCGCCAAACCTAAAAGAAAGTAATCATTATTAGGTAAAGAAAATAGCAAATTTCAATTGAATTTTTTTCAAACTCAGCTGACAACAAAACGAAAATAAAACGTTACCTTTTCAACATAAAAATCATCATGACCCGCAAAGCTTACTTCAACCTAGCTATAAAAAATTTAGTGTACGTAAGAAATGTCAGACAGGGGTGATTCAAAGATTATAGCAAGCTAGCGTAAAAAGCTGGATAGAACCTGGGAGGGAGAAACCAATACAAAATTTCTGTACGTCATAGTGAGCCGGGATTCCGCTGTCACGAACTGTCACTGTGAGCCCAGATCTCAAACATTGGACTAACATGGAAAAAGCGCGTAACTGATTAAAACACATTTTCGCATATCATCAAAAGTGACAAAAATCGAATGAAAATCAATTCATGCACACAATGCAAGTAATGTCACGTGAGCACCTTTCAATCGGATTGAATATAAAGCATTGAAAAACCCATCGTTTTACTTTTTTCAATGAAAATGAATATTCAGGGCATAGAAAACTGTGGCCCTTTTTCCATGTTTGTCAGGAAAAATCGAAAGTACACAACAAAAGAAAATTAGCGATTTTCCCCAAGCCTGCCTTGATTGTTGTTGGCAAGCTGGAGTTATCTTGCAGTTCAAACAAACATTGTTCTATATTTCGTGTGTAGTATCGGTGCCTCCCTCCCAGGATAGAACCGATACTATTAGTGTTTCCAGCAGTGTACGGTTCAGTCATTGCATTGTTCTGTTTCGAGTCTCTTTTGCTCTAGTCACCATGCCGTTTATAAGCATTGACAGTCATTGCATGCTGCTTATAAACACAGGGTTTACAATCCCTGCATCATAGCGTTATATTCTAATATACGACCAATTTAAGGGATTGTGCCATGCATTTAAAAATATCTTTTGACACTAGTTGGCACTGAAAAGCCGTTGAAAGACCAGTTAGGGTTTGCCTTGACTCATAAACTAGAATTGAACCTAAATAAAATTTTGGATTCAGGCTTTTGTGGAACCTTTCAAATTCTATTTTGCTTTCTTATTGTCTATATTATCGAATACTTGTGGAGTCTATTAATAAGGTACTTTGAGTGCAGGTTTGACTTCACCAAACTCAGTCGGCAGTTAGTTTAGGATGGTGTTTTTTTTTGTAGTGCTCTTATGCCGGGATATTTGAACAGAGTTAACGGTCCTTTCTTGAAAGGCGCCGTTGGCTTTACAGGAACAGAGCGGAACGTTACAAACTTGTCTATTCGAATCTTCCCGAGTCAATTTCGTATGATAAGTGTTCACGCAAGGATGGTTATGGAGTACAAACTAGAGACGTTTTTGCTCATGATCTGTTGAAGTTCATGTTCTTATCCATTGAACGCGTGAGCATGAGCAAAATTTACGTTGGCTGTAGTTCATTACATGATTTGCAGAAATCACATAAACATGGAAACACGTGATCAACTTAATGAAAATCCAGCATGCTTGACTGTAACGCGTATTATTTTGAATCTAGGTATCAGGTATCAGAAGGCCGACTCCAAAGACACGTTCCCCACCAGTTGGGAGATTTGTGCCATCGCCATATTTGAGCCTATTTCATCATCTACCCGATGGGAGAGGAAAGGGAAGGGAGAGATGGGAGCAGATAGGAGTGGAGTCCCTTGAAGAGGGAAGATCGCATAAGCGAAATGAGAGCATGTAGCTCCGTACCACAATGGGTTCAAACAGCGCCTTGAAAAGAGCACTGCAAAACGCATGAGCGTAAAGAGAGCCTATAGCTCATTACCACAGCGGGTTTAGAATATCAGGATGTCCTGAAGATTCAGTCTTCTGAATTTAGTTTCACTTAATAAGTGTTTACCAAGTAATTTGAATCGCATTTGAGCAAAATCTGGACAGTTACATATCATTTGATATGAAGTTCCATAATTGGAGTCACAACTATCACACACAAATGAGTCAGCACGCTGAATACGTCGCAAACTGTATTCTGTTCAAGAGCCAAGCTCATGATCTGTTCAAAATGCATCTCTGGTAAAAACATGATGAATTACGCGGGAATTATGGCACAGTAAATTTTCCACAACTCGATATTGAAGGGACCATCGAGTTAAAAAGGTATCGAATTATAGAACACAAAACCAGTGTAAATGCAATTCAAGAGACCATAGAGGTAACCATGAAAGCCAATTTTTACTATAGTTCTCTGCCTTGATACCGAGATTGACTGTAGTTGTGAAATTTTCGGCTTCACATACATTTGGTTATTGGTCAAAAAATCATCACAGTAGGCTCAACAAAGTTTTCCAAGTGACAGCTCTAGTTGATTATAAAATACAATTGATTAAGGTCATTTCTATTCATCCTATATTGAAGAACTCATTTACATACAAAGCCATGCTGAAGGTGTCTGGGTTCGATTCCTGGTTAGTCCAGGATCTTTTCGTTATGAAAGTTTTTTCGACTACCCTGGGCATAGAGTATCATCGTGCCTGCCACACGATATAAGAATGCAAAAATGGCAACTTTGGCAAAGAAAGCTCCTATTCAATAACTTTGGAAGTGCTCATAAGAATACTAAGCTGAGAAGCCGGCTCTGTTTCAGTGGGGACGTAATGTCAAGAAGAAGACGAAATCATTTACAACTGCCTTGTCGCTTCTTCGATCATGAAGCCATATCACACTTCCGTCAATTACCTTACAAAAACTCATAATATAATCCAGTGATATCCTGTCAAGGCATTCTTTTCCGCAAAAACCTAATAAAGCACATTTCGTTTGCACTTCCCTCGCATTGTTCCACAGAACGAAATTACACTTTGGTCACGCTCCCAGCTCTGCAATATCCGAAATAATTCACTGTTTGTCTCTGTCGTCGTCATCGGCTAAGGCTAAAGGAACAAACACTCGGAGCAACTTGTCGGGAGTGGCTGGCTGGTGGCACTATTGGTGCCTTGTCAGACCATGGCGGTGGCGCGACAGCATCAGCAACAAGCGACAACTCATATCTCCAGCAGACAAACTCTGAAACTCATCGCAGCAAGCTGACTTCCAGGACATGAGCAAGAACACAAGAACAGAACAAAACAGGCTCTGTGAAAGCTCGCGTCCCCACGGCAACGAACGACGACCGAATAAACCGGCAACAGCTGCTACCTTTCGTGGCCTGCTTGCTTGCTGTGCCAGTTTTTCGCGTTGGCTTTTGTGGAAAACTTCTGAGGATCACGGTGCTCTTCACACCGTTTACGGTTTTCCATTTACCGTTATTGTTAGAGGAAATCTACCTATTAAACTTGGTTTAATATTGGTTTGTTTAGTTCTTTGTAACTTTTATGTAGATCTATGAAGGAGATAACTTCTTCTTCAAAGCTTGGCACAGATATTACAATTTACTTAAAAAATTAAGGGTGATCCAAATTTTGGTGGAATATTTCTTTTGATAATCACGGTAAATTGAAAACCGATGGAATATCTCTGACTTTCCTTGAATTTGTTGACGTACATTTCCAAAAGGGAGTACAGTCATCTCTTTGAAATTTTGCCCAGACATGCAGCTTAGCCATAGAAAACGATTGATAAGCACAGATTTGATGTTTGTTTCTGATAATAACGGTCTAGGAGCACCGTGCAATTCTTAGTTTGAGTAAAAGCGGAATGCAGTCTGGAAAAAGCAGTGGGCGAGCACGCTGAATGACAAGCTGACTTCAGTTCTCTGTCATTTTTCGATGGCGACATGCGGGAGGAGCACGAGTCCTACTGACAAAAATGACTCTGTTTCGTTATGTGATTATGATACGTTGCTGTTCTGTCAGTGCATCTTTGTTCCGCTCGCCTACTTGGATGGGGGGTTTGACTTTTGTTGAATCGTGTCATCACGACGATTGATTTTTTTCTGGCATCATTCATGATTGGCATTTTTTCGCATAAAATTTTGATTAAATTAGGTGGAAAGAGATCGAAAAGCGTGACACTGCTCCGAAGCAAACTACCGGCACATGAAGAGGATCATTAGTAAAACGCTTTCAAGTAGTGCTTAGTCCGTGCCAAAGCACGAAACATCGCATTAATTATTACGACAGTTTTCCGCGTCCGGGAAGTGAGAGGAAGATTAGAATCTGCCACACTAGTTTCCTTAATTTCAATGAATGACTGACGCGTGACTCGCTTCGTTCCCTGCTGGACAAAAATAGCAAAACTAATTAAGACGCGTTCGAGGATGATTAATTATGGTTAAACATCTTCTTTATTTTTTCTCTACGGAATGGGATAGAAACTTTCCGAAAGCTAGGTTGCTTCATTAATCATCGAGAGGAAAATTCCTGAGCAGGGAAAAGTCCAACTGAAGCCGAAATTTTATCTGCTCGCTTATAATAGTCCCGGTTTATACTTCGTTTTCCAGATAATCTTAGCAAGCCAAACTTCCTTCTTCAAATTGAACATTTTACGAAAATCAGCACAATTCTTTGAGAAGGTCAGTACCCTTTTTCCATTTTGTATGTGGCACACGTGGTAAATATTAAATAATTAAGCTTTAATTACGCTACCCGCGCAATGCACGATCCTTTGTAGAAATTGTACAATAGTAGTTTACGGAACAAGTTGCAGAATGCTGATTTTTACAGCACGAGTCCTAAATTTGTCCTACGAAGCTTCCCGACCAACCAGTCTTCATAATTCTTTATAGATCTTTGACCAACGATGGTGATCGCTAACGGTTCAAAACGAATCTATATCGATCGCTATCGAAAATCACTGACTGGTTGACCGGGTTGCGAGTTCTGCGACGAGTTACGTACAACTTTTTTTTGCAATTCCGTAGAAGACCACTTGAGGGTATCAGAAATTATATCGGAATGCATTCACCATTATTTTACAATTTCTGAAAAATTGGTGTGTAATGATTCATTACGCAACTTAAACCAGTTGCATAATGAGAAAGCGTTGCGTAATGAATCATTACAGCGCTAGTTTCAGTTGCGTAATGACTATTCCCGCTCTGCATACTTCAGTGCAGGAAAGTAGGCCGTTTCATGACAGTTTGGCGTGATGATAAACAGCCTATTATGATGAGAAATTGCAAAAATATTCTTACAGTAATTTGTCCAAAATTTATTTCAGAAATTTTTCGCAGAGACCATAGAAAAAGTTGGTTTACATGGCTACCTCGATGATCCCTTGGATCGCAGTTGTGTTTGTTTTGTGTTCTGTAACTCGATACCTACCTAACTCGATAGTCCCTTCGATATCGAGTTAAGGATAATTGACTGTAATGAGCAATTCCACCGAACATGACGATTTTTTTTTATAGATTTATTTTTTGTATTTTTTGAATCGCCTGAAGATTTGCATACAGATTCTTTATGACCAAAAATGCCATTTTGCACCTTCAGACCGTCATTTTGAACCTCGCCTTATTTTTGAAAAGGGGCGTATCGGAAAATGAATAGCAAATCTTTAAAAAGCTGTAACTCGAAAACGGTTTGTCCGATCGATTTGAGATCTTCTACAAAGTTGTAGGTATTGCTAAGGGCTATACTGCCCATAACTGCATATTTGTAACATTCGACAAAAGTAGGCATTGAGTAAATGGGATACCAAGTTTGCATTTTATCGCAGTATGGGAGGAAACTAATATTTCAAAAAATCACTAAGAATTCAAAAGTGCTTATTTGAGGCTGAAATTTTGTACAACTCATATCGCATATAAGGTGCATAGTCAGAAAAAAATTCTGATAGAAATTTCGTTGCTACTGCATTATGAGGCTCATGTACAATCGCAATGTGACTGTTATGCGGTTACAATTGCCAATGTGACAAAACAACTTGGTATTTTTTTCGAATTTTCTAGAACAATCTCACAGATTTCAGTAAGTTGATCGAAAGTATTTGCCATTTGATGACTCTCCCCGGTATTAACTCCATTTTGTCAAAAATGTCGAATGTGACTGTTTTGCAGTTATGGGCAGTATAAGGAGAAAAATATGCACGGTAAAAAAAGTTACAGATTATTTTTTATTTCAAAAAACAAAATTTTAAAATCGATTTTCTCCAGAAACGCAGTTTTGATTTTTTTTTTTATTTTTGGATATGTTTTAGGGGACAACTTATGTGATTTATTGCACAATGTTTCAAAATAGAAGAATTATGGACAAAAAAGTTACAATTTTTTAATAGTTACAGATTTTGAAAAAAAAAATTGCAATACAGGTATGTTCCGTTTTTATCACGTTTCGATTTCGTCAACAAATTATTCCGTTTTTATCAACCCAAAAAAATTGTTTTTTTTTTTTTAATTGTTAAAATGTTTCGAATATAAGCAAAATACTTATTTCGAAGCAATAAAAATGCTTTTTAATAGCCACAGAGTTGAATTTTCGCCATTTTGTTAATATTGAGCATCTACGACACATGGTAGATGTCAAGTCATATACGATTTAATAAGGTTTGACTTCTTCTTATGCAATTATTCAATTTGAGTTTTCAAACGTAGCATGTTCTGTTGAATAAGATAGGCCCATCTTTCAACAATCGAGAGTTGCTCTGGCCACGTCCTAGCAACAACGTACTTAAAAGAGTTGCATTGACCTCTCCTTTTTGTTATGTAATATGGGTTAAAAGAATTTTCTATGTAAATTTGATAGACATATATACTCCCCCTATGGTATGAATGTTTGTATGAAAATAAAAAATAATTTGTATGGCACTTAAGATACCTCAAATACCCCGCCTCCCCCCATTACCGCTTACATGATTAATGGACGATCCCATACATGTTCAGCTCTTTTTGATAAGGGATGCACTTGTGAATGAACTCAATGTTGTGTACAACGGCAAGAGGTATGATCAAGTTTATTTTATTCTTAATAAGACTGTCGACCTTGTCATAGTTTGTACATTATCTTCTATCTCTCAAACTCGATAGCATTGCACAAATTATAGCAAACAGTAATTGATTAAATTCTGTTCCAAGGGGTAGGGGAAGAAGTCCAGCAAAACTTAGCAATTTGTAGAATTCTTGTTTTTGATTAATTATGATTCGTGGTAAACAAAAAAAACAAGTTGATCGCAGCTGTCTCATGGATTGCCTTATTGCCAGTCTATTTGTGATCTTACGTACAGTTCTAAACGCAATGATAGCGGAACGGCAACGGAAAGCGGAACCAGTTCACCACCATGAATCACACCATCTCAACTGAGCTGTCAACGAACGAAAGTGAACCAAGTCTGGGTCGACATGCATGCTACAGTACATGCTGGCGAACTGGTTTCGCTTTCCGTTGCCGTTCCGCTATCATTGCGTTTGGGCCTTAAAGCTAAAAGGCGATGGTGGTGCTGTTCTAGATTGGTGATTAGTGCATCCTTGTCGAAGTTGGTAGTAATAACTTTAAAAGAAAGATCACCACAATCATTTTAATGTTAAATTTGGCAATTCAAAGCTCAGGAAACCGTACACAGAAAAAAAAAATCCATGTAAATTTCAGCGTGAAATAATGCATATAAAAGGGATGCCAGATTTGTCGCAAATTTACATGACATATCGTGTAAAATTACACCAACATCATGTAAATTTATGCCAATTGTCGCGAAATCAGTTGGAGTCCATGCTAGATTATACGATGTCTAGCGGAAACTTACATAATGTTATTGTAATTTTACACAATGTGACGTGTAAATTTGCGACATTTCTGGCATTCCCTTCATGTGCATGATTTTACGCTGAAATTTACATGGATTTTTCTTTCTGTGTAAGTATTCATTTCAATTGCAAAACTTTCGCAACTTAACTCCACATTTGATCATCAATCGGTTGTGACCAAAAATGCAAAAAAATGTACCGTAAAATGGGGTGAAGTTGATCACTTTTGAGAGATTCTGTTCTATAATTCCAAGTAGGATGCATGTATTATCATCCAAATATTGTTTAAACCTGTACTGAATGGATGTGTATCGAATTATACATATTTTGACAAATTCTTATCGTAATAACAGAAACATGTTTCAGAATTGGAGTTCTTGATTCCGGGGTGATGTTAATCAGTTACTGCGATAGGTTTCATAAATTAAAGAGATATGTTATTCACTAAATTTGAGTTCACGAAATCCGAATCAAAACTCGAAAAATCAAATATTTTTGATAAATCGGTCAAATTTAGAATTAAATGTTGTTAATTGCAGAATACATCACATTAAACGCCTAAAGATATGCAATTTTCTTCGAAATTAGTAACTCGCTCACTAAAAGAACATGGTTTTTCTCTGAAAATTGATTTTAATCCTCAATGCTAATTAAAAACTGGGTTCACTGAACATATCTGGAATGTAATAAACAGTTTATTCGAATGGTGTCTTTATACAGTTCATAAAACAATTCCTAAAAATTCTGTTTTCCATGGTATAATTATCTTGAATGTCAAACCGAATTTAGGAACATCGAGCGCAGCTATCAGGTAGAGCGACATCACATAAATTGTGATATTTGAAATCGAATCATAGCTCTCTTGACAGTTTATGCATGAGGGTACGGGAATGATCAACTTCTCCCCACTGATCAACTACACCCCGAATTACGGTACCTTGGCAAAAAAAGCTCTCAGTTAATAGTTGCGGCAGTGTATATAAGAACACTAAGATGAGAAGAAGGCTCTTTCTCAGTTGGGATGTAATGCCATAAAGAAGAAGAAGAAGAAGGATGAGGATGAACAGTAGAAAAATAAGTTGTTTCTTATTTAATTTTTCTTTAAAAAAATATCAGCTTGCCTTACTTCTTTGTAGTTATTTTTACAAATATGGTGAACCTTGTGATGCATAGGACATTTATGTGATTATCGTTTCAATATTCTATATTACTTTTATTGAAATTCTAACTAAGAAAACTGATACTATTAATAATTTATATCAAAATCATATTGATTGATAGGAATCTGCAATCAACTTTCATTACGAGCCTATAATAATAAACAATCAAAATGGTCATCACAGCTCTTAAACGTCAATACTGTGCATTAATATGATGAAAATGTGTATTATCCTGACAAAACTGCAATTTTCATTTCAAATTTGTAAAATATTTTGTCTAAGAAAATTTTTCCGTTTTTGTCACGGTTCCGTTTTTGTCAACTGAAAATCGCTGATCGTGTTTATAAAAACGTGATCGCTGATCGTGTAGAGGAAAACAATATTTTTTTTTATGTGATTATTTGAAAGTACAGAAAAATTGCAATCGAAAAGCACCTAGGTAATTTTTTTCTAGGTTGCATCAATTTCGAGATATACTCATTTATATAAAATTTTCAAATAAAAAAAGTAAAATAGGCCCTTTTCAAACATATTTCGTGTTTCTCCATTCCAGAAATATTTTATTTTGATTGAGTGAATCGTAGCTGAATGGTTTATTGTTCGATCAAAACCTATATACTAAAGTATTGAAAAAAGTATGCACGGTAAAAAAAATATAAACGAAATTTTCAAATGAAAATTTGAAATTCATTGTTCTTTAAAACCGCAAAATTGATGCTTTTAATTGTTGGATATGTTTTGCAGCATATTGTTTGTTATTTCTAGCACAATGCCTAAAAACGGAAAATTTTTGGATAAAGAATAAATAATTTAAAAAAAAATAAAACGAATTTATGTAAAACGATATTTTGGTGCGTTTTTTTGAGTACAGAAAAATAACTATATATTTTTAAATATAAAAAATTTCTATCGAAAAATACTCAAGTAAAATTTAGCTGAGATGCTTCACTTCCGAGATATACACGGTAAATCTAAACGTGGCATTAAAAATGTGATTCTATCACAACGGTGTACCTTTGGTCCCCAGGACTAAGCCCTCTCATCGCGGCAAGATCGTACAACCATGGAGAAAAAGTTTGTTTTTTTTTTTTGCTTTTTTTTGTTTTTTTTTTATATATATATATACTGCAATTTTATTTCTTAATTATATCAACTACTTTCTTGTTATCGTCACAGCTCGAAAATGTCTAACTTCAATATGTGTTTCACAGATAGGGATAAACGAGTGATATTTCTGAGTGCCAAATAGCCCTAAACAATACCTACAACAACCACAAAATATATCCAAAAATTAAAAACATCAATGTTGCGGTTTTTAAGAACTATTAGCTACAAATTTTCATTTGAAAATATCGTTTATATGTTTTACCGTGCACTCTTTTTTCAATACTTAAGCATAAATGTTTTGATCAAACGATAAACGATTTAGCTACGATTCGCTCAATCAAAATTTTTTTTTCTGGAATGGAGAAACACGAAATATGCTTGAAAAGGGCCTATTTTTCTTTTTTCATATGAAAATTTTATATAAATATGAGTATATCTCGAAATTGATGCAACCTAGAAAAAATTTCCTCAAGTACTTTTCGATTGCAATTTTTCTGTACTTTCAAATAATCACAAAAAAAAAAGTGTTTTTCTCTATTTCGATTTTTTTTTCAAAATCTGTAATTTTTTAAAAAATCATAACTGTTTTGTCCATAATTCTTCCATTTTGAAACATTGTGCAATAAATCACATAAGTTGTCCACTAAAACATATCCAAAAATAAAAAACAAATCAAAACTGCCTTTCTGGAGAAAATCGATTTTAAAATTTTGTTTTTTGGAATAAAAAATAATCTGTAACTTTTTTTACCGTGCATATTTTTCTCCATATAGTCCTAAGCAATACTTACAACTTTGTAGAAGATCTCAAATCGATCGGACAAACCGTTTTCGAGTTACAGTTTTTTTTAAGATTTTCCATGCATTTTCCGATACGCCCTTCTCAAAAATAAGGCGAGGTTCAAAATGGCGGTCTGAAAGTGCATAATGGCATTTTTGGTCAAAAATAATCTGTATGCAAATTTTCAGGCGATTCAAAAAATACAAAAATAATTGGGTTTGTGAAACGGCGTGGAACCGCTCTAATATGTTAAGCAACTACGGAGTTGTATAACAACAGTTAATTCAGCTGGAAAGAGGCTGTACAAACAGCAGTTAAGCTGAATTAAGCAATTGTTAAGCAATCCTTGTTAATTGGGATGATATTTAGTTAATGCCATGTTTCTGGAACGTGATATTTCTATACATTTTTGACAGCTCCAATATCACCTATTGAACGTCATATTTTATATATCATGATACAAATTGCTCGAATATGCGAATTTATCTACGATTTACACCAGTGATTGAAGTTCCTTCAGGGATTCTTCCGGAAATCTTAAAGGAATCCATTTAAATATCAATCCGACACCACGAATTACACCAGTGACTGTTCCCTAAAATCTTCTGAAAATTTCTCAGGAAACAATGACGGGAATTCTTTCTGTAACCCCTCCAAATGTCTTCTATATACTTCTCAAAAAATTCACCCCGGAAATTTCTCTAGGAACCAGTCCGTGAATTTCTTCAGGAGTTCATCCCGGAATTTCTCTAGAAACTACTCCAAGCTTTCTAATCATCTGTAATTCCTCCGTGATTAGTATAGTACTGCACGAGTTCTTTGGCAAAGCCCTTCGGAAATTCTTCCAGGAATTACGACGGAAATGCTTCGTGGAACCACTCCGGTAATTTTTCTATGCATTTCTTTAAGCACTCATTCTGCAAATCTTTAAATATTGCTCCGAGAAGTATTCCAAGTATTCCTCGCAAACTTATCTAGGAATTCTTTCGAAACTTTCATCGGGGATTTTATAAGGAACTCTTTTAGTAATTTCCGTAGTGCATCTACTGGATTATTTTTCTAGAAACTTCCCTGGGAATCCCTTCCGCATTTCCTAATGATTTGTAATAAAGATTTCTTGTAAAAAATTACCCCATAAGATGATCAGTGAATTATCCCCAAAATGCATCCAAGAATTTAGGTTTATTTTCAGAAACGAGTAGGGACATCCTGAAGGAATTTTTTTTTAAGGAATTCCGCCAGGAAGATCCATTTAAATTCATTCCAGAATTCCCTCATAAATTCATTCAGATTTCCTCCGGAATTTCGAACAAAGATTCACCTGAGAACATCTTCTAGTAATTCCAAAAGAAATCACAAGTTACTTCAGAGGAATTCCTAGAGGATTTTTCAAATGAAATCCTAGAGCAACTTCCAAAGAAGCAACTTCAGAAGAAATCTTAAAGAAACTTCCGGAAAAATGTCAGTATTTGGAATACTTCTGTACAAACTCTTTGGTGAATTTCTAAAGCAACTCTCAGGATAACTTCCAGATGAATTCGTTGCGGAACTCAAAGGGATATCCAAAGGAACTTCTACAAGAACTTCAGGAGAGTTTCCTAGCGGAACTGCCATGAAAAGTACTAGGGAAGCTTCTGAAGGAATTTCCATAGGAGAATCTGAATCCTTAAGGAGTTTCTGAAGGAACTTGTGAAGGAATTCCAACATAAACTTTGAAAGGAACTTCTACAAAAAAATAAAAGGAACTTCCGAAATAACTTAATAACTTTAAAAAGAAAACTTTCCGGGAGAATTTCAAGTGTAATTTCCTTATTTTGGCTCTGTTTTGGTTCAATCCTTAGGGATTTTTTCCCTCTCTCTAAATTTTAGTTAAAATAAATAAGTGGAACTTTCCGAAGAAGCCATAGATAACTAACTAAATAATAAACTCAATAAACTAAACAATACACATTACCGCTACTTCTAGAAGAACTATAAGAAGTACTCCTAGTCGATCTTCCGGAAAATCCTAGAGAATTTTTTGGGAGAAATCCTTTTGAAGAACTTTTAGATGAATTTCTGTAGAAACTTTTACAGTAACTTCCGGAGGAAATATCAGTGAAACTCCCTGAGGCACTTCCGGAGAAACTCATACGAGAACATCCAAAAGATCTTTCTGGAACCTTTGGAGAAACTACCGAGTAACTCCTACAGAAATTTCCGCATGAACTCCTACTGGAACTGCGAAAGGAACTCCTACGGGAACTTCCGGAGGAACTTCTATGGGAACTCCCACATGAACTTCCGGAGGACGTCCTACTGTAACTTACAGATGAACTCAAACAGAACTTTCGGACGAACTTTTTCAGTAACTTCTTGAGTAATTTCTTCAGGAACTTCCGAACGGACTCTTACAGGATTTTCCAGTAAGAAGAACTCCGGAAGATCTTTCGGAACTTCTAATGGAATTCATTCGTGAACTTCCGGAGGAAGTCCTACAGGAACTTCCATAGAAACTCTTACAGAAACTCCTAGAGGGGCTCCTACTACTTCCTGAAAAACTTCCACAACTACTCTTATAGGATCTTCTGAAGGAACTTCTATTGGATCTTCCAGAAGAACTCCTATAGGAACTTCATCATACAGCAATGTCTCAATTGAACCCTTGTTCTTAACCATTTGATAATTATTTAAATATTTAAAACCCTCGGAAGCCAATTCCGGCATCGAAAGAGGAAAACAAATTATAACTAACTAATTGCGAATAACTTGAAAACTTGATATGCAGTTTGAAAGCGCGCACAATTTCAATTTACGACTTACTAGTCCAATTGAAAATCAAGTTACTCAGGATTTCAGAAGAATTCCTAATCAGGAGAACGTTTTCGAAAATTCCTGGGAGTCCGATTCTGAAGAAGTGAGAGCTATTATTAAAACATTCAAAAATATGAAAGCTTCTGGCGATGATGGAAATTTTTACATCCTCGTCAAAAAACTTACAGAAAGTAGCTTATCATTTTTGGTTGATGTATTTAACAAATGTGTTCAGTTAGCATATTTTCCTGACAAAGGAAAAAAGTTTGGATATGTTTGTTTCATACTTGCAAAAATAGAAGATTTCTCCCAATGCTTCTAAACCTTAACTTATAATATTCCCATATACACCAAAAGCTCTTTATTTGAAACCTTCAAGTAAACATATTGTCATGATTAGAGGGATTCTGATCAATTGGTCAGATAATGCTAAGTATTTAGGGCTATCCGCTTATTAACAGAAAATCAAAACTTAGTCTTAATAACAAGCTATTGATCTTCGAATAAATTTTAAGGCCAGCCATTTTGAATGCTGTGGCAATATGGACAAGCTGTAGAGTGTAAACATAGCTTTTGGTTCACCTCTCACGAGTTCAACATTGAAAAACTAAGAAAACGATCTTCGGTGTTTCAATAAGCAGCATATTAATGGAAGAAAAATTATCAGGTAATTTAAAATTTAGCTCGCAGAAAGAAAAACAATTTCCGTTCCGTGCTTCTCCTCTCGCAGTCGAGGCGAATGTAATTAGCCAACTACGCTGCGCTCTATAAGAAAGAAGCTGTTCGAGCTCCTTGAGTGCAGCAGCTCCGTTGACATGACGAAGCTGGCGACGCGAAGCAACAGTTTTCCCCGGGTTGCTTCGATGCACAAGACTTTTTTCTCCATTTTTTTATGTGCAACTTAGACGGTAGAAGAAAAAACGGCGAACCAACTTTCGCCAATGAATTTTTGTTTCTGGTACAACAGTGAAATACAATTTTTGAAAGAGAACTTATCCCCGTTGCAACGGATGAAGAACTGAGCTGCGCTGAGCACAAGAGTGCAATTGCTGCTGCTGCTGATGCTGCCGTTGCTGCAGTGCAAAGTTTTGTAATCTTATTTGGCTGATTCTTTGGCAAGCTTTTTACGGCCGTCGAAACGCTATCACCCTCCCTCATCCAGCTGCAATGTTTCATCAGGGTTTTGTACAAATTCAATTACACACCCGTCCAAACCCGCACCGTTTCGCCGCCACCACACTGACTAAAAAAGGGAACGTGAACGGGATAGCAAAATTCAACGGTTGCTACGTTGTTGTCGGTGGCTGGTGGAATCAAGGGATACCATAGCTGGTAGTCGGTGGCGTCGTCGTCGTCATGGTGAGCAGCAGAGGCGAAGGCAACTCGATGTGTCTTATCAGCGTAAAACGTAGTCAGGTCGAGTGTGCAAGTTTTGCTCACTGTGGTGAAACAATTGAACGGTCGGATTGGGTAAGGTTAGGGTGAGAATTCAATAATCCTTATGTGGAAACTGGTTGGCAAATATTCGTTCAGAGTATATGGGTCAGTTGGTCATCAGTAGAACATTTTGGGTGACATTATCAGTTTTCGGTTCCACGTTGCTGATTGGTCAAGTGTCGAGATCAACCCTGCAGTTCCAGTTGGAGGATGACTTTCGGTTCACGGTTGCCCGTTACTGATTCCTGATGGCTTATTACCGATTCTACGTTACTCCCATTCTATTCGATCAGGTTCTTGACGGTCGATTTAGCCAACTCCGAATGTTGCCCGATTCGTACTTGCCTTTAAACCATCTCCTTTACAGTGATGAAAAAATCATAATCCACCAATGGAGATACTTCTTCCTGAAACACCCTTGATCTAGTTTCTTGTATGCCATGTTGAAGTTGACTTATTTATGCTTTCTCTCCATCCTCTTAGTTGTTTGTAGGAATTTCCTCAATATATCCACTCCAGATTGTCGCTACCTTCCTAATGACTACTGTGTCTCTGCCTGTAGCAATCGCAATATCTTTCTTAAGTAATATTCCGAGTGGGATTATCCCTGCTATATCGTGCACCACTTTCGTAGATATTATCCGTGATGTTCCTGATGCTCTCGTAGACATCAGCCTATGTGCTGTTTAGTCGTGCCAGATTTGGCTTCGTCCTAATTCCAGCCGCAAATGCCGCTGTGAAAACGCTTATTAATAGTCTTCTTTTACTAGAACTGATTGTAATTTTTTTCAACATAATTCAACGCTGACCTGCTTTATCGTGGTTATTAAAGTTTGTCGATTAAAACTTCCAAGTGTTTCTTCACTTTCAGCTATGATGTGGTCATTTACCGTGGGTTTTGTCTCGTTTCAACGGCTTCTCGGTTAGCAATCATCACCGCTTCGGTTATGTGGTTATGCGCTTAAAACTTGGAAGGAGCATCCAACATAGCCCTGGTCCTCACAATTCGTCATGCTTCCACGGGTCAAACGACGACAAAGACCGCCAGCTAAGGGTTGTGTCACATAACATATGTGGAACTCCGAAGGGAAAGCGAGTTGAAAAGTTGTACCCACTTCCAGCTGCTGGCAAGTGGTATATCTAGTATAGAAGACATCGAACTGTCATTACAGTCACCCCACAGTTATGGATAGCACACAGATATGGATCAGAGTTGGATTAAAACGGAAATATCTCATCAAATACAGGTGCAATTTCGCTGAACACATTTTACCTACGTGAACCATTAATCTGTACAGCATCGCAATCAATTCAAATATGCTTAAATATATTATTCCCGTCTGTAGGAAATAAAATGTCAATCGTATTCCCAGAAGCGTTGATTCATAACTGTGGGGCATTGAAACCTATACCACAGTTATGAATCAAAGATAAGACGATTCCGAAAGAAACG
The DNA here is from genome assembly GCF_002204515.2 of Aedes aegypti. Lineage (NCBI taxonomy): Eukaryota > Metazoa > Arthropoda > Insecta > Diptera > Culicidae > Aedes > Aedes aegypti. The sequence continues at coordinate 4,608,805 of NC_035107.1, forward strand.
CCAAAACGTATGCTTTCACCAACACACCATTCATTTTCCTCGCAGTTAAATTGCTGTTATAGTGTTTTGATCCATAATATAAGTCGATTTGATCCATAATACGGATCCTTCTCTTCCACTGATCCACATCTGTGGGGTGGATATTCTTTGGAATTTCAATTTAAATCGACACTTTTTGGTAAATAACCGCAAATTTTGACGTGTATTCTCAAAAACGACTATATTCTGCAGTGTCAGGAAGGTAATTTTGGTTTGTAAAGCGCCACCATGTTGTTTAATCATATTTTGTTCTGAAAAATGACCCTTAGTTGATCCATAACTGTGGGGTGACTGTACCAAGAGTAAACAAAAAACATATGATTCGATCAGTAGACCAGTTGCAGCGAAGATTACAGACATTAAGATCGGGGAACGGTCGACAACGTTGGAAAGCAATGTCTGAAGATAAAACATATTTATTGTTTCATAAAATGTAATTTTTTTTGCCATACTATTTAATATTCATGTTTCATAACCATAGAATGTGATCGTTTCGAAAATATTATTTCCTATCAAAAAACTTCCTGTTTCGTAACGTGAAAAAGCTTTTGCTTTCGAAAATCCTTCTATTCATTCACCTAAAGAATATAATTCTAGCATAACAACATAGATATCTAATACATTGACTAAATTATCTCGAATACGAGTGGTGTAAATCTCATTCTAAAGTTGTACCATAAATAGTTCTTTTCATTCCCTTCGTTGCCACTCTGGATATATGTTATCTTTGGTTCATTTCAATACAATGCCACATTGGGCCAGACCGCAAAATAAGATGAAAAAAAAAATATTTTGATTATGAAGATGATTTTTTAGAACACTTAGGCAAAAATGTTACATATGATGAGGACTACATTTTGACATTAAGTGACGTTAGGGTGGTCCAACAAAATACGGAAATAGTTTTGCAACTTTTATGCATTGCAATTTAACGCTTCTATGAAGCTGATCTTTGTTTAATTTTGAACAACATTGCCCAAGACGCTAATTTTGTAAGTCTACTGTAGCCTCCCTACTGAAAGCTTCCTATGGAGTTTTCAATGATGTAGGGTAGGGTAGTCCATGAAAAATTGATATTTTGCCCATATCTTTTTTATTTTAAATTCTATCAAAATTACGTCCTTTACAAAGATTTAGAACTAGTTGAAACGCGTATTTTGGTGAAATAATTAAGTGATTATATGCATTCGTTTATGAGTTATGATCATTTTCATTCAATATAGTTTTGTGTGAATTGGAGTAGGCATTGCAATATGCACAGAAAAACCGCAGCAGCAAAACAAATCCAGTGAAAACTATCGACATTCCAATCAACAATCTTCAATTACCGCCTACTAAGACTAAACTATAAAATTGATAGCCAAGAAATGTCAAAGTCAAATCACCCCCCGTTGTTTTATAGCTAGCGTAAAAAGCTGGATTGTTCTGATAAAATTTATTGTTGTTTCAACAATGTTTTTTTTATTACAACAAATCGAAAACACTTATTGAAAACAACAAAAATATTTATTATTTTGAATAGCTGTCAATTCTCTGCGTGTTGAACATTACTGTAAACGGGTGAAGAACTAGCCATATGTTAATGTGCTAAAATTCACCTTAATAAAGAAACAAAAAAAAAACATAACTGTAAAGTTCTAAACATAATTTGGTTGAAAACTTTTAAACTGATTATTTTTTAGCATATTATTCTTATTTATATAATGTTTAGATTCACATTTCTCAACTTAAGGTGAAGATGAATCGAACCCAAACTTCAAATTTTCAAGAGCAGAGATCTGAAGAACCAAACATCCGTTTAAGCTGAAAACTTGACAATTGATCACTAGCTGGTGGTGACCAATCGATTATGTTTTCAGCTCAAACGGATGTTTGGTTCTCCAGATCTCCAGTGCTCTTGAAAATTTGAACATTGGTTTCGATTCATCTTCACCTTAAGTTGAGAAAATTGTACTGTTTCCAAGCGTTCTAATGTTATTTTCAGGAGACTTTTCCGCTCAACAGAAGATATAACATAATTCTTAGCAGACTGACATGTTTCCTTTAAGACTCTCATACAATTTGTATAGTATGTAATTACTGAAAAATTTATAAAAAAGCATCAGAGCGAACATTTCAAAATCTAAGATTACATGATTTTCAATATGATGAAATTTATTCAGATATTACTCTGGAAATTTCTTAAGTAATTAAATGATTTTTAACAAGGGAATTTTTCCAAAAAATATGTTTGTCATTCCTCAAGAATTCAGTCTAAATTTAGCCACAGAGAACTACATAAATGGAATTACTACGAAGATTGTTTCAGGAGTCATTAGAATACCTCTAAAAAATCTCTTTGAACATTTTCAAGAAAGTTCTAAGATTTTATCCAGTGATTAATTCATTTAAGATTTCCGGCCAACACATCTTCCAAAATTCAATCAGTTACATCTTTGAAACTGTCTTTAAGAATTTATTTATGATTTCAACTAGAGCTTTCTCTTAAATACCCTCAGTAGTTGCTCCAGAGATTTGTTCTAACATTTCTGCAAAAATTCCTCCTACAATATTTCGAGATTTCCTCAAGTAAGTCTTGAAAGCTTTTTTTTCTAGGAAAGTCTCTAGGGAAATGGCAAGAAAATTATCCGTAAAAATAAATCCGCTAGGCACTTCTAAAGAAAATCCTGAAGAACCTCATATAAACTAGTGAATTTTTTTAAAGTCACTCCTAATGAACAATGATCTCTGAAATAACGCTTGGACTTTTGAGGAAAGTTTAGAAGATTTTCCAGATAATTTGACAAGAAAATTTCTAGAAAATCATCGAATCTCGGGATAGTATTTTGCAAGGTTTTCTACAGGGATTTCTCGAAAAACATTGGACGAAATCTCTATAGAAGTTTGTGTAGGAATGCTCGGATGAATTACTGGGGAAATGGTTGTTGTATTAGCAGGTGGGAAAACTTTTATTAATTATTGAAGATTTCATGGAAATTTTTGGAGAAACTCTTAATGAAAAAAAAAAAAAAACAGCATGAGTAATATTTCGATAAAATGCTGGAGAAATTCTTAGAAAAAAAATGATTTTTTTAAAGAACCCCTTAGTAATTTTCAGATTTTTGGGAGAAATCGTGAATCTTCTAAGGTTTGACCTGCTAAAAACCCCTTGGCCATTTTTTATTTTCAAAAACTCTGAAATAATCCTTTGAGGATTTGCTCAGGAGAAATTCTGTACGAATCTTAGAAAGATCTTCTAGAGTAACAACTGGAGAATTCAGTTGAAGGATTCATAAAAAAGTATCTGGTGAACGTTCTAGGATAGTTTTGGAAAAGGTAATGCCTAAGGAAATCACTGGTGGTAGTAGCTTTGGAGATCTGAAGATTTCCTGGAGAAAATTCAGGAGAAGTTCTTTGGAGCATGCTTTGAAAAATCTTTAGAAGAATTTCTGGGAGAATTGGTAGCGAAACCTCTAGAAAAATTTCTGGAGAGATCTTTGTAGCAGACCACGAAAAAACTAAATCAAATCACTATGATAATTCCTGAAGCTTCCTCGGGGAATCTTCAAGAGCCTGTTGGATCCGTTATAATCTTTGAAGGTTTTTCTGGAGCCTGTGCAATTTTGCATCAAGATTCAATACAAGCAGAATTAGGAAAAGAGAGATTTTAGAGATCATTTTGGTTAAAATAGAGACTTAAGAGACCGCTCATTAGAAATAAAGACTTTTCAGGAACATGAATTAAAATAGGGACCAAGTCTCTAAAAAGAAATCTTTTATCAGCCCTGTCTTTAGGATCATTTATTGGATCAACTTGTGTTTTCATTCATATTCAAATATATGAATATCCTTTATGTTTATATCATTTTTAAATCTATTTTGTTCAGCAAATTGACAAAAATAGACCAAACTGCTTTTCGTTACAACCAGTGAAGTTATTCTAATTTATTAAATAACAAATTGATGGATAGCCACAATTTTGTTAATTTGTGTAAGTGACCCTAATAGCAAAAGTTTTTAAAAAAAAAACTGAAGAGAAGGTTCTCGAAAAATGTTCCATCGCGCAGAAACTCCTTCACATTTTTTACTGGAACTTTTTCAAAAATCCGACAACACAACTTACAGAACTTCGTCATAATCTGCTAATTTTATGATATTTTAACTTATTCCATTACTTCATAAAACATTCTTACAGAGATTACTATGAAAGTTCCAGAAACATCTCAAGAACTACTTCCAGAAACGCTCATGACAATTTGTCCCAGCACATTTACAGAGTTGGCCATAGATTATTTTAAAAAACCATCCACTAATTCATTGGTATGCCACAGAAGAAGAATGCTCCATCTGTTTTTCTAATTTTTAAAGAAATTGTTTGTAACAATTCTTGCATTTAGTTTTCCATAGATATTCTCGATAGTTTTCCACACGATCTTTTATGTATGATGAACAGATATTCAGTATAGTTTAATTTATTTTTCAAGCTTTCTGATAATTTCCTTTTTTTTTTTTTAATCGTGGGTAGGGCAATCCTTTGACTGTCCTACCCAAATGTTTTTGTGCGTAGTACACGTCCTACCTGTCCTACCCACTTCCCGCGCCAATGTCAGGATGGATGCCAGTGAAATCGTGATTATGGTATACTGGTCACAGCGCAGGAGGATCGGACTAACGTCGACTAACAGTCGTAAGCTGGCAGTGTACTCTAAGGAAGGGTGACACCTACTTTCAATGGTTAATAGGACTATGAGGAGAATGCCTCAATCTTGATGAAACCTTGGCAGGCCTTCGTGTACGCTTAAAAACTCGTATGCAATGTTCAAGACGACCGACAGCAAGAGAAGTAGGAGTTGTCGGAAGTGAAGAGGAAGGTCAACGACCAAAAACAATATCCACCTCTCGATCAAGCAGCTGGTCACGAGAACGAGAACAGGAGACGCCTGGGAGCAATCCAACCAGCTGTTCGGAGAAAATAACAAGTGATACACCAGAAGAACAAGAAGATACCAAAAAGCAGAGAAGTAACAAGCCAGAAGGAGAAGAATGCAGCACGTAAAATAAGAAAAGAAATGAAGAAGAACGAAAAACGACGGGCGATACTCTTGCCATTGAGACAAGGCAATCTACGTAGCGATTCTTAGGAGAGTGAGCTAGGATCCAGAGCTGAAGGAGCTGGATTAGAACGTGATCAGGCGCACCCAGAAAAGAGACATGATGTTCGAACTCAAAAAAGATTCGTTGATCAAGAGTCCGGCCAGCCAGGAGCTCGTCGCAAAGTCGTTGGGCAACGAGGCAAGTGTGAGACCCTTATCAATACAACCTGGAAGAAGCTCCGCAGCCTATCCGGTTGAGGAAAGCGTACGGGAGTATGCAAATAGCGAATTACCAGTCGCAGCAGCCAAAAACCTTGTCGATGCTGGTAAGGTAAAGGTGGGATGGTCGGTCTGCCCGCTGAAACTGATTCTTTGGGATTCGATGGATTCGATGGAGAGATGCTTCAAATGCATTGATCACCGGGCTATATAGCGCAAAGGCCCGGACAGGTCCGAACACTGCAGGAAATGTGGTGAGAAAGGTCACGTTGGCAGGGACTGTCTGAAGAGACCCAGGTGCATGCTGTGTAAAGTGGAGGATGGAATACGCCCATCAGAAGACGAAGGTAGGTCAGTAATGATGATAAAGATAACACAGGCGAACCTCAATCATTGTCGACAACGTCAGTCGACAACGGAACCAACAAGAGACGACGACAGTCCAAGTAATGGGTTGATTTCCCATCCAAGAAGTAGTCGAACGCTCATACGAGAGTTTCGTGATCGTCAGAATTAATGGAATCTTCGAGTGTAGCTGTTACAATACCCTTAGTTTCAGATGCCGAGCTGATAACGGTTGCGATTGAAGCTGAACAAAGCTCCCGGTTCATATTGTATCCCTAACGTAGCGATAAAGACAGCAATCTTGGAGTTCCCCGATATATTAAGGACAGCGTTGCATAAGTGTCTAGCGGAAGGTTGCTTCTTAGATTGATGGAAGGTGCAGAAGCAGGTGTTGCTGCCAAAACCGAGAAATTCACTAGGAGAACCTATGGAGAAGGTCATCATTGGCAGGCTGACGACAAACACGAAAGGCGAGATCGGATTGCCGAAAAGGCAGTGCGGATTCCGTAAAATGACATTGACAGTGGATGCTATTCGTTGGACGTTTAAAAGGATTCTGGGAAGATGCTTTAATTGATACACATTTGAAACAGTATGTTGCGAAACATATCTGGGTCTTACTGGATCGAGGTTTTCCAGCCTCTAATGTTTTTTTTTTTTTAAGATCTTCTTGTAAGTCCACGAGCTTCTTACAAGTCAACATCTTTCGTAACGTACGGTAAACAGATCATTCTCTCTACATTTCTTGGGAACTCTTCCGGTGGTGTTGTCCTCTAGACATTTCCCTTGTGGGTCGTTCATTAACCACGCGGCCTTTTAAGGGGGTGGGAATGGGGATCCGGTTAATTTAATCTTCCAGTTATTCCTCCAAGAAATCTCATCAGAAGTTTTTGAAAGAATCGTAATACATATTCCCTGAAGAAATCTTTCAAGCAATCTCTGAAGGAATTTCTGAAATAAATTTTTGTAGGATTCCCCAGAGGAATTCTTGGAGCAATTACCGTTTTGATTCATATTACGGACAGCTTCAAATTCCGGACACTCTCGTTTGTGTGGGAAACATTTCACACGAAATGTTTCAATTTTCGCCATCCAAAAGTTCACATTTTCGAGGCTCGTTTTATTAGTTTTTTTCCATAGGTATCATTGCAAATTTATAATGCCCAACTACCTTAGACGTTTCTTAAGTGGTTGAACGATTTCAATTGATGATTTGACTGTTCCATTAATGATTATCATGAGCTGTCCGTAATTCGAATCAAAGCGAATATGAAACAAAAGTGAGGGAGCGTCCGGAATAAGAATCATGAAAAGGCCACACGTTTTGATTTATTTAAAATTATTCAAGTTGCGGACGCGTATTCTTTACCCACCATCCGAAAGTTAAGGGCTTCCGACGCTCGATAACGCTAAAAAATCATACAGAATGATTTATTTTGTATGGTCCTAGCTGGTTTATACTTCACTGAGGCCTTAAGTGTCCGTAATATGAATCAAAACGGTATTTGAGAAATTCCTAGATGAAATCTTAGAAAAATATCTTGAGAGTTCTAGATGTAATTGCTTCTAGGGTCAACATTAAGTTGATTTCTCATCACTCATCCGCTACTGCCACCTCACGCACACAGCACGAGCGGTATAATAAACTTTGAGAAAAATAATAACCGTGGAATGAATGTCGTCTGACACTATAACATTTTCATGTATCATAATTTTTGTATGAATTTTAGAAATGTTCGATCATAAACAACTAGAATGGTTCAATCTTGCTTCTTATGTCGAAAGTGGCACACAATCAGTGAAAGCAGCTCTTATCACGAAAAATGATAGAGATAAACATAACCGACATTTTTTCTGGTGATGCCATCGTGGTCAGCTGCATTCAATTGACATTTTTCTTTCGTACGTTCGCTTGACGGCAAAGGCTGTCGAACATCAATGAAAGCATAATAAAAGCCATATAAGCAAGCTCCAAACCTGGGGGCAGTATTGCTATCGGCTTCTATTCCATTAGGCCGAATGACCGACATTTCTACTGAACCGTAAGGAACAGGGACAGGTCAGACTAATTTTAATTACCTAGAAGCCGCCGAATGAATTTTAAGGTCAGTTGGATTGTCAGTTGTTAGATCAGAATAATTTGCATGACCTAGAAACCCATAATATCCCCTGTGATATATAACTAGAAAGAACAGCCTTTGATTTAAAGAAGGAAAAACATACTGATTGTTGTGTTAGTCATTTGAAAAAGTAGTAAATGATCAAATGTTATTTCGGCCTAACGACCCTTTCGGCCTAACGGCATTCGGTCGGATGGTTTTCGGCCTAACGGCATTTGGTCTAACGAAGTGCATCCTGCTATCGTATGTTCGAAAATTTTTGATCATGTCAGTAAAAAAAAACGCCAATGGTAAAGAATCGAGAGAAATCGGTTTTATCATCGTTTTCTCTTTGAGGCACTGATGTTATTTATCAAACTTGTTACAACTTTCGAAACATTGCCGATCACAGACCGATACAGAAAAGATGTTTTCGTCGCTTGCTTTGATCGTGCTTGTCAAATCAAATGTGCAATCAAATGAGAACAAATTCTGCAATGTCTGTTCCCTAGAGAATTCCCTGGTTAAATCATTACAAATATACATGGAAACTATGACAACATTTTTAATAGAATTTCTCAAACATTTACAGCTAGAACTCATGGAACCTTTCTGGAAAGATTTCTTGAGGCAAACCGGATAATAGTTCTCTGAGAAAACATGAAACGAATATCATGGCATTGCCCACTGTTAACATTATCGTGTAGGTGTCTTTGCACCAATCCCTAAGAATTTTCTGGCAGAATTCATAGAGATTCAAGAAAGAATTAATGAAGATATTTCGAAAGGAACCCCTGATGAAAAAAAAACATGAAGCAATCTCTTGTTGATACTCCTCAAGGAATTCATAGAACTATTCACAAGGACCCTGAACAAGGATTAGGCCTACCTGATCTTTTCGTTCTCAGAGGTTCCTCATCTGTACATATTGCCAGAGAATTTTTTGAAGATATCCCCGGATAAATAACCTTTTTTATGTTTTTTTTCACTGGACGTTACATGCCAACTAAACCGAGTCTATCATTCAGAAAAGTGTTCTTGGATCACTTTCAAAGATGCTAAATTAAGAGTTTTCCCTACTAATTGACCTTTTTTGCATTTGCATGCACCAAGGCACTCTATCCTTGCGATGTCGAGAAATTTAACTGCTCGAGAGACTCAAAAACGCGAAGCTTTTGTAAATACAGTCGAAGCTTGTTATAACGACATCGCAAGGGACCGTCGTAATAGAGAAATGTCACTATAGAGAATCGTTATAACATCAAAATATTTTTCAAGAGACCGAAAAATGTCGCTATAGAGAACTTTTGTCGCTATAAAAGTTGTCGTTATAACGAGCTTCGACTGTACGGCTAAACTTGTAAAGCACTGTTCAATTCAATGAGTTTATCAGGTTTCTAACAGAACCTTAAATTTAAACATATTTGCCATTCTATCAAAAATTTGAAGCGTAAGAGAAAATTCTTATTTTTAAATGCTTTTTATATGCCGTAGTTGATGAAGTTTCCTTTGAATTCAGTAAAGACTTAGATTATAATTTGAATATAATTAATTGAATATACAATACAGCCATGAATAAAGTACATGAAGTTTGATTTTCATACAAAAATGATCAAGTTTTGGGAATTGTATAACAGCTTCTAACGTGAACTACGTCTCATTAATAACTTGAAATTTGATTTATAGAAAATTAATAAAATTTTGTTCAATAGTTTTGAAGCTAATAAAATACATTATTTAGAGAAAAATGACAAAATTTTCAAGTTGGAATATTTCTGAAATGAGCGGTTCCACAGAAAATTTCTTCCCAAATTTCATTTTTATATTTTTTGATTTGGATGAAATTTTGCACATGCTTTCTTTATGCCCAAAAATGCCTTTTTGCATCATCGGCTTGCCATTTTGACTCTAGCCTTACTTTTGAGAAGGGCCTAAGAAAAAAATCCTTAATAATTTTCAAAAAATTATAACTTAGAAACGATTTATCCGATCATTTTGGTGCCTTCCGCAAAGTTTTAGGTTATTGTTGGGACTATCTGGAAAAAAAAAATACACTGTAAAAAAAATGTTGTAATTTTTTATATATCGAAAACAAAGCGTAAAAATCAATTTTCTCAAAAATCGTATGTTTGATTTATTTTTATTTTTTATATGTTAAAGTAGACAAAAAATGAAGTCTTTTGCACAGTAGGTCAAGATGGAGAAATCATGGACAAAAAAGTTATGATTTTTTTTAAAAAAGGTGAATTTTTGAAAATGGTCATAATAAACTTTTTAAATATTTTTAAACTCGATTTAATGAAAGTACGCAAAATTTACAACAAAAAAGGTATACGGAAAAATCAGGCTAACTTTTACCGTTTTAAGATACAGCGATTTTAATACAAAATTATGATATAATTTTCAATTTTCGGTCATTATAATATAACTAAGAAACGGTTTGTCCGATCAGTTTGGAGTCTTCCGCAAAGTTTTTGGTTATTGTTGGGACTATCTGGAAAAAAATATACACTGTAAAAAGAATGTTGTAATTTTTGATTTATCGAAAATAAAGCTGAAAAATCAATTTTCTCAAAAATCGTATTCCTGATTTTTTTGTTTTTATATGTTAAAGTAGACAAAAAATGAAGTCTTTTGCACAATGGGTCAAGATGGAGAAATCATGGACAAAAAAGTTATGATTTTTTAAAAAAGGTTGATTTTTCAATATGGTCTAAATAAATTTTTGAATGCTTTTCGACCCGATTTAATGAAAGTACGCAAAATTTTCAAAAAAAAGTATATGAGAAAATTATGCTAATTGCTACCCAAACATTTGAAAAGTTTATTACGACCATTTTCAACAAATTCACCTTTTTTAAAAAATCATAACTTTTTTGTCCATGATTTCTCCATCTTGACCCACTGTGCAAAATACTTCATTTTTTGTCTACTTCAACATATAAAAAAATAAAAAAAATCAGGAATACGATTTTTGAGAAAATTGATTTTTAAGCTGTATTTTCGATACATAAAAAATTACAACATTTTTTTTACAGTGTATATTTTTTCCAGATAGTCCCAAAAATAACCTTAAACTTTGCGGAAGACACAAAACTGATCGGTCAAACCGTTTCTATGTTATATTATAATGACCGAAAATTGAAAATTAAATCATAATTTTGTATTAAATTCGCTGTATCTTTAAAACGGTAAAAGTTAGCCTGATTTTTCAGTGTACCTTTTTTGTTGTAAATTTTGTGTACTTTCATAAAATAGAGTTGAAAAATATTTAAAAGGTTTGTTATGACCATTTTCAAAAATTCACCTTTTTTCAAAAAATCATAACTTTTTTGTCCATGATTTCTCCATCTTGACCCACTGTGCAAAAGACTCCATTTTTTGTCTACTTTAAAATATAAATAAATAAAAAAAATCAAGAAAACGATTTTTGTGAAAATGGATTTTTAAGCTTTATTTTCGAAATAAAAAAAATTACAAATTTTTTTTTACTGTGTATTTTTTTTTTCCAGATAGTTCCAACAATAACCTAAATTTTTGCGGAAGACACCAAACCGATCAGACAAATAGTTTCTGAGTTTTAATTTTTTGAAAATTGTTAAGGCTTTTTTTCTTAGGCCCTTCTCAAAAGTAACGCTAGGGTAAAAATGGCGAACCGATGATGCAAATAGGCATTTTCAGGTATAAAGAAAACATATGCCAAATTTCAGCCCAATCAAAAAATACAAAAGTAAACCGACATTCGAATTCAAATGGAACCGCTCAAATGTGAACATTTAGCAAAAGGCATGTTTTCCGTTTGCAAAATATCTATCAAGTTTTTGACATTTTTGTCAAAATACGTGGAGTTTAAGTATTTAGACATATTTTCATAGAATTTGATAATTTATTTACAAATTTGAAGCTACAATTAACTCCCCTTTACTCGATATTCCGTATCTCGATAATGAGTTAGAGAGCCATAGTAAAAGTTGGTTTTCATGGCTAACTCGATGGTCACTTAGATCGCAGTTTCACTGGGTTTGTGTTCTGTAACTCGATGATTCCTTCAATATCGAGTTAGGGAGAGTTGACTGTATTTCCAACATACAGTTCAAATTTCAGGTCAATCGGCCTTATGCACTTTATTTTTGCTAGTAGGGGAAAAGCACTAATTTTCGACCTTCAAGAAATCTGTGCCAAATTTTGGACATTCATTCAAAGTAGGCCAAAATCGAATGAATGGGCTGAAAATTCGTGCTTTTCCCCTACTGTAAATACTTTATTTATTTATTTATTTCAGAGAATGCGGCAATTTTTAACTCCATACGAATTATATAGAAGCCACTCCTACGAATTATTATATTTTTCCCTGTGGACGCAGAAATCACATCGAAACATTATTGGAAAGCTTAAAAACAGTCAAATTTTTCAATGTATATAGCTAACAAACGAAAATGTCACTTACACTACTTTTAATTTGAGCCCGTCATATGTTCGGACCGATCATCTCGTTCAAAACTCAATGCGTTAGTTTGTGGAATCCCAAACGTGCTGAATTTTGTATAAAGGGGCCCCCTTCATGAGATCTGACCCCCCCCCTTCAAAGCCCAAATTCGGAACTGGCCACCCCATTTTCACTTGGAGACCAACTGAAACTAGTTATCCTGTAGAGTATTAATAAAAGAGAGCTCTTTGTGCTGTGGAGGACGTACACTTTTGTGTTTTGATGAACCTATTGAATTCCCTGAACAAAAATTGTTTTTTCGTTCATTATTTTTAGTTCAAAAATACGTTTTTTCGTTTATCCTATTTTCTGTTGAGTGGCGGATTAAATTCCGGCCAGCCGAGAAAAAAGAAAAAAAATATATTGCTTAAGAAAACTCTCAGTAGATAACTGTGGAAGCGTTGATATTAACACCAATATGAGATATAGTTTTTTTTTAGTTGTGATGTAATGTCATAAAGAGGAAGAAGGATGAGAAGGAAGTTGGTTAGCCGAGTGGTTAGAGTCCGCGGATACAAAGCAAAGCCATGCTGATGGTGTCAGAGTTCGATTCCCGGTCGGTCCAGGATCTCTTCGTAATATAATTTTCCTTGACTTTCCTTGGCATAGAGTATTATCGTGCCTGCCACACGATATACGAATGCAAAAATGGCAACTTTGACAAAGAAAGCTCTCAGTTAATAACTGTGGAAGTGCTCATAAGAACTAAGCTGAGAAACCGGCTCTGTCCCAGTGGGGACGTTAATGCCAAGAAGAAGAAGATATTCCATATTACATTTATATACCAAAAAACCAAAACTGTCAACGATTTGCCACAGAATTCTATTTGTTGAATGTTTTATATCTTGCAAATAAAGAATAAAATAATATGTTAATCTGTCCACAGTCCGGGAAGTCTCTTCCTCTGCGCTTACGGCAGCCAGTATTTATAGCTCAGAAATCCCGTAGGTACGATCAAGTAAAAGGTACCAGAGTCATAAGGAATATCACTTGAGATAGGTAGACATGACAGAATGGAGTCTGCAATAAAATTCTATTATGAGCCTTTACAAATAAACAATCTTAAAATTCATCACAGCTCCTAAACATCTATACTGTACATGTCCATGATGAAAATGTGTACTTTTTTTTCTAATTTGTAAAATTTTTTTTTTTTCCAAGAAGATTATTTCGTTTTTGTCATCTGAAAATTGCCGATCGTGTTGATAAAAACGGAGCACACCTCTATCGGTAGTACAAAACCTTCAAAGATTTCTGCGATTATTCGTCTTACGAGGCTTTGAAGAGTTTGTGGTGGTATTTTTATTATATATTATTTTTTTATTTTTAACTAATAATTTTGAAAGAGAACAAAGTCCCTTTGAGTGATTTTTAATAAAAATCTTCTTACAAAGGCACAAAACCTCTTTATTTTTCTTAAAACGTTATAAAAAAGAAATTTAAATCTAAAGGTTCATCCGGAATGGGTCCATTACATAACCGAAATCGCCACTACATGAATCATCACGTAGAATGCCAATTCCAAAGTGAGGTTGTCGATAAATTCATCAATCTGGAATTAAAAACGAAAAAAATTACAAAAAAGAGACTATCAAACATGAAAAGAGATTTCATTTAGGAATTTTAAGAAAGTGGTGGTATTTTAACAACATTATTCCCATGATCGTTCATTTGCAAGTTTCTCAAAATATACAAAGCAGCTCGATGTAATCTCGGGCAACCAGTATTTGATTTTCCATACCGATCTCTATCTGAGATCTATAAGGAAATTGGAAGACTTGTTGATCGGGGGTGATGCTTTGTAAGTACCTAACCTATCTCAGGAAAATTTCTTGATGAGAACTTCACGGATTCTAGTTTAACTCTTGGAGACACCCAAAACATATTTCAAGTATTGTGGAAATCGTTTGTAACGTTTCCCCAAGAAATCTTCATCGTATTACTGGGAAAAACTGACAAATTGTTGGCGTAACTTCTTGTTGGATTCTTTTCATCTGCTAGAATTTGTTTGGTAAGCAAGATTTGTTTTAGAAGGTCTTTATCGGACTCTTGGAAAAAAAAAATGTAGACTCCAGCAGAGTTCTGGTGTATTACAGACGTGACATTTGGGTGTGCATGTTGAGGATGTATGTTGATTTCTATTGAGATCTGTGGAAGACTTTCATAAACTTCCATTTCTATCACTTTCAGTGATCCGCGAGCTGAAATTCAGAACGAGTAGCTGCCTCAAAAGGCTGCGAATTACAGAGCTATGTTAAGTTTACATGGGTACGGATATTTGGGCTCCCATGTTGTATCAAAAAAATGCATTTTGTTAAACTGGGTTCTTTGAAAAAAAAACAACTAGCAAATGCTTCTTATCATTCATTGCAAATTAAAACAAAATATGTTCACAGTCTCCTTAGATCTTCCTAACAGGCATAAGTTACATATTTTGGCAGTCATTGGTATATTGCGCGAAGCATGCCATGCAAATATAAAGAAGATGTGTCTCCACGCCACCCGACAAAATATGAGCGCTTCAATGTTTCTATTTCATTCCATGTTCTATAGCTTAACATATTTATACGAAGCAATGGCGTTGACGGAAACGACTCCCGTACATATTCGAGATGACATAAAAGTACCATCAACCGAACCAAACGAGTGAAAGCAGTTCCCCATTTCGTCTAACGGGGTTGTTTTGTTTTATATGATCGAAGCAGTGCACTAACTGTGGAAAGGAAACTGTTGCTTTCCGGAGGAACTCGCTTCATGCTTGAATTTATTTCCCATTCGCCGCCGAATGGGTACGATTAATTGAATAATAATGGCGTTATTATGATTTATGGGGTGGCTTTCGGTTCATTTTTTGCCGCCCCACATCTTACTCGTACTCGAAGTTCGACGAAACGCTTTGCGAGGGGTTTCCGCTGAAGGATGGTTAATGTATTCTCGATTGCGATCCTTCAGGGTTTATTATCTGCTATTCTAGCACCCAGACCGGAACGATTTAATTGACTTTCACCGCTCAGCTGGCCATGATACTTGTGATCTCATTTTCAAGGCTTTGATGTCAGCTGAAGCGCATCGCAAACGCCTTCTGTGATCCAGCAACTTCAAAGCACTTGACAGGAGCTAATTTTCAATCCATAATTACCACACTGTTTGCGTACTTCCATTGACACTTTTCCTGAAGCACTGGAGGGCGTACTGGAAGATCTTCATCGGAGGACCCAAGATAATAAACTCGTCACGGCAACGTGCCTAATGATATGCAACGAAACGCACCCACGTGACTCATTATACCGGAGACTTTCAACTTCTTCCCCGCCCTTCCAACGTCTGCTTCCGGCTCTGGGACCACCTGATTCCGATAGAGCGAGTAAAATTTGCCCTCCCCCGCCCCCCATTAAAATGTAAATTAAGAAAGCCTTAATTTTATTTATACCGCAGCTTTGCGTTTTAACCCCCACCGCGATGAGTCGCCTTTGGGTTGCTTCGCCATACCGACCGGCCTACTATCGTAAAAATTAATCGCGTTATTCCGGTTGGCCCAAAGCCGCCTAGATGGCGCAACACTTGGTTTTGTGGGAAGTTGGGAACCGTGTTGTCATCAACAGGCATCAGGCCTACAGCCCCGACGACCAGGAGAAGTTTTGTCCGTTTTTGACTTTTGGACTTTTGCGCACTCCTCTTTCGGTAGCGGTAGCTCTTCCTGGTCGTCAACCATGGAGACATAAATCATAATTAATGAAAAAAAAAACGCGTTCGGTTGGGTAACTTTTCCCTCCGTTTTTAATTCAAGTTTATGTTTTCTTTGGATTACGATGTCAAGGAATTCTGTTGAGTCATGAGTTGAGATTCCTTTTCTTTCGGAATTGGAATTTCGGGTGATGGCAGGGAGCCGAGACGTCTTCTTTACCTTTGTTAAACGAAGAGAGTGGATGTGGTTATTCCATTTCCATATACTATTTATACCATAGACCGACACGTGTTCGTTTAGTGCCTGCTGGGATCGAGAAAGGTCACAGCAACAACCAGCTTTCAAGGACTTAATTATTTCTAAATTCCTGGCTATGGAGACAATCAGAAGAAGAAGCATATGTGTTAACATTACAATAACATTGGACCACGTCTTTCTCTAGGAATCTAATGTTGGTAAAACATTTCACGTAATTTCAAACGTGGAAATTTTGAGTAATGGGCATTTGGCTTTTGAGAAATATATATCTTTAAACAAATGAAAACCGATTTCAATACTATATCATATAATCCTACTAGAGTTCGTCTTCCTTGTCAGATACGCGTATTTCGACCTCAATAGTAAGGCCGTCTTCAGTGTCGTGTACTAGACTCGACTTTTCGAGCAAGTTGAGTCTAGCACACGACACTGGAGACATTTGAGGTCGAACTACGGGTATGTGTCAAAGGATACAATCTCTAGTAGAATTAAATGGTGTATAGTAATAAATTAGGTTTTCATTAAGTCATAGGTATTCTTGAAAACTCGACGAATCATTATTATATACATTCAATTTGAATGCTAAATGTTCTTGTATGAAGCTGGTCTATGTTTATTCTTATTATGAGCTATGAATTTATGAAGTATAAAATGTTATAAATTTTTAAAGTAATTATACCATAACGCGGGTGAATAACGTATTCGTGGGCGTTATAGAGTAAGATCTACCAATCTGAACCTTAGTAGCATCTTCTTTTTTGGCTTATGCTAATATTTTATGGATATTCAAGAACTCGAGGTAAAAAGACCTTCTTACTGACAATAGTTTCTGAAGTTGGATTTATTTTAACTTGCAGATAATTAAAGACTCGGAATTTGTCTGTTTCGAGATTTGAGCTTAAGCTGGACGCCCGTGGTTGCTGCTCCCGTGTTGCCAGATGCAGATGCTTGTTTGGGACTATCAGACACCCTCATTGTATACTTGCTGGTGATATTCCATTTTAGACAACAATGGTAAAAGCCTTTTAAGAATGTGGGTCTTCATGAGGGGAAAATGGAGGAATTGATAATGCATTTAGAACTGGCCCACAGTAGACCGGGTATACCCCTGGATCTACGTCAATTTATGCGGGAAGGTATAGGCATAAGGTATTTTTATGGTAGAGGGGCCTGCTATAATGATGGAAGAATGGAAGCATAGGGAAACGGTTTCTGGTCTATCTTTGGTTCTAGCGATTACTATGGATGAGTTGTTTAAGTGTGATAGATTGAGAGTGGTAGATAGAAGCAAGTGAAAGAGGCAACTATTCTGGCATCATATTCGGGCAACTCTGCTTCTCTGTGAAAACTGTGCTCTCTGTCGTCGCATCTATTTATTATCAAATTTTGTCGTTCTGTGCTACCTAAATTGCTCTGTCCCGCATCATTTTGTACACAAGTGCCCAAGCCATCCGTCACACAAGTTGTTTGCACTGTTTAGTCTCGTAGGATTAGTGAAAATCTTATTTTTTCCGAGCTGGCTTGAGTGTGGTCAGAGAAAGCCACCTCCGCCATCGTCCTATGTAAACAATCTCCCACCTCGCAGCTCTCCACCTGCACTACTGTCGCAATTCTGTGTAGTGACTGATCACCGATATAAACAAAAACTGCCGATCGTCAGATTAATAATTTGCCTGTTGCCGCCCTCCGATTCCGATATGACACGAATTAACTCACCTGTAGCATTCCAAGCCAATATAAGACGTTTGTTTCTGCTCGCCTTCTCATTGCGTTATCCGAAAAACCCGCCAAAGCTTCGCCATGACTCAAATCATCATTATCGTCGTAGACATATTTCCTCATCGCCGTCATTCTCGTTTGCGTGAAGATAAACAATGCTTGCTGTACCACAACTTGTGTGCGCTTGTATGTATTGAAGATTTATAGAAAACAATCGATCTCGAATTGTGCGCAGTGTGTCAACGTCATTTGCGTCTACGAAGGTATTTACCATAGTTGACCCTATGCGTGAAACTCCGATTTTTTTTTTACATGGCAAAGCATAGGAAGTGAATTTTCAAATGCCTCTAAAAAAATTCAAAACACTTTTGAATCAAATTCTGTTAAGTGTACGGGGCTAAACTATTGATAAACTATAGAATCAGCAGCATATTGAGAAAAATATATAAAACTCAATATTATATGCCTATCATGTAGCCCATCAAAAGTACATCAACATGTACTGAAAATATGTTAAATAACTTTTCTAGTTAATTGTATATGAGCATTTGAAATTTCGCTTCCTATATCTTGCCGGGTAAAATTTTCGACGCTTCACGCATCGTGCAAACTTTTCCCAGATGGCAGCACCGTACCTCGAATAATCCAGTCATCGATCCGCACCAGTGGCGTCATCTAGTAGTCACCGCTCGCACTGCAGTTAGAGCAACCCCACACTGAAACAAGCGTTGAAGTAATGAGAACCATTAACAAGTTTTCAAATTTACTATTCCAATCACGATTGAGCTATCAAGAAGACTTTTTATTTGCGTTTAGGTCCCTCTCAAACCAACCGCATTGATAGCCGAGCGGTAAGCGTTCGCGCTTGACAATCGCAAGATCCTCGGTTCGATTCTGGCTTGCTGCAAGTTTTTAACCATACTTACTTTACTTTTGCTGGCTCTACGTCCTTCAAGACATGACCTGCGCCACAATGTTACGCCAATAACTCGGTCCATGGCTACTAACCTCCAGTTTCTCGATCGCCCCACACTTCCAAGATCCTGCTCCACTTGGTCAAACTACCTAACCTTCGTCTTGTACCGGCCGGATTTAAGGTGAACACCATTTTTGCGGGATTGTTGTCCGGCATTCTCACAACGTGTCCCACCCATCGTACCCTTCCAGCTTTGGCGACTTTCTGGATACCGGGTACCCCCGTTGGTTTGACCACATTTAATCTGAACACTTTTTAATTTGTACCCCGCTAATTTGCACATCGTTCAGATTAAAAGTGGCTCAAACGTCATTTAGCTCATGGAACGTAGTGAAGTGAAATGGAACGCTGTGGAACGGAGCGCAGAATCAAAACAAAACAGTAAAACAGGTAACCAGAAACACGGTTCTAGGGTGACTAGATGTTCAAATTAAAAATGAACCCCGATGGTTTGCATGAGGTATCGTTAAATTAACGGGGGTACACTGTACTGGGTTCGCCCTAGAGTTGCGCAAGTTCGTGGTTCATTCTTCTCCTCCATACGCCGTTCTCACATACTCCGCTGAAGATCCTCTTAAGCACACGTCGTTCAAAAACACCTAGCGCTTGCAGGTCCTCTTCGAGCATTGTCCACGTCTCATGCCCGTAGAGGACTACCGGTTATTAGCGTCTTGTACATTAGTACGGAAGTGAAGTTTACCAGACCGCAAGGTCTTGTGGAGTCCGTAGTAAGCACGACTTCCGGCAATGATACGTCTTCGAATTTCTCTGCTGCAGTTGTTATCCGACGTTATCAATGATCCAAGGTAGACAAATTCGTCCACCACCTCGAACTCATCCCCGTCGATCATCACGCGTCTGCCAATGCGAGCTCTATCGCGCTCGGTTCCTCCAGCCACAGATGTTGCAGATTAATCAATGATGTGTATGACGACTTTGATTTTAACGTTAGTAGACTAGTTTTTAAAAATAGGATTAAGGATCTTTAAGCAGTCTGTGTGACTTATTTTGTCAAAGATGTAGAACAAATAAACTACACAGTACGATGAAAGGGACTGGCATATCCCAGGCCCATGACTTGCTTCATAAGCAGAAGCACGGTAGCCATGAGAACATCAACCCCGTTTTTGTAGTTAACATGGGTATTCAATGTTGTCCCATATCGACTAGATAGAAAAATCGCTTTTTTTCTAGTTCTTAATTTTTTTTTAGAAAACTACAAATACAGTACTGACCCGATTTTGTCAGCCCCCGATTTTGTCTGCCCCCGATTTTGTCAGTTTTTTAACCCGATTTTGTCAGTTTATTTTAAATTTGTCAAAAAAATGTTATCGTCATGTTTTACCACGTTTACATTAAAATTGATGATGATGTTTGATGTCATGAACGCATGGGCGTAGCCAGAGGGGGCAATGGCAATGCCTTTTATTCAGTGTTAGGCTGTGAACCGTTTCACCAGTTCGTTTAACTTTTAGTTAAAATTTGACAGCTCGATAGTTATTTCCCCTACGGTTAGAAATAACCCTGCTCTGGAGCATGGTTAAACTTGACAGTTCGAAAGTTATTTTTTGCTCCCGTGAATTTGAGAATAACTAACCATCTGTCAACTTCGTTCTGGAATAACTACTCGACTGTCAAAGCTTAAATGGGTCGACTGCGATGTTCAATTTAATTATTTGAGGGGAAAATAACTATCGAAATGTCAAATTTTAACTAAAAGTTAAACGAACTGGTGAAACGGTTCACAGCCTTAAAAATCGATATTACCAATATAAGGGAGGGGGGAGCCCCTGATAAAAAAAAACTGGCTACGCCCATGTCCATCGCCCTCTTAAAAGTCCATGTAACCATGTAACACGTCAAAATTTGAAAAACAGGAACAAAATAAAGTGACCCGATTTTGTCAGGTTCCCCATTTTGTCAGCCTAAAAATCATCGAGGGGCTGACAAAATCGGGTCCTCACTGTAGTTAAACTGACACTTATATTTATTTATTTCGTCAATCAATTGTAGACTACATGTTTGCTTAATACTATGTTGTATTATATCTAAGGGAATTAAAATATTGCCTAAGCTTCGTTCGCGACATGGTCAAATCAATTTCTGTGTAATGCTGGTTATAAAGAGACATCATTTGATTTATTGGGCCGAATTTGGCATAATTAGTTCGATGATTGTTTGATGCGAACAAGTTCCGATTCCTCAACTGTCTAGCGGGCGTGTAGAAATTCAAACTAGATAAGAGATTGGTGGAATCAATACGATGCGATACTATATCATTGACAAATGAAATCATGGCTAATTCGCTCCTTTAAAGTTTGGATGTCAATAAGCATGCATCGAGCCTCGTATGATGGCAGTGGAAACGTTGTCCAGCCTAATTTGCGTAAGGCATATTAAAGAAATTGCTTCTGTACTGATTCGATTCTATCCTCATGTGTTTTCATATGTGGGGACCACACAATACTACAATATTTTAAAACTGATCTTACATAAGCAATGTACTAAAACCTTGTATATGGATCCCGAAAATTGTAGCTAAAACGCTTAATAAAGCTTAACATATTGATTGCTTTATGGACAATAGTATTATCATGGTCAGTAAATGTAAGTTTGGAATCTAATATAACACCTAAATCTCTAATCTTATCGCACCTTTGAACGTCTTGATTTTCTAAAAATATAGTAATCTGTGGTGTATTACGTTTAATTTAAGTAAGCTTTTACTACACCATTTATCAAATATACTTATTTCATTCAGATAAATGTCGCTCTCTTTTTTGCTATTGATTTCCATAAAAAGTTTCATATCGTCAGCATAAATAAGAATTTTAACAGGTTTTATCACATATGAAATATCATTATCAAACAATATGAATAACAATGGGCCTAAATGTGAACCTTGGGGAACTCCTGATGTAACATGAACAGGTTTAGATAGTTTTCCCTCAAATCTTACTATTTGTTGGCGATCTGTTAAATAGTTGAGGAGTTTCATTGCAATTCCCATTTTATTTAGCTTGAAAATCAACATAGGAATATCTAATCTGTCAAATGCTTTACTAAAGTCGGTGTAAAGTGATTCGACGTGGTTACCTCTATCCATTGCATTTAAAGTGTAATTAACAAATTCCAAAAGGTTCGTTGTAGTAGAACGATCTTTAAAGAAACCATGTTGTACATTCGTTATTCTATGTTTTATTTGGCTAAATACTTTTTTATTAATGATTGATTCAAATAGTTTTGGAATGGATGAAATAATAGCAATTCCACGATAATTTCGAATATCAGATTTTTTACCAGACTTGTAAATGGGTATAAGAAATGACCATTTCCATTCTTTTGGAAATCTGCCCAAGTGACATGTTGAACAGCCAAAATAATGGTGTTGTAAATTCATTGGCTAAGTTTTTCAGTAAAGCAGGTGGGATTCCGTCAGGTCCTGATCCTTTGGTGGAATCTAAATTCTTCAGTCCTGTTAAAATATCTTGTACCTGTATTTGACTAACGCCGACATCGGTTGTAAAATCAAGAAAACTTGAAAAGTGTTCAAAATCACGGTCATTATCCGAGATGTTTGTATAAGTCTCTTGGAAAAAATCAGCAAAGAGATTGCAAATGTCATTTTGATTATCTGCTACTTTATTATCCAATGTCATTTTAGA
Source organism: Aedes aegypti (assembly GCF_002204515.2). NCBI lineage: Eukaryota > Metazoa > Arthropoda > Insecta > Diptera > Culicidae > Aedes > Aedes aegypti. The sequence continues at coordinate 4,631,368 of NC_035107.1, forward strand.
TGGAAAGTTGTTAGACTTCATCTTAGTTTTAACATAATTGAAGAAATTCCTAAGGCAAGATTTTAAATCATTTTCAATTTTTATGTTGTACTCTTCTAGTGAAGTAGATATTCCTTGATTAAGTTGGTTGACAATATACAAATAATTTTCTAAACTTTCTTGAGTGTTTTGTTGTCTGTAAATTTTATGAGCCTTTTGCTTACGACTTTTCAAATTTTTTATTTGCTTATTAATCCAGACAGGATTTTTTGACCCATTCCTACAACGTCTCCGCAAGAGTGGAACTTCCATCTGAATGATTTCCGACAAAATTGAATAAAAACCCGTAACTTCATAATCTAAATCTTCTTGATTTTTCAAAACGGATTGCCAATCTATTCTATTCAATTTCTGTTTGATTCCGTTATAACTGGCGTTTTTATAATCAAAGAAATTCTCAAAGTCATAGTAGTCGGAATAATGATGATTATGAACAAAGATTGAGTACTCGATAGCTGTATGAAACGCTTCATTTTTTCATAGAGGAGGAAGAGATTCGTTCACACAAAAATCTTCCATTATGTTTGAGAATAAGAAGTCCAAATAACAGTTTTGTCGGTTTTTCACATGATTGATTTGATTTAAACCTAAAAATGCAGCTCTTTCAAAAATAAGTTGTAATGATTCGTTTTCACCAACAACCGGCAGCAGAACATTTTCGTTTTCGGAATCACGAATAAAATCAGCATTACGCTGATTAAAATCGCCATAGATATGCACTTTGAATTCTGGAGATAACTGCGACAAAATTTCTTCTGCGGTTTGAAAGAAAATTTCATATGATGATTTGCAAGCATGGTCTGGCGGAAAATACACAGAAGCAAATATATGTGTTTCACCGGCGATATGTGCTTTCACCCACACATGTTCAAACTCTTTATGTTTTGATGAAACAATTAATTCTGAATTGAATTTCGAAGATATTGCAATGAGAACTCCCCCACCAGACATTCTTTGGGTAAGGACCAGATCGCGATCATCTCTAAATACATTAAAAGCGTTACCAAAAACTTCTTCACTTTTATTTTTTTTCATTCCAACTAGTTTCAGTACCCAAAACAACCGAGAAGGCTGAAGTTACTATTCTTTTATAAATTTCGTTCATTTTCGATGCACTCCTCATGCGATTGAAATTTTGGCAATATATTGAGGATTTTGCCCTCCAATAGACTCACACCTAAATAATTTTGTCACACCAAAATATTCTCCCACCATGTTTGCCATATATTGGATGGCGTCGTAGCTAACAAAACCAACAAGTAACGCACACGTAACGCATTATGTTGGATTGTACATTGAATGCAAGGTTTACAGTTTTATGAACATCTCGCACTTATCTCTAAGAACACGGTCTTGGGCAAGAGTAAGAACTCTTGGCCAAGAATATAATAAATTTCTCCTGCATCAATCAGTGCGCTATATATAATATGTATGTATAAGATTGATTGTTAAATTATAAATCCTACAATTTACTGGGAGGACTTGTGTGGCTTGCCAATATATTCTCCGCGGAAGTCTTTGCTAAACTTCCGGCGCACAACTTACAGATAATGCAAACGATCAGTTCCAGTTGTTTGTCACATCACATCCGACATTCTAGGCACAATTGCTTAAATTTGCCGCAAAAATCCATCCTATAATTTTCAAAGATCAAGTTTCCGCAGAAGTCATCACACACTATCTGGGTAGGAATATTTCATATAGTATAATGCTTTCCAACCTTTAATGTTTCTTTTGGTACAGCGTGGAGAATAGCAACAACATACAATCAGATCTCGTAAAAAAAATTACCGTCCATGTTTTTTGACTAAGATCACTTTCAAATAGACAGCACCTGGGAGGGAGAAACCGATATGAAATTTATGTGCCATTTTGACTCATATTCCGAACACTTGAGACCAACAGTGACTGCAAATGCATCTGATAGGCATATATTAGCTGATATTTGTGAAATTTTCAATTAATTCTCTAAGTCTAACTGTTAGCTGTTGGGTGTGCCGAAAAAATTGTTTATTTTAGCTTATTTAGGGGTCTATTTTGTAAATCGAGCGATTCCATGTGACTCATCTGTAGTCATTGTCGATCAAAGCAAGCATGCATATTTCAGATGTCACCCGTCGACTCCCATAGTAATCCAGTCACATAGAGTGACCACTGTCGAAAAACTCGAGTGACAGAGCTGAGTCGAGCGAATTTTTCGGTTGACAGTGAGTCCAGTCGAGTCATTTTGATCGACTCGACTTATGAAATAGACCCCTTAGTATTGTTTTTACGTTAAAGTGTGGAGCAGGGTTGTTAACGTTAATCAACGATAAACGCCGTTTCGTTAATTCGTTAACGTTAATTGTAACGATTATCGAATTTTCCGTTATTTTTTTCTGAGCCGTTGATTAACGTTAACGTTAACGATTTCCGTTGATTTAACGTCAACGACTTGCGTTGTTTCTTGCGTTAATGACTGGAAATGTTTGATACTCAATATTGATAGAATATAAAGTTCCTCGTTTGGGGAAGGATTTGAAAAGTCCTAAAATTATCATTACCACTGGAGCAAGTTGACACGGATGGTGAAAGATTGAACGCGAAGTTTTGAGTGTGATGTCAACAAATGTTACCAGGGATGTCTTTAAATTATTTTATATTTATACCATGGAAACCAGTGAATTCGGCACCGCTCAAACGTCAAATTAGTGAACTCATGCATTGGTCCATAGCCATTACTTGCCATTTGGAGTTATTCTACGACTGGCGTGAGGTGAGAATTGTCGGTGTCGGTTCGCCCAAGGGGAGTTTACGACCCAAGAGACAAAGAAGAAAACAAGGAAGAAAGTTAAAATTACCAAATAAGGTATAATGTTTATTTTCAGAAAAGAACACTCTTGATTAAGGCTTAGCTTTCGGCATTTCATTAAAAAGCACCTCCAGGATGAATACTAACAGGCCTCGAAGGAGTGTCTCTTATAAAGATCCTTGCCAACCTTGCATCAGTGAAGACGTTCTTCGTCGCTGTTCTAATAGATTTGAGACTGGAAAACTTGCTTCATGATCACCGTGTTCTCCAGAATGGTTGAAATATGGTAATAGTTTCGCATGGAATCCAACGAGTCGGCGAAGGGCTTGGAACAACTGCAATCCGGAAGTGGTGGTTGGCGTGCTGAGTGGAGGCTTCCGTTTGCAATCCTTAGCAGGGATTTTCATGGATTGTTGGCAATTGGCGTCAGGCACAGATTATTTGAAGGACTCCGATAAAATAAATCGAAATGTAGGTACTTATGCCCAAACAACACGACTGGTGCAATCAGAATGATGACTGAAAAAACTTTGTTTTAGAGCTGGTCACATATTGTTTTCCTTTTGGCTCTCCTTGGAAACGGAATCAGCATGGAAACGATCTATTTATCGATGAAAAGAAAAATTTTCATGCAGCTACGTGAACTGCGTGATCAACGATTTGGTAAGCGATGTCCGTTGACGTTGATTCAACGCATATCGTTATCGTTGACGCTAACAGCCACAAAAATCAACGCAACGGCGTTAACGTTGATCCGTGACAAAATCAACGTTAACGGCGTTAATCGTTGATTAACGTTAACAACCCTGGTGTGGAGCACCATTTGGATTCAAATGCCGAACACTGTGTTCATTCTGTCTCATATTCCGAACACCTTGATTCAAATTCCGAACAGCACGAATAAATCGTATTCAAATGAATAATTTCGCAAATAAATTCATCTGAACTACTTCTACTGGTCTCAAACTAGAGAATCATCACTACTCCAGAGGTATAAAATAGATTGGAAGACGTTTAAATTGAATTGCAATTGGCTGCCATTTCCTTGTAAGCGAAATATTTCAGCCACATCGCCATACAAAAACCGAGTGTTCGGAATATGAGTCTGTTCGGAATTTGAGACAAAACGGTACGTCGAGGTAAGCCGAGATTCTGCTGTTACGAACTGGACAAATGAACAAACATGATAAAAGCGCGTAATCTATTAAAACACATTTTTGCATTTTATCAAATGTGACAAAAAATCAATTGAAAAGCTATTCATGCTTATTCAAAAGTAATGTCACAATAGCACCTTCTATTCTGATTGAATATAAAGTATTCAAATACACATCATTTTACTTTTTTCAATAAAAACGAAAATGAAATGCATAGAAAACTTTGGCCCTTTTTCCATGTTTGTCCAGAACGATCGAGGGAGCACAACAAAAGAAAACTACCAATTTTCATCAAGTTTGCCTTGATTGTCGTTGGCAAGCTGGAGTTTTCTTGCAGTTCGAAATATCTTTGTGTCATATTTCATGTGTAGTATCGGTGCTGTGGCATGTGCATCCCACATGTTAGCAAATCCCATTTCCAAATTTTAAGGGACCACTCTAGTGGCACCCCACAAAGAAAATAGCAAACGTTTTACAATGCCATCGAACTGATTTATGCGGCAAACGAATATGAGCCCATAAAGCAGTTCGATGACTTAAAGCCTGACCCGGCAAAAAAATAGGCTGGGATCATATTACATTCTGAACACGCAAACAGCGTGTGGTCGTCAAGCGCAATTCGGTTTGGCGCAATTAGCCTTCTCCGTATCTCTCTCTCTGAGCATTCTCTTTTTCGGTGTCGATCACTGATTGGTGATCAAATACATAACAATACATAAGAGCTTTCAAGTGTCTCCGAACTAAATAAGTGTCAGAATAATTTTGGATAACTGAATAAATCAATTCTGTCTTGACCCTCAAACCGAGAGGTTCGTTTGCCATTTTAATTATCGAGGATGATGACAACCAAAAAGGAGATTTCTCTACATGGCTACCAAAGTGACAGGCTACCAAAGTAAAAAAGTGTGAAAAACAGTTGTGAAGATTTTGAAGTGAAGATTTTGCACCATGACGGTGACATCGATCTTAATTATAATGCTAGCATTAATTTTGATGTGCGCAACAGTGGCATTAATGCAGCAAGTAATCACCGAGTGGGCTAAAGGAATGGAAAAGGCACAATTTGCCATATTAACGAACTAACTGAAGTGAAATAAAACGGACAAGGAGCGTTAGAACAGTGTAGTTTGAGTGAATCAGCAACATGGGCACTACGGAGTCCAAGAACACGGAAAATAAAGGTGACCCACAGGTCCAAGTACTCAATAGATTAGAAGTACACGAAAGTTTACACCAGAAAAACGATATTAAACTGAACATTATTCTAATACTAGTAGTACTACAACTACTAATCATGTTTTACCGCATGTATAAGGAACATTCACGGAAGCAAGCTTTAAAAGCTGCGAAGAGTGTGTCGGCTTTAAATAAACTAAGTGAGGTTTAAAAAAAAAAAAGTACAAACAGTGTCGAACTCGAAAAACGGTCAGTTTTTTTTTCAGGCATCTATCTCGCCTCTAAGAGATAAACAGTGGGGCAGTAGCCCATAATAAAGAAAGTAGCCGAATCTAACATGATGAATGAACGCGAGACCCTTGCCTGAGGCCGGCAACAGTAGCAGCGAATAGCAGCAGAAAAGTGAATCATCATTAAAAGCGAGCGTAGAGGAGTGCGCCTCCGCCGCAAGGAACAGCAATCGAACCAGAATTCAGCGTCGAGGAGTGCGCCTCCGCTAAACGGGTGGAATGGTTGTAAGATAAGTAAAGGATTTGTTTTTACTTTTAATGTTTATAGATATAAGATTAGCAAAATATTAATGATACAGCTTGAAGAGGATGTTGGTCAGTTGATTAGACTTGCCAATAATCTAAAAAAGTCCATAAATACGAATTATAGAACCGAAACTCTTCAAGCAAAATTTAAATATGCTCATGAACTCTATGCCGATGTTGAACAAAGACTTATAGAGTTCGAAGAGGAAATATCGTTAACAAATTTAAACTTTCTGATTAAATCTTCAAGACAAGCATATTTTGAAATAACCGAAATAATAAAACGGAAAATAAAAGTAAACGACGCGAAATCAGGAGTCATAAATATCACGACAATGGCGACTCCTAAAGTCGATCTGAAATTGGGCACAGCCCTAGTGCAAATTTACGACGGCACATCAGAACATTTAACAACTTTTCTGGACGCAGTGAGGTTGTTTCACTCAAACATAGAGGAAACATTTGCGGGGGCAACCCCTGCCCAGAAAAATGCTGCCGAAGCCACGGTGGTGCGGTTCGTAAGAACTCGTTTAACCGGCAAAGCTCGTCAGGCCGTGAATGAAAATCAAACCCTTAACGAAACTCTAGACGCTGTTAAAAATCACTGCATGTCAAAAATAACAGCAGAAAACCTCATAGCTAAACTCGCTGCAATTAAACAAACGGACAACGTGACTGACTTTTGTGAACAAGTCGACAAAATTATCGCGCAGCTAAAATCGGTGTATTTGGGTGACAACATACCTGAAGCTATAGCGCAGAAAATGGCCACAAAACATGGCGTAGATGCTCTCATCAGGGGCACTAAGAACAATGAAGCACGCATTGTTCTTAAAGCAGGTAACTTTACCAATATTAATGATGCAATTCAGAAATTGCAAGAAAATGCACAATCCAGCCCAATTACTGGAGAAACAAGTCAAAATATCACTCGAATAATGTGGACATCAAGAGATGGAGCTCGAGGTCGTGCTCGAGCCCACCAAACGCAAAATAATCGCGGCAGATGTCAACAGCACAACAGTGGAAATTAGAGTGTCCATTTCCCGGCCATTTTGCTCGTCCCGGGATTCGGGACAAAAATCTATGCTTGTCCCGGGAAATCCCGGGATCCCGCGATTTATCAATTTCTCAATAAAACTAGCATTTTGGTTGTATGGTTTGGTTTAATTGGTTGAAAATGTAAGTTCAAATTTAAAAAAAAAAACAATGTTTTTTCAATGAAATAAACAGATAATGTAAAATAATATGTTAATTATAGAAAATCACATTTCAGATATTCTGGCGAAGAAACCTGATAAAAATCAAAACCTAATTTGACTAATTACGGGTTTGTTATGGATTTTTTTTTCAAATTCTCTATAACACTTATGAATGGAAGTATGATAAAAACTTAAGTCCTAATATTAAAGCAATTTGCTTAAAACATTTGAGAAGCCACAAAAAACTTAAGAACAAAAGAAACGATCAAAGATCATGCTAAAAGTTAATTACTAAAAATTAATGGCTGAAATTTACAGCAGTGAATCGCAAGTCAGTGGTATCTACATTTTGGTCAAAATTGAGTTGATATCAGTTTTCATTTTATCTTGTAATGATCTTTCAGCTAGACTAACGAGAAATCACTTTTTGTTCAGTAAAATTAGGAAAGAACACCAAGTCGAATTGTCCCATAATGAAAAGTTAACGCATATCAGTTCCACAGCAGATTTTCGCATCGTGTAACACAAAAATGAATCGTTATTTGGTCATCTTTATATTTTTCTTGGAAAGTTAATGGGGTGAAAAGCAAATTATGAAAGTTTCATTGAAATCGAAACATGTTTCAATCTCCTGGAATTTTTTGAATATTTGCATGGAAAACGGGATTGAAAACTTCTCAGTCCATTTTCTCCATGCCTACTTTTTACAGATGGTACCGATTTGCGATTTGCGGCAGTTTAGGTGTACTTTCAAATTTGTTATCTCAGCATAGGCTTATAAAAGTGGCTAATGTTGAAAAGAAAAGCATTAAAACTTTATAACTAGACAACATAAATATAAAAATATGTGTTTCTTACTTGGTAAATGGATCTTTTCATGAAACAAATTACTCGTTTAGTCTCTTTTTCACTATGCTTTTCAACTTTATCAAATAAGGTTGATAGTGAGGAAAAATGACATTGTTTTTCATTGAAATTTAGTGGTTTTCATCAAATTCTACGCACATTTTGGAAATCCCAGGATTCCCGGGATATCAGAAATAAAATCCCGGGAAACGGGAAATCCCGAAATTTGTCAAATCCCGGGATTTTTTGTCCCGGGATGTCCCGGGATGGACACTCTAGTGGAAATTTCCATCAGTACAACCATGGAAATTTTGGTCACAATCGCGGAAGTTTCCGTCAAAGCAGAGGATATCAGCGATATCCACATCAAAGAGGAGGTTGGTCAAGTCGTGGAAATTCATTTCCAAATCGTGGATTTCCTTTATCAAATCATGGAATGTTTATTGCCCAAAGTGCAAATGAGGGATATCAACAACAACTGCCAAGTTTTCAGCAGCAAATACCCCCTTTAGTATCGCCCGTGAACTATCAGCAGCCACAACGCCCTTTAGGGGTACAATCAATACAGCAACACCCTTTAGGGGTAACGTTCGGGCAGCATACGCAATAAATGTAGCTGCCTCGAATTTCGTATGTCTTAATATTGATGCATCAGAAACACCGTGCATCTTCATGGTGGACAGTGGATCTGATATATCAGTCTTAAAATCAAACAAAGTTAAACCAAGCCAAATTTATCGACCAACGAACAAATGCAACGTAATCGGTATAGGGAATGGAACAACATCCACTCTAGGAGACACTTTAGTGCAAATCAAAATTTATAACCAAAATTTAGCCCAAAATGTCCACATCGTGGACGAAAATTTCCCAATTCCTACCGATGGAATTCTCGGTAGAGATTTCCTTGCAGGTTGGAAATGCAATATTGATTATAATACCTGGATATTGTCAATCAGAACTTCAGAAAACACCCTCGAAATTCCTATAACCAATCACCTGAGAGGTAAATACTTTATTCCACCACGATGCGAAGTATTAAAACGACTGCAGTTTGGCAATATTGAGGATAGCGTTACCATAGCACAGGAAATTCAACATGGAGTTTTCTGTGCTAATGGCATAATTAGCACAAATTACCCTTATGTTAAAATCATGAACACTTTAGATGAAACGGTGCAAATTCCAAATGATTTTATACCAAAACTAGTACCAATCTCAAATTACGAAGTATTTAATATAAATAAATCAGCAAACAATACTCACAGGAAGCAAGCACTATTAAATGAATTGAAATTGAACGTAACTGATACAAAACTCAAAGGCAAGCTCGAAAATCTTTTTGAAGAGTTCAGTGATGTTTTCGCATTGACCGACGACGAACTGACAGAAAATAATTTTTACAAGCAAACGATACATCTAAATGATCCGAGTCCCACGTATATTAAAAATTACAGGATTCCGGAAGCACAAAAGCATGAGATGGAAATTCAAGTCCGAAACATGCTGAAAAATAAAATAATTCAAAACTCAGTTTCCCCGTACAATAACCCAATACTTCTAGTACCGAAAAAGTCCGCTACGGGCGATAAAACTTGGCGCCTAGTAGTGGATTTTCGCCAATTAAATAAAAAAATAAGCCCAGATAAATTTCCATTGCCAAGGATAGATGAAATCTTAGACCAACTAGGACGAGCGAAGTATTTTTCGACGCTCGACCTTAAATCTGGATTTCATCAAATCCCGTTAAGTGAAGAAAGCAAAAAATATACAGCTTTCTCATCGAATTCAGGGCACTATGAATTTAACCGATTGCCATTCGGGCTGAATATTAGCCCGAATAGCTTTCAAAGGATGATGACGATTGCATTAAGCGGTCTTCCTCCCGAAACTGCATTCCTATATATCGATGACATCATTGTCATCGGGTGCTCAATAAATCACCATATTGCCAATCTTAAAGAAGTTTTTCAACGTTTGAGGAAATACAACCTCAAACTTAACCCTCACAAGTGCAATTTTTTTAAAGCAGATGTTACCTATTTAGGCCATCATATATCCGCAAGCGGAATACAACCTGACAAAAATAAATACACAGTCATTAAGAATTTTCCTGTACCAACGAATACAGACGAAACTCGTCGATTCGTTGCTTTTTGTAATTATTATCGTCGTTTTATACCAAACTTTGCTCTTATTACAAACCCGCTCAATGTACTTCTAAGAAAAAACGTACCATTTCAGTGGAGTGATGCTTGTCAACAAGCATTTGACTCCCTTAAACGGTCTTTACTATCTCCAAATATCCTAAAATTTCCCGACTTTAGAAAAGAATTTATTTTAACTACAGACGCCTCAAATGTAGCCTGTGGAGCAGTTCTTGCTCAGCTACATGATGGTGTTGAACTACCTATTTCATTCGCCAGTAAAGCTTTTACAAAAGGCGAATCCAACAAATCTACAATCGAACAGGAGTTGACCGCAATCCATTGGGCGGTTCAACATTTTCGACCATACCTTTACGGTCGTAAGTTTTAAATAAGAACGGACCATAGGCCTCTTGTTTACCTATTCTCAATGAAGGAACCTTCTTCCAAACTCACCCGAATGCGACTGGATTTGGAGGAATTTGACTTCGAAGTGGAATATATAAAAGGAAGGTCTAACGTGGTATCAGATGCCCTTTCGAGAATTCAAATTTGTACTGAATCTCTCAAACAGATGTATGTAGTAACACGATCCATACATAAAAGGCAAAACAGCGTTACACATCCTAACGTTCAGTCACAAAAGCCTGATCAACTTTTTGTGTACGAAACAGTTAGTAATGAGGAAGCTTTTGTTCTGCCGAAATTAAGTTTTGTACATAATATCGATAATTCACTAGATATAGTAATTTTTAATAAAAATTATACTAAGGGAACGGCCTTCGGGCTGAAGATCCAAAGTAATAACGACAATATAAATAAAATAGTAACAATACAAACAATAATGAAGGAAATTGAAAAGGGGGCCCCAAAAATAACAAATAAAAGAAACAATTCATACATGCTAGCGATCGCAACAAACGATCTTATATTCAAATACATTGACATTCAAAAATTTAAACAAATCGGTAATGATATTCTAAGGAATACGACCATATTATTATTCGAAAAACCTAGGCTTTTGACAAGTCAAGAACAGGTAAATAATGTACTAAACAAGTTTCATAACTCGCCCACAGGAGGACACCTAGGTATTAACCGGTTATACCGAAAAGTGAAATCCATGTACACGTGGCAGAATATGAAAGAAACCATATCAAACTACGTCAAATCTTGCGTAGAATGTAAGCTTAATAAAAATTTTCCTTCAATTAAATCTAAATTAGTAATTACATCAACACCAGTCAAACCTTTCGATGTTCTGTCGATAGACACTGTCGGACCATTTTCACTTACTGAGAATGGAAATCGTTACGCTGTAACTATGCAGTGTGATTTTACTAAATTCGTAATAATCGTTCCGATACCAGATAAATCTTCATACACAATAGCGAAAGCAGTTGTCCAACATTGCATTTTAAACTTCGGACCCATGAAAAGTATAAAAACCGATCAAGGAACGGAGTATAAAGGAGTGTTTGACGAAATATGTAAGCTACTAAATATAAACCATACATGTTCTACCGCATATCATCCACAGACGATAGGAGCATTAGAAAGAAACCATAGGTGTTTAAACGAATACCTACGGATTTTCTCTAATGAATCCAAATCAGATTGGGATGAATGGATACCACATTACTGTTTTTCATATAATACTACACCGAGTGCAGACCATGAATACACACCCTTTGAGCTCATTTTTGGAAGAAAGTGCAATGACATACAATTTTTGGCAACCCAAAAAATTGATCCACTTTATAACCATGATTCATACAATCACGAACTAAGATATAGATTACAGATTGCTCATTCAAAAGTTTTGCAGAAAATAGTAAAAAGTAAAACACTAAGGACAAATCGAATGAACGAAAACATTAAAACTACACCAATAAATATAGGAGATTTAGTATTCTTAAAATCCGAAAACAACTACAAATTAGATCAGGTACATTCAGGACCTTATAAAATAATAAAGCTAACCGATTCAAACGCAACCATACAAAAAGATAAGAAAACAGTTGAGGTACATAAATCTAGGTTACTAAAATTATAAAAAAAATATATGCTGAAGCTTTTCCAAAGGGGGAAGGGAAGGATTCATAGAAAACATACATACATATAGACATGAATACAACATACATTGATACATCCAAACAAATAGCGAAAAGTTACAATTTTATAAAATAGAGAGGACTCGATAAAAAGAGGAAATGAAAAATTATACATCCAATTTTGTGAGAGACACTTGAAATCATCTACAACCAATCACTTTCCGTTAGGGGGATGGTGTGGCATGTGCATCCCACATGTTAGCAAATCCCATTTCCAAATTTTAAGGGACCACTCTAGTGGCACCCCACAAAGAAAATAGCAAACGTTTTACAATGCCATCGAACTGATTTATGCGGCAAACGAATATGAGCCCATAAAGCAGTTCGATGACTTAAAGCCTGACCCGGCAAAAAAATAGGCTGGGATCATATTACATTCTGAACACGCAAACAGCGTGTGGTCGTCAAGCGCAATTCGGTTTGGCGCAATTAGCCTTCTCCGTATCTCTCTCTCTGAGCATTCTCTTTTTCGGTGTCGATCACTGATTGGTGATCAAATACATAACAATACATAAGAGCTTTCAAGTGTCTCCGAACTAAATAAGTGTCAGAATAATTTTGGATAACTGAATAAATCAATTCTGTCTTGACCCTCAAACCGAGAGGTTCGTTTGCCATTTTAATTATCGAGGATGATGACAACCAAAAAGGAGATTTCTCTACAAGATTTCTCTACAGTGCCTCCCTCCCAGGACAGCACCAAAGTCGGTCCATGTTGCTTAACAAAACTCTCCGCACTCAAGCACCGGATCTCATCGGAGCACATCGAAAAACATCGTAAATTATAAATCATCAAGTCGAAGCACATTATGCTGCATTATGACCTCTCGAAATGATCCTCCGGCGGAAGAACCCTTCATGAAGTAAAAGCCGACACAAACTGAGTAGGCCGTGTGCTCTTCAACGCATCAATATGATTGTGTTTACACAGATTTTACTCCGCTGTAAAATTCTTACTCTGGTACAGCCTGCTACGAGTGAAATTGCGTGAGTGTATGGTTCTCTACGGCAAACGACCGATCTGTCTCTAGAAAAGCACGAAAAAGTGGATGGGATTTGATTGGCTTTCCAAAATGGATAACAAACTTCTTTATGACTTTTCCAAAACATCAACGCTTGTTTTGAGCAATTTACCCATTTTCATCCGGCAACTGGGAGGGTTCAACCTCCCATGCTGAAATAGGCTAACCATTTCCAAAGATTGACTCGGTCATGGGTCAACCTAGAACGTCGACAGCCATTCCATCTGCATAAAAAATCGTACAAATGGAATTTGGCGCATTGAATCACCATCATCTCCACACAAGCACAGCGCCCACGCATTCGCCGAGGTTGCCATTCTGGTGGGCATCCTCAGCCACAGGATGAACTGAATTTTCGGCTGGGTTCCGCTCGAACTCCCGTGGAAATCGCCGCAATCAACGCAGGAATGCGATCCACACGTGACGAGGCGAGGATGGCGAGGCAATATTGGAAATTTTATTTCCCTACAAACGTTTTACGCGTTGGTTTGTGTGTATGTGTGTGCGTGGGAGTGGGATGGCCGTTTCAGGTCCAAGCAATCGACCGAGGTGAAAAGCTTTCCACGGCCTACGTTGTTCGTTCGGTAGAATGATAAACAATTTTCATTTTAAGGTCCCACCACTCTCGCGCATCATACACACACAGCCTACTGTTGCTCGCGCGTTTTCATTGCCAGAACCGGACGCAATCTGTTTTGAGTCCTTGCTAGGTTTTACGCTCGAGGCCTGGCGTCGGCTGTTTGTGCGGCCGCAGTTCAGAAATGGGAAACCATGTTCAGTTGAGTGGAAAATCACTGCCTTTTCGGCGGAATGGGCTTCTGGCGCCTAGTACAGTGGGGAGATCAGAGTAGCATGAGTCGCACAACAACTTCCGGAGCGATGCAAAGTGGGAAGCTGTCCAGAGTGGTCGATATTTATACACGGGGTTGTTTTGTTTTATGGGATGCTATTTTGCTTTTTGTTTTGATGGGATGGATCTGACGAATTTCTGCGGGACCTTGCCACGAGCGGTCTCCAAATGGTAAATCGATTCGGAGAAACTCTGTTTTTGGGTTTGAGTGTATTTAGTTTCTCATGATCGGGAGAATAACGAGTGTAGACAGTGAGTATATTATTTTTTCCCCAGCTGAGTTAATCAGATGGAATGCGAAATAAGTAATACTATTTCTAGTTTAAGAGAAGGAGGGAAGACATATTTTCAGAAATTAACTGCAATTTTTTAAACGATATTCTTTTGAAATACAATGATAATCACAACTCACAACACAACAGTAATTTCTACCAAGTAGAAATCTGCCTATCGTTCGATCTTTAATTCAGATTGGACCCACATTCTAGGAAGAATCTTCCAGAAACTCGAAAGTTTTCTCGACAGAAACCCAAACATTTCTTTCCCAGAAGAAATTTTATCTTCCTTCTCAGAAGCTCTAAAGCTTATTTTTAAGAACCTCCAAGATTTCAAATTTTCTTAAAAACTGTCAAGCTTTCTCTTCGGAGGAAGAAGCCCACCCTCAGAAGCACATAAAAATCTCTCTCAGATGCTCGAAAGCGTTTGTTTTCCTTAGAAGCACGATATCTTCTGAGAAATAACAGATACTTGAAAACCTTTTTCTCAGCAGCTCTTATGATACTCTCTTAGGAGTCTCTGTTTTTGCAAATTGAAAACTTCTTCTTTCTCAGAAGATTAAAAGCTCAGAGGTTCGAAAACAAGAATTGTTGCTCAGAGGCATAAAAAAACTTCTCCCTCAGAAGCTTTGCAAGATGTAAAAACTCGTATGCTTCTCTCTCCGAAACCTGAAAGCTTTTCCTACAGAAGCTCAAAAGGTTCTCTCTCAGATGTACGAAAACTTCTCTCCCAGAAGCTCGAAAGCTTTATAATTAGAAGCTCATAAACTGGATAGCTTCTTTAGGAGTTTAATTTTCACACCGTCAAAAATTTGAAAACTGTCCTCCAGAAGCACAAGAGCTTCTTTCTCAGGAGTTTTCCATCCTTCCTCAACATCACCTCGAGAAAGTTTTTTCTACAGAAGCTCAAGAGCATCCTCCGAAGATGCCTGATTGATTTTGTAGGAAGTTCAAAAATTCGAAATTATTTCTCGGAAGATTCTTTTCCAGAAGGTTGAAAGTTTCTTTCTCAAAAAGTTACAGAAACTCGAAATC
The DNA here is from genome assembly GCF_002204515.2 of Aedes aegypti. Classification (NCBI taxonomy): domain Eukaryota; kingdom Metazoa; phylum Arthropoda; class Insecta; order Diptera; family Culicidae; genus Aedes; species Aedes aegypti. The sequence continues at coordinate 4,646,558 of NC_035107.1, forward strand.
ATTCGCTTAAGAAAATATATGTAGATAATTGTTAAGTTTGTAATTACTACACCGTTGCATAGAGTTTCAAAGAATGAAGATTTTAAGATATATAAGTTACACGACAATTCTTACTAGAGACTTAGTATACCTCTGAATCTCCACAGTTGTCATGGAAAAGATATAGGCTAGTGGGATAGAGTAAGGATCTTACAGTCACCAGATTGGTGATGCAATCAATAGTATCATGCCTAAGCGATTTCACTATATTACTTGAGGACCTCAGCTCACGTCAAACAAGTTTATCTCGATTCTATTGCTGACCCTACAGGGGTTAGAAACAATAAACGGACCAAACACTTCTAACTCCATATTATTCCAGAAGCTAGCAAGTACTTGTCATAAATTCTTAAAATCAGCTCTTCCAGAATATTAAAAATCGGAACAAATTTCTCGGAAAACCTTCTAAAAGGAACATGAAAAAATGTCTTCCAGAAGCTCAAAAAGCTCATCTAAGAAACCTACAAAAGGGTTTTTTGTAACCTCAGGAGAATTTTTTGCTGAAAATTGGAGACCTTCTCCGTGAAACTAGAAACAGCTTCCATAAGAATCTCAGTAAAGCTTCACCCAGACATCACAGATGCTTGCAAAAACTTCACGCAAAAGCTCGGAAAAGCTTTTCTCAGAATTTGAGAAAGCTTTTTGATGATGCTCAGAAAATCTTCAATCAGGAACTCAGACAAGCCTTTATTATATTATCGGTAAAGCTACTTTCAAAAGCTTTGGAAAATCTTTCGTCCCTTATAACAGAAATTTGAGGAAACTTCACTCATGGTACATGGTACTGTTTCTCTCATTAGCTCAAAAAATCTCCTATAAGCTCGGGAAACCTTAACTTGAAAGCTTGAAGTAGCTTCTCATAGCAGTTTGGAAAATTATACTTATAGAAGGGCAAAGCAGTTTCTCACAAAATCTTTTAAGAAGCATCTACCAAAAGCTTGTAAAAGTTTCTTCCAGAAGTTTAAAGAAACTTTTTCATAAGCTTAAGGACTTTAAAATCTCATTCGTATCATAAGCATAGAAAAACTTTTCTGTTAATCATAGAAAAGCTCCACATTATTTTATGAGTTCAGAAAATTTTCTCTCTGAGAAGCTAGTTGAATCTTTGACGTCCAAACTTCAGAAAATCTGCTCCTTGAAACTTTGAAAAGGTTTTCCCAGAAGTTCAGCTCAACAGTTTCTCACTCAAGAGCTTGGAAGCTGCCACTGGAAAGCTCCAAATCTTCTCGAATAGCAAGACAGTTTCGCTCTCATAGGTTTAAACGGCCTCTAAGAACTCAAAAACTGCTTCCTCAGAAGCCTAAGAGCTTCTCTCCTAGAAACTTCAAAACTGATCTCAAGGAAGCTCAAAAACTTCTCTCCTAGAAGCTTAAAAGCTTCTCTCTCAGCAGATTTAGAGCTTCCTCCTAGAAGCTTATAAGCTACTCTCTTAAAAGCTTAAAAGCTTCCATTTCGGAAGTATGAAATCTCATCTTTTGGAAGCTTAAAAGCTTCTCTTGAAAGCTTGAAAGCTTCCTTTTTGGATGCTTAAAAGATTTTCTCTTGGAAGCTTAAAAGCTTTTCTCTTGGAAGCTTAGAAGCTTCTATCTCGGAAGGCTTAAAACTTCTCTCTTAGAAGCTTTAAAATTCCTCTTTTAAGCTTTAAAGCTTCTTTTTCAAAAGCTTGAAAGTTTCTCTCTTAGAAGCTTTAAAGAAAGATATTTAAAGCTTATCTCTTAGAAGCTTTCAAGGTTTTCTCTTAAGAGCTTGAAAGCTTGTCTCTTGAAGGCTAAAAAGCTTCTCTCTTAGAAGCTTGAAGGTTTCTTTCTTAAAAGCTTGAAAAGCTTCTGTTTTAAAGGATAAAAAGCTTCTCTCTTGACAGCTTAAAAGCTTCTCTCTCCGAAGCATACAAGTTTCTCTTAGAAGCCAAAAATCTTCTCTCTTAGAAGTTCCGAAGATTCTCTCTTTGAAGCCCGGAACTTAAAAGATTTTCTCTTGGAAGCTTAAAAGCTTCTCTCTTGGAAGCTTAGAAGCTTCTCTCTCGGGAGCTAAAGAGCTTCTCTTTTTAAAGCTTAAACATTTCTCTTGTGAAGGTTTAAAAACTTCTCTCTTAGAAGCTTTAAAATTCCTCTTTTAAGCTTTAAAGTTTCTTTCTCAGAAGCTTGAAAGTTTCACTCTTAGAAGCTTTAAAGAAAGATATTTAAAGCTTCTCTCTAAAAAGCTTGAAAAGTTTCCGTTTTAAAGGATGAAAAGCTTCTCTCTTGACAGCTTTAAAGCTTCTCTCTCAGAAGCATACAAGTTTCTCTTAGAAGCCAAAAATCTTCTCTCTTAGAAGTTCAAAAGCGTCTCTCTTTGAAGCCCGGAACTTAAAAGATTTTCTCTTGGAAGCTTAAAAGCTTCTCTCTTGGAAGCTTCGAAGCTTCTCTCCCGGGAGCTAAAGAGCTTCTCTCTTTAAAGCTTAAAAATTTCTCTTGTGATGGCTTAAAAACTTCTCTCTTAGAAGCTTTAAAATTCCTCTTTTAAGCTTTAAAGCTTCTTTCTCAGAAGCTTGAAAGTTTCTCTCTCAGAAGCTTTAAAGAAAGATATTAAAAGCTTCTCTCTTAAAAGCTTGAAAAGTTTCTGTTTTGAAGGATGAAAAGCTTCTCTCTTGACAGCTTAAAAGCTTCTCTCTCAGAAGCAGACAAGTTTCTCTCTTAGAAGCCAGAAATCTTCTCTCTAAGAAGTTCAAAAGCTTCTCTCTTTGAAGCCCGGAACTTTTCTTTTAGAAACTCAAAGCATCTCTGTAATAAGATCAAAGCTTCTCTTTTGGAAGCAGGAAAGCTTGTCTCTTACAAGCTTCAAAGTTTTTTCTCCCAGAAACTTGAAAGTTTCTCTATTGAAAGCTTAAAAGCTTCTTTTTCAGAAGCTTAAAAGTTTCCCTTTTAAAAAGTTCTCTCTTGGAAGAAACTTTTATTTCTCTCTTAGAAGCTTAAAATCTTCTCTCTTAGAAGTTAAAAAGCTTTTCTTTTAGAAGCTGAAAGCTGCTCTCTTAGAAGCTTAAAGCTTCCATTTTAGAAAGTCAAAGATCTCTTTTGGAAGCATAAAAGCTTCTCTTTAAGAAGCTTAAAAGCTTAAATTTTTTTCTACTAAAACATTAGAAGCATCACAAAATATTGAAGGAAGCATCTACCAGAAGCTGCAAAAATTTCTTCAAGAAGTTCGAAGAAGTTTTTCATAAGCTTAAAAAAATGAAAATCTTATTCGTCTCATAAGAATATAAAAACTTTTCTGTTGATCATTAGAAAGCTTAACATTATTTTATGAGTTCAGAAAATTTTCTCCCGGTATCTCGGAAAAACTTCTCACAGAAGCATGTAACATTTTTGATCTCCAAATTTCAGAAAAGCTTCTTTTAGAATGTTTGAAAAGTTACTTCCAGAAGTTTACGAAAATTTCGCTTCGATACATGATAGTTTCTTACCAAGAGGAGTTCTGTTTGATCTTCCGACATTGACGCTTGCTTCTGCGGGAGCAGGTGACGAGGGCATGATCAAACATGTCGCGCGTCGGTCGAATAAAGTGAAAAAGTGCCGCGATCGGTTAGTTCTGTTTGATCTTCGACCTTGACGATTGCTCCTTGGCAGTGGGTCAAGAAAGCCCGAGCAGTCGTCAATTGTTTTCCCTCTCGGATCGTGCGCCTATTTTCTCTGAGTGCTTTTATATAGCCGAGCAAACGAGTTAAGCTGAATGTGGATTGTTGCTGCTCAGTCAAGGATGACGGATCATTCCATGCTACTATTTCTAATCTATAAAATATGTATGACTGCACATTTAATCGATACAACGGTAGGACGTAAATATGATTTTTCAACAAACTATGAATGGTTCGTCACTGTGATTGTCGACATAAACTCTAATTCATGAATTATTTATGTTTAACATTTTTTTTTTCAAAACACCCCTTCTTTTTATCTTTATTTTTGTAACTATAAAAAAAACTTTGAATGGTTCGACACTACAAGTGTAGACTTGCGAAAGGTTCACTTTATTCAACAAACTTTGGATGGTTCGCCACTGTAAGTGTCGGCATAAGAATAAGAGTGTTCTATGATGTTCCAGCCAATCGACTTTTTGTTTCTTTTCAAATAAGTAAAATATAATAACACATGCTTTCGTCCTGACAGCTGTAGGAATGTTACATTTAGATATTTGTTCAACAAACTTTGAATGGTTCGTCACCTCAAGTGTCGGCATAATTTTCCTTTACATAGAAATTGTTCATATCAAATGAAAATATTATATTTTCATAAAAGCATATTTATATTTGACAAAAAGCTATTTATCATGGTCTAATCACTTATCAAAGTGAATCCTTTGACCCAACGATCCTTCCCATAAACAAACATCCCTCCCAGTAACCTTTGTGGAGATGCAGAGGCAAACACGGTCTCCAAATAGCAAATAGCACTTACATTTCTTCCCCCAATCCCACCTGACTGCAAGGACGTGGCCGGCGCCGTTATTGACCCTGTATAAATAGAGGCACTGAATTATGCACTCTGAAGAAGATTATGGCCAATCCCAGCCGAACTTCTAGTTGATTCTTTGTGCATTTTCACTGACTTTGGTCAATCACGGAATAGCAACCATTGATATGTGTAGTCAGTCTAAGCTAAGCTAAGCTAAGCTATATGAAAATTTCTAAAACAAAAAACAAGATTTTTTTTATTTTTGCTTGTAGATTTTTTTTTTCAGATTTTTCAATTTTGTCTCAAAAGTTAAAATCTTAAGAAAAGTTATGATTTTTTTTAAATTCAAAATCTAATGCGCAGAGACCTACAGTGTGTGCCGATGAAAAATGACTGATTTTTTATTTTCAAAAATATATATCTCAAAAACTTAAAGACATACATCGCTGAAAATTTGACAGTAAACGTAAAGTTTTCTAAACTTTCAAGAAAAAATGAGAACACCAACAGCCTCTTTGGTCTCGAGGCCTTCAAAACACGAAATAACGGAAATTATTGATTTTTTTCTTGTAAAAAAAAACAATTTGTGTGAAATTTAATATATTTTCTGAAAAGGCAAAATCTTTTTGATCGGTCAAACGGTTCAAAAGTTATAATTTTTAAATTTTGTTTTGCAGAATTGCGATTTTTCTAGTCACCCTACTTCGGAAATTGCCACCCTTATCAAAAAATCTAATAACACGTGTATCCTTATTTCGGATAAGGAACAAATTAGCAAATTTTCATGCAATTCGGTGAACCACTAGATCAGTTTTTCATGGAATGGCTGCATATTTGTCCTACAAAGTACAGAAAATCTACTTCTGGAAGCTTCCATATTAGAAGCTTAAAGTTCTCTCTAAACAGCTTGTAAGCTTCTCTCTTAGAGGCTTGAAAGCTTCTCTCTTAGAAGCTTTAAAGCTTCTCTCTTAGCAGCTTGAAAGCTTCTCTCTTAGAAGCTTGAAAGCTTCTCTCTTAGAAGCTTGAAAACTTCTCTCTTAGAAGCTTGAAAGCTTCACTCTTAGAAGCTTGAAAGCTTCTCTCTTAGAAGCTTTAAAGCTTCACTCTTAGAAGCTTGAAAGCTTCTCACATAGAAGCTTGAAAACTTCTCTCTTAGAAGCTTGAAATCATTTCTCTAAGAAGCTTAAAAGCTTCTCTCTTGGATGCTCAAAAGCTTCTCTCTTGGAAGCTCAAAATCTTCTCTCTTAAAAACTTAAAAGCTTCTCTCTTGGAAGCTTAAAAGCGTCTCTCTTGGAAGCTTAAAAGTTTCACTCTTGGAAGCTTAAAAGTTTCACTCTTGGAAGATTAAAAGCTTCTTTCCTGGAAGTTTAAAAGCTTCTCTCTTAGAAGCTTGAAAGCTTCTCTCTTAGAAGCTTGAAAGCTTCTCTCTTAGAAGCTTGAAAGATTCTCTCTTAGAAGCTTGAAAACTTCTCTCTTAGAAGCTTGAAAGCTTCTCTCTTAGAAGCTTGAAAGCTTCTCTCTTAGAAGCTTTAAAGCTTCACTCCTAGAAGCTTGAAAGCTTCTCACTTAGAAGCTTGAAAACTTCTCTCTTAGAAGCTTGAAATCATTTCTCTAAGAAGCTTGAAAGCTTCTCTCTTGGATGCTCAAAAGCTTCTCTCTTGGAAGCTCAAAATCGTCTCTCTTAAAAACTTAAAAGCTTCTCTCTTGGAAGCTTTAAAGCGTCTCTCTTGGAAGCTTAAAAGTTTCACTCTTGGAAGATTAAAAGCTTCTTTCCTGGAAGTTTAAAAGCTTCTCTCTTAGAAGCTTGAAAGCTTCTCTCTTAGAAGCTTGAAAGATTCTCTCTTAGAAGCTTGAAAACTTCTCTCTTAGAAGCTTGAAAGCTTCTCTCTTAGAAGCTTGAAAGCTTCTCTCTTAGAAGCTTGAAAGCTTCTCTCTTAGAAGCTTGAAAGCTTCTCTCTTATAAGCTTGAAAGCTTCTCTCTTATAAGCTTGAAAGCTTCTCTCTTAGCAGCTTGAAAGCTTCTCTCTTAGAAACTTGAAAGCTTCTTTCTTAGAAGCTTGAAAGCTTCTCTCTTAGAAGCTTGAAAGCTTCTCTCTTAGCAGCTTGAAAGCTTCTCTCTTAGAAGCTTGAAAGCTTCTCTCTTAGAAGCTTGAAAGCTTCTCTCTTAGAAGCTTTAAAGCTTCTCTCTTAGAAGCTTGAAAGCTTCCCTCATAGAGGCTTAAGAGCTTATATCATAGAAACTTAAAAGCTTCTTTCTTAGGAACTTAAGAGCTTCTTTTACAGGGGCTTAAAAGCTTCTCCTTTGAATGCTTAAAGGCTTTTTTCTTAGAAACTTTAAACCTTCTCTCCTACAAGCCGTAAAGCTTCTCTCTTAGAGTTGAAATATTCTCTCTCTTCTCGAAAGCTTCTTAAAAGCTTGTCACTCAGAGCTTAAAAGCTTCTTTCTCTGAATCTGCAAACTTCTCATTGAGAAAGCTCGAAAGCTCACCGCTCTGAAAAACGATAGCTTTTCTTCCAAAAATTTCAAAACTTCTTCATGGGTCTTTAAGGTACTTTTCCAGTAGACCAAACGGTTTTTACACAGAAGCTTCTTCCTTACAACTATGTTAGCTCCTTTCCCAGAAGCTCGAGAAAGCTTCTCCCTCAGAAGTTCGGGAAGGTTACCCCCTCAGCATCTTTAAAGTATCTTACTCAGGAGCCTTCAATTCAGAGAAGCCTTCAACTCTCTTACATAACCTTCTATTTCAGAATCACGATAGCTTTTATCTCAGAAGTTTAAAAAATTCGTCCTCTGAAACAGTAAATATTTTCTTTCAGAGAGCTCGAAAACCCATCGCTCAGAAACTTCTCCGAGTTCGATAGCTTTTTCTTTAAAATTTCGAAAGCTTTACCTTCAGTAATGCAAAAGTTGCTCCGTCATAAACTTTTTACTTACAAGATTGAAAGCTTCTTTCCTAGTAGTTCTGGAAAAGCTTCCCGTCGGAAGCTCTGGAAGGTGTTATTTTCACAAGCTTGGACGAGTATTTATCTTAGAATCTTAGAGCTTACGCCTCAGAAACTCAAGAGCATCTTCTCCAGAATTTCGAAATCTTATTTCTCAGATGTTCTAAAGCTTTTCTCTCTTATAAGCTTGATAGCTTATCTTTTAAAACCTTGAATGCTTCTCTCTCAGAAGTTTTAAAGCTTCTCTCAAAAAAACCTTAAAGCTTCTCTCAAAAAATCTTTAAAGATTCTCTCAAAACAACTTCAAAGCTTCTCTCTCGCAGAAGTTTTAAAGCTTCTCTCTCACAAAAGCTTAAAAATTTCTATCTTATAAGCTTAAAAGCTTCTCACTTAGAGGCTGAAAAGCTTTTCTCTTAGTAGCTAAAAAGTTTATCTCTTGAAAACTTAAAATCTTCTCTCATAGTAGTTTCAAAGCTTCTCTTCTAGCAGCTTAAAAACTTTTCTCTTAGAAGCTTTAAAGAGAAGCTTAGAAGCTTATATGCTTTTTCTCAGAAATTAAGAAGCTTTTCTCATAGAAGCTTAAAAGCATCACTCTAAAAAGCTTACCAGCTTAGAATCTTAAAAGATTCTCTCGTAGAAGCTAAGAAGCTTTTCTCTTACAAGCTTAAAAGCTTCTCTTTTAGAAGCTCAAAGCTGCTTTTTCAAAGGTTTGAAAGCTTCTCTCTTAGAAGCTCAAAGCTTCATATAAGGAAGCTCGAAATCTTCTCCCATAAGGAGTGTATCGAAAAGTAGTCGCAAACATTCAAAACGGTATATCTCAGAGCGTAGTTCATCTTTTTAAAAGCTTTTTTCACGCAAATCTTCATCATATCATCAAATATTGAAGCAGCTAAAAAAATATTGAATAATATGTAGTCTTAATATAAATACAACAAGGTTTATAAAGCATGGAAAATAAAATCTTGCACAAAATTACATTTTTAAAGTGTCTTCTGAAGATTCGATGATTTGTATTGAACAAAATGTATATCAAACAAAATAGGATGAAAAGCTTATTCTATCGGAAAATATGTTTACTTCACACAGCATGTAAAAAGAAATTCAAAAAATTAAATTATTGCTTTAAAAAAGCTCAATTATTGGAACAAGGTCGGTTTTAGAAAGTCACTTTTGCTTAATCAACCTTTGAAGCTCTGTCATATACAGCGGCAATAATATAGAATAACATGTTTTGCTTACATTACTTCATAAATATGCAAAGAAACTTTTCCAATCAAAAAAACAATTTTTTATTCATTACAATCGTTCGATATTACCATTAACGTGTAGAAAAAAAAATCAAAAAACGAGGTCCTTAAAAATCGACTTTTTTCGATTTTTGTATTTGCTCTCAAATGCTTGTTAATGAATTTTTCAAAATATTTTTTACACTATGTCATGAGAGTTATGGCACAGAATATATTAGCATAAACAAAAATATATTTTTCTAAAAATTTTACACATTTATTAACATATCAATTTTTTCAGAGGTGTGCAAGATTTTCATCGACATCTGTTAATAATTTGCAAAATTATCATGCAAAATGCCACTTTATTGAAACAATATCACCACAACATCATTTTTAAATATATTGTAAAGCATTTCTGATCAAAAAATTGTTTGTAGGTTCAACCTATTATTTTTGAGACTGTTTTGAAAGTTTGCGACTACTTTTCGATACACTCCTTATGCTCAAGAGCTTCTCGTTAATAGGCTCTCTTTTCTCGAAAGTTTCATAAAGGCTTATCACTCAGAAGCTTATAATGTTCCCCAGCAGCTTGAAAGCTTCTCCTTCTGATGCTCAAAAGCTTACAACTCTGAAGATTTAAAACATTTTGTATTGCAGCCTAAGAGCTCAGCTGCTCGAAAGCTTCCCTCCACGATTTTCAAATACTACTCCCTCTCAAGCTTGAGTGTTTTTGTACTCAGAAGCTGACAAGCTTTTGTATTTAACTCTTGAATGCTCCTTCCTCAAAAGCTCGAAAACTGGATACTTAGAATTTTGCAATCATTTCGCTCAGATGCTAAGAGCACCCTCCAAAGAAGCATTGAAGTTTCTCCTGAAGAAACATGACCGATTTTTTTAAGCGCATTACTTCCTCCAGAGTTACTGGATAACTATTCAGAATTTTGGAGACTTTTCACACGTTTAAAAGCTCTCCATTAAAATATTTTTCCTCAGAATCTCATAAGCTGCTTCCATAGGAGTTAGAAATGTTCTTCTGCAGAAACTCAAAATCTTCTTCCTCAGTAGTTTCAAAACTTCTTCCTCAAATGCTTACAAGCTTCTTCTTCGAAACTCGAAAACTCCTTCCTCAGAAGCTCAGAAGTTTATTTCCCAGGAGATTGAATGCTTCTCTTTCACAACCTTCAAAGCTTTTATGTCAGACACATGAGCTTCTCAGTATCATAAAAGCTTCTTCCTTTGAGTTTATGAATCTTTTCATTCTTTAAGCTTGAATTCCCAGATTAATTCCCAGAAACTCCCAGACGTTCGAAATTTTTCTTCTTTGAAAGACCGTAAACGTCATCTTCTGTAAATCGAAGAATTCTCCCTTGGAAGCTGCTTTGTAAGAAGTTTGTTATCCTCGGGAAATCGTCTCCCTCTGAATCTCGGGAAACTCCCAAGTAACATTGACAGCTTATTCAGCTACAATGCTGTTTATACAGCCTCTTCTCAGCTGAATCAAGTTTTGGAGAGTACTTCTCTTAGAATCTTAAAGGTCCCCTCATCGTCCCATAAACTCGAAAGTACTTTCTCCAGAGGCCTGAAAGCTTATTTCTCAAATGTTCGAAAGCTTTTTGCTTAAAAGCTATTATCTCAAAATATTGAAAGCTTCGTGATCAGGAGCTAGACAACTTCGTTTTCTGAAGTTCGAAAGATTCTCCTTCAGAAGACTAAAATTGTCTTCCTTAAAAGCAGTTTCAAAAAGCTCCAAAGCTTTGTTTACAAAAAGGAAACTTTTCTCTAAGAAATTTTTCTCATTGGAGTTCGAAAGCTTTTTCCGGGAAAGCTCTAAAGATCCTTCGTCAGAAGCTCTAAGCCATCTATCGGAAGAAAAGCATTTCTGATAAGCTTGAGAAGGTGTTGCCTAAATCGCTGGAAAGCTTCCCGAAAAACTGATAGTTTCTTCTTGAAACTAAGTAAAACTTCTCCCTGAAGATGGAAGAAGCCTTCATTTGAAACTCAGAAAACCCATAGGTTTTAAAATTTCGGAAGAAAAACCCTCATATTCAAAAGGGCGTTCAGTTGTGCTTTGGGGTTAATTTTTTACTGCTCTATTTATAAAACTCATCTTTGTATCCCAAAAAGGTAATCCTACTTCAGTTACATATAATCAAAAACCACCCGCAAAACGAGAAATTAATTTCGCCATAAAAATATCATCAAGTAGCAGGCTGCGTGTCGAAAAACAAACCCTTATTCCCCGCCTGCTAAGAGCATATGGCCAAAAGTATGAACCGTGGAACGCAGGCGAAGCGATAAAAGGCGTCGGGTAAACACGAGCACGTGAGGTTGTTAAAAAAAATCGAGAAACATGTGGGCAGGGTACAAAATCCCGGTGAGAGTCCAATGTCGTGGCCGCAATATTCGCCGAAACATTGCAATCAAAATGTATACATTTTGGCAGTTGCAACAGCGGTTAAAAATAAAATCCTTCCAGTGTGTTTTTTTTGCGAGATTCCGATATTTTTTCGCAAACATTCGACTCTGACTTTATTACATGTTTCCCCGCGAGGCGATCGAATGTTGCACGATTTCGCGACCCACACTGAAGCATATTGGCTCGATCTGGAACAAATGTCGGCCAAACATCAATTTTATCAGTTTCTGGCATTGCAGAATTCGTTCTCATTTGATTCCGAAACAAGATCGAAGCAACCGAAGAAAAACATCACAACTGTGTACTCTATGTAATTCATTAGCACTATACCAGGAAGGGAGCTTCAGAATCATTTTCAAAATTTTATTTAGAATCCTCTGGAGAACTTTCTTCCTGGTTACAACAGCTGGTCTATACTGGTACAGCATACAACATCATTGAAATTTTTGGCCGCCCTCGAACCACTGTGCGACGGTCCAATCCGCGCAAAAGAGAAATCGATAATGCATAATTGAAGTTTAACCGATTTCGCAACACTCTGCAACCTGGAACCGCCGTGGAAGCTACTCTACTAGGCACTTTTCCACACGGCAATTTGCGAAACAATTTCCGACCGACAGGTGCTCGAGAAGCCTTTGCTCACAACCCGGACTGGGAGTGGATTCTTCCGCTGCGCGCCGGATATGAGGCACTTTGGCTTTATGCAGAGTGACAAATCAATCGCAGCAATCGCGGATTTTTTTTTCACATCACCTTTCGATGCACTCTTGTGGCTTCACCATGGCCTACTGTGAAGGCGGGGAGGGGGCGGCTGCAACAATGATATGCCACCGTTAACGATGATGAAAGCTTGATGAGCCGGCAATACCAAACGGGAGAGGACTTCGCTCATGCTTAGCACCACTTTTATCCGAAGGGGAAAAATCTTTGAAACTGAATTTTCCATAAAAAAGCAATTTATATTCATAAACAAGTGCCGCATACACAGCAAGGCTTTTAAACGCTCTCCCGTCATGACCACCGTCGTCGGCCGGAGGATCGGAACGAAATGGAACGGAGCAGAATGCTTTGTAAGCCGCACGCCCACGACGATGAAGACCACACAACAGACACTGGCCTGGCCTTGATCGTTCTTCTTATCTGTTCGAGCAGATTTTGTGCCGTGGCTTGCGGGGGAAAGAGTGAAGATGGTACGAAGCTGGGGGCACTGTTTTTTCTTCTTGATTTCGTTTTTGCAGTTTTCCTTTCTCGGTGAGCAGAAACAAGTGCGATCAGAGGCGGTTTCAGGTGTGGGAGGGTTTTCTGAGGTTTTGAGAAAAACTTCTTTGAGCTTCTGAGAAAGAGCTTTTTCGAACTTCTGGGAGATGCCTCTTGAAGCATGCCTGTAGGAAGCATCATCAAGAAACTTCTTCGAGCTTCTGCGAGTATTTTTTTACTTCTTCGAACTTGTCTGAGAAGCTTCTGCGAGCTTCTGGAAGCAGCTTCATTGCAGCTCTGATAGAAGCTTTTCGGGCTTCGGAGAGCAACTTTTCTGATCTTCTGGAAGAATCTTTTTCGTGCTTCTAGGAGAAGCTTTTTCGAGCTTCTGGGAGAAGCTTCATTAAGCTTATAGGAGAAGCTTCTTCTAGCTTCTGGGAGTATCTTCTTGGATCTTCTGGAAGAAGCTTCTTCGAGCTTCTAGAAGAAGCTTCTTCGAAATTCTGAAAGAAGCTTCTTCGAGCTTCTGGAGGAAACTTTATCGAGCTTTTAAGAGCAACTTTTCTGAGCTTCTGAGAGAAGCATCTTCGAGATTTTTGACAACGATTCTTCGAGTTTCTAGGAGAAGCTTTTAAGAGCTTCTGGTAGAAACTGTTTTGAGCTTCTGGGAGAAGCTTCTTCGAGCTTCTGAAAAAAGCTTCTCTGAATATCTTGGAGAGAAGCTTCTCTGAGCTTCTGGAAGAGAAGCTTCTCTGAGCTTCTGGGAGAGAAGCTTCTTAAACTACTGGGAGAAGCTTTTTGGAGCTTCTGAGAGAAACTTTTTGGAGCTTCTGAGAGAAGCTTCGTCGATTTTCTCAAAGGAGCTTCTTTGAGCTTGTGAGAGAGGTTTTCAGAGTTTCTGTCAGAAGCTTTTGGGAGAAGCTTCTTCGAGCTGCTGTGAGAATTTTTTTCGAGCTTCTGAGAAAAACTTTTTAAAGGTACTTTGAACTTCTGGGAGAAGCTTCTTCAAGCTTTTTGGAGTAGCTTCTTTAAACTTTTGGGAGAAGCTTCAAAGAGCTTCTAGGAGAAGCGTTTTTGAGGTTCTAGAAGAAGTTCTGGGTTCTGGGAGAAGTTTCCTGGAACTTCTGAGAAAAGCTTCTCGGAGCTTCTGGGAGAAGCATCTTGGAGCCTCTGAGAGAAGCTTTTTGGAGCTTCTGAGAGAAACTTTTTGTAGCTTCTGAGAGAAGCTTCTTCTTTTTCGTGCTTCTAGGAGAAGCTTTTTCAAGCATCTGAGAGAAGCTTCTTTGAGCTTATAGGAGAAGCTTGAAGAAGCATCTGAGAGAAGCTTGAAGAAGCTTCTTCAAGCTTCTGGAAATATCCTCTAAGATCCAAGAGGAAGAAGCTGCCTCGAAATTCTGAAACAAGCTTCTTCAAGTTTTTGGGGGAAGCTTCTTCGAGCTTCTGGGAGAAGCTTTGTCGAGCATCTGGGAGTGGTTTCTTTGAGCTTCTGAGAGAAGCTACTAGGAGTGTCTTCGAGATTTTTGAAAAAGATTCTTCGAGTTTCTAGGAGAAGCTTCTTCGAGCTTCTTGTAAAAGCTTTTTCTAGCTTCTGGGAGAAGCTTCTTAGAGTTTTTGGGAGCAGCTTCTTCAATCTTCTGGTAGGAGCTTCTTCGAGCTTCTGGGAGAAGCATTTCCAAGCTTCTGGGAGAAGCTTCTTCGAGCTTCTGGGAAAAGCTTTTTAGAGTTTCTTGGAGAAGGTTCTTTGAGCATCTGGGGGAAGCTTCTTCGAGCTCGAACAAACTTCTTAAAGCTTCTTGGAGAAGCTTCTTCGAGCTTCTGGCAGAAACTTCTTCGAGCTTTTGGGAGAAGCTTTTTCGTGCTTCGGGAAAAGCTTCTTCAAGCTTCTGGGAGAAGCTTCTTCGAGCTTTTGGCAGAAACTTTTTCGAGCTTCTAGGAAAACCTTCTTAGAGCTCCGAGAAGAAGTTTCTTCGAGCATCTGTCAGAAACTTTTCCAAGCTTCTTGCAGAAGCTTCTTCGAGCTTCTGGGAAATGCTTTTTAGAGCTTCTGGGAAAAGCTTCTTCGAGCATCTGGAAGAGGCTTCTTAAAGTTTCAGGGAAATCTTATACGAGGTTCTGAAAGAAAGCTGGAAAAAGCTGGAAGTAGCTTCTTCGAGCTTCTGAGAGATGCTTCTTCGGATTTCTGAGAGAAGCATCTTCGAGCTTACGGGAGAAGCTTCATCGAGTTTACGGGAGAACCTTTTTTCGAGCTTCTGGCAGAAGCATCTTCGAGCTTCTGGCAGAAGCATCTTCGAGCTTCTGGCAGAAGCATCTTCGAGCTTCTGGGAGAAGATTCTTCGAGCTTCTAGGAGATGCTACTACGAGTTTCTGGAAGTAGCTTCATTGCAGCTCTGGTAGAAGCTTTTCGAGCTTCGGAGAGCAACTTTTCTGAGCTTCTAGAAGAATTTTGTTCGTGCTTCTAGGAGAAGCTTCTTCGAGTTTCTGAGAGAAGCTTCTTGGAGCTTCTGGTAGAAGCTTCATTAAGCTTATAGGAGAAGCTTCTTCGAGCTTCTGGAAGAAGCTTCTTAGAAATTCTGGAAGAAGCTTCTTCGAGCTTCTGGAGGAAACTTCTTCGAGCTTCTAAGAGCAATTTTTCTGAGTTTCTGAGAGAAGCATCTTCGAGATTTTTGACAACGATTCTTCGAGTTTCTAGGAGAAGCTTTTTAGAGCTTCTGGTAGAAACTGTTTTGAGCTTCTGGGAGAAGCTTCTTCGAGCTTCTGAAAAAAGCTTCTCTGAGTTTCTGGGAGAGAAGTTTCTCTGAGCTTCTGGGAGAGAAGCTTCTCTGAGCTTCTGGGAGAGAAGCTTCTTAAAGTACTGGGAGAAGCTTTTTGGAGCTTCTGAGAGAAACTTTTTGGAGCTTCTGAGAGATTCTTCGTCGACCTTCTCAAAGGAGCTTCTTTGAGCTTGTGAGAGAGGTTTTCAGAGTTTCTGTGTGAAGCTTTTGGGAGAAGCTTTTGGGAGAAGCTTCTGAGGGCTTCTGAGAGAAACTTTTCAAAGGTACTTTGAACTTCTGGGAGAAGCTTCTTTGAGCTTCTAGGAGAAGCTTCTTCAAGCTTCTAGGAGAAGCTTCTTCGAGCTTTTTGGAGAAGCTTCTTCAAACTTTTGGGAGAAGCTTCAAAGAGCTTCTAGGAGAAGCTTCTTTTAGGTTCTAGAATAAGTTCTGGGTTCTGGGAGAAGCATCTTGGAGCCTCTGAGAGAAGCTTTTTGGAGCTTCTGAGAAAAAAATTTTGGAGCTTCTGAGAGAAGCTTCTTCTTTTTCGTGCATCTAGGAGAAGCTTTTTCGAGCTTGTGAGTGAAGCTTCTTTGAGCTTATAGGTGAAGCTTGAAGAAGCATCTGAGAGAAGCTTGAAAAAGCTTCTTCAAGTTTCTGGAAATATCCTCTAAGTCCAAGAGGAAGAAGCTTCCTCGAAATTTTGAAACAAGCTTCTTCAAGTTTTTGGGGGAAGCTTCTTCGAGCTTCTGGGAGAAGCTTTGTCGAGCATCTGGGAGTGGTTTCTTTGAGCTTCTGAGAGAAGCTACTAGGAGCGTCTTCGAGATTTTTGAAAAAGATTCCTCGAGTTGCTGAGAAGCTTCTTCGAGCTTCTTGGAAACGCTTTTTCGAGCTTCTGAGAGAAGCTTCTTAGAGTTTCTGGGAGAAGCTTCTTCAATCTTCTGGTAGAAGCTTTTTCGAGCTTCTGGGAGAAGCTTTTTCAAGCTTCTGGGAGAAGCTTTTTCGATCTTCTGGGAGAAGTTTCTTGAAGTTTCTTGGAGAAGGTTCTTTGAGCATCTTGGGGAAGCTTCTTCGAGCTCGAACAAACTTCTTCAAGCTTCTTGGAGAAGCTTCTTCGAGCTTCTGGCAGAAACTTCTTCGAGCTTCTGAGCGAAGCTTCTTCTGGGAGAAGCTTTTTCGAGTTCCTGGCAGAAGCTTTTTAGAGCTTCTGGTAGAAACTGTTTTGAGCTTCTGGGAGAAGCTTCTTCGAGCTTCAGGCAGAAACTTCTTCGAGCTTACGGGAGAACCTTTTTTCGAGCTTCTGGGAGAAGCTTCTTCAAGCTTCTGGGAGAAGCTGCTTCGAGCTTCTAGGAGATGCTACTACGAGTTTCTGGGAGAAGCTTCTTCAAGCTTCTGGAAGAAGCATCTTCGAGCTTCTAGGAGAAGCTTCTTAGCATCGAGAAGAAATTTCTTCGAGCAACTGTCAGAAACTTTTTCAAGCTTCTTGCAGAAGCTTCTTCGAGCTTCTGTGAAATGCTTTTAAGAGCTTTTGGAAAAAATTTCTTCGAGCCTCTGGGAGAAGCTTCTTCGAGCTTCTGGCAGAAGCTTTTTCGAGCTTCTGGCAGAAGCTTTTTCGAGCTTCTGGAAAAAGCTTCTTCGATCTTCTGGAAAAAGCTTCTTAAAGTTTCAGGAAAAGCTTATTCGAGGTTCTGGAAGAAAGCTGGAAGTAGCTTCTTCGAGCTTCTGGAAGTAGCTGCTTCGAGCTTTTGAGAGAAGCTTCGTCGGGTTTCTGAGAGAAGCACCTTCGAGCTTACGGGAGAACCTTTTTTCGAGCTTCTGGGAGAAGCTTCTTCAAGCTTCTGGGAGAAGCTGCTTCGAGCTTCTAAGAGATGTTACTACGAGTTTCTGGGAGAAGCTTCTTTAAGTTTCAGGAAAAGCTTATTCGAGGTTCTGGAAGAAAGCTGGAAAAAGCTGGAAGTAGCTTTTTAGAGCTTCTGGAAGAAACTTCTTCGAGCTTCTGGGAGAAGCTTCTTCGAGTTTCTGGGAAAAGTTCTTCAAGATTTTTGAAAAAGCTTCTTTAAGTTCCTGGGAGAAGCTTCTTCGAATTTCTGGGAGAAGCTTCTTTGAGCTTCTGAAAGAAGCTTCTTCGACCTTCTGGGAGAACATTCGTCGAGCTTCTGGGAGAAGCTTCTTCAAGTTGCTGGCAGAAGCATTTTTAGAGCTTCTGAGAGAAGCTTCTTCGAGCTTCTGGGAGGAGCTTTCTTGAGTTTCTGGGAGAAGCTTTTTAAGAGAAACTTATTTGAGTTTCTTGAAGAAACTTCTTCGAGCTGCTAGAAAGAAGTTTCTTAGAAAATCTCCTTTGAGCTTCTAGGAGACGTTTTCAAGCTTAATAGCAACATTACCAAGATTCCGGAGAAACTTCCATCAAGCTTCCAGGAAATCCTTTTCTGAGTCTCCGGAAGAAATTTCTTGGAACTCATGGAATTAGTTTCTTTAGGTTCCGTAGAGAAACTTCTTCAATCTAAGGAAAAAGTTTTTTTTTTGGGTTTCTGAGAGAACTTCTGCAAAAGCTTTTAAGAGCTTTAAGAGCTTCTGAAGCGAAAGCTATCGATCTTCTGAAAGGAGTTTTCGAGTTTTGCCAGTTGTAGCAAGCAACAAGCTTGCGTTTTTACAAATTTCGAATCTCTCGAGTCTGTTCAGGATAATCTTTCAAGGAGAAGCTTTCGAGATCCAGAAGGACATTTATTCGATCCTTTAAAGCAGTTGCTTTCGCGCATCTGACAGAGAAGCTATTTCGAGTTGCTTTTGAGTTTAGGAAAGCGCTTTTGAGCTTCTAGTTTGATTCAGAATTTTACCGGCATTCATCCAGGAAATCCTTCAATAATTTTTTCAAAGAATTTTACGGAAATTCTTCCTACAATTCATCTAGGCATTAATCCAAAACTTATGATTAAGTGTTAATCCAGGTAATTTGTCACAAATTTTTCAAGGAATGTTTCCAGTAAATCTTCAAACATTTTTCCAGATATTCCATTATAAATTTTACTAGGATGTTTTCCTAGCTTCTTGATGGATTCCATCAAGAAATCTTTCGAAAATTTTTCTCATGAAATTCCACCAGGTTTATACCTGTAATTCGTTTCCGAATTTCTTCAACGATATTTCTACAAGGTATTCTCCAGTAATATCACCAGGAATACTCTCAGAGGTTCTTCCAGAAGTCCCTACAAAAATTTCTACAGGAAATTCCACATGAATTCTTATCGATAGTGTTCTTTAAGTTTCATCAGGGATTCCCAAAAAAATCTTCAGAGGTTAAACCAGGTTTTTTTCTCTGGGGATTCACTAATTTGCTGTGGTATTTTTTCATAAATTTTATCATGCTTTTCTCAACCACATTTCGAGGCAATTCTCAGAAATGTTTACCCTGGTATTTATAAAAAAAAAATTCCCCGGATAGTTCATCGTAAATTCCTCCACTATTTCCATTGACGTTCCTCCAGGGATTTGAAGGATTCCTTCAAAGCTTTATTCAGGAATTCTTCCAGGAATGCTTCCAATGATTCATCCAGGCATTCCTGCAGGTATATGTGTAAGAAATCTACCAAGGATTTTATATAGGATTCATCCAGAGATTCCATGAGCAATTCCACCAGAAGTATCTCCAGCGGTACCTTCAATAATTCTTCTAAACATTCCTCCAGGCATTTCTCCATGGATTAAACAAGAAATTTGTGTTAGATTTTTTCGGGGATACCTCCAAGTATTCCATCAGGAATCCTTGAGAGTTTTCATCAAGAACATTTTCATATATTTATTTTAGAAATTCCTTCAGGATTTTTTCCACGAAATTTTCCAGAAATTCTCCCAGAAGTTTCTCCCAGAATTTCTAGAGGAATCTCTCCAGATACCCCATCGCTAATTACCCCACCATTTTGTATGAAACTTTACCAGCAATTTTTATAGAGATTCCTTCAACAAGCTCTTTATGGATTTTTCCAGAAATGCTTCCAAGGGTTCTTCAAGCCATTATTTTAGGAATTTTTCCAGAAATTCTTCAGGATTTTATCCAAACATACCAAAAATTCCTCCGAGAAACCCTTTTTAAAATTCCCCTTGTGATATTACCGGCAAATGGTGAACATTTCTTTTAGAGCTTTGCCAAGAATTCCTTCTGGTATACTTCTAGGAATTCTTCCGAAATTTCCTTTAAGAACTTCCCCAAAGGTATCTGGGAAATTCTACCAGGAATTCTCCAGAAAGCCTACCTGAAATTTCTCCTTAGATTCTAGCAGCAACTAGGAATTTCATTACAAGCGATTCCACCAGGAATTGGTCTAGCAATCACACAAAAATAAATCAAACCAAAACTGATAAATAAAACCAAAATTTTGAAAGAATCATTGGAAGAAGTCCATGTAAAAATTTTTGAAGGAATTACTGAACAAAATTCTCGAGGAATCCTTGGGAAAGGTCTATGAGCATATTCTGGTAGAAATCAAGATGATATTTTTTATTTTATCTTTATTAGAGAGATTTTCAGCCAGAGGCTGGTTCATCTCTGGAAATCAAGACGAAATCTCTACAGGAGTTATACATGGATTCTCTGTAGGAGTTCAAGGAAGAATTTCTGCTGGAAACCTGTTTAATGTGGAATGCTTGGAAAACATCCTTTTGGAATCCATGACCATGAGGTAATGCCTATCCCTACAGGAATTCCTGATGAGATCCCTAGAGAAGAGCATAGTGTGTTCCCCGAAAAAAAATTCTAAAAAAAAACTCCTGGTGGATGCCTTGTAGAAATTCTTGATGAAATTCTTTCATGGTATCTAGTTGATATTCATTTCTCCTCTTCTTCTTCTTCTTCTTCTTCTTCTTCTTCTTCTTCTTCTTCTTCTTCTTCTTCTTCTTCTTCTTCTTCTTCTTTTTCTTCTTCTTCTTCTTCTTCTTCTTAATTTTTCTGGCGTTATTTCTCAACTGGGACAGAGCCTACTTCTCAGCTTAGTGTTCTTATGAGCACTTCCACAGTTATTAACTGAGAGCTTTCTTTGTCGATTTGCCATTTTGCATTTGTATATCGTGTGACAAGTACGATGATACTCTGTGCTCTGGGATTTTAGAAAACTTTCAACCCAAAAGATCCTCTGAAGACCGATTGTATTCGAACCCACGACTCCAGCTTGGTCTTGCTGAATAGCTGCGTGTTAACCGCTACGGCTATCTGGACTAATTCTTGACAAAAATCTTATGGAATCCTTGCAAGAATACTTAGTACAGTCCCTGTACAAATTCCTGGTAGAATGCCTGATGAAATGAGTGAGAGAATTCCATGGAAGTTCTAGTAAAATCCTTAGATGAATATTTTTTGTGGAATTTCTGGAGAAAGTGTAGGTGTAATTCCTGGAGAAATTCTCCAGAGGAATCTCGAATCTCTATAGGAATTCTTCATGGAATTCATGAAAAAAAATTCAGGTGCTCCTTTAAGAGATTCGTTCTTGACACCTCCAAAATTCTTCACAGAATATTTTCCGTAACATCTCTCTTATTAGTTTTCAGAAGTTCCTCCCCAAGCAATAATGTAAAGTTCCTTCAGAAATTCTTCAAAAAATTCTCCAACGATATTACTGAAGATTCCTCCAAAAAATCATCAATGAATTTCTACAGAGACTCTTCCAGAAATACCTCCAGTATACTCCTCCAGATATTTGTTAAGAGATCCCTTTTAAAATTCCATCTGGAATTCTTCCGGAAATTTCTCTATGAACTTTTCAGGATTTTCTCCAAGGATTGCTATTACCTACAGAAATTCGTCAATGGATTAATTAAAATATTCCTCCAGGGACACCCCAAAACATTTTTTTCAGGTATCCATTCAGAAATTCCGGCAAAGATTCTTCGTAGTTTTAACATGAAATACTTTCCAACATAGATTCCATTAGAAATATTTCAGCCATTCCAACAAATATTTCTCCAGATTTTTTATTTTAAATTTCCTATTATCAATTCTACCAGAAGCTTCACAAAAATCTGTTTCAGGGATACTCCTAGTATTTTCTTTGGAACTCTTCCAGGAATTAGTTAATTAATTAATTAGTCAATGAGTTTATTCTTCCAGAATTTTGGAGTGATTTTTTCCAGGAATTCCACAGGGAATTCCTTCAGTGATTCCACCAAGCATTTAAATAACAGATTTGTGGATTTTTTTTGGGAAATTCTGGTGGAATCTTTGGGAAACTTCCTGGTGAAATCGCCAGAGGAAGTTTTTCAACCCAGATCAAATTCATGCTTGAATTCTAGTAAAAATTCCTGATGAAATGTCTGGATGATTCCGTGGTGAAATTCCTTAAAAATACTGGTTGAATGTCTGAAATTCCTAGTGGAATCCCTTGTATAATTTCTGGTGGAATCATTGAAGTATTTACAAATAAAATCCCTGAAATTATTCTTCGTGCAAAATCTGGAGAAATTTCGGTAGAAGTTCGTACAAGAAATATGAAAGGAACTCCTGGAGAGATTCGTGGTGAAATTGTTGATGGAATTTTTGAAGTAATCTTTGATAACAAATCTAATGAAATACTTTTCGGAATTCCTGGGTGAAATTCTTGGCAAAATTCCAAGTTGTTTCCCTTAATTCAATCCTTAAAGAAACTTCTGGTCACATTGCTGGGAGAATTCCTTGCCAAATCCCAGAGAAAATCAATGAAAATACTTCTGGTGGAAACCTTGTTGGAATCTCTAGTGGAAACCCTGGTGTAATAAGAGGAAGAAATCTTGATGCAATTCGGTTCCGGGTCATTTGGCCGAATGCCGTTTGGCCGAATGCCGTTTGGCCGAATGCCGTTTGGCCGAACGCCATCTGGCCGAAAGGGTCATTTGGCCGAATGCCGTTTGGCCGAAATAGGAAATAATAGTGAATTATAGTTAGCATATTATTGCAGTGAGTTTCGAAGCTGAATTTTAAAGAACTTATTCAGCTTATTTTTTAAAAAAGGTTAAACATCATTGATATACACATAATGACTCTTTGATGTTAGTTCAACAAATAGTCAGTAGAGAAAGAAGAATATCCTTAATGTAAGCAAATATTCACTTCTATGCTAGCGGTAATAGCTGCCAGCAAAAGTTTTTGCATTGTGTTTGCAGTCAGCTTTTGACAGTAACTAAAACGGTTCACGAATTATTAGTCCTGCTGCAGGACTGGATTGCTTCGATCCCTCGAATCGTATTATGTAAATTATTTCATAACTCTAGTAACCGTAAATTTTGGCTTCTTATTTTCATAGCGAAGAAACTATAAGCTTTTTCCACGTAATTGTTCACCGAGTCAATCGGTTTACTGCTATACGCAAGCAATGGTGCAGAGCTCAGTTCACACGTTGCAGTCCTAATATTGGAGGAGAAACAGAAATAATAGCCTTTGATCAAAAGAAGGAAAATCTCTTATGAAAATTTAAGCAAGTGCTATGCAAACAATTTTTAAATCAGTATAACTACAAAGAACTGCCGATGATTTAAAAAAGGTAAAATTCCCAATTAAAATATATGCTTAAAGTCTTGATGCAATGAGTGAAGTTAAAAATAAAGGGGTTAGTTTTACCATCCTCTTGGAGCTCTTATATGGTGACAAACATGTCGTCCCGTCACATCATTAGTGTCAATTAATTAGCTGATCAATTATTTGGCAACACCCAAGAATGTTACACATAAGTGTTGTAGTAATTTGATTTTTTTTGTTCGTATTTCAGCCAAACGGCATTCGGCCAAATGGCGTTCGGCAAAATGGCCGGACATCATGCAATTCCTAGAGGAACTCCTTGTGGGAATTCTTAGTTAAAAATTCTGACGAAATTCCAGGTTGCTCTGTAGAAAATACTGGTAGAATCCCTTGTGGAATTTCTGATAGATTTCTTTAAGGATTCCCAGGAAGAATTTTTGCTTGAATATCTGGAGGAGTTCCTGGTAGAATCCGAACTGTCAAATTGGTTCGTCAAGCAGCATCACACACGGTTAAACAAAACCTTGGGGGCAGAGTCAATATTGGTCAAACCGTCTGAGCGTCTTTGAGCTGCATTAGACGCTCTCGGAACTCGTAGAGAAGCTTTCGATTTTCGGAGGGAGAAGCTTTAAGTCTTCCTAAAGAAGAGAGCTGTTGAGTTTCAAAGAAATACATATTTTATCTTCTTCTAATAGATAAGCTTTCGAGGTACAGTTTCTTAGGAAAAGCTCTTCAGCTACTTAACGAGACTTTTTTGAAATCTGGAGGAACTACGCAGAAGTTGTTGATCTTCTAAGAGAGATGCATTCCATCTTCTAAGAGAGTAGCATGCGAGCTTCGAATTCAGAAATTTTTGAGCTTGCATGCAGGATCCATTCACGCTTTTAAGAAAAAGCTTTCACGCTTCAGTGAGAAAAGGGTTTCGAGCCTTTGGTTGAACAGCTTCTGAACTTTTGAGTGACCAGCTTTCAAGTTTTTGTGAGAAGAGCTTCCAAATTTTCAAGTGAGTGGCTTTCAAGCTCTGAAAGAGAACCATTTGAGCTTTTGAGAGAGAGAAGCTGCCGAGCTTCTGAGAGAGTAGACGAATTCCATCCAGAATGAGTCGAAAAAAATGAAAATCGTGCTCGATAGTCTTCGATTTGGATTAAATTTTGCACATGTTTTTGGTATGGTAAAATAAGTGTTTTCCATAAGAAAATTGATCATTTTGACTCAAGCGTAACTTTTGAAAATGGCCTATAAATTTTTGCATGCAACTTATTTGAAAAAAATTTGCTCCGAAACTGTTGGTTTTTGAGAAAAATGTTCTTTGAAGAAGCTGTAGTGAACCATTTGGGCTATAAGAAAAAAATATATACTGAAAAAATATTTTATTTATTTTCATAGAAAAATCATAAATAAAACTTAAATTTTAAATTACACAAAAACTTCATTTTTAATATTTTTTAAATTTTCATCATAGAATCTTGATAGTAAACAGATGTTTGGGACAAAGTTTCATGATGGAGAAATTTTTAATTAAAAAGTTTTTCTAAGAACAAATTTTAGTCGATTTTCAAAATTTTGATTTTTTTTGTCAAAATAAATACGTTCTGATGATACAGTAAGTATCTTCAAATGATTCTTAGCCATCATGACTATATAAATAATTTCTCTAGAAGTAGTCATTTTCGAATTATATCGACTTTAATGCAAAAATTATTATTTAAACATTAAAATAGGCCATTTTCATTAATTGTTCGCGATTCTTCATCAAGGAAAATAAAAAAGTGGAAAGAAATATGGTCTTTACTCTTGAAAACGTATTATTATGAATGGAGAAACGCTAATAACTTATGAAAATGGCCTATTTTAATATTTAAACAATATTTTTTGCATCAAACATGATATAATTCGAAAATGGCTACTTCGAGAGTAATTATTCATGAAATCATTATGGCTCAGAATCGTTTCAAAATACTTACTGTATCATTAGGGTGGGGCTTATTTCCAAAAATCTTCCGTAGTCAGGATTTATAAAGTGGAAAATGATCATCGGTCCCAAAATAACATCTTGGGAAAAAATGAGAATTTTTGGTGAAGGTTTAGAGGTGGCGCAAAGGGCGTAAGCGCAGTTTTACCATTTTTGTGAACTCTGAAAAATTTTGATATGCTTTACAGCTTATTTTGGTGATTTTAGGACCCTTAAGGGCAAAAAATCACCTCAAAATTGCGATATCTCCACTCCTTAAGATGATATTTGACGAAATATATTTTATGCATGCGATTTTTGGCCCTTGAATAGGTTACGCTGGCTGATTAATATGAACCCGAATAAGCATAAGGGGAGAATTCCTATGCTAGTAGAATGGAACAAAGAGCAAAGAAGAATAAGAGAAAGAATAAAGAACACAGAAGAATGTAAGGTGGGGTGGGTTAAACAGGTGGGAGGGTGGGAATCTAGAAAACGATGATTATATTTATTGACTTCATTTTTTTCATATTTTTTCTCAGGGATGGGATTTGATCCCAGATCCACAGCGTGAAAGGTGTGTGTTCTAACCACTACACCAGGTCCGACCCCATGACTTCTATTTAATATTACCTACTTCAGAAATATTTCGAGCAATTTTTCTTCAAGTAGGGGAAGAGCACCAATTTTTTTTTCGACCCATTGTATACGATTTTATTGGAACTTATTGCAACTTTATTGGACTTTATGGAAAAAAAATTCAATAACGGCTAAAATGTCCTTAATTTCATGCGAAATTTCATCATGATTCTCCTGGTAGATATAGATAAATGCACGTTACTTTACTGCTTTAGTTCAATAATCGTTTGGTTGTTTTTTTTCCTGAATGATGATAGCAATGTATCGAAAGGGACCGTTCCAAAATTTACATCCTGAAAATTCAGCCTCACGCAGTATCTATTAAATTCATAACTAATTTATATAATTATTTATATATTCATAGGACAACCTGTGAAAATTCCTTCATGTAGCTCTGTCCTAAAAAATATGTTTCAGAACTGTGACGACTTAATTTTGGTTTTATTTGAGAGGTTTTCAACCTGAAGTGCTTTATCTCTTGCACCCTATAGAAGCTCGTGCACCAATTTGAATTTTGACTACCGATTTTTTTCCTTCTGCTGTTGTTTATACACATCGATTTCAAATACAGATGTAGAACGATGTATTGAACTTCATCTGCATTTTCGTTTGTCCGAAGTTATGTTGAAGGTGTTGTGGTGAAAGTGAAGTATTGGAACCCCAAACGCAATTAATTGCTGAAATGGCATCATAATCCAGAAATTCCTGTGGAAATTCTAACAAGAAGTGTTATTGCTGGAAAGCAAAAATCGTTTATGGATTTACCTAATAAGGATATATCGTGTGGGATCAAAATCCGAACACCTAAGAAATGAATCTAAACCCTTCCACTTCATATAAAACTCCTTCTATTTGTATGAAGTGTACGGGTTTTGAGCCTGTATGGATTTGGGCTCCTCTGTAATTTCTTTCAGATTATAAAAGCAATTGCTGGAGTTATATCAAACGGACGTTTTAAAATACTAAATGAGTGTTAAACTTGCATATAATCACATCTCATACATCCAACCGAGATATTTTCACGTCTCCATAGTTGATTCTAATATAATATCATCAGTTACACCCTCCCCCTTGTTTAACCCACCCACCTTACTTTCTTCTGTGTTCTTTGTTCTTTCTATCATTCTTCTTTGCTCTTTGTTCCATTCTACAAGCATAGGAATCCTCTCCAGCTATTCTTATTCGGGTTCATAGTAATCAGTCATTGTAACCTATTCAAGGGCCAAAAATCACATGCATAAAATATATTTCGTCAAATATTATCTAAAGGAGTAGAGATATCGCAATTTTGAGGTGATTTTAAAATCACCAAAAACAAGATGTAAAGCATACCAAAATATTTCCGAGTTCACTAAAATGGGAAATAAGCCCCACCCTACTGTACTCCATCTTGAAACTTTGTCTCGAACATCTGTTTACTATCAAGATTCTATGGTGAAAATTTTAAAAATATTAAAAATGGGGATTTTGTGTAATTTTTTCTATGAAAATAAACAAAAACATTTTTCAGTGTGTATTTTTTCTTATAGTCCAAACTTTTCACTACAACTTCTTCATAGAACATTAACAAAAACATGTGCAAAATGTAGTCCAAATCAAAGATGGTCGAGTTCTGTGACTGATCGGTTTGTCATGTAATCCGTCCTTAGCCTTCGAGCTTCTGAGCAAGACACTATTGTGCTCACGATAAAGCAGCTATCTTGCTTATGCGAAAAAGAGAGAGAGAGAGAGAGAGAGAGAGAGAGAGAGAGAGAGAGAGAGAGAGAGAGAGAGAGAGAGAGAGAGAGAGAGAGAGAGAGAGAGAGAGAGAGAGAGAGAGAGAGAGAGAGAGAGAGAGAGAGAGAGAGAGAGAGAGAGAGAGAGAGAGAGAGAGAGAGAGAGAGAGAGAGAGAGAGAGAGAGAGAGAGAGAGAGAGAGAGAGAGAGAGAGAGAGAGAGAGAGAGAGAGAGAGAGAGAGAGAGAGAGAGAGAGAGAGAGAGAGAGAGAGAGAGAGAGAGAGAGAGAGAGAGAGAGAGAGAGAGATTGGAAATTTTCTCGACTTCCTAGGGCGTGGAGTATCTTCGTACCTACCACACGATATACGCATACAAAAACGGTCATTGGCATAGTAAGCTCTCAGTTAATAACTGTACAAGTGCTCATAAGAACACTAAACTGGGCCCAGTGGGGACGTAACGCCATAAAAGGAAAAAAAAGGTTTTTCAAACTTTGTCCTTTAAAACACACTTAAAATCTTTATCCTTTCATCCTATAGCTTTAAAGAGCTTTTTTGGAGAAAATTGTTTTAACTTCTGTGTAAATAAATTCGAGCTGCTGGGGAATGTATTTCCAAGCTTCAGGGTGAAATCTCCGATCTTCAGAGAGAAGTTTTTGAACTCTACGAAAAAAAAAATACGATCAAAAATCCCTTTCAATTGGAAACTGTATGCGAATTCTTCGTGTTCAAATAAATAGAAAAAAAAAAAACCTTTAGGGCTTTAGGCATAAGCATGTCTGAAAAGTACGGCCCACGATTTTTATCCTGAACCCTTGCTTCACCTCCGTCCCAAAATATGCTCCCGTAGCTAGATGCAGCGAGCAACACTGTCAATCTGAAACAATTTTTAATTTATGATAAGCTCTTTGCTTTCCTCCTGTTCCATAGTGTGGTCCTGCCTCATAGGTATACACTGTACGTATGTTTGCACTTGACGATGGTGGCTACGTGCTCTTCTACCATGCTGGGCCTACTGGGTTAAGTGGTCGGCCGAGCAAAACGAAGCAGGCGGAAAAACTCTCATCTTTTCTTGAGACTCTCTTTGTGCAGCAAATCCAAGACGGCGGGGTGCGGTTTGTTTTTCAATTTCCACTCTCGTAGAACACACACACACATTCACAGAAACACAAACAAATGCCAGAAGATGACTTGTTTTTGTTTTCATTCACGTCAGTCTCGGCGAGGATAGACTAAGAGGGATTGGATCGGAACTCGGGAAGAGCAACTCCTTGACAGCAGTTGATATGTTGCGGAAGATAACGATTCAAAACATCCCGACTTGGTGCAACTGGGACTGAAAGGATGTGTATCGATTTTCCAATAGCGAGTTTCTCGCCTCCCTTTGGGGAATTTGTCCCACTAATGGGGGGAAATATGTCAAGTGACCTAGTCTAGTTTCACCGAACCTAGTAGGCGGAGGATTGGTTCGGTTCGGTTGATTTAACGGTTCGTGTTTGCATACATTAAAGACAGCTGACAGGTAAATTGAAAAGTCGTTACTCTTCCCCAGTTGACCTGTCTTCGTGGTTGTCATGGAGTTCATCGTAAACTTAGCCTTGACGGGATAAATGGTGGTTGTAATGAATTACATAAAAATTGACAGTGACAGCTTGGACATTACACGTGTGTCATTCATTTTGTTCTGAAAGCGAGGTTTTACTGAGCTACAGTCAACTCTCCCTTACTCGATATTTTTTATCTCGATCGATTTAGAGAACCATAGTAAAAGTTGGTTTTCATGGCTACAACGATGGACCCTTGATTCGCATTTAAACTGGTTTAGTGTTCTAACTCAATACCTCACCAACTCGATGGTCCCTATAATTTCGAGTTATGGAAAATTTACTGTATCTCACTAAGAAATTTGAAACTTTACCCAACAGGGCACTCCCTACCGTTGAAATTGGATTCTTGGTAGTCCGGAACCGCTCACGCGCTCTGAATATGAAACAACGAACGCCATATTTCTCAGTATCCGCCTCACCTTCCACTTCCACCCTTTTTAGTAGTTTTAATAAGAAATGTGCAAGTTTATGTAGGTGATAATTAGCATAAACTTGTGCTTCTGGGGTCGGGTCGGGCCACTTCCGCAAATTGAATCAACGGAGCTCACGTTCCTTGCTAAAACCACACATCCGGCGGAGCTTATCTTATCTCTCTCTCTATGAGTGTCTGTTTTGTTTCCAGGCGGAATTTTGACGGTGTCAGAATGACGAGTGAGCCACACACGCTGAGCACAAATGAAGTTATAGCGTTATTGTTCTCCTGGCTTCAAACTTTTTCCGGGTGTGGTGTTTTTGGAGAAACTTCATCCAGATAAATCTGTTTAATTAAGATGCTTCCAGTTTTAAGGTTCTGGTAATTTATTTTGGGCGAAAACCATCGAATGTTCTATGAAATATTTACTTGAAATGTTTCTCCTGTTACGCGCAAAACGCATCGTAGCAAGCCGTGGATTTTTTTCCTATTTCAATATTACATTCAATTCGTATATCTAGCTGTTCTGTGTTAGGGAACACTATCATCCTATTTATGTTAAACTGAATTAAACTTTATCGACACATAAAATTTCATTCATCGTAGCAGTTTTGCAGTTCAGCAGTCACAACAGGCTCAGGTCAGTGCATGTTCGAAAGTACCAAAGCTACCGAGAGTTGTAGCAGCTAAGGAACTGGTGGACGAGTTGCACGAGTTCGTCGATTAAAGAATCTATGTTCACAAAGACATCAAGACCTGAATGCTGAAGATCCAAGGAACCCTTGGACTAGCTGTCAAGGAATGGGCATCCGGCGGCCAAAACTGTCTTAGAAATAAGGCATGTGTCGACTCTACTAACGGCAATGCCAATAACTTTTGTGAGGAAAACCAACGCAAAGAGGGACAAACCCCAGAAGACGGAAAACGTGCCCTTCACGCCGAAAAGGCCAAGAGCATCAACAGGAGATGGGTGGTTCTAAGAAACATAAGGATGCTCCCGTCAACGAGACAGGCCCAGCGAACGCAGCAATCACCAAGGAGGGCAACAATACCCCATGGGAAATCGTCAAGAGCCCAAAGAGAGGCGAGGCGCTTATAGTCAAAGCAAGCGAAGACCCGTACGAAGAAGGTTATCCGTGCAAGGCGGACAAACCCAGAGCCATGGGTAATACGATACAAGTGAGAGCCGAGTGCTCGGAGGCGGTCCTAGAATGCAAGAACTTGGATGCAATCTCTACGGACGAAGATGTAAGGGTTGCCATGAAGGAGCAGTGCGAGCTAGCGGAAGATGCTGATCCGCATAAGGAAGGGGCCATCTGAAATGCTAATAGCATCAATAAGGCTTCCAATTGAAGCTGCCATCAAGGCACTAAAACATAGAAGATAAAAGTAGGCTAGTCGGTATGTTCACTGAGTGTCTCTCAGAAACTAGAAGCATGGCATAGGTGCCACGTACGGTCATCTTGCTAGATTCTGGAAGGGGCCTGACAGAGGTAATTTATGCGGAGAAGAAGGCCACAAGGCGCAAGCCTGCTGGAAGCTTCCAAAATGTTTGAACTGCGCTAACGAGGAGAATAACATCCACGTCACAGGAAACCTGCGATGCCCGGCCTTCATAAAGGCGACTGCTCTTTAACCACAGTGGAGGTAATGCAAATTAACCTCAACCACTTTGACACAGCACAACTCTTGCTGTGGCAATCAATGACTGAGTACAAGTGCGATGTGGCTATCATAACGAATCTATACCGTGTTCCGTCCAGCGATGGGAACAACGCAAAATCAGTGGAGATATGGATGGTGAGAAGATTTCCTTTCCAAGAAGTGGTACATCGTACAGATGAAGGCTTTGTTATAGTCAAAATCAAAGGAATCATCTTCTGTAGCTGCTATGCGATGGTCTATTGACTAGTTCAACGAGATGCTGGACAAGCTGACAGAAGTGCTCACAGATCGTAGACCAGTCGTCATAGCTGGCGATTTCAACGCGTGAGCCATATAATGGGACAGTCGCTTCACCAACTCAAGACGGAAGCATTTTACTGGAGGCCATAGCAAGGCTACACGAAGATGTTGCCAACGACAGTACTAGCAGTACATACCGTCGGGATGGCCGTGAGTCAATTATTGACGATTAATAACTGGGCTTTCAGGAAGTTTGAATTGGCGAGTGAGTGAGGAGTATACCCACAAAGACCACCAAGCGATTCGGTACAATAATGGTAGTGCACGGCAGTTTGAAGCGCGTGTGACTCAATCAAAGGAGTGGAGGTGGAAAACGTCGCAGTTTGATAAGGAGGTGTTCGTCGAGGCGTTGAGGTTGCAAGCGCAAGCTCAGCACTTTAATGCGAATGAGTTGACAGCGGCATTAGCACGAGCATGCCGAGGGAGGGTAAACCGAGACATGGTCGCCACCCATTCTACTGATGGAACTCGACGATCTACGTGCAAGATGCTTTCATAGTTGCAATGGCGAAGCTAAGGGGTCCATCTGTACCACACGATAGGTGTCCGGAAAAGATGAAGACTATCAGTGAAGCGCTATTCCCGCAGCACGATCCGACGAGATGGCCGGATGTACGGAATCCCAGGTAACGAACGATGAGCTTAGCGCGTCGGCGAAAGCCTTAAAAATCAGGAAGGCTCCAGGGCCAGTCGGTTTCTCAAACGTAGCTCTGGAAACAGCAACCCAAGAAAACCCGAATCGAGGAGAGTAACTTCCCCGACATTTAGAAGCGACAAAAGCTGGTGCTGCTGCCGAAACCAAGCAAGCCTTCTGGAGATCCTTCAGCATATAGATCGATATGCCAGCTGGATACAGTTGGAAAAGTGCTGGAGCGAGTAATCCTAATCAGGCTTACAAAATACACGGAGGGAGAAAACGGATTGTGCTGTATGTTCGGCTTTTGAAAAGGGAGATCCACCGTTGATGCCATCCGAA
Source organism: Aedes aegypti (assembly GCF_002204515.2). Classification (NCBI taxonomy): domain Eukaryota; kingdom Metazoa; phylum Arthropoda; class Insecta; order Diptera; family Culicidae; genus Aedes; species Aedes aegypti. Next base: position 4,678,294 of record NC_035107.1, read on the forward strand.
TGGTCATGATAGCTACGGAGACGGCGCGGTAGCAAAAGAGGAGAGGATTTCGGTACTGCGGAGTGATCACTCTAGACAAGAAAAACGCCTTCAACAGTGCCAGTTGGGCTGCGTTCGCCGAACCGCTACACAGATTGGAGATCCCCGAGTATCTTTGTAAGATTTTGAGGAGCTACTTTCAGAATCGTACACTGATCTACGAAACAGATGCTGGGAAAAGGTGCACAACAATCACGGCGGGGTTCTATTCTCGGCCCGACCCTCTGGAACGCTATGTATGACGGAGTGCTGGAGCTGTGCTTCCCCCGGGGTGTGAAAATCTGCGGCTTTGCGGATGAAGTGGTGCTTGTAGTCATCGACGAATCACAAGAGGACGTAGAAATACTTGCTACTGAGGCAAGAATGGATGCAAGGGAAGAAGCTTGTGTTAGCCCATCACAAAACCGAAGTAGTGATAATAAGCAACCGAAAGGCAGTACAGAATGCGAGAATTTCGGTTGGACAGTGTACCATCGACTCGAAGCGGGAAGTCAGACACCTAAGCTTCAACAGCCATGTCGATTATGCATGTGAGAGATCCGTTCTAACCCGGATCATTTCAGCGATTCAGCGATCAACAGAAGCAAGAAGCGACTACTGGCAACGTGTCTATATCGATATGTAGATACGCTTGCCCCCGTGTAAGTGACAGCACTGCAGACGAAAAGAAACCGTTCCCAGCTGAACAGTACGTTCAGACTGATGGCCATGCGTGTGTTGAGTGCGTATCGTACGATATTTGTATTTATTTATTGTTATCTATTGTGTACGATAGCTTGCTGTTTATATAAACTTTTGTTCAAATCAAGAAAAACAGTTTTAGAATTTTCACAAACCGGAAGTCGCCATCTTGGATTCAAAATGGCGTCAGACATTGATTTCCGGCATCTACTCTTCGGTCCCGTTCCAAAAATACGCTACTAAATTGGTTCTCGTGGGTCGTTATAAGGCAGGAGCGTAAATGGAATTTTTGGAGCGTAAAAAGAGGGAACGTAAGTTGGAATTTGGAGCGTAAAAAGAGAGAGAGCGTAAAAAAAGTGAGCGCAAAAAGAGGTTTGGCTGTATACTCTTTCTAGCGATTGAAGAATACCGTGGAGTTACGAAGATTGTGGCGTTTCTGAAGGCTTGCGTCGAGTCCCTGTTCTTTTATGCAAGTTTGTAAGTCCAGGGTAGAATACTACATAATAGACTGGCCCTTAAACAAAAAAGTTGTAAAATTCAACGGGGCACCCCCTAGATATGTGCCTTAGGGTAAGAAAAAAGCTTTCTCAAAATTTCAACTCATTTGGTTGCTCCCCCAGCTGGCGCATTCAATTCAAAGTTTGTATGGAATATTCGTCTCAAATATATTGAAAATTGATCCTATGTAACTGTTTCGTCTCGTACACTAGTTAATCGCGTTCAATTGAGCCCAGAATGACAAATTCACTGGTTGATACGCTAATGAACATTGTTGCCGAAGGTAGTATCTGGATTTAAGCTCATTTTCAGTTGATGAAAGTTAGGCTTAGATCAGCACTCCCGTACAATCACACATGTGCATGCACCTTGTGCCGAAGCTCGCCCAGCGTCATAGGTGGCTATGATGCGCTTGGTGGCTACCACCCAGCTAAGTTGAAGGAATACTATGCAATATTGCAAATCTACTTCAGATAGTTAAAACACCAACTCTATCAATTTTAATCATCATACAACCTTCTACAATATTGTTTGCTATAGTATCAAGTAGTGTTTTTGACATTCTGGGTTCAATTGAACGCGATCAACAATTTTCCTGACTCAAACAGGAGATGATGTGCTGTTTCCTATATGTTGGAGCTGAAAATCCCATATTAACTTCAATTCAATTGCGCCAGCTCATGGAACGACCAAATGAGCTGAAACTTTCAGGAAGTCTTCCTCTAACCCTAAAGAATAATCCTGGTGGGTGCCCCATGGAATTATACAACTTTATTTTTCTCCCATAGTCTACTACATAACCATAGATGAGAATCGGTATCACAATCGCTTGGATCAATTTTTTTTTTGCGTGGGCACAGGTTTCAGCAACGTTTCATGACTCTTAATGTAATGAATACTTTAGACGTAATTGCGTTTACCTGTTGTGACCAAGTATGGTGTTCTAGTGATCATGACAAAACAAATGATGCATCGTGGTTGTTCTTTATCATGCGATCATAGCAACAACGATAAACCCTCAGTCGTCAAGCCGGTTCTGCTACTTTTCCCCGAATGTTGGTTCCCCGAATGTCGTTTCCCCGAACGCTAGTTCCCCGAATGCCAGTTCCTCGAATATCCCGTTTCCCCGAATAACCCACTTCCCCGAAAAGTTTTAGGAACTCATAATTCTCATATCTCTATACATTTCAGGGTGGTGAACATACTGGTCATCTGATATGCACCCTTCTTTATTTGATTGGTTCTTATGAGTTTACCGTCCTCAACATTTTTGGCAACATGTTTATTGCCGAGAATTACCAAATACCTCCTTTTTTTGATTGCTTATCGTTCTTTCTAATTCACTATCCTGCCACTGAAAACTATTATAGCGCCTATTTGAACTGCTCCACTTTTCGGGGAAACGGGTCATTCGGGGAAATGGCATTCAGGGAAACGGGTCATTCGGGGAACTGGCATTCGGGGAACCGACATTCGGTGAAACGACATTCGGGAAAAAGTAGCACAATCCGTCAAGCCATTACAACAAACTCCGCTCCGCGAAAAATGAATCGCTCGGCCTGTGAGTGGACGAGCAATTGTTCGCGAATCAAAGTCTTAATTTTAAAGGATTTTTCTGATTGCACAGTTCGAACGAAACGTGTAAATTTCTGAGACATATAATGCACATAATTGGAGCGTGGTATATCATGAATTTTTACATGATATGTCATGTAAACTTCAGTTATATATAATGTAATCCAGCAGGATCCTGTGTGATTACGTGACATATAACACATATTCACATGATTCCAGAATTAAATTTACACGACGTCATGTTTACATCACATGGATGAAGTTTACATGACGTGTAATCTTCATTATTTTTAACTGTGCTCGATTTGTCTCCTAGCTTGTCGTTTTTAATCTGAAAGTCAATCGTGTATGGTATGTGAGAAAGTTTATCCTTGAATTTTAAATTGATTCGCATTGACCGCAACTTGTTACAATATCCGACAAACCCTTTGTCATAGGACAAACTGTTCATCGGATGCTCGATATATCTATGATTAGCGTGCGTGGTGAGGTGTTGAAATCATGTTGCTGTAAGAGCGACGGCCCTCTAGGATCATTCATATACCGTGTTATTTGTCGTTAGAGCTGATTTTTTTCCATCCTTGGTTGTGATCAACTGAATTTGTTGTCCAATTGGAACCTAGGTTACCACATCTGATCATTGAATTGCTTCACCACAGAATATGACATCAGCGTTCGGTGGAAGTTCTTCTCTGCTAAATATTATCACTTGAGTCTTTTTGGGATTGGGGTGCAGACCATTTCCTGCTGCCCATCGTTCAATCGCATGAAGGTCTCTGTTGATTGCTTGAATTAGTAGATGGAGAAACTCCGTTGGACCAGTGATATAGATTTTCTGATCGTCACGTAGAGTTGGTAGTGGCACATCAAGACCGAAGGTAGACTGTTCACATATAAGCTGAAGAGCAGGGAGCTGATGCACGGTACTTGTGGGGTACCATCCAGGAGAGTTCGTGCGCTGGAAGCATTGTCTCCCATTTTGACCACTTTGCACAGTTGACACATTCCAGCGTAACGCGACACCATGAGGAACCGACTTTCATTATCAAATTAGGCCTGTTCTCGGAAATATGCCTTGTGACCATGTGATTAAACAGCTTTTATATCTTGCATATTAAATGTTCTTGATGTTGTGACATTCATTTTGAAACATAACACTGTGTATATGGTAACTAAAAGCAGTTGCATTTCGTAACGCGACACCTTCGCTGAAATGATCTTTTTTAATATCACTCTATAATCGCCCATATCTGCTCTGCTATAATTTTTACTATCCGGGTTTGTTCTAGGCAATCCTTCTATGTATTGATAAGAACCAGAGTGTGACTTCAAACTGAAAGGAAATATTGAATAATTGCAGAAATCATTGATTTCATTTTATAAGCGCCGCGTTACGTTTATCTTCCAACAGGGTTCTGCAAATGGTGTCGCGTTACGCAAAACGCATTTTTTATTTTTATTGACAAAATCGGTAATGTTGCTTTCGGATTCGGAAAAAATGTATGTCTATTATTGTTATTTGATTAATACATTCGATATTCTGCCTCACAGTGGAGTAATTTGATCCGACACTGGTTAAAATTAATTTAATGTTAAACCTTTGAAAATGTCGTGCTTAGTAAAAGCGTAGATGGCGCTTGGGGTCACCATATATATTTGACTAAATTCTTTGCAACAATATTTAGATGTTTCTGTGATTTTTTAAGAATGTTTCCGGTGCAGTGCCTTCGGATGGAGGCGGGAATCATCTTGAATTTTGACACATGTTAGAATGATTGAACTTGATTGTAAAATAAAATTATGTAAACCTTTCAACGATGTACTTTTAAAAGTATGCTTTCGGCAAAGACGACAAACATAAGTTTATGGTTGTCGGAACTAGCCAAAATTCAATAACACAGTGGAGTTAATAGATCTGAAAATGGGTACAATTATTAAATAGATTCAATCAATTAGTTTAAGAATATTGTTTCAGAAATTTGTAGAAGGATGGGACGAAAAATATGTAGAGCTACTAAACAGTTGGGTTATTGCACTTATTTTTGGGTTGATTTTTTTAACCTTCCCTTTGATCTTTTTTGAAGATGATGAAAACATCCGATGCACATTCAATTTTTATAATCTGCTGGTTCAGACATAGCGTGTGCAGGTGTTTATGATTCACTAATGGTGGTCTGAAGGATACAGAATTTTGCGGAACAGGGGTGTAATTAAAGCAGATATTGTGCCAATAAAATTTCAACGTAGCCATGTAGTATTTTGAGGATTATGTTTTAGAAAAATTGTTAACGACCTTTATGGTCTCAAAATAGTGATCTGAATATCAAGGAATTCTGCCGCACAGAAGAGTAATTAAATCAGATTATTAGGCGAAACTGTGAATACATTTAACTCATAAAATTCAATTCCTCAATTATTCAACCGATTGTTTGAGCTTTCATTGAAAGGAAATAGTTGTACCAGATTTAAGCGTTGGCGCAATTCTTCTGAAACGTTCCACGTTTTTGTGAGAGGTAAATATGTTTCTTTTTTCTTTTTTTTCACAAAGCTAATCAGATAGCTCTGATTTTTGGTCTGGTTTTAAGAAGTGACCCAAATCTTGTCAGAAAGGTGGCGGTCAGTGAAAAGATAGCCTCACACATGTTGGGAACTGCTTGGCTTCAATGGTAAACAACCTGGGTCACTTGAAAATCCGCAATATTCATAAAAATTATCAATTTATAAAATCATCCTATCGGAACTGCCCATGGATCACTACAACTTCCTTTGGAAGATCCGCAAAATTGGTCGTAAAAATCATCCTAGACCACTGTGCGTTTTTTTAACACATAAAAATCATAATTATAGATTATATAAAATTTGTAATACAGGTATAATTTGTATTGGGTTTTCTCTGATGCATGATTGTCGAGGAGCGTACGTAGTTCCGTTGTTAGTATTTCCGTCTTAACGTCGCACAGTGCTTCGAACGTATGGCACTTGGGGACAAAAGTCAGAACTGGATGTTTAATGTGGTTTTGCCCTACGAAGTTGAGGAGAAAGCCGTAATACACAAAAAATCTCATTATTAGCATGAATGACACATATTACAACAGTAATGGCATAAGTGGCTATACGTCACGTTTTACATTTGACACCATAGAAATAAATGTTTAAAATAAAAACGCATGAAAACGTACTTGAGTCGTTTGCATAAACGATGCATGTGGTATGCGTAAATGTAAAAGTGTCTCAATAACCAAATTTTTATAAACATATTAGAGCACGGATTATTCCAACGACTTAAATCAAACCCAATAAAAAAGGATATACAAAAATTATTTTTATTAGCAATACAATTCATTTACCAACAATTAATCATCCAAAAACAAATCAATCGAATCATAGTTGAAATGTCGTGGGTTTCTGTTTGATGATTATTAGAAACAATTTGATACATAGGCTACGAACGCGAGCTCTTCAGGTTCATTATTGTTGATAAAATATATATATAGGTTTTTCTTGAACATTCATGGAACGGCCTTCCCATGCCAGCCTTTACAGCCGAATAGCAAAAATCTGCATCGCCAATTTTCTGTTGGCGCGGAAGCAAAACTGGCTTTGCTAATCAGTCGGAGTTTTGCTTCACAAAAATATCGTATGATCTTCTATATTTACCCCATTTTTGGTGTATTTTGCAGCAATAAAATTTGCTAAACGTATTTACCTTGTTTTAAAATATCTGGGAGAAAGAATCAGTGCTATAACAACCGTACATGAAATCCACAACATGATTTTTTCGAATACGTGGATTGGCAGAATACCATTGTTTGAAACAATCTTTATTGATGATTGTGGCAGCATAACTTAAAAATCATAAAATGACATACAATCGGCAAACATATGCAGCTGGAATCACTTTCAGAATTTGAAAAATACTTCAAATTTTATTTTAACGTGGATTTCAGAAAGGTACTACGAGGTACTTTTTTGTTTGGGTTTGAAGAAGATAGGAGTTTTAATTTTCTTCTGTAATAAAGAGCTTATTGTTCAGAAGCACCTTTTTAACAATTTTTAAAATATATCACAGAAAATTACACGGTATGACTTTTACTTACTTGTTTCAACACGATCCTTAACGACTTTCACTTTGAAAATGTGATTAGTATGGGAATGAAGCGAATTAAAAAGGGATTGGATTAACACAAAAACAAAAAAAATATATAACGATGAAACAACTTGTCAACACCTGGTGTTTTGGTTTATTTTGATAAGCGCACGGACTTTCTAGTATCTGTATTACACGCTCAAAATATATGTCAACATCATGGCCCACTTGATTCTTTCAAATATGAAAATTGATTTTTTGACTTTTGTCCAAGGGATGAAGCACTGTGCCTCGATGTCCTCACACTGATAGAACTTGATCATATCTCTGCTTACGAAATCAGCTTGTAGCCGAAGCGAATCGATGCGTCGTAGGTTACGTATTTTGATTCAGTGTGGCGTAGGTTTAGGTACTTTAACGTTTGCGATGAGGAAAATTACTTAGTGGTCGGAAATAGTGCTGTCACAAGAGAGTTTGCTGATGATAATCGTTTCCGGAGAGCTAGTGATCATAAGATCAATAGTCGTTGCACTGGGTTCGGTGATCCGAGTGGATGACGTGGGAAGCAGTGTCAAGCCGAAGATGTGGTTTACTCGGTTGAGTGCCTCATAGTTCGGACTAGATTGCGTGGCCGCAAAATTAATATTTATATCGCCTATCACAAAGAGACGATCTATTTCGTCCTGTAAGTCCTGTAGCACTGCGAAAATTGTTGATTACAGGCTGTTGCGTTGTAGAGGACAACTATGCAGATGTTCAGGTTGCTTATTTTTGCTTGTACAGCTAGGTATTCGACTCGATCGGCGATGGGTAGACGGGGTTCAAAGATAGACTTGAGAATGGATGTGGCCATGATTACCTTACGAATGTATAGCCCAATACCTCTACACGTTTTTGCACCACTACCACGCCCGGCTGGCAATGAATGTCGTATAAAGTCGAAACCGGGATTATGAATTGGTCCTAGGGGAGCAGAACCTTTCAGCTTGGTTTCTGACAGTCCAAAGAAATGATAAGAAGTCTGATCTAACATGATTTTCATGACATCTATGTGGCGCTCTAACCCCGAAAAATGTTATTGTTGAGGGAAGCGAAACCCGAGGATTCGACATCGAAAAACACAGAGGATTCTTTTCCAACAGGTTCAGATCCGACCAGTGAAAGAAAATGAGGCGTATCTTTTATGGGAGTGCAACGCATATGACCTGGAAGCTTGAATGAAACTTGATCATTTTTGACGTACATGTATGATAGTTGGCGTTTGGTTTTCATCCGAAGAGCAAGATTACAAATTATGGATGTTTGGATAGAGAGCACTTCGTTCGCGGTAAAGGCCCTCTTGATGCGTGGAATTCCAAAAAGTGATCCAGAAAATTACATTTCTCTGATCACAGTACGTAGTTGAACAGAAATGTTATTTTAAAGGGGCTCTGTGTAGGAAATTTCTTAACCCATTCAGTCAAGCTATTTATTTTCTCTTCTTGAGCGAAACAGCATACTTAGCTTAAAGCGGTATTCCATAGAAAATCCAGCTTTTAGTTTAGCTTCGTTGTTTTGTGCTTCTCAAAGTAGCGTCATGGCACGTCTTCGTTTGCGTTGACAGAACTAAAGACGACGATGATTGCAGGGGTGAGCGTGCGATCTGACCACTTAGATTTCCCACTTTCCCAGGCTTCCTTCCAAATCAGACTTCCCTTGATTACACACTCCTCGCAGAAAAAAAAAGTTGCTAGCCTCTGCCAAGAGTGCATTTCCGATGCGAGCGCAAACTCCGTGAAATCATTTGGAGCAGCCATCACAGCATACCCATCCAATTGCTGATTTCTTTGCTTTCTAGCATCTTCGTTTTGCTGGTGGATAATTTTGTCCACAGGTCGAACAGATGTCCTTGACCATGATATGAAATCACTGCGCCTGACATGCTCGTTTAGCTAATGTTTTATTTGAAAGAAAATTCGACGGCATTAATCGTTATCAGCATGCATGACAGCATGAGTTGTCTACATGCATTGAATTCCATTAATTTTAATTTCAAATCACATCATATAGGCTTTTAGTGCTTGTAGGGTCCATTAGTAGCTTAAATTCATTCTCGACGCTTTTTTGCAATGATATCTTAGATGGATATACGTTTTGTTCAGCATTTCAACAAGTTCCATGTCTTTACTTCATAGTGCGCTTTAAAACACACAAAAACATTCGATTTAGCCGTGAAATACTCATTTGGAAAACTGTGGTCCTGATGCCTATTAGAGAATTATGAATTCTAAATGAGATTCAAATTAAATAAAAAATAACATGAGAAAAAAAATAAACCAGTACACAAATCGTATACACTGAAATGTGTCCTCTATGGCCGGACACTATGTCATCTATGCTCGGACACCATGATCAGCACCAAATCAAAGTTTACACCAAATCCACAGAAATGCCAATGGGTGCTTTGCATGTCAGCACATACCTTGTGGGTTCAATTTTTGCATGATGTACAGTGTATGAAGCATATTAGAGAGATTATTGCTCAGTTCCATAAACTCCATTTTGATCAGCGCCATATAACTCTAGATTGCGCTAGCGGTGGCTCGTATTCAGGTGAGAATGTCTTCGGGAATTGACCGCGTTTGTAGTTCATTACCATTTCTTTGCCAGCTCGAAGGTTTTTATGCGGTTTGGAAGTGTGCTCTTGGGTACAGTCAACTCTCCTTTACTCGATGTTCCATATCGCGATATCCAGTTAGAGAACCATAGCAAAATTTGGTGTTCATGGCTATCTCGATGGTCCCTTGAATTACATTTGCACTCATTTAGTGTTCTGTAACTCGATATCTTCCTAACTTGCTGGTCTCTTCTGTATCGAGTTACGGAGAGACGACTGTACATCATACCTTGTGGCTGCTTCTCGTATGCTCATGTTTTGCCTTAAAAACATCATGTTTACAGCACATTTTAAGGTGAAGATGAATCGAAGCCAGACCTCAAATTTTCAGAGCACAAATCTGGAGAACCAAACATACGTTTAAGCTGAAAAATTAATCGATTGGTCACTGGCTGGTGGTGACCAATCGATTAAGTTTTCAGCTCAAACGGGTGGCCGATTCTTTAGAATTGTGCTCTTGAAAATCTGAAGTTTGGCTTCGATTCATCTTCACCTTAAGGCCTCCAAGGACCGAAAATTTCGATGTTTATGCTCCTTTTATGTTGCTGTTCGTTTTTATATCCTAAATTTATGAAAAAAAAACAATTATGAATTTAATCCCAACTATTAGGTTAACATTTTTACTGTCCGGTCATAGAGGACAAGACCGAACTCTGATGATGTTGAGGACAATTATCAAGCCTGCTTGTGCCTTCTGGCGATAAGGCCATCTTTATAACTGGTCAAGATCCTAAGATAATCGCAAAACAAAAATTCGTGCTCACAAGTGCCACATGCTGACAAAATATCAAATCTCCTAGTTATAATTAGTCCTTGAGCTACTGAAAAACTTTACCGAAAACAGCATATTTCTAAGTGGTCGGGATCCTGAGATATTCGTAAAACAAATATTTCATGCTTACTAACACTACCTGGTGGCGGAATTTTACTTGAGCAGTGTTGCAAGCTACGCAAAATTTTTAAGCCTTCATGTAAGACTGGATTTGCATTCTATTTCTCTATCCCGCTCAACTTGTAGGGTTTTTTACTATTCTTAATTATTGTTTAACAGTGTTGCCAGCCCATTTGTGCTTCGTCCGACTGTAGGCATGCAAAACTTCCTTCAATTTTGGTGAATATTCGGTATCGTTATCTTTAAAATGTATGGATATATGCAGATAACACCCCCGTATAATTGGTTCTTCTGATAACAATCTAGCAATTTCGCCATCTATTATCAGAATATGAAAACTTGAATGAAAATTTAGGAAAGTTCTCAATCCATGCTTCAATATTGCCAAATATCTCGGATCAGTACTTCCACATCTAGACGTTGCATTTTTCAAAAACATAATTATAACCCTGATTTTTTACGACCGATTCTTTTTACAACCCCGATAACGATCGTAAAAAGAGGTTGTGGTGTAATTTGATAGAACTAAATTAAGCTTTCATTAACAATTTGCTAACAACATATTTCGTTTCGTTTGCCGTAGCAGTTCCTAATTTTTACAGATGAGCGAATTTGACGTACTTAAAAGAGAAAAAACGCTTTCATTTAACTTAACCTAAATATATAACGCATTAATAGGGGCAATAGAAGATTGCAAAGATCTTTGTCGCTGATACTGATTCAACTTGGCTGAGCTGCCGATGCAGTGCGTTCAATGTTGCCTTCGCGGAAGAAGCTCGTCGCCCTAGCTTCCCAGAAATCACATTTCACCTGATGGTATTATCGCTCTATCCGATTCCGCCGCTAAGGCCTCATGCATCCTTACGAAGGGCTTAGAAAAAAGGGTTTAGGTTCAAGGAAAAAGTTCGCTGGATGGGATTGTCGGAAAAGATGGTCGTGCATCAAGAAGCACTTGCAGTACGAAGCAAGAAGCCAAAAATAAAACTTCCGCCCACGGTCCACTTGTAGAAACGGATGAATGAACGTGAACGTTGTTGGGTTTCTTCTTCATGGAAAAGGACAGGGTCCTATCGAGCACGGTAAGGTCAGCACCGGGACAAAGTTTAAGACGTTTGTATAGCGAAAAGGAAGGACAATGGAATTAGAAAGGGTAATTCCAATTCTTCCATTGTTGGGCGCGTTGGGTGCGAAATTTTGAGCCTTATTTTGTTTTCCCATAAATCTTTCTTTTTCATGACCCTTTTCGACGATATTTGTTCTAAAGATTTCTATTGCCTTTCAAACCGCTGATTAATTTTGGGAGTTGGTTTTGTTTAATTTACGCTAATGTTATTTGAGGAGCTTGCTGAATGATTGATATCGTAGATTCGGTTATCCAGAGTGTATTCCAGGGCCATCACCAAGTTTTAAGGATTTGCAACCGAAGAGGGCTTCCTTAGTCGAGTGGTTAGAGTCCACGGCTACAATGCAAAGCCATGCTGAAGGTCTCTGGGTTCGATTCCCGGTTAGTCCTGGATCATTTTGTAATGGAAATTTGGCAACGAAAGCTCTCAGTTAATAACTGTGGAAGTGTTCATGAGAACACTTAGCTGACAAGTAGGCTCTGGTTAGCGAACTTCCTGCGAGTCTTCACAAGTACGATTCTGGTCTCCGACTTCATCTCTGACATCGACCTGACGGGGACGGAACACGCCATTCTGCGGGTGCGGCGCAATAACGACATACATGTCGATGTATCCATCAAAGCAGCCTGGACTGAAATTGTCCAGAGCTTTTGCTGGTCCGGGGGATGATGCTGTTGCTCCCCGATGCATTCCGTTACCGGCACCGGTAATGTCGTTTTTGGCTCCTTGATATTTTCGGTCTCCGTCTTGCTTCTTTTTGCCGCCTTTTCATTGAGGAAAATGGCAGCAGCAGCAGCAGCAGCATCAGGTCCCCGGATGACGCCGTAAGAAACATGTTACATAAGTCGTAAACTTGTGATTACCTCTCTCGGACACGTCGTCAACGGGGTGGATTACGAGGAGGAGCTGTGCGCGCGGGGGTTGTGATTCTCCGTTGAAAGGATTATGTCGTTTCAATCAAGTTTGCGTCCTCTGCCGGAGCTTCCTCCCATTCATTCAGAAGCTTGAATGAGGGGGGTGTATTTTCGGAAATGTTGCTCCAGGGATACTGTGGGACAGAAATCAGAATTTGGTGAGAAAAGTTTGAAAATCTGTTTTTAATAAAAATGAGTTATAGAGTTGACTATCTCATTATTGAGAACATGTGTGATTATGAGGGAGTTATCGTATTTTCGCTCATTCGATTTAACCCTTTGGGGCCGGCGCGGTCATATATGACCGCAGTACAAAAAAGGCTGTAAAAAAAGAACCAATGAACAAATATATATACTGTCTTCGGCAAAGTTGTCCCAAATATACTCTTTTATCAGAGAAAAATATGAAGTATATGCCTTTATGACCTAATTGACAACCTAGAACATCCTGAACATCCTGAAGTTTGGAAAATTGAACTATAAGTACATACGAAGCGTGAAATGCTGTTTGTGAACATGAATGATGTTCAGACTAGATAATACAGAATTACTCTTTCAACAAAAACACTATTTCACTTGCTTTGCTATGTCCTTGGATGTTCTAGGACGTCCAAACTGTCCTGAAGCACACTCTTTGAAATCTACAACCGTAACAGTAATTGTTTGGGTTAAAAACAATAAATTTCCAAATCTAACAACCTCTGAGAATCTCAAGAGCTATTTCAAGGAACGTTTGGGATATTCCAGGCCCTCCAAATTACCCTGGAGTTCAGAACTTCAGGTCTACACTTGTTCCAGTAGTTATTCTCGCTAAACTGAGTGAAGTTATATAATCTACAATGTTTACTGAACCTTGTCGCGGATCAAAAGGCTACTTCAAGAAACGTTTGAGGTATTCCAGGCCCTCCAAATTACCTTGGAAATCTGAATTTCATGTCTACATTTATTCCAGTAGTATTTCTTGCTAAACTGGGTGAAGTTATATAATCTACCATATTCACTGAACTTTCGCACGTATCAATAGGATGTTTTAAAGAACGTTTGGAGTATTCCGAGCCCTCCAAATTACTCTGGAGTTCAGAACTTCAGGGCTACACTTATTCCAGAAATTTATCTCGCTAAACTGAGTGAATTTATAAAATCTTTCCTGTTCACTAAACCTTCTCATGCATCAATAGGCTGTTTCAAGGAACGTTTGGGATATTATAGGTGCTCCAAATTACCCTGGAGTTCAGAACTTCAGGTCTACACTTATTCCAGTATTGTTTCTTGCTAAATTGAATAAAGATATATAACTTACCAAGTTTACTGAACCTTGTCACGGATCAATAGGCTAATTCAAGGAACGTTTGGGGTATTCTAGGCCCTCCAAATTACCCTAGTGTTCGTAACTTCAGGTTTACATTTGTTTGAGTAATTTATCTCACTAAACTGAGTGAAGTTATATAATCTAACATGCTCACTAAACCATCTCATGGATCAATAAGCTCTTTCAAGGAACGTTTGGGATATTCCAGGCCCTCCAAATTACCCTGGAGTTCAGAACTTCAGGTCTGCACTTGTTCAAGTAATTTATCTCGCTAAACTGAGTGAAGTTATAAAATCTAACATGTTCACTGAGTTTTCTCACGGATCAATTAGCTGTTTCAAGGAACGTTTGGGGTATTTCGAGCCACCCAGATTACCCCGGAGTTCATAAATTCAGATCTACAATTGTTCTAGTAATTTTTCTTACTAAACGATGAAGTTATTTAATGATCACTGAGCTTTCTCACGAATCAATCAGATATTTCAAGGAACGTTTGGAGTATTCCAGGCCCTCCAAATTACCCTGGAGTTCAGAACTACAGGTCTTCCCTTGTTCCAGTAATTTTTCTTTCTAAACTGAGTGAAGTTATATAATCTACTATGTTGACTGAACCTTCTCGTGGATCAATATGCTGTTTCAAGGAACGATTGAGGTATTGCAGATCCTTCAAAATTTCCCCAAAACTTCAGAACTTCAGGTCTACTATTTTTCCAGTAATATTTCCTTCTTAACTGAGTGCAGTTATATAATCTACCATGTTCACTGAACCTTCTCACAGACCAATTGGCTATTTCAAGGAACGTTGGTGATATTCCAGGCCCTCCAATTTACCCTGGAGTTCAGAACTTCAGGTCTACCCTTGTTCCAGTAACTTTTCTCGCTAAAATGATCAAAGTTTTCCCTTTGGGGCCGGCACGGTCATTTATGAACGCAGTCGGAGAATGGCTGTAGAAAAAGAACCAATGTATAAAATTTACTGTCTTCGGAAAAGTCCTTGCAAATATACTTCCCTGTCAGGGAAAAATTTTAGGTGTATGCTTTAATGTCCTACTTGGCAACCTAGAACATCCTGAACATGCAGAAGTCTGACAAATAGAATAATAAGTATAAAAATAGCTTAAAATGCCTTTTGTAAATACAATTGATGTTCGTACTTGGTAATACATACCTATTATGTCAAGAAAAACGCTGCTTCACATGCTTTTTCATGTCATGGCAAAGAGTATACCAAGTGCTTAACTGACAATAAGGCAATCCATGAGACAGCTGTGATCAGCTAAATTTTTTTGTTTACCAAGAATTTTTGACAATCATCGCTTGGGGAACAAAAGAGATTGGTAAGCACTGATGACGCTTAACGAAATTTTGGTAAGTTTAGTGTTCACTGTGCTTGCACTTTGAGCTGCCAACCCAATCGCGAAGTGTCCTCATGGATAGTCTTATAGTCCACACTGCCATCTGTTGCAAGAACCGTGCGAAGCACTGTCTGCCATGATGGATTTTTAGTTGACGTTTGCCTAACACGCACACTACTACACGAATTGCCTGAAAGTTTTGTTCGCATCATTCAGCAACGTGTAAACTATCAAAAGTCAAAGCGGTCGAACACTAGCGCCTCTGGTGGAACGATCGCGTCAGTCAAATGAAATTCAAATTCATCGTTAAACGCATGTACCATGAGCTTCTCAAGAGTGTTACGTCTGTTTGTCTGTGACAGTACAGTAGTGACGCCTCTACACGAATAGTCGTGTTGCACGATTGCAAAAAAGAAGTAGAGCTCGAGATTTGTATGACGATTACCGGATCTTTTCGTAAAGGAAAGAGTCTTGACTTCCTTGGGCACAGAGTATGGGCGCATGCCTGCTACACGATATATCCATGCAAAAAGGTCATTAGCTGAGAAAGATCTCAGGTAATAAATATGGAAGTGCTAAACTAACACTAAGCTGAGAAGCCAGCTTCCTCCCAGTGGGAACGATATGCCAAGAAAAAAGAAGAAGATTCGTCGACAAACACATATATTCAAAACGTGTTTCTACTCGTTTACGCATTTAGACTCTACTGACGTTTTCACAAATTGTTCTCAAACAAAAAATGAAAAGCAGGGGGGTTGAAAATAGTATATTTTTACGTGACATAATTTATAGATGCTTCCCAAAAGATGTCGCTAATTATGACTGGAAACTTTGTCGAATGCACCATGTTTCGGAATCATCGCGTTGTAGATCTTATGTACTGAACATCCCGACAAGTTAGACAATCTAGAACATTCGAAATGGTCTGATAATATTTGCTGAACACTCAGAAAGTTCAGAATATTTGGTAGATTACAGTTCATCACCTTGTATGATGAACAAGGTTGTTATTACAAGCATAGACTTCAAGTTATGAACTCAAGAGCAGTTTGGAAGACCTAGCACCTCCCAAAAAAATATTTGTCATCATTTCTTGTTATGTTCAGCATTTTGAGCACCAAAATCCAGAATCATTCAGGCCCCCCCCCCCCCCAGAATTTTTGATGATAATAAAAATACAAATTAAAAAAAAAACGATTTAACATGAAGCAAAATCTTTGGAATCAATGTCAATGACTCTTATTATTGAAAAAATCTTTTCAGTAGTTACGTTATTTTAGAGGAAACATCGCTTGTCTTACACAACATCAGCGTGGTGGTTCTAACTTCGGTGAATCGCGCGACAACCGAAAGCTTAACTGTCCGGCTGTCGATCGATTGGTTACTGTTAGAACTAGATTCTTGTTGTATGCGATAAGTGCAATTTTTCGACATTTCCGTTGCAAAAAATACCGTGATACAAAAAAGCGTCAGTATCCTGAAAATTTGATTAAAAAAATTCGTTTTATTCTGATAAATTTTTCAGCATAAAACAGCATATTCCCTGCATCCTGATTACTCTTTTCTGTTTTTGAGGATACCCTGCTTCAGGTATCCGGTGATGATAATTTTCCTTATGAGAATTCACTAAAGAAACCCATATATTTACTTCAACTCGTATTATGTCCAAAAAATAATTGAAAAAATAGAAAAAAAAAATACTAAAGAAATTTCATAGACAATACATAGGGGCAGAATGGCAGAAATTTAGCCTGGAGTGAGAAAAAGTAACAAAATCGACCATAGTGTTTTATTCCAGCAATAAATTCTCTTAAACTATATTTTTCCAAGAAAAGTTATTATTTCATTTGTCATTTTAATAATTTCCAACAGATTTGTAGCCATTTTTTATAACTTTTCGATATGTTTTATAGAATTGCAATACAATCAAATTCCTCAAGGAATGCTGAAGGGTGGCTTTAGAAGTTTTGCAATTCTCTTGGAAATTTGTTGAATAATATTTTATGTGGGACTTGTTCACACTTTCAAAGACAATTCCTCCTAATGGGCATCCATTCCTTCTATGTCTATTTTTTTTGTTAGAAAATTGATTCCGAAATATGTTTCCGGATTTACCTAAACATGTTACTCTATCTTTCAATAGTTCAGTTTTCCCTCGCAATTTCTCCAAAAAAACATTAATTTTGTCAAACCCAATATTGAGATATTTCGCTAAAAATACTACTAGAAATTCTGCTGTGATTTTTTTTCAAATAGTTTTCCCATATATTTTATTACAAATTCTTCCGCGAAGTTCATCAAAAATCATTGAGAATTTTTTCCAAAATACTTCACAAATTACGTCAAAAATTCTTCTATGTTTTTCATTCTATTCAGAGGAAATTTGTCCAAAACCCCAGTAAAACTTTTGCTTCCGAAATTAGCATGGCGGTAAAGGAATCTGTGGAGAAACATGAAGCTGAATAACTGGAAAGAGGGAAAGGATTTATTGTAATATTCATAAAAAAATGTATTGATGTTCCTTAAAACACTTCTTCAGAAAAATTTTTACCAATAATTGTCAAAATTTATATTCTTGGACGCAATACGAGAGCGCAATTCTTAGAGGCTCTCTGGCAGACTTCTAGAAATCCAGAAGTCCAGAAAGGATAGATTTCTAGGATAATCTCTAAAGAAGAGTCTGATGGAAATTCTTGAGAAATATGTTTTATTCGTTAATTCATTAAACAGGTTTTGAATCCAATAGATTATAAATTATTTTTTATTGTGCTGTTGCACATCTTTTAGTCTACCTGCTTCAACATTTTGTTGGTTCTCGTTCCTTCGCATGACGCTTTGAAGAACTTCGTACGAAACATTTTTCATACTCCAAAAAGCAACATATCAAAGAATCTTAGAAAAGGTAAATTACCGGAGATTTAAAAAGCTACCGATTTTCTTTACGTATGGTTCCTGATTTTTGAAAATCCAAAATTCTTCAACAAATTTTCAAGCTAATGCAAACATTTTCCTTAAGATTTTAATTTATTCAAATCTTACATTACGAATTTTACCACAACACATCTACGGTAATATTACTAAAAAATACCGGCAATATTTTCGCGTCAAACTTCTACAGTGCTGAGAAATAATTGATAAAAGAGCATTCAAAAAAATTTGTTTAAAATTTCTAAAGGTAGGAAAAATGTTTTTTTTTTCTAGTTTAATATGTTCACCATCATATATATAAAATCCCAGAGTTGTCTGTCTGTCAGTAACGCTTTGAAATGTTTCATCGAAAAGTTTCACTGAGCGCTACAACAGCAATTTTAGAACACTACAACAGTTAAGTTGATTGATAGAACATTACAATTTCAAATTGTAGAGCACTACAACAGTTATTTGACAGAATATTCTAGAGCTTCATGGAACACATTTCATCTTCATTCGAAGAATGTTCTAGAATTTTTCAAAGTTGTTGTTTTCATTTTTGGGAACTCCTCTTTTGAAAAAAGTTAAACAAAATTGAGCTCTTTTGGATTAATATATCTATGTGTAATTTTCACTGATGCTGCGAAATCAATTTTGTGCTATCATAAATATATGTTTATTTTTCAAAAATTTCATGTTGCATTGAAAAGCTCATATTGCAAAGCGAAAGAAATCAACATAAGTGCAGTTTTTCAGAATGTGTCGATATTACATACATGATGTGTTGGTTGAAACGATCGATTTTTCTTGAATCGTTCTCACTTTTGTGTCCCTTCGATTAAACGTGTTGTTCGGTGATCAAATCGTAAATTAACCTCCTTTAAGCAAGAGCTTGGATTGGCTTGGAATTATATATGTGATTCAGAAGGGGTTTCAACAGTTCCAACTTTTAAACACGAGTTTGACATGTGGAAAAACAATATACACATGAATCATCATCATCATATATATAAAATCCCATAGTTGTCTGTCTGTCAGTAACGCTTTGAAATATTTCATTGAAAAGTTTCGTTGAGCACTACAATAGTAATATAAAAGCACTACAACGGTCAATATTAATATTAGAACATTACAATTACAAACTGTGTAGCACTACAATAGCTCTTTGACAGAATATTCTGTAGTTTTCTGGAACATCGTTCATTCCAATTCGTAGAATATTCTCGAACCCTTCACTATCAAGCAAATTGTAATTCGGTCGAATGTGTAACGGGTTTCTTCAGTTCCAACTCATGTTCAAAAACGAGTTCGACATATGTAAAAGCAAGACAAACATGAATGAGATGAATGTGCGCCAAATATTCGAGTTTGATTGATTTACAGTGAAATGAGTCGATGTTCAATGACTCGATTTCAACTCATGGATGTATATTTAACACAAAATTTTATGCTTATTATGATCATCTCTTAAAACAGCTTTCCAAAACATGACCCGATATATCCCTGAGTGGATGGTCGTTTCACCACAACTGAGATTTTGAAAAATGACAATGACATCAGCTTCTTCTTCTTCTTGACATTTACGTTCTCACTGGGACAGAGCCTGCTTCTCAGCGTAGTGTTCTAATGAGTATTTCCACAGTTATTAACTGAGAGCTTTCTTTGTAAAAGTTGCCATTTTCGCATTCGTATATCGTGTGGCAGGTACGATAAGACTCCGCCCAGGGAAGTCAAGGAAATTTCCTTTACGAAAAGATTCTGGACCGACCGGGATTCTAACCCAGACACTTTTAGCATGACTTTGCTTTGTAACCGCGGGCTCTCACCACTCGGCCAAGGAAGGCCCTGATATCAGGTATTCAGGAGAATATGTTAGAATTTTTGATAAGATTCTATTCTCTAATTTGTAGAATCTTCTGGAACGTTTGAAATCTTTTTCAACAGAAGGAACTCTACAACATCATATAAGGCTGTATAATTTTAGATCAGAACACTACAACAGTAATGAGGCCATGTGCTCGATCAGGGATGCCAAGTCAATGTTTCAAAAATTTGGAAGATTTTGAAAATTTGTCTGGATTCCTATGTCGTGCATGAAGAACTTTACAAATTATTTACAAAACCTTACAAATACATTGCACATTTTATCTGGATCTTCCAGATTATTGTCAAATGGGGACTCAAAAATCTGGAATATTCCAGACAAATCTGGAAGGTTGGCAACGCTGTGCTCGATGGAGTACGGCCAGAGCATAAATTTACGCGATTTTTCGGTCATCAGTATCAAGCGATTTGAAAGATTATACGCAGCTTTTCGCATTAAAATTTCGTTGGAACGTGGCTAGCCACGTCGGGTAAGCTAGTAGTATAATAAAACTTCGGAGTTCATACAAAAAAAATATCTATGCTTTTAGTTACAATGTTTTTCAGTAAAAATTCCACTTGTTTTAACGCCAATCGTTTTCTACTATGAAAAACGAACAACAAGCATTTTAGTAATTAATAAGACAATTTAAGCTTTTCTGTGAGGTACATTATTAACATGTTGCAGAAATTCTACGGTTTAATTTTTACATTTTACGACAGGGATTTAGGGATTTTTCCCAATTATAGTAAATATCCAATTATTCATATAATTACCAAAAAAGTTCTTCAATCTTTTTTGTATGTGTTTCTCTAGAAATCTGATATGAAGTGATTCGTAGAGGAATTTGTAAAGCAATCTTTAAAAATATTGAAATATTCCTGGAGTAGTTTTTGACCTAAAAATGGACGGTGGACAAATTTTCAAATGTTATGTTCGGAAGAATCCTGAGATTACCATTCGGAAAAAATGGAGTTATTTCAAGAACCTGAAAAAATACTTGATGGAATTTCTGGACAATTTTTTTAACAAGTTCAAGAATAAATAGCAAAATCCAAGTAAATCTGATGAGAAATTTCTTCAAAAAATTCTTAAAAGAATCTTGAGTGCGGTTCAAGAAAAACAAAAAAAAAACTCTGAAAAGTACTAAGATAAATCAGGGAAACAATAATATAATTCCTCAGGAAATCCCTGAACAAATGACTCGGGAAATAATTAAGTATTTTTGCGGAAGAGTTTTTGAAAGAAAAGTAGAACGTATTCTGCTGGGAACTTTATAGGAATTTTAGAATCCTTTAATCATCTCTTAGATAAGCATTTTTGAAAACTAGCAACAAATATTTTCAAGGAAGTTTTGAAGCATCCCGCTGTTTGATTTTAGAAAAATCTAAAACATAATTATCTGTGAAGAAATGCAGATAAATCTGCGGAGAATTTATTTGAAAAATAATTAACAACATTTTCCCAATTGAGTTCTTTTTAATTGCTTATGCAATTCTTGTGGAAAATTACGAGAAATCCTTAGAGTAACATCTAAAAGAACCATTTTTTTTTTGCAGAAAATCTGGATAATTTTTGCTGCGATTTTTTCAAACAATCCTGTATAAAAACTTTAGGAAGAACTTTAAAAGCAAAGTTGGAAAAGTGTTGGAATACTCTGTTAAGAATCCGTGGGATGAATTTTGGCTTGATGATCTGGAAAACATTTTCGGTGAGACTCTTAGAATTTTTTGTACTTCTTTTTGGAGAAATCCTCAGTTTTTCCTGAAAATCATAAACAACTTATTAATGAAAAATTGGAGGATGTTTTAAACTTACAATTGGATTTTATACGTAATAAGTACGTAGAGGACCTTCCAGGAGAAATGGTTAAAAGAAGTTCTAAAGCATTCTTTGACAGCATTTTCTGGTGAGATCAGACAGTATGGGAATAGTTTTCCGTGGAAATCCCAGGACGTACCTAATACGTGAAAACTGGTAAGGGAGTTCTTGAAGAAATAGTGGAAGAATCACAAATCTTTGTGAGTATTTTTTGCTAGAATTCTTGAAAGATTTTCGACTGGATTACAAAAAGAGTGCATCTTTTCCGTAGCGAAAGTTGAAATTTTCAAATATCACTGATGTGTCCGGAAATGAGACAAAATAACAAATAAATAAAATCAATACTGTTAAAACTACGAGATTTGTGAAAATCTCGATTATTGTGACCAGGATTGGGAAAAAATCTGAAATACATTCTACAGTAGCCAAACAAAGCCAATCGCAGTCAGCGAAGCCAGTGAAACTCACGCCTATCGCTGCTGTAGGCAAAGAGCCTTGAAAATTGCAAAACACCCGTTGCTAAGGGCAACCCAAAATTACTGCATTTAGAGCCTTCAATTACACTAACGATTTGGAAAATTCATGCACCCAACATAGGCTACTCTATGAGAATCACGTTTTTGAACTACTGTACTGGTAAAGCCACGTGATTTTCGCGAAATCCAAGCCTACTTCTATTACCATTCCCAGCACTGGTTGTGACCAACATTACTTCTGTAAGACAAATTTTTGCTAGACCTCCCCTAGGCCCCCTCCAGAAAAATCCTAGCTACGCCAATGATGATTTAGTTACACGCTAACTCTGAAGTACCCATTAATGGGTACTTTCGTACCCATTTCCAACTAAAGTGGCTTAACTCATTTAATGAGTAAGGTCGACTTACCCATTAAAGAGTATTAGACACGAGCTTCAAAACATGGGTATTTTTTACTCCTGGTTAATTTTGAAAAAATGGGTAAAAATGCCTCATGTATCTGCCGATTTCGCTCAGGATTCAGGTTAAGAATTGAGACATTGGAAAATCAAGTCGAAAAACAAATCTCAGTACAATATGAATGGATAACTTATTTATTATCTTACTAATGGTCCCGGCAAACTTCGTCTTGCCATCAAGTAGGCTGTTGAAAAACGCAATGGATCCTTCCATACAAAGTGACAGCTCCGTTCACTCTCGTTTTCTCTTTTTCCGGTGAATACGCTGGGATATTTATACATACAAACACGTTGGAACCCTTGAGGAACAGAACGGAGAAATTATCATTCAAATACGTTGACCCGTTCGTAAGCCATTTCGTGACATACAAACACCACTCCATTTTTATTTATATAGATAGATTTCTTATGTTCACACATCATCACAAATAATTATTTTTTTGAGTTTTTAATTTGTAGGATCCGATACGGCCGATGCTTTTCCTCGGTTTTCCAACTTTGCTCATTGGATATCGGCTCCGGTTCTGTAGAATAAATACGAAGAAAATAACAGTCCTCTAAGTAAACAAATATCATATCAGAAACTACTTACCTTCAAAGATATTTCTTAGATATGATTTCCAGCAGCGTTACTAGCTTTTACGAATTGTTCTTGCATCGAAAGTAGATTTTAAAATCACTTGAGAAAATATGATTGCACAAGCAATTTCAAAATGGAGGTGCTAGCCTTCAAACCATCCCGCGTATTATTTATGGGGAATAAGTACCCTTTTTGTGACATTTAAAAAATACCCTTTTTCTGACAACTGGCCATAAAAATGGGTATTTGGAACCCATTTAATGGGTACTTCAAAGTTAGCGTGTACTGCAATGTTTGTTCATCTAAAAATGTATGTATTTTCCGTACAATAGACTCACAGTAAGAACGCGCGCGTATTTAGAACCAATTATTATCATTATCATTCCAGGTTAACCCAAATTAAGTAATTGTTTGTGCGAATACAGTTTTTGTTCAGTTCAGTTTGTGTAGCAAATATCCGTCGTTTCAGTCAGTTAATAAATTACAGTTACCCATGAATTCTCGAATGTGTTTTCGTACGAAGAAGTACCACTCGGCAGTGATCCAAACCTACAGACGCTCTTATGTGCGAAAACAGAACTCAAGAGGGATTGTCTGAAGATTCCACCAAGAATCCTAGAAAATTTTCGAGAGAATTAACTGATAAATCACAAAAAAAAAATCAAGAACATTTCCCGAAGAGATTGTATCAGAATTCCAAACAGATATTCGAAATTTTCCCTGAAATATTTCTGGAAAAACTCAAGCAGATTTCTGCTAAATTGAAGAAGGATTTCTAGACAAGGGCCAGGAGACTTTCCGAACAATTATTTGAAGAGTTATCAGAAGAATTTCTGAGAAAAGTTTTGAAGAATTTCGGATGGATTTCCATAAAAAGGATTGTTAAATAAATCCTCGAGAGATGTCTGGAAGAATTTTCGGACAGCATTTCCGGAAGAATCCCAAGAATTTGAGCGAATTATCTGACAGTGCAATTATAGATTTATAACTATAGTTTCTGATGGATTTCCGAGAGAATACCAGAAGAATCGGAATAATCCTGAGAGAATCTAAGAGGGATATCCAAAAAAGTTCCAGGGACATACACGGAAGAATTACTGATTGTTTTCTGAAAAATTTTAGATGGTTTGATGTAATTAATGTTGGTTGGATTTCCCAAAGAAATCCAGAAAAAATTTTGCAAGGAATCCCAAACGACTTCTGGGAAAATCTTCAAAAGATATTCAGAAGAATCCCAGATCTTTTAAAGAATTCCATTTCTCTGGGAGGCGATTATAGAAACATTTTCGGCAGAATCCCTGGGAAATATTACGGTAAAAACCCGGAATATTTCCATAAAAATCCAAGAGAAATTAGCGGGATAATCTAAGAGAAATTCCCAGGAATATTTTCAGAAGAATCACAGTGCGATCAGAGAGATAACTATAACCATTTCAGAAGGATTTCCGAAAGAAACTAAGAGGAGTTTCCGAGAGAGTTTTGTAAGAATCCGAGAAGGGTTGTTCGGAAGAATCTCGCAGGGATTTTTGGAAGATTCTCTGAAAGATTTTCTTTAGTATTTGTAGTATCCGGAGGGATCTACCAAATTGTAACGCTTGAAAAACTTTACAAGAGTGATGTGTCATTCGTCTCTTCCTGTTTGTTTAGGTTTTCCTTGTTACTCGAACCTGGGAGGGAGAAACCAATACGAAATTTATGTACGTCAAGGTGAGCCGAGATTGTGCTGTCACGAGCTGTCACTGTGAGCCCAGATCTTCAACAATGGACAAACATGATAAACGCGCATAATTGATTAAAACGTATTTTTGCATTTTATTAAAATTTGACAAAAAATCGATGGAAAAGCTATTCATGCTTATCCAAAAGTAATGTCACAATAGCACCTTTTATCCTGATTGAATAAAAAGTGTTCAAATACGCATTATTTTACTTTTTCCAATAAAAACGAAAATTAAATGCATAGAAAACTTTGGCCGTTTTTCCATGTTTGTTCAGAACGATCGAAGGAACACAACAAAAGAAAACTAGCGCTTTTCATCAAGTTTGCCTTGATTGTCGTTGGCAAGCTGGAGTTTTCTTGCAATTCGACTGCAACTTTGTGTCATATTTCGTATGTAATATCGGTACCTCCCTCCCAGACTCGAGCTATACGCCCTTCTACTTACTTTATATCTTCTCTAGTACCCCTCTCAATCCCTACATTCTCATCCTGATCTACTCTTATAATAATAAATATTAAGGTACCGTGGGGTAAGTGGATACAGAAAAATCAATAGTCAACTTCATTGTTATGTACAGCTGACATGAATAATGTAATTCAAACTTTTTTCTGTGGATAACAAATGAGGGACTAATATTCTTCAAATCGTCATTTATTTCGATTTTTCTGATTGTTATGTATTGAGCATGAGGGACTTGAAAATTTGCGCCAAATGATCCACTTGCCCCACCATGGTGGGGTAAGTGGATCACCAATAAAAAACATCTATTCTCAGAACAAATGTGGTGTAATTATGTATAGTACGAATGCTATAACTCGCGTTCTTATTATTAGTGCTAGTAATGTTACATTTTAATACTTTGAAATTAAAAATTATCTTTATTAAACCAAAATATATGTATATACACATTGTATACATTAGTTCACACTTATTCGAACAAAAAATAGGATCTAGAATAATTTGAAGAAAATTCATACATTTATACACATAAGTTATATAGAAGTATTGTAAGATAATTCCTAATGATGTTTTGTAAAAACACTCGTAGTTTAAAAATATTAGCTACATTTACTTTTGAATAACACACTGAAATCCTTTTATTCTATTTATGAATATATTTGTATCATCTGTCTAGAACAATTTATATGCTCAAATAAGGTACGATTATATGCTTTCGAGTGGAAAATTTGTATATTTTGCTCTTCTACAACCTAGCTTAGATAAACCACGAAAAGTTTCGTGTAAATTTTAAAATTATTACTCTTTTATACCAGAAACGTTAAAATAAACTTTTAGGTGGATTAATTCAAATTTTCTTTGTTCAATTTGACAAATTTAAGCTAGGAATGAATGAAGTTTAGGGAAAACAGCATTTGCGGATACTGAAATTTATTAAAATTATCGTAAGCAGTCTGCCAATAAATAATAATTATACTTAATCCACTTACCCCACCCCATTAAAAAGTAGGGGTAAGTGTACCATGTACAAGATATCTGTATTTATTTATAAAAATCACATATTTTTCATTGTGATTCATTCAATCAGAGCTGAAATGCTCACCACGTGTCGAAAAAACTAATAGTATTCGACTTTAGACAGAGATACAGTGGATTTTTGATTTATGGAAAACAATTTTCAAATTAATTAATTTTTGCAGCAAACATGTTTGCTTGTGTTGGTGTACGTGTAGTACCAGTTTTGCAATAGTATCAGTGTGGGCGTAAGAATATAACGTAAAACGAAGCAATGGTGCGAAAACATTAAACATATTCAAGTATTTATGCTTAATATTGACGAATGATCCACTTACCCCACTGATACACTTCCCCCACTGTACCTTACCTCTCATTGATCTCTTGCTTTCCTTGAGTTCTTTCGTGCTATAGATAACATACATATTTACCAAAAATGTTAGAACATTTTGTTTCAACATCATCATCATCATCTTCCACATCATCATTCTTCATTACTCGCTTCTTACTCCTAATTCTTTATTCCTATTCCCCATTCCTCATTCCTCACTCTTCACACCTCACTCTTCATTCTTAATTTTTTACTCCTCACTCCTCATTCCTCATCTTTCATTCCTTATTTATTACTCCTCATTCCTCATTTTTCACTCTTTATTCCTCACTCCTCATTTCTCACCTCTCACTCTTCATACATCATTCTTCTTTCTTCACTCCATCTTCCTCATGAGCGGTTCCACAGAAAATGACGGCTTTTTTCCCAAATTTCATTTTTATATTTTTTTATTTGGATGAAATTTTGCACATGCTTTCTTTATGCCCAAAAATGCCTTTTTGCATCATCGGCTCGCCATTTTGACTCTAGCCTTACTTTTGAGAAGGGCCTAAGAAAAAAATCCTTAATAATTTTCAAAAAATTATAACTTAGAAACGGTTTGTCCGATCAGCTTGGTGCCTCCCGCAAAGTTTTAGGTTATTGTTGGGACTATCTGGAAAAAATATACACTGTAAAAAAATGTTGTTATTTTTTATATATCGAAAATAAAGCTTAAAAATCAATTTTCTCAAAAATCGTATTTATGATTTTTTTAATTTTTTTATATGTTAAAGTTGACAAAAAATGAAAACTTTTGCACAGTGGGTCAAGATGGAGAAATCATGGACAAAAAAGTTATGATTTTTTGAAAATAGGTGAATTATTGAAAATGGTCATAATAAACTTTTTAAATATTTTTCAACTCGATTTTATGAAAGTACCCAAAATTTTCAACAAAAAAGGTATATGAGAAAATTTTGCTAATTGCTACCGAAACATTTGAAACATTCCTCATCTCACATTTCTTATTTCTTACTCCTTACTTCTTACTGCTCAATCTTCACTCTTCATTCCTCATGCCTTACTTTAAATTCATCATCTCTCATTTCTCATTCCTCATTCTTCACTCCTCTTTCCTCAATTCTCACTCCTCACATCTCATTTCTCATTCCTCACTTCTTACTCCTCATTTCTCATTCCTCATTCCTTACTCATCATTCATCATTCCTTACTTCTCACTCTTCATACTTCACTCCTCATTCCTCATTAATATAAAGTTATGATTGTTTCATTCCACATTTATCTTTCATTCCTATTTCTTCACTCCTCTTTCCTCTATTCTCACTCCACAGTCCCCCTCTTCTTTCTTGGGAGCGCACAATACACTTACCAACTGTGCCATTGTAGTATCCGCAGGGAGGAACCGGCATATGCAAAGTTTATGGCTCGATCAGCCGAATTGCAACAGGTTCTTCCACCGATTCCTCGAGAGATTCCTACGAGAGATCTCAAAGGACTCCTGCCGGATTCCGCCAAAGAATGCCTCATTTTTTTTATTCAGAAATCCCTTAAAGGATTTCTTTACGACCATTTTTCAAGGAATTTGTGTTGGAAAATTCCATCACAGAATAAATCAAAGTTTGTTTTTTTCAAAAACTACTCCAAGGACTTCAATAGTTCCTTCAATAATTTCATCGAGACATAATTCCAGAAATTTATCTACGGATTCTTCTCCGAGAACTCCACCTGCAATTGCTTCAGAGTTCCACCAGGGATTTCTCCAGGAATTCTTTCTACAAATAACTCCACAAGGGATTCTTCATGAGAGTTTTGTCCATCGATTTCCTCAGAAATTTCTTCAGAAGTTTCTTTAAAACGATTTTCAAAGATTTTCTCAAGGGCCATATTACCGGTAAATAATTCAAAAATAATTTGAAAACTTTTTTAGTCACTCCAGTTTAAAGATTCCTTAAAAGATTTCACCAACAAATAATTAGGATATTTTTCACATATTTCTCCAAGAATACATACATAGACTTCTCCAGAAATGTCTCCACATATTCGACCAGAAACTCTTCCGCGGATTCCCATAGAGATTCCTCCATGGTTCAACCAAGGATTCCTGTAGGATTCTTTCTGCAATTTCTCCAATAATTCCTCTAAAAAATCCTTCAGAGGCTTCCCAAGGAATTTCTCTAGGGAAATTTCGCCACCAAATAATTCAGCGGTTCTAACAAAAACTCCTCCAAGGATTTCAGTAATTCTTTCAAAAAATTCACCTTAACATAATTCAGATACTTTCCAGAAATTTCTTCAGAGACTCCTCCCCGAATTCTTCCACTGACTTCTTCAGAGATTCTTCCAGGAAAGTCCAGAGGGACTTCTCCAGGGTTCCTTCAAGGAGTCCTACAATTTCTCAAGGGATTCTCATACAGAATTTCTTAAGGAACAACAGTTAATTCCGCTGAAGGTGTCTCGTTATTATGCAGCGATTGCTCTAGGCAAATTTCTATGCATAATAATTTACAGATTTTTTCGAAAACTCATCCAGTGATTTCACCAATTTCTTAAAAGATTTCACCTTGACATAAGTCAAGTCCCGAAATTTCTTCAAGGATTCTTTTGAGAACTCCCCCTATAATTCCTATAGAATTTCAACAGCGATTCCTCCAGAGATTTTTCCAAGATTTACTCCTTCAATTTGTCCAGTAATTTTTAAAGAGAATCATCTAGGCATTTCTTCTGGAATTTTTTTCAGGGATTCCCTCAGGAATTTCTCAAAAAATCTTCAAAGATATTTCGAGGAAATTTTCTAACATCATTTTGCCAGGCAATAGGAGATATATTCGAGAACTTCTCCGGGTATTCCAGTAATTCCTTTAAAGCTTTCTTCACAGAATTCACCAAAAAAAAATTCAAATATAACCAACCCGGAATTCCTCCAGTGAATACTCTTAAATTTTTACAAAATATACATCTAGGGAACCTTTCTAAAATTCCAATGGAGATTTCTCTAGGGATTCACCAAGGCTTCGTCCAGCTATTTCTCATGCAAATATCTCCAGAGAAACCTCCACAGTATTCTTCATGAAAATTCTTCAGGGATTTTTCAAGGGAAATTTCACCACGAAATAATTCTCAGATTGTTTCGAAAACTCCTCCAAGGATTTCAGTTATTCCTCCAAAGATTTCACTTAGACCTAGACATAAATAGGATATTTTCCAGAAATTTCCCAACAGGTTCTTGCAAAGACTCCTCCAGGGATTTCTCCAAGAATTCCTCCAAAGATTCATCCAAGAATTCCATTTGCAATTTTCCTATTTTAAAATTGCTCTAAAGAATTTCTCATTAGGATATTTCTCTAGGAATTTGTCCTGGGATTCCCTTAGAATTTCCTCCGAGAGCTCCTTCAGCGATTTCTGAACGAATTTCTCTACTAATTTTTCTTCAGGTAATAATTCAGAGATATTTTCGAAAACTTATTCAGGGATTGTAGTTCTTTCTCCAAGAATTCCAGAAAAGTTTTCTCCAAGAAATATTTCAGATATTTCCAAGAAATTATTCTAAAGAAATCTCCAGTAATGCTTCCAAAGATTTCTTCAAAGAATTCTCAAAGGAGTTTCTCCTTAGATTTTATTCAGAAACCCCTACAGAAATAATGCAGGCATTTTAGTAATTCATTCCACCTGGACAGATATCTGAATTCAATTTCTAGAAATTTCTTCAATGATTCGTCCAGAGATTCATCCGAGAATTATCCATGGCATTCCTTCAGAGTTCCTCAAGGGATATCTCTAGAATTTTTTTTTGTAATTTTTCTAGGAGTTCGTCCTAGGATTTTCTCAGGAATTACTCCAGAAGCTCCTTCAGGGAGTTCTCAACGAATTTCTCTAGGAACATTTCAACAGGAAATGATTCAATGATTTTTTCGAAAACTCATCCGAAGAATGCAGTAAATCCATCAGAGAATTCCTACGCCATAAAACATTTCGGATATTTTCGAAAAAGGGTAAACCTCAGGTTTCCAGCATTTTTATTTTCAGGGATTCCTCCAAAGAATTCGTTTAACTCCTTCAGGAATTTGTCAAAAAAACTGCTCCAAGGAAATTTCGTTGATAAATAATAAAGAGATTTTTTCGAAAACTCCTGCAAAAGTACTGTAACATAGAATCCATCTTGACATTTTCCAGAAATTTCTTCAAGGATTTTCCCCAGAGACTTTTCCAGGCTTCCTCCGAGAATTCTCTGGTTTGTTTTTCCAAGGATTCCCTCAGGAATTTCTCCATAAGCTTCTTAATGCATTTCTCAAGGAATTTCTCTAAGATCATTTTGACAAGGAATAAGACATATTTTCGAGAACTTCTACATAGATTACAGTATTTCTTTCAAAAATTTCTTCAACGATTGCACCAAGAAATAAATTCAGACATTTTCCAGAAATTCCTCCAGCACTATCTCCGGAGACTTTTCCGAAGATTACCTCTGGAATTTC
This sequence comes from Aedes aegypti, assembly GCF_002204515.2. Classification (NCBI taxonomy): domain Eukaryota; kingdom Metazoa; phylum Arthropoda; class Insecta; order Diptera; family Culicidae; genus Aedes; species Aedes aegypti. The sequence continues at coordinate 4,709,533 of NC_035107.1, forward strand.
TCGTAGAGTTTCCCCAGTAATTCCGCCAAGGATTCCTTCAGTAAACACTCAAATTACTTCAATGATTCCTTCAAAGAACGGTCTTCCTTAAAATTTCTCACTGCATTTTTTCAGGAGTTCTTCAAGGGTTTCCTTCAAAAATTTCTCCAAGGATTTTATCAGATATTCTTTAGGGAATTCCACTTTAATCTCGTCATAGAATTCCATTGAAAATTGTATGAACCGTGGTCTTTGGCCAAACCCACCAGTGAAAACTTCTGTAATCGCACCAATAACCTCAGGAACTGCAACAGAATTTTTTCCTTCAATTTTATCATGGATCCTTCCAGAAATTGCACCTAGGGTTCATTCAGAAACTCCACCAGAAATATCTCCATTATTCCTGCCTTTAATTCCTTAAGGAGTTTTGTCAGTAATTCCTCCAGGAGTATCGACGAAAATTCCTCTAGAATTCCGCCAGTAATTCGTTCAGGAATTCTTCCAGGAAAACTGCCAAAGATTTATTTAGTAATGCCGCAAGACATTCTCCCAGGAAGTAACTCAAGGATTCCTACAATGGTGGTAGGTCATTTGGCATAAAAACGTTTGGCATAAAGCCGTTTGGCATAAAGTCGTTTGGCATAATGGTCGTTTGGCATAATGGTCGTTTGGCATAATAGTCGTTTGGCATAATGAGTCTGAATCCAAGAATTTCTCAATTTTTCGTTTTTACGTTTCTATTGAATCTTTCTGATGACACCAGGCTTGTTTTGGAGTCAATTGATATAAAATGACACTTTATTCAACAATCATTCGCTCTTGAATGAATTTAAGCATATTATGAAAGTTATTGCCAATAGTATTTTATTATTTATCCAGAAATTACCTTTCTTTCAAATATTATTTTTTTCTTTTCAGTTTCGCTATTGGAACAAATTTTTGCACTGAAGATGTTTATATATTAAGCACAAATTTACTCTTCTTTGAATTGTTATATTTTGTTTTCTAAATATGATGTAACCATAATTATAGGCATGAAAACTGTTGATTTTAAATTTCATCAAATTTCTCTTTCTTTCATGCATAGACTGTTCTTTGGAGCTATATTTTAAAGTATTTTTTTGTTTCCAACTGACAAAGGGGCGGCAATCGTTAACATTGATCTGCTCAAATTATCAGTGAAAAGAAAAATCGATTACTGCAGTTACTTCGATGGGTTGTGCTACTTTTTCCCGAGTGTCGTTTCCTCGAACGCCAGTTTCCCGAATGCTAGTTCCCCGAATATCTCGTTTCCCCGTCTAGCCCACTTCCCCGAAAGGTTTTTAGCACTCATAATTGTCGTAACTTTATACATTTCATGGTGGTGAACGAACTGACCATCTAATATGCACCCTTCTTTATTTAATTGGCGGTTCTTTGGAGTTTTACCGTCCTCAGCATTTTTGCCAACATGTGTATAGCCGAGAATGACAGAATACTTCCTTCTTTTGACTGTTTATCGTTCTTTCTCGTCACCACTTTTCGGGGAAACCAGTTGTACGAAATGTGAACTAGATTGGCTCGGTATCGGATATGAGAATTAGGGTTTGGTTAGCGATGAGAAACACTGTTCTTCGTTTGACGGTTTTTATTCGACTGACTGGACTGGCTATTCTATACTAGTTATACAATACGCTCAGGACCAGATGGAGGACACGAGAGAGATCCTATTGGTATGGTTTCGCTCACGCTATCAGATGGATAGGTGATAAGAGAGACAATAGATACTGTTTTACATTAGGGTGGTTCATAATTTTTGCTTATTCTTAACATAGCCGGCCTCCGTTGAAAAGTATATGGTTTTCAATACTTCTTATCTACAACAAATTCAAATTTGAACGGGGCGGTCAACTCTACTACTTTAAACTAATTCACTGGTTTTGATATTCTGGCTGGTCGATCGATTGATTTTCGACTTCGTTGAACCTTCGAACATAATTTGTTGCACCGGAAGTTTTCACACGGTTGACTACGGGACGTGGAGGCCAGTTCATCGATGTCGTTGTCTGGATTCGACAACAACGTCCAGTGTGATCGGATGACCACACAGCCGAGCGGTGAATCTCAACGAAGGGGCACAGTTGCGCAGCATGAAACGACAGAAAGCATTAGTTTACGTTTAACAAACGCACGGTACAGACAAAAAAGAAACGCCTAAACGCTGTTGGGATTGAGTAACGTTACATGTTGGCGAGAGCTTCATCATCTTCAGCGGTTGCTGACTGTTGAACAGGAAGAACGCAGACCTTGCTTATTGAACGGTTGAATTCTCCGTCTTTTGTCTTCACTGAGACGACGCGGACGTTCCCGTCGTCACCATGGTAGAGTCGTGTCACACGACCGAGGCGACCGGAGGGGTGGTAATTTTTCATCCTTCACGAGTACTAGGGTGCCAACAGAAATATTGTCGCGCTGGCGGGTCCATTTGGTGCGCGGGTGCAGTCCGGACAAATAATCCGTACTCCAGCGCTTCCAAATTCGTCGAACAAATTCTTGCGTCAACTGATAGCGACTAAGTCGGTTCTGGGGCACTTGTTCATACGAAGGTTCGGCGGTAGCAACCAAAGGACGGTGGACCAAAAAATGACCCGGTGTAAGTACCTCCAGGTCCTCGGGATCAGTGGTCAGCTGCGTGAGAGGCCTGGAGTTCAGACAACTCTAAATCTGGACGAGCAGGGTTTCAAGATCGTCCTTGAAGAGAACTGTAGTTCCGATGGTCGCTTTTAGGTGCTTCTTAAACGACTTAACGGCGGCCTCCCAGAGGCCTCCGAAGTTTGGCGAGAGGGGCGGTATAAACTTGAAACCAATTCCTTCTGCTACACAAAAGGAACTGACGGAATGTTGATGCTGCTGCGATTTGAATTGCGTTAGAAGCTCGGCCAACGCGCGGGATGCGCCTTGAAAGTTTTTCGCGTTGTCGCATTCGATAACGGCCGGTTTGGAGCGTCGGGCAATTAACCGTTTCAGGGCCGAGATGAAGGCGTCCGTTGTTAGATCCGCCACCAATTCGATATGTACCGCCTTGGTGACTAGACACACGAAAATGGCGACGTAGCATTTTATCGGAGGGGACTTACGACCATAATGGCGGTAGAATAATGGTCCGCAAAGATCAACGCCGGTTTTCAGAAACGGGTAGGTGGGAGTCACCCGTTCGGTGGGGAGATCCCCCATTAGTTGCTCCTGGACCGTGGGTTTGCAGCGGTAGCATCTAATGCAATCTTGCACCACCTTGCGCGCCAAGTTGCGTACTCTTAGAGGCCAAAACTGTTCCAAATCCAAATTTAATCCAAATCCAATCCAACTCCAATTCAAATCCAATTCAATCCCAAAACTATTCCAAATCCAATTCAAATCCAAATTTAATCCAAATCCAATCCAATTAAAATCCAAATCCAATCTAACTCCAATTCAATCCAAAACTGTTCCCGCAAGTTGGCGATCATTAGTTGCGGGCCAGCGTGAAGAAGCTTCTGATGATATTAGACAACCACCATCTTTGTGAAAGGATGGTGTGAAGACAAGATCATTGGGTGTTTGCGTGTTTCGGGGACTGATGCGTTGCGTAGACGACCCCCGACCTTCAGGATTCCATCCTCCAGAATCGGTGCAAGGGTTTTTAATTTCGAGTTAGGTTTAACCTCTCCATTAGCGGCTATGGCTTGAATATCTTCCTTCAACGACTCTTGCTGGGATACACGAACTAGAACACTGAGAGCTTCCTTATACTCGGCGGCCAGGAGAAAACCGGTTCGCCGATTAGATGGACTCCGTTGTTTGCAGTTGTGGGAAAACCTCAAAATATCCGCCGTCAGAGAAACTAATCCAGTATACGACGAACGCAGACTAAAGATGGGGTTGGGCGTCTGGGCTTGGATCGGTAGAGCTACAACTTTTTCCTCTAATTCGTCTACAGCGAAGTCTTCCAATGTTGGGCGGACTAGAGGAGGCCAGAATCTGTTTGGTTGACTGAGCCACGGTGGACCATTCCACCATGCAGCACAATCCTTGAGTTCCGCCGGCAGCATTCCGCGGGAGATGATGTCCGCCGGATTTTCAACTCCGGGCACGTGCGCCCGAAGCCCACATTCCGTCAGATGTTGTATTTCTGACACCCTATTCCCCACAAAGGTTTTCCAGCGAGATGGAGTTGATGAGATCCACTGGAGTACTATCATCGAATCGGTCCAGAAAAAGCAGTTCATTTGGAGTTTCAGTGCTTCTTGGACCTTCTGAAACAGGTGGCTGAGTAATAACGCCGAAGAAAGCTCCAGCCGAGGCAGACAGATCTTTTTTTGTTTTTTGCTGTTTCCGAGAGGTGCTAGCTTCGATTTAGAGGTTAATAAGCGAACGGATATTTCTCCGCTGGGGGACACGGCACGGATGTAGATGCAGGTCCCATATGCTTTCTCGGATGCATCACAAAAACCGTGTAATTCGATGACAGTCGGATCGATGCTTGGAACAACCCAACGAGGAGCGTTGATCGTCTCGATAACTGCAAGTTCGCATCGAAACTGCAGCCAGTTTTGTTGGAGTTCGTCTTCAAGAGGCTCGTCCCAGGAACGTTTGCTTCGCCAGTGTTCCTGTACGAACATTTTGGCAACTACTATCACCGGTCCTATGAAGCCTAGAGGATCAAACAGGCTTGAAGAATTTGAAACAACCTGCCGCTTGGATACACAGATGTCCTGTTTCCATTTTGGAACGTGGAAACCAAAACTATCGGATGCTGGTTCCCATTTCAGACCAAGCGTTTTGATAGAAGCACCGGGATCGAGTCCCAAAACGGTCCGTTCATTTCGCAGTGTTTCGGAAATATGGGAAAGCATCTCCGGGGAGTTGGACGACCATTTGCGTAGCGGAAACCCAGCAGAATCCAGCAGCTGCTGAAGTTGTGTACATAACTGCTTGCCAGATTCGATGTCGTTGCTTCCAGTCATAAGATCGTCCATATAGAAGTCTTCTCCAACGACTTCCGCAGCAAAGGGGTAGGAAGGGCGACCCAGTTTGGACAGTTCTTGCAGACATCGGGTGGCTAGGTATGGCGCCGAGGAGGTGCCATAAGTCACCGTCGAGAGCTCAAAAATGCGGATTGGCTCTGATGGATCTTCTCTCCAAAGAATTCGTTGAAGACATTGATCCGAGGGATGTATCTGGCGATACATTTTTTCAATGTCCGCAATAATAACGTACCGATGAGTTCGCCATCGCAGAATCAGCGAGAATAGGTCGCCTTGCACCCCTGGACCCACCATTAGGGCGTTGTTCAAAGAAATGCTGGTGTCCGTGACGCAGGACGCGTCGAAAACCACGCGAAGTTTGGTGGTGACGCTATCGGGACGCTCTATGCAATGATGTGGCAAATAATATGGGCGACATGGTGTGGGTTGACTGACATCTATTACTTCCTTCATATGCCCTAACGATTGGTACTCCTCGATGAAAGCGGAGTAAGCAGCCTTCAGTTGGGATTTTGCTTGCAAACGGCGTTCAACGGAGAGGAAGCGGCGTTTTGCAATTTCATATGAATCTCCCATCAGCGATAGGACGGACAATTTCTTTGGAAGTTCGACTACGAACCGACCGGAGTCAGTTCTCGTGGTGGTAGCTACGAAGTGAGCCTCGCAAGTCGATTCTTCTACCGACATGGTGCTGGAGGACTGACAAGATTCCAGTTCCCAAAATCTGGACAGCTGTTCATCGAGACTCAGCGTACTGCAAACGTGGACGACGCTAACACTTTCTGGATCTGGTCGACTATTTCCGACCCTACCGGAAACAACCCAATCGAGCAAGGTATTTTGCAGCACCGGTCTGCCGGGGCCAAGACGGATGAGTCCATCGAGAAGCAAATCATAGTAAGCAACCACTCCAATAATCATGTCTACAGGTGCGGGTTGGTGGAATTTGGGATCAGCCAGTATAACGTCCGTAGGCCAATTCCAATCAGCAACGTCAATGTTGCTCGAAGGAAGTTCCCGTGTGACAGCCGTTAACACGTGAAACTTCAATGGAGTACGGTAACTGCAACAATGAGACTGGATGTGGACCACGATGAAATGGGTGGAAGTGGTAGAGGATTGTCCAATACCACCGACGCTGTGATTTTCCTTGACCTTCTGCACCTGCAATCGTTGAGCCAAACTTTCGGAGATGATGTTCAGCTGCGATGCAGGATCAAGCAAAGCTCTAGCCCAGATGATGTTCTTCGCAGAATCGATGACCTTCACGAGCGCCGTCTGCAGCAACACGGTTGATAGGATTCGGCGAACTTTGGCAACCAAGGAGGTAGAGCAATGGCTGAGTGAACTTGTGGAAGGCGTAGGATCGGCAGCGAGGGTTGATTGCGAGGAAGTCTGATTTGCGTTTGAAGATATAGTTGGAGCGATCTGAGATTGAGTCTGATTTGTGGTGGGTTGGCTTGGATTCGGTTTGGAAACCTGTGGTTGGGGAGGATTGCGATTGGGAGCTTGTTGGTGGAGCATCGTGTGATGCTTTTGACTACAGACACGGCAGGCACCAGATGAACAGTTTCGCACTTGATGATCAGCGGACAGGCAATTTATGCAGAGAGACTTTTTCTTCACCAAATCGTATCGTTCAGACACGGAAAGCTTGCGGAACGCATCGCATTTGAACGGAGAGTGGGCAGACTGGCTACAAAAACAGCATGGTTTCGAGGAAGAACTGACTATTGCGTGCACGCTGCTGACCTTGAACTTCTGCACTCTAGTTGGATCAGATCGGGGAGGATCAGAGGCGCGCGGTTTCCCAGGCGCGATTGACTGAAGCACCATGCAATGGGAACGAAGAAAATCAATCAGCTGCTCATATTTGGGAACGTCTGACGATTTGTGATGATTCTCCCATTGTTTCAGCGTTGCTGTGTCGAGTCGAGAACACACGATGTGAGCAAGTAAGACACTCCAACCCTTGGTGTCGATATTCATCTTCTCAATCATCTGGAGGTTACGTTCGAAGTCGTCGATAAGACGAGAGAGGGATTCATAACATTCCCGCTTCAAAGGTTCCACGGAAAAAATCGAATCTAAGTATGTTTTCACCACTAACTTTTTGTTATCGAAACGCTTTGTCAAAGACTGCCAAGCGACAGCATAGTTGGCATCTGTGATGTCGATAGATTCGACCACCCGCTTAGCTTCCTTGGTCAGTGATGCGACAAGATAGGAAAATTTGTCCACGTCAGAAAGATTCGGATTAGAATCAATGAGACTCTTGAACGTGTCTCTAAAGGTCAGCCACTCTGTGACTGAGCCATCGAAAGACGGAAGCTTGACTTCAGGAAGCTTAATCCGAGCCATTTGGTTCGTGCGATTGGGAATCGAACCACTGAAACCTTCGCCCGCACTGGTGGATGGTATCGCTTTCGCATTTCGTTCCGCATTGACGAGGAAACCCTTCACCTGCACGTAGATCTTCTCGAATTGATCACGTGAGGCTCGACTGATTTTATCTGCCTCATCCGCTGTAGGTGAATCTTCATCCTGCAGCAAGTCTATTTCCAGCCGAATTTTCAAAAAGTTCTCGAAAATTCCCTCCAAACGATCCATCCAACCCGCGATTCGACCCCTATCCCGCGCTTCATCATAGCCATCAATAAATTTAGCCACGTTGTTCAACGTATCGACGCAAAAACGTTCTTGCTTTGTCAATGCTCGCAAGTCAGGAGCCATTGTTCCACTTAAAAAGAACAAAAGAAAGCGCTCAAAATTGTACAGAAATATCGCAATCTTTGTCGCAGATAGTTGTCGGAATATGTAGTTCTCAAACCACCAACAGCTTTTATTTGCTCACGAGAAATATTTAACCACCACCTCGTGTTAATATGGTTCGCAAATCATCAGCCACTGCACTCAAATCTCTAAAAAATGGTCTAATTCTTTCTGCTCTGTCTGATACGATGGTATTCAATTTGCGAAAAGGGTTAGTCGCATGCTTCTACTCGCTTACCTCTTCAATCGGCGGAAGGCGCGGCGACCGAGGGCGGGGATCGGCCTTTGTTGCTACGGCTATTATCTTCGATGCTATTGTGCGGACCCGAGCACGCGGTCGACTTACACCACGTGTTAGCGCCACACTCACTTGGTGCACTATTTGATCTTCTATTTTCCGATCGAAGCGGTTATCACTTTTGCACGATTTCTTTTGGCGTTCCGTTTGTATCAAGAACGTTCGTATTCGACACTAAACACGATCACTTTGCTCACTTATCGTTCACGGCGCGCACGAACGGCACCGTACGATCACCACCGATAATGTCACAGAAAGACCGACGCGAAACTTCTTCTACCGTGAAACCGAATCCGTGAACTCACGGTCTGCCTTTTTCATGACAAGCACTTAGCACTGACGCGAACCGAAAACTACGAATATACCGAGGCCAATCGATCCGGCTCGAAGGACCACTTTACTATGTACGAAATGTGAACTAGATTGGCTCGGTATCGGATATGAGAATTAGGGTTTGGTTAGCGATGAGAAACACTGTTCTTCGTTTGACGGTTTTTATTCGACTGACTGGACTGGCTATTCTATACTAGTTATACAATACGCTCAGGACCAGATGGAGGACACGAGAGAGATCCTATTGGTATGGTTTCGCTCACGCTATCAGATGGATAGGTGATAAGAGAGACAATAGATACTGTTTTACATTAGGGTGGTTCATAATTTTTGCTTATTCTTAACACCAGTCATTCGGGAAAAAGGCATTTGGGGAAAAGTAGCACAATTACTTCGATGATTCTGAACGCACTTATTTACGTCTTTTCGTTTTATTATGCCGCAATAATTTTTGGCTTCCATTCTTCTATTGGTTAAATTATTAATTTAGCCTTCTTTTAAAAATAGGCTGTTCGTTACATATATACAGTTTTCAATTTTATTATTTAGTAAAGCTAAAGGTTAACATTTAACCAATTTTATATTTTGCTGTTTTATCAATTCTTGGCAGATGTGTTGTTAGAACGATAATTACTTTAGAACCTGCCAATATTCAACATATACTTTTTTTTTTAAAGAAACGCGTGATCTCCTTCCGAGATATGCTGAAAAAAATATTATTTCAATCACAATTTTTCCCTTCTCTCGATAGTTGACGATGTTTTTGATGTACACTTCCAAAATTAGAATCTATATTGAACCATTGAAAAGTTTTGCCACAAATATTTTCTTTTAAAGATGTGTTGTTCAATTGAGCTATGCTGTGAAAAAATGTTTGTTGTGTTAGAGCCTTAAACATTTTAAACGAAAAATAATCTGCTCTCGAATATAGGCAATTTTTGCATTAAGTTGCATTGATGGATCTTTGAATTAGAGCTTTAGATATTTTGCAAAAAAAAATTATCAAGTAATTTTCATCCAGTGTTACGTGAAAACTGGAACAGAGCTTGATCTGCAGCGAAATATTCTATGAGCGTTCCCTTGATGAATAACTGCGAACTTCCTTTGCCAATTTACTGTTTTCAAATATGTATATCGCAACAAGCTCAAAGATACTCTATGTTGTGAGATGTAGAGACCCGTCAAGAATTTAATTTAGTAATGCTCTCTAATCTCACAACAATTTTTGGAATTCTTAGCTTGGAAAATCTCTGAACGAACACCACGCATGTTTAGAACCTACCTTTTTTTTTGCTATGGGCTCGGTGGTTTTGAACTCGGTGAAAGCCGATATTTATTTTAAGTCAATCATTATGCCAAACGGCCATTATGCCAAATGACCATTATGCCAAACGGCTTTATGCCAAACGACCTTAGGCCAAACGACTTTATGCTAAACGGGGTACAATCCCTACAATAATTCACATAATTGTTGAAAAAAATCTACCAGGGATTCATTCAGGTATTTTCCGGGAAAATCGCCAAGGTTTCCTTCAGTAATTCTGCCAAGGATTGGCCCAGTAATTTTACTTGGCATTACTTCAATAATTCCGTCATTTTTTTATTCTTAGCTTGTTTCCACAGGAGTTCCACCAGGGATTCCAATTTGATTTTTTCCATGGATTCTTTTGAGTATTCCAACAGGAATTGCACCAGGTAGTCCTCCTGGAATGCAGCAAGTGATTTCTTCAGAAATTTCACCAAAAATTCTTGCAAAGTTTTCTACATTTTTTTTCTGTTTAGATTTTTTCAGTAATTTACCCCCTCCAGATACTGCTCCTGGGTATCTTCTGCGGTTTTTTTTTTCAGAAATTTATCTCGAATTTTCACGAATTACTTCTGTTATACTTCCAAGGATCCCTTCAGCATGCCTATCTGAATTCCCTTCTGGGATTCCTACATTTATTATTCAAATGATTTTTCCCGGGTAATCTATATAAATAAAAATGGAATGGTGTTTGTATGTCACGAAATGGCTTACGAGCGGGTCAACAGATTTGAATGATTCTTTCTACGTTTTGTTCGTCAAGGGTTCCGACGTGTTTGTGTGTATAAAAATCCTAGAATATTCACCGGAAAAGTCGGATAAACGAGGTTGAACGAAACTGTAATTTTGTATGGGACGATCCATAGCGTTTTTCCACAGCCTGCTTGATAGCAAAACGAAGTTTGCCGGGACCACTAGTTTTAAAAAGATTGTATCAGGATTTACTTTAAACATTCCTTCACAAACTGTAGATTCCTTCAGAAAAATTCCCATGTGTTCTTCCAAGGACTTCTCCAGAAATCCGTCCAGTTTCCTTCAGACAATCCATCAGGATATATTTTATATCTTTTTACTTTTCACAGTCTCGGCTATTGTTCTTAAATTAACGTTTAGAATTCGATCCCCCATCCAATGCTACACTTAAAAGATTCTGCCACGAAGTTTTCTAGCTTTAACAATTATAATCCTTCAAAAGTTTCTGAGATTTCTTCAAAAGTGAGCAATTCCACCGAACATGACGAATTTTTTTTTAAATTTAATTTTTGTATATTTTGAATCGCCTGAAAATTTGCATACAGATTCTTTATGACCAAAAATGCCATTATGCACCTTCAGACCGCCATTTTGAACCTCGCCTTATTTTTGAGAAGGGCGTATCGGAAAATGCATAGCAAATCTTTAGAAAACTGTAACTCGAAAACGGTTTGTCCGATCGATTTGAGATTTTCTTCAAAGTTTTAGGTATTGCTTAGGAATATATGGAGAAAAATAGGCACGGTAAAAAAAAGTTACAGATTATTTTTGATTTCAAAAACAAAATTTTAAAATCGATTTTCTCCAGAAACGCAGTTTTGATTTTTTTTATTTTTGGATATGTTTTAGGGGACAACTTATGTGATTTATTGCACAATGTTTCAAAATGGAAGAATTATGGACAAAAAAGTTATGAATTTTTAAAAAATGACAGATTTAAAACAAAATCGAAATAGAGGAAAACAATATTTTTTTTATGTGATTATTTGAAAGTACAGAAAAATTGCAATCGAAAAGTACCTAAGTAATTTTTTTCTAGGTTGCATCAATTTCGAGATATACTCATATTTATACAAAATTTTCAAATAAAAAAAGTAAAATAGGCCCTTTTCAAACATATTTCGTGTTTCTCCATTCCAGAAATATTTTATTTTGATTGAGTGAATCGTATCTGAGTTGTTTATTGTTTGATCAAAACCTATATACTAAAGTATTTAAAAAAGTATGCACGGTAAAAAAATATAAACAAAATTTTCAAATGAAAATTTGAAGTTCATTGTTCTTAAAAACCGCAAAATTGATGTTTTCAATTTTTGGATATGTTTTGCAGCATATTGTTTGCGATTTCTTGCACAATGCCTCAAAATGGAAAATTTTTGGATAAAAAATAAATTATTTGAAAAAATAAATAAAACAAATTTATGTAAAACGATATTTTTGGTGCGTTTTTTGACTACAGAAAAATAACTTAATATTTTTATATATGAAAAATTTCTATCGAAGAATACTCAAGTAAAATTTAGCTGAGATGCATCACTTCCGAGATATACACGGTATATTTCTGAGTGCCTTGAACTGTTTTTGCACTTGAAAATAGTTGGTTAAGTTCTTGTGCAATGATATCATATTCCTCAGTAGTTGAATAACAAAAGAAGATTTGTGTAAGCTGCTCTTCTTTCCGATTTTGAGCCCAATCATATAGTTCCTTAGCATTTTTTATCGGATGTTCACGTTCTTTGGCAAGACTGGCTCTGGTAACCATACGTTTTAGTGTCCCTCCTATGGCATCGCATGGCCCTTTTCCATGTGATGACCTACAATCACTGAACAATTACTGTTGATACAACACTAATGCTCTCACGGTTTCAGACTTACCTTATATACTACATAGGTACTTCACACCGCGAAGTTTTTGTACCACATTTTTTTCAATGATGATTGCTACAGTGATAAAACTTGACATTAAAAATATTGTTTTCCTTTATTTCGATTTATTTCAAAATTTGTTAAATTTTATAAAATTATAACTTTTTTGTCCATAATTCTTCCATTATGAAACATTGTGCAATAAATCACATAAGTTGTCCCCTCAAACATGTCCAAAAATAATAAAAATCACAGATACATTTTCATAGAAAATCGATTTTATTTTTTTTGTATTAAAAAAATCTGTCATTATATTTTACCGTGCATATTTTTTTCCAAATAGTCCTAAACAATACCTACAACAACCGCAAAATATATTCAAAAATTAAAAACATCAATGTTGCGGTTTTTAAGAACTATTAGCTACAAATTTTCATTTGAAAATATCGTTTATATTTTTTATCATGCACTCTTTTTTCAATACTTAAGCATAAATGTTTTGATCAAACGATAAACAATTTAGTTACGATTTGCTCAATCAAAATATTTTTTTCTGGAATGGAAAAACACGAAATATGCTTGAAAAGGGCCTATTATTCTTTTTTTATTTGAAAATTTTATATAAATATTAGTATATCTCGAAATTGATGCAACCTTGAAAAAATTTACTTAAGTACTTTTCGATTGCAATTTTTCTGTACTTTCAAATAATCACATAAAAAAAATATTGTTTTCCACTATTTCGATTTTTTTTTTCAAAATCTGTAATTTTTTGAAAAATCATAACTTTTTTGTCCATAATTCTTCCATTTTGAAACATTGTGCAATAAATCACATAAGTTGTCCCCTAATACATATCCAAAAATAAAAAAAAATCAAAACTGCGTTTCTGGAGAAAATCGATTTTAAAATTTTGTTTTTGAAATAAATAATAATCAGTAATTTTTTTTAACCGTGCATATTTTTCTCCATATATTCCTAAGCAATACCTACAACTTTGAAGAAGATCTCAAATCGATCGGACAAACCGTTTTCGAGTTACAGTTTTTTAAAGATTTGCCATGCATTTTCCGATACGCCCTTCTCAAAAATAAGGCGAGGTTCAAAATGGCGGTCTGAAAGTGCATAATGGCATTTTTGGTCATAAAGAATCTGTTTGCAAATTTTCAGGCGATTCAAAATATACAAAAATAATCGGGTTTGCGAAACGGCGTGGAACCGCTCAAGTGCCCTTAAAGTTTTCTTCAAGAACTACTTTTGAAATTCCCACATTACCTCGTCTAGGCAATTCTTCGGGAATTTCCCAAGTTATTGTATTTGTTCAGGAAGTCTACAAGAAATCTCTACAGGAATTCTTCCTGGGTTTTATACAGTTCCCTTCTCTTGGGGTTTATATCATATCATTTACAGCTAAAAAAAATCGGTTAAAAAAATGCCGCTTCTTAAGGCCGGTGAAAATTTCTTTTAGCTCAGATATGCTAATTTTCGGAAGTCAGGAAATTTCTAATCTTTATCTTCTTTATCGTCTTTACCATGTCGATTGGCCAAAAAGAAGGAAAGGTTATTCAATAAATATATTAAAGAATTTTAAAGAATTAAGTAATTGAAAAAAACAGTGTATCTCGAAAAAACCCTACGGAAAAAGAAAAGATATTATTTGAAATTATGGAGAAATTTTATAAGAGAGTTCTTTGGAAATTTATGGGCACCGTAAAACAGGGCAATTTTGATAGTTTTATTTTGCATGCTGTTTTAAAGAATTATAATTTACATTTTTAAAACAAGTACTGGTATCCTAGCTATCGATTACAGTTGATAGATTGCCAAAAGATTTATTTTGGAAGGATGTATAATTTTCCATACAAATAATCGAAAGTCGGTTTTCTGTTTAAAAACGACCTCGAAAAAGATGCACTATGTTATGAAAGTGCTTGGAATTTTGTCGCGAAATTTAGATGTCTAACCCATAGTGCAGGGTTGACATCCTAGGCGGGTGGCCCCCGGTTCAAGGGGCTAAGGTTTGGTTGGGTACACTTATTTGGTTACCTGATGGGAGGGAAAAGTTGTGTTCCGCCCCCCAAATGGATGGTTCCACTCCCCAGTGCGGTTTGCGGTTCTATAGCGCCGATGAGATTCCGGGTGCCCACGGGCGCATTATTTGTATGATGGATTTTGGGGAATTAGACGACGTGGATCCAAGGTCTTCCGGCTAACCTTCCGAAGCAACACTCAAGGCAGCCATCCAAGTAGGCATGATGCTGATGATGATGGTGATGTGGTTTGACAGTGAGCTTCTCGTCTCGTCATGGGTTCCTGTGATTGAACCAAATTGAAGCAACAGAGAAGACATAGATAAAAAAAAAGTTAGATGATGTCACCAGATTCGATGGCCGCTTCAAAATGAATGGGAGAATGGGAAGAAAACTTCCACAACAGACCACCACATCTCCGAGGAGTGGCCAAATTGTTTGGAAAAGGTGATTCAGGTACAAGTTTTGTGACGGAGGTGCTGTTGCGAAAATGTGCTCGAGGACACGAGCTTTTCGGGTCGTGCTTTTCCCATAGTCGAGGATTAACTGACAGGGACAGGGACGGTTTTTTCGGTGTAAAATGATTCTACTGGTAAAGTAATTTCCTGTCAAAGTCAGTCGATGGAATGAATTGTGTATTTGAATTCAATTTTTGCTGGATGCTATTGGAGGGGGGGTGACAGGCAAATCGTATGTTGACCCGAGTGTACATCAAGGATAATGGGTATAACAAGAGGAGGCATATACCCCCTCTTGTCTGACAGAAAAAATATAGTAAAAAAAAAGAAAGAGGAGATAGAAGATAGAAATAGAAGATAGAAGCTTCAAGGTCGATCACTGTCTCCTCATGGAAATCCTTGCTACAGCTATGCCAAGTGTATTACATTGCATCACAATTCCAGTGAAAGAAAACTTCTAAATTTTCTCCCATTTTTCCTTTTTCTTCCAGGTAAGTTGAATACGTGCAATGTCAGAGTAAGTAAAATTGTGTTCCAATGACCGGAACAAGTCGACCATGAACGGTAAGAAAACGTGCTTGTCATCTGTGACCTTTCGAGTTTTTTACTCGATTCTTATCGCTTCTCAGCTTGCTACGATTGTTCAAAGATAACAAAATCTTGGTAAAAACATCAAAACCAGATCCAAGAAGGCCACCCATTCGTTCCCAGGCAACACCATCGCACACATATGTGCAAGCCCTCTAGGATGATTTCACAGTGGCTGGTCTTTCCCGCTCCGGAAAACCACCGCAAATGTATGGAAATCTTATTATCTTTCATTCCGCCCTGATAATTTTCAATACACGAAAAATGCGCCGGCTCCGGAAACGGAGTGGAATAACTGGAAAGGCCCGGAAGCCGAAGGAAAATATCATCCGTGTGTTGGCCAGAAGCGGCAAACATCAGGCGGTCCCTTTTATGCCGACTCCGATGTTCCCTTACGTAATATTTGATTATAACTTTTGTGCAAACCCCTCACATACGACCTCGAATTTCCTTTTCGTTTTTTTTTTCACGGTTTGCCCCCTAGTGGTTGTGTTCCCCACAGCTTCCGAACAAGGGGCATGGCTTGCTCGGTTCGTTCCCATCGCACAGCCAACTACGACCTCTACACTACTACCTTGTGGCACCCGTCGCCAATATGGAAGTCATAAATAATTCACAATAGCGGAAAATTGAGCATCATTACTCTTCGCTTATGGTTCCTGTGCCGAAATGTGCGAATGTCGCGCGCGCTTTTCCCTCCTAGAAAGGAGCCCACAACGAGGGAAGATGTTATTAAAGCAAATGCACGTCACGATGAGTGAAAAGTGCGATTTTGTAGTACAGCGAGAAGTTTCAAACGACGGGAAGTGAAAATTTCTCAACGTAGCACCGGATGGCGGAAAGAAGTTTTATTTATTAATATCTCTTTGCCCCGAGAAGGAAAGGGAGCCAATTTTACGATGGAGCGGTAGTGCCGTTTAAATTAATAGAACGGTACTCGAGACGCGAATCGGTGCGATTTATTTGGACTGTTGCTCGGGGAGATGGATTCCTTGTGGGCGAAAGATGTACAGGATGGGAGTCTTCTCCGGTTTTGAATACAGGGAACTTAATGGGGTTTTTGAGAAGCATTGGCAAATGGTTAAATGGCAATCATTAATTACGTAAATTACAGATAATGGGTTAGAAAACATGCTCTTAGTTTGACATTCCAGTCGATCGAGTTTGTTCCGCTCACGAGTTGTTTGCGAGATACGTTTTATGTTGATAATTTTAATGAGACTCACACTAAGTTGCCAATTGAATTTGAACAAAAATTAAAAAAAAAATCTGACTTTGGTAACGGACGGGAAGGAGACAACCCTCATACAATGCTCTAGGACTGTACCACCCACGAAATGCCTATTGCTAAATGCTAATGCTAATAATGAAAAAAATAAAATAAAAAGAAAATCAACAATTTAACATGAACCAAATCTTTTGAATCAATGTACCGTTCTGACTCATATTCCGAAAACTTAAGGCGGACAGTGACTTCAAATGCATCTGATAAGCATAAATTAGCTGATATTTGTGTAAATTCACATTTCTTCACAAAGTCTAACTGTAAGCTGTGAAGTGTGCCGTTATAAATGTTTGTTAAAACTTTTAGTATTTCACAGTTAATTAATGATCATGTAGGCAATTCCCGCCTAAGGAAATTGCTGTTATGAGGTTTTAACGCAGTGTTGTGAAAAACTCAATTTCTCATAACTCACGCTTGAAATTTTTCATGCGTGAGTTGTCAATCACGCAACTCAGCAGTCAAAAAATCAAGGATGAGTTGGCTCACCTTTTTGACTCATTGTCTCGTATTTCCACAGTTTACTCACACACGGCAATAATTTCTTGTTAGTCTGGTAAAATTATTGTGAACCTTTCTAACGTAAAGAACAACATTCGGGTTCCACGAGTTTTTGACGGGTTTTGCGACTGAATCATTTTTTTACGGTTTGAGTTGATTGAGTGATTTTGCATCAAAATCTCAAGCGTGAGATTGGCGAAGCAGATCTCTAATGAGTTTGCTCTCACGGGAGAGCGTATTGATTGAGATTTGATTGTGAGTCTATCAACACTGTTTTGACGTTTTGAAGTTTACATTCATTTCAGGGTTGGGAAAAATCTTGAAATTCACTCTACAGTAGCCAAGCAAAGCCAATCACAGTCATCGAAGCCAGTGAAACTCACGCCCATCGCTGCTGTAGGCAAAAAACCTTGAAAATAGCAAAACACCTGTTGCTAAGGGCAACCCAGAATTACTGTAGAAAAATGTTCTATTTCCCGCTGCATTTCCCGCATTAAGGCCGCACGGGACGTCATCATAATCACCCTATCCATTTCAAGAAGCAAATCCCAAGAACAACTCCATATATCGATGCAAAAATGTATCAGTATGATTCTATATATGTAGTGCACAACCCAAGGGGTGGATCACTTGTTCGGTGCACATCAGATGTACATTTATTTGCATCAAATGCATTTTTTTCAACATTCGCATCAACTTAGCTTTGCCGTTAACAACGACACATTACCAATTCATTGTTCTATGGCAACGCGTATTTGTTTGTTGTGAATGTTTTGAATTTCGTTGTTCTTCCTCACGGCATATTGAATATTTTAAACCGTGGTATATTCCTTACAAATTGCTAATCGTGATTTATTTCAGGTTATCGAGCAGAGCAAGTATTCCCATCGGATTTTATAAACCATGTGTTTAGCATACTGTATCATTAGCCTTGTCCTGTGTGCATAAAGAACGGAACTACTAGCAAGCATGAGTAGTTATATTTCCTTCTGTGAAGTGACTCTTCCTTGTTAAAAGTGAACCTGATTTACCTCACTGAGCTCGCCTTTATTAATATGGTTAGTCAGATCGAATTCTTGAACTCATATTAGTGATTGAAAAAAAAAAGCAAAAAAAAAAGAATGTTTTTGACTATATAATGACGTTTTATTTTCTTCAATGGCTATTTCTCCAGTTCATAAAGCGGAATACTTTTTTTCGCCAGAATCTGTAATCCACTAGGGTAAGGTGGAAGAACGCAAACTTTTTGTATATTAATACAGAATCTAATTCGCATATACATTGACTTCTTCAGGCGTACAACTCTATCAATTCTATTGGATGCAGGTTCATATGATTCTCTACAGACCGAACCATGTCTTGAGCTTGTTACGTACGTTTCTTGGACAAACTTAAATTTAACTATCAGAATTGATCATTCGATGTAAAAATGAGAATCCTTGTTACTAATGGTGTTCTTTTTTTACACGAATGACATACATTCTAGGACCAAGTGAACTATGTTCCTCTGTGGATAAGTAGTTAAAATATCAATGCACTATTCCAGATAGATTTGCTTCCACTCCGCCTTGAGCACGCAATCCGTAACTACTTTTCGCTTCCTCTTGCTGGATGAATTCACCTTATCCAGTTTCGAATGTAGAATACATAGTTATCTCGAAAGAAAGACAAACCGGGACAACATGGCTGAGGAGTCTGAAATTAAGCATCAATTGTATCAAGAAGAATAGTAAGAATTATTTTAACAATAATAAAATTACCTAATTTATCAACGCAAACGTTCGTTCGTTCCTTTAAATATTTTCTCAGTCTAATTTGTCCTCGAAGAGATTAGAATCTACGTTATCCAAGTATTCGAAGTCGATTCTCAAATGCCATAAATCCGTAAGATATGATGATATAACAGCTCTGCTCAAGTTTGTGGAATGCCAAGTTTGACACTTCGACAAAGACAACAGCCAAACGTTTTAGCAAGCCATGAACAAATCTGCTGGACGTGGACATTTAAATGCATCGAAATGCATCAAATTTTCTCGAAATAACAGATGCATAAGAAGTGATCCACCCCTTGGCACAACCCGATAAATTTTCAGCTTCATCGGTTCACTAAAACTCGAGATTTGCTTCCACAAAGTTTTGATGATTATTGTTAGAGTGAGACGAAAGATAGGAAAAATTACACGGTCTCCCGTGTCCCCTTAAGAGCTTTCAATGACACTCGTGATTTAAAAAATTCTTGCACCCAAAATAGGCTACTTGATGAGATTTACGTTTTTGAACTACTATACTGGGAGAGCCAGGTGATTTTCGCGAAAATTCAAGCCTACTACTATTACCATTCCCAGCACTGATTCATTTATTTAGTTATTGCTGTTTGCGTTTGACGTGCAAATCTGGCTCGAATGCATTCCAAATGCGGTAACACAAACTAATCAAAGGACACTTAGCAACCATGATCCATATCACCGCCAACCTAGCAAAGAAAAACGATCCTGACTTCGCCTTCCTTGTTGAAAATCTTACCGCATTTGGTATTTGCATTTCAATCGCACACAGCATCAAAGCAGATAATACTGAATCAACAATTTCTCGCCATACACAATACTCGGTTCGTGGCCGCATATCTTCATCCTCGATTCTGCCCCATGCTCGCCAAATCGATACGCACTTGATCCGCTCACCTAGCTCGCTGTGCTCCACGCCTTCTTGTACCAACCGGATCCGAAGCGAACACCATCTTTGCAGGATTGCTATCCGGCATTCTTGCAACATACCCTGCCCTGAATACGATTCCTTCCAACTTTGGCCACCTTCTGGATACTAGGTTCGCCGTAGAGTTGGGCAAGCTCGTGGTTCATCCTTCGCCGCCACGCACCGTTTCCTTGCGCGCCACTAAAGATCGTCCTAAGCACCCGACGTTCGAAGACTCCAAGTGCTTGCAGGTCCTCCTTGAGCATCGTCCACGTTTCATGTCCATAGAGGACCACCGGCCTTATGAGCGTTTTGTACATCCTACATTTGGTGTGGGTGTGGATCTTCTTTGACCGCAGCTTCTTGTGGAGGCCATAGTAGGCCCGACTTCCACTAATGATGCACCTCCGTATTTCACGGCTAACGTTATTGTCAGCCGAAGGTAGACGAACTTGTCAACCACCTCGAACGTATCCCCGTCTATTGTATCACTGCTACCTAGGCGAGCCCTGTCGCGCTCGGCCCCACCAGCTAGCATGTACTTTGTCTTGGCCGCATTCACCACCAGTCCAACATTCGCTGCCTCACGTTTCAGGCGGGTGTACAGGTCTGCCACCTTTTCAAATGCTCGGTTGATAATGTCCTCATCATCCACGAATCAAACAAATTGACTGGATCTCGTAAAAATCGTACCCCGGCTGTTAAGCCCGGCTCTCCGCATAACACCTTCTGGCGCAATATTGAACAACAGGCACGAAAATCCATCACCTTGTCGTAGTCCCCGGTGGGATCCAAACGAACTGGAGTGTTCGCCTGAAACCTTCACACAATTTTGCACACCTTCCATCGTCGCTCTTATCAGTCTCGTGAGCTTCCCGGGAAAGCTGTTCTCGTCCATGATTTTCCATAGCTCTACGCGGTCGATACTATCGTATGTCGCCTTGAAATCGATGAAAAGGTGATGCGTTGGGACCTGGTATTCACGACATTTTTGGAGGATTTGTCGTACAGTAAAGATCTGGTCCGTTGTCGATCGGTCGTTAACGAAGCCGGCTTGATAACTTCTCACGAACTCGTTTACTACAAGTGACAGACGCCGGAAGATGATCTGGGATAACACTTTGTAGGCCGCATTTAGAATGGTGATCGCTCGAAAGTTCTCACAATCTAATTTGTCGCCTTTCTTGTAGATGAGGCATATCAATCCTTCCTTCCACTCCTCCGGTAGCTGTTCTGTTTCCCAGATTGTGCCTTTCATCCGGTGCAGACAAATATCCAGCCTTTCCAGACCCATCTTTATGAGTTCAGCTCCGATACCATCCTTACCAGCAGCTTTGTTGTTCTTGAACTGGTGAATGGCATCCTTAACCTCCCTCAAAGTGGGGGCTGGTTGGTTTCCATCCTCCGCAGTACTACCGAAGGCATTTCCTCTGTTGTCCCGTCCTTCATTGCCTGTGCTCTCAGCACCATTCAGGTGCTCGTCGAAGTGCTGCTTCCACCTTTCGTATTGATCTTCCTTAGAAACCATTTTGCCAATTATTGGTTTAATCCATATTATTGCTTCCATCCATTTTAACAATCATTTACAACAATCGGCGTCCATGAAGGCAATGGAATCAGCAGGCACAGTTTCCGAGGATGGATGGACGATGCATTCGCAGGAACAACGACATGCAAAAACCGGATCGGAAGATTGTACCATTATGATCTCAGCGAGGTAAAGCTCCGGACGGAATTGATCACTTTTGGATCAGACGGTGGAAATTCGCTGCTGCCGACGAGTTTGGATGATCGGCTGGGTATAATAAAAAAAATCTCCTAACTTCCACTTTTATTCCATTCAGTACAGTCGTACAATAAGAACTGATCAACGATCGCGGTTGTTGTTGTTTAATTCCATTTTATTTAGATTATTTTTAGTTACAATTAGTTTAAGATTTTAAGTGGTTTGCCGTATTGAAACTTCAGCTAAGGTTTTTCCGTATTCTCGTATTTGAGGTAGTTTTTTTTTATATTGAATTCTACTCCTGATGATTGATTTTGGCGTTTGAAGCTCTATTTGTTTGAAAGAATTTGATAACCGTAGTATAAGAATACTACAACTTGAACTACAATTAGATAACCAAAGCTTAGGGACTTAAGTCCCGTATGACCTGTTGGTCTGACAGGCGGCAACGAGCCCTGAACGTTTCGATAGTTTCACCAAAGCGTTCGGTGGACCTCAGATGTTCGTGTTCTCTGTGAGACGTTCGTTTACATCCGCATGAACTTGTTCTGGACACTTTGAAGTTTCAGATGGTGTGATTTGGCGTAGCTCCCTCAGATAGGTACGCCGTACTCGAATGATTTACCTTGTGGAGCACCTACCGGTATTTGATATGTATCGGAGTTTTTCCCGTTCAGAGAATCGCTGAATGTCCTGTATGATAGGCAATTATTGATGATTTTGTTGAGGTAGCTGGGAAGATTGAACCGCTGCATTTGAAGACCACGTCTTTTCGACATCGTGTAACGCCATGGCAGAGGATTTGGAGACAGACTTGTTCCGCCTGAGGTTGTCATTGGCGTAGCGAGGATTTATTTCTGGAGGGGGCCTAGGGGGGGCCTAGCAAATATTTGTTTTACAGAAGTAATGTCGGTCGCAATAATCACGATTTTCAAAAATTTTGTAGTTTTATTTCATTTATATGTTATTTTGCCCCATTTCGCGGCACATCTGTGATATTTGTAAATTCCAGTCAAAAATTTTTCAAGATTTCTAGCAAAAAAAAAAACTCACAAGGAATGTCCTTTGTGTTTCTTCCTTGATCTTTTCAGGTTTTCAGGCATGTGCTTTGAGGAGATTCCTCTAAGAATTTCTACGGGAGTTTCTACATGAATTATGTTCGTACTTTTCAGTGTTTTCTTCAAGAACTCCTTTGCCAGTTTTCATTGAGTCCATCCTGGGATTCCCATGGAAAATCATTCGCAGACTTTCTGATTTCACCAGAAAAATTCTCTAAGAACCTCTATCGAATTGCTTAAACAATCACGTGAAAAATTCCGCCGAAGAATACATTAGAGATTAGAAATTCTTTTAATCATTTGTCCTGGAAGGTACTCTTGGTACTTATTACATATAAATTCCAATTGTTAGCTTAAAGTATCCTGCTTTGTTCCTTATTGGTTTGATAACGATTTTTAGGAATGCCTAAAGATTTCTCCAAAAAATAGTACGAAAAATTCTAGGAGTCTCACAAAAAATGTCTTCAAAATCACCAAGCAAAGATTCATTCCACAAATTCTTCAGAGAGTTCACCAAAAGTTTTTCCAACTGTGCTTTTGAAGTTATTTCTTAAGTCTCTCTACAGGATTGTTTGAAAAAAATTGCAGCATAAATTACCCGGACTTTATGCAAAAAATGATTCTTCCAGGTGTTACTTTATGGGTTCTTCGTAATTTTCCTCAAAAATTTCATGAGCAATTAAAAATTATTCAATTGGGAAAATATTATTCATGATTTCTCAGAGAAGTTCTCCGTAAATCCATTTGTATATTTTCACAGATAATTATTTTTTAGATTTATCTTAAATCAAGGAGCAACATTTCGCATTGCTTCACTTTCTCTCAAAAAAAAAAAAAAATGTTTTTATTATTTCGAAAATAAATAACTGAGAAATATTTAAATAATTCTACTATTCCTACAAAGTTCCTAGTAGAAAACTTTCAACTGTTCTTTCAAAAACTCTTCCGCGAACTCAAAAATTTCCTGAGTTATTTGTTCAGAGATTTTTAAAGAATTATATTATTGTTTCTCTAAGATTCTTACGAAAAAAATAACAAAGATTAATCATTTTCCAGAGTTTTTTACTTCAAACCACTCTAACGATTGTTTTGGATTTTTTTTTAAGAACATTTTCACCAGATTTACTAAGGTTTTACAAATCATTCTTGAACTTCGCAAAAAAAATAATCCCGAAGTTCCAGGTTTTAGAAATAACTCTATTTTTTGCGAATGGTAGGTAATATCAGGATTCTATCATAAATAATATTTAAAAATTTATCCAATCTCCATTTTTTGGTTTAAAAACTACTCTAGGAATATCTCAATATTTTTTAGGGATTGCTCTAGAAATCCTCAACGCATCGCTCCATACCAGATTTCTAAATAAACACATACAAAAAAGGTTTGAAAGAACTGTGTAGGTAAAATTTTGAATTATTACAGCTCCTGTAGTAAATATCAAGAAATAAACTCCAGAATTTCTGAAACTTGTTGGAAATGTACCTCACAGAAAAGTTTAAGTGGTTGTTATAGAATTTACTACAATTCTTGTTCCTTTTTCTACGTCTTTCGTAATAGTGATTGGTGTTGAACCGATTGCAATTTTTACTGAAAGTATTTGTAACTTAAATCTTAGAAAATATTTTGTATGAACTCCGAAGTTGCAGGATGGTATGGTGAACATATTAATGTGAAACTCATTTTTTGTACCTCTAGAAATTCCAAGCAAATTTATTTGAAGGGTCTATCAACTTTTTTGTAGTAGTCTAGAAGTTTAACGCGAAATGTAAGATTTGGAAGTATCTACATCTTAGTGAATACTTTTGCATTACTTGAGGAATTTCTGATGGACTTTCAGGAATCAGGAATTATGCGTATAAGAAATCTGCAATTTTTCAAAACTAGTATAATTTACTTATTTTAAGATTCTTTAAAATTTTGATTTTTGGAGCATCAAAATATTTTTCTGCGAAGTTCCTCAAAGCGTCATACGAAGGAAGGAGAAACAACAAAATGTTGAAGCAGGTAGAACAATAGATGGGCAATGTTATAATGAAAACCTCTTTTATGAATTAACAAATAAAACAAATTTCTCAAGAAGGTCCCCCAGAATCCTCTTCAGAAATTTCCTTGAAATCTATCCTTCCATGACTGCTGATTTTCTAGAATGCTTCTAGAAATCCTCAAGAAATTCCATCCTCATATCACACAAAAATTCAAACCAAAAATATGGATTCTTTCAATTAATGGTAAAATTATTTCTAATAAAGTGTTTTAAGGAAGATCAATACAAATTTCTTCATGCATATCTTAATAAATCTTTTTCGCTTCCCAGCTATTTTGCCACACGTTTCTTTACAAATTCCATTACCTCTGTGCTAATTTCGCAAGCTAAAGTTTTCTTGGGTGTTTTTAACAAACTTCCTCGGAAGATTCGAAGGCAAGAGTCATTTCAAAAACAATTTTCTTTCCAATTCTTGAACAATCCGGGGATTAGAAACAAAATTTCTAGGAAAAAATATAGCAAAATTTATGACGCAATTTGTGAAGTATTTTGGAAGTATTTCTTTAGGGTTTTTGATGAACTTCGCGGAAGAATTTGGGAAAACTTTTTTCACTAAAATTCACCGAAGAATTTCCAATAGAACTTTCAGCGAAATATCTCTGTATTAGATTTGACAGAATAAATGAAGTTGGAGAAATTACGGGGGAAAACTTAACTTTTGATAGATTATGTGATATTTTTAAGGTAAATCCGGGAACATTTTCCGGAATCAATTTTTTAATAAAAAGTAGACTTAGAAGGAATGGATTCGAGGAGGAATTCGCTGTAAAGTATTTACAAGTCCTGCTAAATTATTTGACTAATTTCCAAAAGATTTGCAAAAGTACTGAAGCCACCCTCAATTATTCCTTGAGAAATTTGATAAAACTAAAAATCTTTACTTCCGCATTCATACAACTTTCAAGTTCGCGCTCCTCGTCGGTTGTGAGGACAGGGTAAGCTCCGCGAAGCGCTTTCCCTGAACACTCTGGGCTGCGACGCAAGTGAATCGTCCTCTTCGGCACTCCATAGACTTTAGCGGCTTCTCCTAATGTACATTACCTTCGACATTACAGCATCAATCGCGAGATAATATCATCGCGAGTTAATAAAATAATTTCAATCATAATGTAAACAAACAAACGGTGATGGCATTGATGCCATAGTGAAGATAGTGAAATTCGCAAAAGATTCAGGATATAGCCAGGGATGCAATTAATTATACTTTACTGAATTGCGTTTTTCATCATTGCAACAGACACCATTAAAGGATTTTTTTTAATAATAATTATTCAACAGATATTCAAAGCAATAAACAATACTATATTGTGTAATGCAACATTCCATTTCAATAAAGGTGTTAGCTACGAAAATAAAAAAAAATCTGGCAATACTGTTGATGAAACCAAGATTGTCATGTTATGCTAGTGTTCAACAGATGGGAAATGTACGTGAAACGAAAGAGCAAATGAAAATGTTTTTATGTAATTGATAGGTACGAGTAAATTGTACGGATGTTAAGAAAATAACTAAAGTAGACTTTGACTGATATCGTGAATAGGTGCTTAACCCAATATACGTAGTATGTTTTACTACACAGCTTATTTCATAGCAGTCCCAGCTTAAGTTTTTTTTCTAAGTAAATTGAAATTTTCGTTTCACCTATCGATAAAAAAATTCAATAAATATTTCATTTGAGAAATTAATGTGCTTATTAAATTAATTGTGTCCAATAGTACAGATAACTTACAAAATAAAATGTATAATTTATTGAAACTGTTTGAAAATGGTTTAATTTGCTGTTTTAAAATGGTTTCTACAGATCGTTCAATATTTGGGTAGCGTTCAACAATTAGCGAATTACCCTAATAGGTTCTCTTTGAAAAACATAGTTAATACAATAAATTTATTCATGCGAAAAAATGAATTAAAACTAAAGAGAGCTGGAATAAAACACTAGAGTCGATTTTGTAACATTTTTTTCACACTAGGTTAAATTTCTGCCAACATTTGAAAAAAAACTTGGCCATACCGAAATTCCTTGAAAGTTAAGCCTTATTTTTCGACAAAAATTCCAGATTTGTATTGTCTGAGATATTCGTTCAGTAATTTTGTCTATTTTTTAATATTTTTTATACGAAATTATACGAGTTGAAGTTAATGTATGGATTTTTCTAGTGAATTCCCATAAGGGAAATCATCATCACCACACACTTCCAGCAGGATATCCTACAAAAACATGAGACATTAAAAAGCAGTGAATATGTTGCTTTATACTGAAACTGCAATATTTGGATTATTCAGAAAAAAAAAAACAATTTTTTGGAATCAAACATCCGCTTTTCTGTACCACGGAATTTTTTGGAATAGAGATGTCGAAAAATTGCGCTTATCGCATACAACAAGAAGCTAGTTCTAACGATCGACAGTCGGACGGTTAAGCCAAAGGCACATTAGTTAAGCTTTCGGTTGTCACGCGATTAACCGAAATCAGAATCACCCCGCTGATGATGTATCAGACAAGCGAGGTTTTCTAACTATGGTTTTGTACAACATGAAATAACGTAACTACTGTAGAAATTTTTGTCAATAACAAGAGTCATGTACATTGATTAGGAAGATTTTGCTTCATGTTAAATTGTTTTTTTTTATTATCATCATAAATTCCGGGGGGGGGGGGGGGCTGGACGATTCAGGAGGGGGCCAGGCCCCCCCGGACCCCCCTGGCCCCCCGGACCCCCCTGGCCCCCAAACTTTTCCTCGAATGAGATGTTGGTTTGGTCTGTAGCTGATAGTAGCCGAAGGTAAATTTTTTGGCGAGGGAGGATCTTTCCCAGGTTTATTGATGGGAATGACTTAAGCTGACTTCCACAACGAAGGCAAGTAGCTGAGTCGAAAGCACTGATTGAAAATTAGTGCCAGACGTTCAAAAAAGTGGTGACTCATTTGTTTGAGTTTCAAGTTCAAACTTTTGTCGAAACCTGGGGCCTTCATATTCTTGGAATCTATATAAATAAAAATGGAGTGGTGTTCGTATGTCACGAAATGGCTTCCGAACGGGTCAACCGATTTGAATGATTATTTTTCCGTTTTGTTCGTCAAGTGTTCCGACGTGTTTGTGTGTATAAAAATCCCAGGATATTCACCGGGAAAGTCGGAAAAACGAACGTGAACGGAACTGTCATTTTGTATGGGACGATCCATAGCGTTTCTGAACAGCCTACTTGATGGCAAGACGAAGCTTGCCGGGCCAACTAGTTTTGAATAAAAGCCGACAGTTCGTCAGCTGTTATCACCAACTCCTCCGAGAAGTACCGTAAAATCGGGTGTAATTGATCAGAAGGGTGAAATTGATCATCGTATCACACGATTTTATTTATTCGTAATGGAGCACAAATATCAATGTAAGCTGCAGTAAGTGAACGTTGTTTGTCGTAACTATTGTCGAATTGTGTGTTGTGAAGTTTTTTGCGTTAGAGAATGTTTATTACTATGAAAATAATGTAAAATTTCAAAATCATGCACGGTGAAGTATTGACAAACACCTATGAACTTCTATTTCTAAGCAAGGATTTGAGCATGGTATAAACCTGAAAGTTTGTGAGGATGCTTGAGATATATCCCCAAACCAGATTTCATTACCAAAACTCGTACCAATTAGCTCAAATGGTTGAAATAATTCAATTTCTGTTAGATATCATTGAATTCCTTAGGAAATTGCATACATTTAGGCGGTGGTAGGTCATTTGGTATAAAGTCGTTTGGCATAAAGCCGTTTGGCATAAAGTCGTTTGGCATAATGGTCATTTGGCATAAAGTCGTTTGGCATAATGGTTGTTTGGCATAATGGTCGTTTGGCATAAAAGTCGTTTGGCATAATGAGTCTGAAACCAAGAATTTCTCAATTTTCGTTTTTACGTTTCTATTCAATCTTTCTGATGACACAAGGCTTGTTTTGAAGTCAATTGATACAAAATGGCACTCTATCCAACAATAATTCGCTCTTAAATAAATTTAAGCACATTAGGAAAGTTATTTTTAATAGTATTTTATTATTTATCCAGAAATTACCCTTCTTTTATATATTAATTCTTCTTTTGAGTTTCGCTATTGGAACAAATTTTTGCACTGAAGATTTTTATATATTTAGCACAAATTTACCCTTCTATTAATTGTTCTATTTCTTTTCCTAAATATGCTGTAACCATTATTATAGGTATGAAAACTGTTGAATTTAAATTTCAATAAATTTTTCCTTCTTTTATGCATAGGCTGTTCTTTGGAGCTATATTTTTTAAGTATTTTTGTATAGAACTGACAAAAGGGCGGCAATCGATAACATTGATCTGCTCAAATTATCAGCGAAAAGAGAAATCGATTACTGCAGTTACTTTGATGGGTTGTGCTCCTTTTCCCCGAATGTCGTTTCCCCATATGCCATTTCCCGAATATCCCGTTTCCTCGACTAGCCCACTCCCCCGGAAAATTTTTAGCACCCATAATTGTCGTTACTATATACATTTCAGGGGGGTGAACGAACTGACCATCTAATATGCACCCTTCTTTATTTAATTGGCGGTTCTTTCGAGTTTTACCGTCTTCAGCATTTTTGCCAACATGTGTATAGACGAGAATGACAGAATACTTCCTTCTTTTGACTGTTTATCGTTCTTTCTCGTCACCACTTTTCGGGGGAACCCGTCATTGCCGCAATAATTGTTGGCGTCAATTCTTGTATTGGTTTAATTGTTATTTTTGCCTTCTTTTAAAAATAGGCTGTTCTTTATGTTAATACTGTTATAAATTTTATTATTTAGTAAAGCTAATTGTGAACCATTTTTATTATCAATTCTTGCCAGATGTGTTGTTAGAATTATAATTATTTCAGAACCTGCCAATATTTAATATATACTTTTTTTTGGGGCAAACGCGTGATCTCCTTACGAGATATGCTGGAAAATATATTATTTCAATCACAAATTTTCCCTTTTCTCGATAATAGACGGTGTTTTTGATGACTTTTTTATATCCCTTTCGGGACGGACCACATTTGAGTGATTATTTCAAAATTTACCTTATAAACTCATCATCTCGTAGAACAAAACTTTCTTTATTTTGGCTATTCTAACAATCCACGACTTTTTAAGGGTCAAATTCAGACCAGCACAATTGTGCTGGTCCGTCCCCAAGGCGGTCGATGTTCGAAAAAAAAATATTTATTTTTGTATTTTTAAAAAATTGTTCCAGTCATGCCTTTTTGAAAAATTTTGGTCCCGTATTTTTTTTATTTCGTCATTTGGGTGCTCTTTCGTGAGATAGGGTGACCCAAAAATTCAGAAATATATTTGTTTTAAATACTTTAAAATAAAAAAAAATATATGTATATTTTAATTAATGATTTTTTTTTATAATAGGATCAAAAACAATGTACGAGGGATAAAAACACTTCATATTACAGTTGCCTCTCCACATCTCGATGTCGAAGGGACCATCGAGATAGGGAGAGATCGAGACATAGAACATATTTTTAATGAATACTAGATTGAAAACCGATCCGTTGTTAGGAAAATAGGAATAGATGATTTGCCGTAGGCTGGTTCGTCTCTAAAATAGGAATAATAATAAACAAGCAGACGTCATTTCATGCTCGTTGATGTTTTTCAATCACGAAAATTTGGTCTAGTATCCTTTGATAAAGTGCTTATCGACATACGGAGAGAAAATCGGGAACGAAAAGTCAACAAAACTACATCGAGATATGGAGATATCGAGATAAGGAGGATATCGAGATATGGAGAGCAAATTTATATGCAGAATGAAGGGACCGAGAAAATCATCGACATAAAGAGATATATCGAGATGTAGAACATCGAGATGTGGAGAGTCGACTGTATCTCTAAGATTCAAAGCAGTAGGTGACGATGACGTTTATCGCTTTAATTCAAGAACTAGTCTACGTCATAGAAAAATGGGTAAACATACATGTGTGAATAACTTGAAAATTAATTGTCTCAACCAAACCATCTTGGTTTTGCTATGTTTTTTTATATCCTCAAAAATTATATAAGATTTTTTTCTCGAAAATAATTTATGGAATAAAAATCAAAATTGAAAAAAATAATAAACCTTCGAATACTTTAGTGGAATACCTATAAATAAATTAAAACCGAATTCAGCACTGTACCATTTCACTCCACTAGAGTTTGTAGAGTTAATTTTTTAGAGACCACCTCCTACCTCTTTCGCTCACTTTACCTAACATATACACTATCACTTTTGAAATCACATAGTCCTCCTTCAAATGATACTTAAACGATTTTTTTTGTAAAGGTTGGTAACATGGAACTGATAAATTTTCAATTACTGGAATCATTCATTTTATTCCTAGAATTTAAATGGAAACATCAAAACATTCAGTCTGCGTAAGAAGCTTCCCTAAAAATTCATGTAAATTTACGTAATATGTGCTCGACAGCTTGGACGTTAATAAACAAGAATGACGCATTTTTAAGCGCAAATAATTACCATCAAATTTATTTTTCTTCTTTCTGACGTAACACAAGCCTGCTTCTCAACTTCGCATGAGCACTTCCACAGTTATTAACTGACAGCTCTCTTTTTCAATCTACCAATTTTGCATGTGAATATCGTGTGACAGGTACGATCATACTCTACGCTCAGGGAAGTCGAGAAAATTTCCTTTACGAAAAGATTTTGGACCAGCTGGACTCTAACGTACGACCCTCAGCATGGTCTTGCTGAGTATTTGCACGTTTACCGTTATGGCTATCTGGCCCATAATATCAAATTTACTTTGTTTTATTTTTACATAGAGTATTTTGCTTAAAATTATTGAATTTACGTCATTATATTATAATATTATAGTTAGAAAAAAACTTAGACAGATAACTTACATATTACAGGGTATTGTCAAATTCAGGTCATTAAGGTGATCATAGAACGAAGCCACGCCTCAAAATTTCAAGAGCGCAAGACTAGAGAACCAAACAGCGCTCCACGCTGAAAATTTATCCCATTGGTCACCACCAGCAAGCAAGCAGTTGAATTGATTTTCAAAGCGAACTCTTGTCAGATATTCCAGTCTAGTGCACTTGAAAATTCACAGTTTGGCTTCATTTTATAATCACCTTAACCATACTAAAGCATGAATTTGCTTTTTGAAATTGTTACATATATTCCAGCTTTTTGAAAAATTACAGAAAACAATCAAATTTTGTTTCGAATGTATTTAAATATTTGGAAACTATCAAATTTGAAAATAAATCACTGAAAATCCATAAGACAGATGCGATCAGCAGGCTTTTTGGTTTGCCATGAGTTTTTAAAGTTTCGCAAACGGTGTGCTCATTAGAGTACAAATGAAAATGTAAATCTCTGGCCATACTCGTAAGTTTTGTTTTCCCTTCCGTTTCGATTGCATGGGCACTTTCAGCTGTCAACCCTACCGTGCAAAGTTTCCTGGAAAGCATTATGTACGATTATGATTTTTGAAAGAAGCATCACACGAATCAACAGACTAGTAAGCAACGCCAAATGACACAGTCGTAATACGTTCATGACGAAAAAAAATACTGTAGCGGGAATTGAACCTACACTTCTTTGATCGATACAGCTAGTTACTTTGCACGGCAATGAAGTCCAGATTTTAATTTTTAATATATCAGTCTCAAAATTCAAGATTTGTAAAATATATTTTTTAAGGTAAAAGAAACGAAGCGATAGGCGAATTGGGGGTAAAATGAACACCATAAGCAATTTTCGTGTTTTCTTACTTATGAAGCTGTCAGATTCGTTTTAAGTTGCTCGAAATTGAAGAAGGATGTTTATGTCATGTCTTCTTGGCATTAACGTCCCCACTGGGACAGAGCCGGCTACTCAGCTTAGTGTTCTTATGACCACTTCCACAGTTATTAACTGAGAGCTTTCTTTGCCAAAGTTGCCATTTTCGCATTCGTATATCGTGTGGCAGGCACGATGATACTACACACTTAGATTAAATTACTGGGGTCGGTAAAATTTTACTGGGTTTTGGAACTACCGAAAAAGTCAGAAAAATGAAAACTGTCGCCACGCATAATTGAAAAGCAAATTTCACCATGTTTTATGTTTTATGGATATATGATATAAAAAGAAAGCTCTCTGCAAAATTTCAGTAAAAAATCTCTGTTTTTCGATTTCTGACATTTATTTTAAGTTAACTGACTTTTTCGGTAGTTCCAAAACCCAGTTATTTTTACCGAACAGATTGAGTGTGTATATGCCCAGGGAAGTCAAGGAAATTTCCATTACGAAAAAATCCTGGACCGACCGGGAATCGAACCCAGACACCTTCAGCATGGCTTTGCTTTGTAGCCGCGGACTCTAACCACTCGGCTGAGGAAGGCCCCTAATGACATGTAACGAATTGAAAAATAATGTGAGGGAAATAGAATTTTATCAACATTATTATAATATTGAAAATTTCTCTCCATAGCGTCAATGTTTCAAACATGTAGGTAAAATAAACTTGCACCGGGGGTAATATGAACGTATGTATATTTGGGGGTTAAATGAACATGTAATGGGGGTAATATGAACATGCAGTGGGGGTAAAATGAGCATCATTCAAATTGAACGGGTTGCGGCATGATTTTCGAAATCTGGTACATGATTATTACAGATTTCTCAGACATTCTACAATCGATGGAAAGTATAGCCGCAACCATTTAAATGGCTGTCCTTGTATGTCTTTGTATTTTTCTCGGGTGTACTCTTGACATCTGGAATAAAATCCGGTAGTATACGCCCTGCCTCGGTGCTCATATTACCCTAAGGTGTCCAAACGTCCAATTTTCAACATGAGATTACAGCGTCGAATTTAATTCTTTGACTGAATAGAGCATTTAGATTATGACTTAGGCTAGAAATGAGTGTAGAATACACATCTTATACAAATAATGTTCGATTGGCAACTAGGTCTGACGGGGTATCCCGCGTTTTGCGTTTTTCAAAAAAGTCGAAATTTAGCGTGACATAATTTGTGTACCATCCCTTAGTAGTTTAGTTGAGTATTTTAAAGTACTGCAAAAGTTTAAAGTTTCCCAGTTTAAAACGCATTTCGTTCATCGACATCATAAACAACATTTTTGCGAGTAATTCCAGCATGGGCTGCATACATCAATAGTATGCCATTTTAAAGACTCTGTAGTTCAGAAGCAAATAGTAAGTAAAGGTTTTTAGCTCCAGTTGTCTAACTTCATAAATATTACAGCAGATATTGAACATGCATGCATTGTAGAACACCAAAATGGATTATCGTTTCAACATGATATTGACAGATTATCAAAACAAGGGGACATTCAAATATTACGTCCATTGTTTTTAAGTCTATTTAAATCCTTCCTATGCTCACTATCACGTTTTTTTTTCAAGCCCCTAGTACGTGCACTATCACACTTTCGTGCACCTCCATTCCCCTAAATGATTGACGTAATTTTTGAACGTTCCCCAAACATTTTACTGTTTCTCAATGTTTAAGAATATAGGAGATTTAAGACACTAAATGTGATTTCCAATCTATTTCAGGTATGGACTTATAAAAAAAAGTTTGAAACCAAAGCTATGAGTTTCTGTTACATAGTTTTTGTACGGTACATATTTTTTATGATTCGTATTTAATCACTCATTCATGTTTTAATGCAATACTATGCACTGTTGTGGACATTGGAACCAGATTCAGCCGCTTAACTTGATCAAAATACTGAAAATGAAAATTGGTAGTCCACAACGAACATCGACCGGGTAAGTGCCGGCACCAGCACAATTGTGCTGGTCCCACTTTGTCCCTCCAGAAATCTTTGCTGTGTGAATCAATTCTCATTTGGTCTTCACCTGAGACGAGACTCGCGAAGACGGTCTTCTTTTTCTGTGATTGCTGAGTTTTTTTCTTCTTCCACTTTGTGTTTATACCAATTATGCGCAAGCTGTTCAAATCCTCACATGAACCTCTCAGCAAAAAATGATTGAGTTTGCATCACATCGAATCATAAATAGCCGTTTGAGTGAAATTTCATGCCAGAAAACATAGCAGACATTAGAAATAATTAATCTTCTGCTAAGATTTATCAGCAACTTTGGAAAAAACTGCTCCGCTGCCTGAGGTTTTTAATAACAGTTTACTTTGAACACAATACTTTTCACTTTTTCAGCCATAAAAACGGTGGGCTGCATTTGACGTTTCGTGAGAGGGGAATCTGGGCTGCATATGACGTTGATATTTTTCCTCTTCGCGAGTCTCTCTCAGGTCTTCACCATTTCAAACAATGACTCTTTCACTCTCGATTCGTATCTGTGCATACCTAGAAAAAACGAATAGTTGAAAAGTTGCGACAGATAAAACTTTTTCAATTCTTACGATGTTTGTTTACATTTTGTTTACCCTGAGCTGGTGTTTTCTAAACACGATGTAAACAAAAGCTTTTGTGCTTGATTACAAGTATCAATAATAATTCAATAATCGAATTCAAAAAAGTTTAGTAAAATAATGATTTATTGGCTAAAAGAATCATTCAATGTCATGGGTGCCGAACAGCACAATTGTGCTGGTTCGTCCCGAAAGGGATATTGAACCGTTGAAAAGTTTTGCCACAAATATTTGCTTTTAAAGATGTGTTGTTCATTTGAGCTGTGCTGTGAAAAGATTTATTTCTGCGTTAGAGTCTGAAACATTTTGAACGAAAAATAATCTGCTCTCGTATAAAAGCTATTTTTGCATTAAGCCGCATTAATAGATCTTTTGATTAGAGCTTTTGATAGTTTGCAAAAAAAAAAATCATTCCTTTATCAAGTAATTTTCAGCGAGTGTTACGTCCAAACTGGGACAAAGCTTGATATGCAGCGAAACATTCTATGAGCGTTCCCTTGATGAACAACTGCGAACTGTCCTTGCCAATTTACTGTTTTCAAATATGTATATCGCAACAAGCTCAAGGGTACTCTATGTTCTGAGATGTAGAGACCCGTCACGAATGTCACAACATTTTTTGAAATTCATAGCTCGGATAATCTCTGAACGACGCTTGTTTAGAACCTACCAATTTTTTTTGCTGTGGGCTCGGTGGTGTTGATCTCGGTAAAAGCTTAAAAAATGCCGATATTTATTTCAAGTCAATATTTATGCCAAACGGCCATTATGCCAAACGACTTTATGCCAAACGGGGTACAATCCATTTAGGCGTTTTCCGCGTAATTCTTGAAATTTAACTATTCGTTATTTATATAAATATTGCATTGTTAAGAATTTGACAAGCATATTCGGATTCAGGGAGCTCAAATTTATCATGTAGAGTTGTTTTGAAAACTAACAATAATGGCATTGACAAGTGATCAATTTCACCCCGAAATGAGAACCCCTGATTTTTTATTTCAGATATTTTTTGTTAACATAAAATGACGTTTGTTATAAAATTTCGATACATGAGTCGATGAGGCTCAGCTTCGTGCTTGTTTTCCTGCATTTAGTTGTTTTGGTTTATTAACATTATAGAAAACAGACTAGAAAAAACGTGAAAAATGATCAATTTCACCCGAAATTACGGTATGTATTGTCTGATGTAAGCATGCTGTATGCTCGGCTACTGGGGACTTACTATATTTTGTCTAAGATATTGCAAGCTGACGAAATGCCGGCCTATCTCAGCAGCCTTCAGGGGTTACTAAGCAATCCACAGAGCCACTGTCGTCTGATGGGATCAACGGCAGAATGGGCCTAGGTCTGGTTTTCAAGATCTTTGTGAGCTTCCAGAACGGCTTGGCACAATATGGAAGAGCGCAGATCTTATTAAAGAAATTGTTGTTGTTGAGGTCCACCACTCTGGGCTTGATTATTTTAGTCATGCGATTGCATTCCCTTTTTTTTACGACGGTAGACTAGTGCGTTGGTACTGCCTTCGGGAGTTATTTCGTAAACTATTCAAATCTTTGGTAATTAAACAGTGGGATTCCGTTTTTTTGGCATGCTCCATTTTTGGCAACCCCCGATTTTGGCAACAAAATGGATCCGTTTTTGGCAACATTTTTGAATACCATTAAAATGTATATTTGTTTGTAAATATTATCATATCTGTTGCTTCAGATATTTGAATAGCAGGTCAACTACCCATTACATTCCAGAGCTCCATTTTCGCGGATATTCCCCCAAATCTTCAACTACTAAGAGCTCCAGTACGCGCTTATTGACTTCGAGATGGTAATTGGTAATGCATTCTCAATGACGTTCCATGAGGCCATTATTCTCCACCATTATCTTAATTAAAGACCAATCTCTTTTTTTGGCATTCATAATGAGTGACCAGCCCACTTGAGTCTGCCAGAAGGTGATAAACTAAAAAAAAAATCCAGAATTTGAACAGCTTGTTTGAACTAAGCACATGATTTTTCTGCGTCAACTATTCAGAGCTACGTTCTCTCTTTGTTCAAGATTTTTTAAGACGTTAGATTTATTAATTTACGATCCGGAATTCTATACAAGATTTTTAATCAAGGTTATGGGTTTCAACATAATTAAAATTTTTATAAAGAGCTGGGTCTATGAGTTGTCTGGAGAATGCTTAGGGGATTCTTGGTTCTTAGAGGACTTCTCAGAAGTTTTAACGGGATCTTGAGAATATTTGCATATTCCTAACGGACACTGAGGGTTCCTTGTGCGATCCTGAGAATGTGTAACTGGTCATTGGGGATTATGTCCAAAATCAGATGATTCACAATAAACTCTTAAGATTTCAAGAGTATCCTGTAAATTCATAGCAGGTAATGTGAATTTCTAGTAGTATTGTGAGTATTTCTGGGGAAATCTTGGGGATTTTTAAAAGGTTTCCAAATGAATGTGAGGAGTACAAGGAGTAGCCTAATAATAATAAACTTTTGAAAATTTTCATCGGTGGCTTGAGAGTTTTCAGCAATGTCGCAGCGGAGTCCCAAGATGTTAATTCCTATCAATAACCTTAGCGAGATCCAGGGAATTCCAAGAAATATGCTTCAGATTCCTAGCGTTTTTCTGTAGATTCCATACGAGCAACTAAAGATTTCTATCAGGCTCTTGAGGTTTCATTGCAGGATACTGTAGATTTCCGTTGATTTTATAAGGTAGGTGTACAACATGATTGTGCTACTTTTCTCCTAATGTCATTTCCCCGAAAGACCCGTTTCCCCTAAAAGTGATGCAGTTCACAGAGGTACAAGAATAGTTTTTAGTGACAGGGTGCTGAACTAGACAGACCGATAAACAATCAAAAGAAGGAGATATTTGATCGTTCTAGACTAAACACATATCGCCAAAAATGCTGAGGACAGTAAAACTCGAAAGAATCACCAATCAAATATAAAAGCGTGTATATCCGATGACCGGTTTGTCCACCACATTAAAATGCAACAAATAGTGACAATTATGAACACTAAAAACTTTTCTGGAAACTGGGCGTAAAACACATATCAAGCTCAATTGAAACTCATTTCAACTAAAAATTATAAGAAGTTTTTTTGTGTATTCTACACAGTTACGACTCGTCGATCATGAGATGTAGTTGCTTATGTTTGCTATTTTTGACTGCATTCAATCATTTATTATGAAATGCTTTACTTTATCAGAAACATTAACTAAAGGAGCAAATTTTAACCTACTAAAATATGGTCAAATATTATGCTGAATCCTAGAAGTTAAACTGATTTTTCATCAACTACCGAAAAGCTAAACATTGCATATAATTTGCAATTGGATTAGATGGACAAATTGATGTGAAGATTTGCGAAAAAGTTACACGTCTTCTCAGTGAGAATCGAACTTACGACTCCCCGATCTCTAGTTGGGGCGCGTGACCACTACGCCATGAGAGGACTCATGAACGCAGAAGTTAACCTGAATTCGATTTCAGCTCAATAATCACGTGGTCCTTTTTCGCAAAGTGCACCTCTTTCGGAAGAATTAGATGCCCATCCAAACACAACGCTTTCTATATATATCCAATGCCTATCCCGAGAGCGCATTGTTTTTCAGGTATAGGAACAGCACACTACACTAGCCAGCAACTGCGCTGGCTGAGGTTTCTATTGTGTGGGCTTCCAATGTTAATAAATTTTAAAAAAAATCTCATGTTGTTGTGTAACACCCAGCGTTTTTGTTTTGTAATAACGTCTTTGTAAGAATGCTGTAATAAATTTTATTTTTTTCGTATTATTCCACAGTTTTAATAAAATGCCCAGTTTTGAATAAAGGTCACTTATGCGATTATTGATTTAAATGGCCCACCCATACAAAAAGAATATAAAAAGCTTCTAAAAATCATTGAACGCGTTGTGGGATAAAAAGTATGTAGAACGTTTGCCAGAATAACCATTACGGGGCTATGGATTCGTAATACAATCCTACGAACTGCTTCGAAGTGAACCGTTCCGAAGTCTCGATGCCATATGGGCCATAAGGATGATGTAATAATATTTCAATGATGTTTTCAAATCCAATTGATGAAAAATAAAATTTAAAATATTGGTTTCGATTTTGGCACGGTTCCGTTTTTGGCAACTGAAAATTTCGACTTGCCAAAAACGGAATCCCACTGTATATATCGTTAGGGTGTTACTCACCTGACGGATTGAAGGTACGTGTTGCTCCCTAGCTAGAGAGACCGCTTCCTCAATCGATTGTAGCTGCCGATCGATGTCTTCAGTGGTCTCAGGGAACGTCCTGTAGTCGACGCTGGTGTTGACTGTCTGCTGGAATCGAGCTCCTAATGCCATCAGTTGCGTGATATTATTCACGTTCGTGATGAACAAATTCAGCGTCGCATGGCCCCAGACCATGTCAGCCGGGTTGGACTGTCCGGGCCTAGGATACTGAAGTGCTCCTCTTGGGCATCGTCGCTCCAGATGGTGCCATTCAAAATGGAGTGGGAATTGCCCCAGGCTTGAAGTGAGATAAATATGCCACAATCATCGATGGCGCGTACAAATTTTAAGTCAAAATTTGAAATAAAAACTTGCTTTTGATTTTTTTGGGTGAATATGTTTGAACCGTATTTTGATTCATTCCTTGCATTGTTCAAGGGCATTGTTCGACCTTAAAGGCCCAAACGCAATGATAGCGGAACGGCAACGGAAAACGGAACCGGTTCGCCCGCGTGAATCTTCCTTTCCGTTGCCGTTCCGCTATCATTGCGTTTGGGCCTTAAACCTTTTTACACCTATAATGTTCGATATAAAAGGTCAGGCTCTACCATGAAACAGCATAAACATTCGTCATTTTCAGTTGCGTGTTGGAAGCATTTTGGAACATAATCGA
Organism: Aedes aegypti; assembly: GCF_002204515.2. Classification (NCBI taxonomy): domain Eukaryota; kingdom Metazoa; phylum Arthropoda; class Insecta; order Diptera; family Culicidae; genus Aedes; species Aedes aegypti. Next base: position 4,749,532 of record NC_035107.1, read on the forward strand.
TCACATACAAATCACTGTCTGCCGCAATTGAAATCGTAGCTAGGTATATACCACCAATTAAGTACCACATTCTATTTGCGTAACATCATTGTACCTAGCTTCATTCACATTTAGGTTTACTTTCCACCTCAGTATTGAGTCACATAAACACATTCGACGGCTTAGTTTTCCTCATTAAACATTAATCCGGGTCGCGTGTTGAGTTGTAGACCATTATTGGGTGAAGGTTAAGTGCCGTTGCTGTTGAAGGTGCCCATTTCATGACAGTGCACTATGGTCCAGGAATCAGTTTTACGCGGAAAGATGCATTTCGAGCTTCAGAATGAAACATTAGACAAAAACGGTCTTCTACAAAGTTGTTTGTATTAGTTGAGCCCTTTGTTTGGTTTAATTGAAAAATAGGGTGGACCACATTTTCATAGAAATGATTAAACTAACTTTCTTATTTGTAGAAATTATATTATACATGCTTCAGCAAAGTTGTAGACCATTCAATTTCAAGCAACTTTGCCAAAAAAAGTTTTTTTGTATCTCTTAAATTAACCGATTTAGAGCTTTTTTCCTACGGTGACATAGGGTGGTCCGAACAAAACTGGTTTTCTGACTCTAGAGTTTTCAATTCAAGTTTCTCATCAAAGTAGTCTATGAAACACTTTTAGAGCTTTGAAAAATGCGTAATTTGGTGAGTGAAGAAACTCGCTATCTCCTTCCGTTTAGGAGTTATTGTTGTTTTTCTCTCAAAAACATGCCTACTTTGATTGTGAATTTCTCTGATTGGGGCAAACATAAAAAATATCTTTTTACGGCGTTCAAAAGACAAAATAAAATTGTATATTATATCAAAAAATTACAGATGTGTTATTTTTGTAACTCTAATAAAACGTCTTGAAAGTCAAACATTTTTTATCACAAAAACTTTAATAACTTTTGAACTAAAATAGATATAAACAATCTTTTTGCATGAAAATTTGCGTTTTGTTAAGTTCTAAAAGTCGTTCATAGACGACTTTGACGAGAAAATAATATTAAAAAAACTAGAGTTAAAAAACTTATTTTTGTTGGACCACCCTGCGATGATTAGGAAAAAATGCTCTAGATTGGTCAAATTTTGAGCTACAAAAAAACTTTTTTTGGCAAAGTTGATCAAAATTTCAAGTTCTACCGCTTTGTTTAAGAGCATATACCAGTATTTTTGCAAATAAAAAAGATGATTATATGATATGTGTGATATTGTGGACCACCCTAGTTTCAAATGACACAGTATGAAAGCTTACATTTTAAGAAACAATTTTGTAGAATATCATTTTTGTCTAAAAATTCATGTTCATGCTCAAAATGCAAAATAATAAAGTAATACATACTATGAAAATCTTAAAAATAGTTTTAGAGCCCTATCTTTCTTATTTCAGATTTCTCGTCAAAGCGGTCAATAAACGACTTTAAGAACTTAACAAAACGCAAATTTTCATGCAAAAATATTGATGATATCTATTTTAGTTCAAAAGTTATTAAAGTTTTTCTGCTCAAAATCCTTTGTTTTTCAAGACATTTTATTAGAGTTACAAAAATAACACATCTGTAATTTTTTGATATAATATACAATTTTATTTTGTCTTTTGAATGTCGTCAAAAGATATTTTTTATGTTTGCCCCAATCAGAGAAATTCACAATCAAAGTAGGCATGTTTTTGAGAGAAAAACAACAATAACTCCCAAACGGAAGAAGATAGCGAGTTTCTTCACTCACCAAATTACGCATTTTTTAAAGCTCTAAAAGTGTTTCATAGACTACTTTGATGAGAAATTTGAATTGAAAACTCTAGAGTCAGAAAACCAGTTTTGTTCGGACCACCCTATGTCACTGCAGGAAATAAGCTCTAAATCGGTCAATTTAAGAGATACAAGAAAACTTTTTTTGACAAAGTTGCTTGAAATTGAATGGTCTACAACTTTGCTGAAGCATGTATAATATAATTTCTACAAATAATAAAGTTAATTACACAATTTCTATGAAAATGTGGTCCACCCTAATTTTCAATAACACCAAACAAAGGGCTCAACTAATACAAACAACTTTGTAGAAGACCGTTTTTGTCTAATGTTTCATTCTAAAGCTCAAAATGCATCTTTCCGCGTAAAACTGATTCCTGGACCACTGTGCAGTGACATAAATTAGCCTGTCTAAGATGCCTTTCTGCCTACAACTGCTTCCATATGCATAGCAGAATTTGCAAAAACGTTTTCTAGTAGACAAAGCCTTTCAAGATCACGTGACATCTCCCAATACAGTGGAAAGTATATGCAGACAGTTGAGCCAGTCAATAACTGCTTTCCACAGAAAGTGATGAATATTTGATCATAATGTACCATGCGACATGTCTAATAATAAGGAACTTCAACTCTTCACTCATTCTGAGGACCGATCGTTTCCTCACCAATGCTTCCGTCACATCCGATTCCCGTTGACAGTAGGCGTTGAGAAAACATCTGTTCCGATTACCATACAACCGTGTGAAATCGCATCAGTGCACGCTTCATCCACCGCAGGGCAACCTGAACTAATCCGCTGACGACGGGAAACATCTTGTTGGTTTGGGAGCTTTTCACCACCTCCGCCTTCGGGACCACTCGGACAAAGCCCCGGCCAGATAAGAAATCAATATTTTCGATGTGTACAAAATTATTCTGAATAATTTACGACACACGCCCGCAGCCTGCTTCGATGCGGTCCCTTTCCCAGGAGAAGTCACACAAGGTCTGGTCATGGCCTGCTGGTTGCCTGTGTTCGGTCAACGCTGGAAATAACATTATGGTTTTAGTAAAATCCTGGCCCGGGTTTCGTCCACTTCACCTCGCCGCTTCGGGGTGCATAATTGTGTCCATTCGATGGAACTATATGTATATCAGCAGCAGCAGCAGCAGCAGGACTCGGAATGGAATTGAGCAACAACGTGGAAACAGGTGTTTTCGGTCCCACAGACCGGGACCAGGAAGGCCGATGTTGGTCGTGTTTCGGTCACTCTCGCTCTCTGTCCTCTGCACTGTGAAAGCAAAATTAGTCAAATACGAGTGCCGGACGGAAGAGAAGGTTGGTATTGCGTTCATTTCCAGTAATATTTACATTCTTGTTGACACATGTTTGCCTGGACGCAGATTATGTACGGGTCACGTTCAGATGAAGGCAAACCTAGGACTACTCCTACAATAGTCGTCCTACGATAGTTGAGAACATAGTAATGGTGTCCGACGGCGGTTTTTCAGTATGTGACTTCGAGTCTTTTTTGTTTATTTGACATCTAATTGAAAACATTATTGCAAGCGGACGAAGTGGAAATGTTGTCGTGGTCGTTATGTCGTTGTTGGTTTACGGTTTTCGGATAGCATTCAAAATGTAATTCTAAATGGACAATTCGTTGAATTCAACAGAATATGGTGGCAACAAGCTCGTAATGTACATGCAGCGAAGTGGACTATAAATTCATAATTTTTACCAAATGAAAAATTAAACGATTGTCGCTTTTTGATCACTTAAAGGGCTATTCTCATTGCGCCGTGCCGGGCCGGGGCCGGGACTCATCCGGGGTCCGACCGGGTTATGTTTTGAATTACTTTCTTGTGTATTATATGTGAACGTTCACACCAAAGCTATAGTGCCGTGCCCGGGTTCAAACCGGGAAGTAACCGGGCTGTCAAAATATATCGTCGGCAACGATATTTGAGGCTCTCCGGTGGCTGCACGGCTGGCAGCCAATTCTTTCTCATGTGTGTAGTTGTGATTTCGCTGTGCAATACCAATATGAAGCAAAGGTGTCATATTTGTTTTTATTTATGTTGTCATCGTTAGTGGAAAAAATGAAACGCACCCGAGAAGTATGGTTTCGGAGGTTGTTTTGGTGGTGATTGATTAGTGATAAATTATCTGGGAATTCTCGGAACAATTCCCTGGTGAATAATTATCAATTAATTGAATGCAATCCACCAATTTGAGCAATGATGTCGAAAATTTGTTGAAAATGCGAATGAAAGGAAAGTTTTGAAACCAGCGGCGGGGTCATCAGTTCTGAAAATGGTTTGAATTTCGTTGGACTTTTTGTTGTCTATGATGATGTTTGCAAATATTCTTGAATTGATTAAGACATTGAGGTAAACAGTTTGAAATAATATTTGACTGGGACAGAGACTGCTTTACAGTATAGTGTTACATAAGCACTAGGGCGGGTAATATGAAGAGGCGCAAATTCAAATGTATACAACCAGATCAATGTTTTTTCAGATCCATTTGGGGTCACTACCAACTTTGCAAGACTGTACGAAAATTTGCGCGCATTGAGATTGAAACTTGAATGGATTTTTATATAGACAATGTTTGGAACATATTTAGAAATCAAACTGAGTTATCCATTTATTACGTAAGAGCTATACAACAGGTGGGAACTGAAGAACAATCGAAATTGTTTTACGTTAATAATTAATAGTCCCTTTTGTTTAGAATTTATTACACAAATTCATCCAAAGATCTTCCATCTCTATGAAATTTGCTTCAGTAATTAGGATCCTAGGCTTCCTTAATCATTTCATTCATACAGTTTTTTAAATACTTCTCAGGTTCTTAAATAACTTTTTCAAAATTCTTTCCAGGATTTTTGCCAGGGATTCCCTCAATTATTCAGTATTTCCTGCAAAGGTTGCCATGAAAAAACCTTCAAGAACATCACAAATTCACCTCCAAGGATTATTATAATAATTCCTCCAGGAATCCGAAAATTTCTCCAGGAATTTCTTTATGAAGCTGATCGATTCACTGAAAGCATTCCTTCAAGTATTCATACGGGAGTTCCTTCAGCTTTTTCTTGAGAAATATTTAGAGGAATTCCTGAAGATACTCCTGCAAGAATTCCTTAAGGAAATCCTAGAACTCCTGTTGAACTTCCTGAGGAAACTTTTGGAGGAATTCCTGAAGGATCTCCTTGAGAAATTCCTAGATTAATTCCTCCAGGAGTTCCTTCAGAGATTCTTCCTAGAAGAATTTCTGATAAATCTCATAGACAAATTCCTGAAGGAATTCTTGAACGAATTCCTGCAGGAATTGCTGAAGGATCTCCTGTAAAAATTCAGGCAAGAATTCCTCTAGGAGCTCTTTCAGGAATTCCTACATGTGTTTCTTCAAAGATTCTTCCTGGCGGAATTCCTGAAGGATCTCCTGGAGATATTCCTGAAGGAACCCCTGGAGGAATCGCCTAAAAAACTACTGCACGAGTTCCTAAAAGAATTTAAAAGAAACTCATGACTGAACTCCTGGAGGAATTCCTGAAAGATCTCCTGGAGAAATTCCTGAAGGATTTCCTGAAGTAATTGCTGAAAGAATTTCTGAAGGATTTTTTTGGAACTTCTGAAAGAATTTCAAAAGGAACTCCTGGAGGATTTTTCATGAAGAAACTCCTGGAGAAATTCCTGACGGAACTTTTAGAGGAATTTCTGAAGGAACTCCGGGGAGAAATGCTGTACAAACTCGTGGAGGAATTCTCGAAGGAACTCTTGGAAGAATCCCTGAAGGAACTCCAGGAAGAATTCCTTAAAAAGCTCCTGGAGGAATTCCTCCAGGCATTTTTGGATTCCGGAAAGGCATTTTTGGATGAACCCCTCAAAGAGCTTTTGGAGGAATTCCTGAAAGATCTCCTAAAGAAATTACTGAAAGAATTCCTCCAGAATTTCCTTCAGGAATTCCTCCACGTGTTCTCTAAGAGATTCTTCCTAGAGAAATTCTTGAAGAATATTTTGGGGAAATTTCTGAAGAAACTTCTAGAGGAAGTGCTGAAAGAACTCCTGGAGAATTTCCTGAAGGAACTCCAGAAGGAATTCTTGAAGAAACTCCTGGAGGAATTCCTGCAGAAACTCCTAGAGGAATACCTGAAGAAATTCCTGAATAAACTCTTGGAAGAATCCCTGCAGAAATTCCTCCTCCTGATGGAATTCCTCCAGGAGTTCTTTCAGCAATTCTTCCACGTGTTCTTAACGAAATTTTTCCTAGAGGAATTTTTGAAGGATCTCTTGGAGGCGATTCTGAAGCAACTCTTAGAGGAATTCCTAAAAAAAATCTCCTGGAGAAATTCTTGAAGTAGCTACTGGAGGATTTCCTAAATGAGCTCCTGGAGGAATTGTTGAAAGAGCTGCTGGAGGGATTCCTGGAGGATGTTCTGGGCAAATTTCTTAAGGATTTCCCAGAGGAATTGCTGAAAGATCTTCTGGGGGGAATTCTTAAGGAACTCCTGGAAGAATTCCAAAAAGTTCCTGGAGGATTTCCTGAAAAACTCCTTGAGGAATTCTTGACTTGAACTCCTGGAGGAATTTCTGAAGAAACTCCTGGAGGAATACCCGGAAGGAAGGATATTCTGGAGGACTTCCTGACGGTACTCTTGGAAGAAACCCTGAAGAAACTCCTGGAAGAATTTCAGAACTCCCAGACTCCAGGAGGAATTGCTGAAATCAAAAACTCCTGGAGGAATCCTAAATGAACTCTTGGAGAAACTCCTCTTCAGCAATTCCGAAATTCCTAGAGGAATTCCTTTCTTCTTCAGGAAATCATCCAGGAGTTCGTTCAGGAATTCCTCCAGGATCCTTTAGGAATTCCTCCTAGAGTACCTTCATGAATTCTTCCAGGAGTTCCTTCAGGAATTTCACCAGAAGCTCCTTCAGCGATATCTCGATAAGATCCTTCAGAGATTACTCCAGGAATTCAAATAGTAATTCCTCCAGGATCCCGCCATAGATTCTTCTAGGAGTTCCTCCAGGAAATCTACCACAAGTTCCTCTACGAGTTCCTCCAGGGATTTCTCCAATAGTTCCTCGAATCCCCGACGAAATACCAGAAATAACTCTTTAGGAATCTCTAGAGAGGAATCTCTTGAGAAGTGCTGGGGGGAACACCTGGAAATATCCCTGGAAAAACTCCTGGAGGCATCCATGGTGGAGCACTTGCAGGAATTCCTGGGGGAATATTAAGGGATTCCTCCAAGAGCTTCTTCAGGAGTTCCTCCAGAAGTTCCTTCAGTATTGTTGAAGAATTTATCCAGGAATTCCTACAGGAAGTCCTCCAGGAGTTCTTTGAAGTATTCCTCCAAGAATTCCATCAGGAATTTCTCTAGGAGTATCTTCAGGAATTTCTCCAGGATTTCCTTCAGCAATTCCTCCAGGAGTCCCTTCAGCAATTCCTTCAGAAGTTCCAATAGTAATTCCTCATAGAATTCTTGCAGGAAATTCTCCAGGAGTTTCTAGAGAAATTATTCCAGGAGTTCCTTCATGAATTCCTCTAGGAGTTCTTTCAGGAATTTCTCCAGAAGTTCCTTCAGGAAGTCCTCCAGAAAATCTTTCAGGAATGTTTCAAGGGATTCCTTCTAAAGTTCCTTTAGTAAATCCCCATGGCGTTCCTACAGGAGTTCCATCAGAAATTCCTACAGAAGTTCTTACTGGAATTCCTCCAAGAGATCTATCAAAAATTCCTCCTGGAGCTCCTTAAGGAATTTTTCCTGGAGTTTTTTCAGGAATTTCACGAAGGGTTTCGTCAGGAGTTTCTTCAGGAATTCTTGCAGGAGTTTCTTTAGAAACTCCTCCAGGAGTTTCTTCAGGAATTCCACCCGGGGTTTCTTCAGAAATTCCTGCAGGAGTTTCTTGAGGATTTTTTCCAGAAGTTTCTTCAGGAATTCCTTCAAGAGTTCTGTCAGGATTTTCTCTGTCAGGAGTTCCTTCTGGAAGTCCTCCAGAAATTCCTTCAGGAATTTCATCAGTGATTCCCTTAGGAATTCCTCCAGAAGTTCCTTCCTCCACGAAATTTTCCAGGACTTCCTTCAAGAATTCCTCCAAGAGTTCCATCAGAAATTCCCCTAGATGTTTCTTGACGATTTTTTCCAGGAGTTTCTTCAAGAGTTCCACCTGGAATTCCCTCAGAAGTTCCTTCCAGGATTTCCTTCAGCAATTGCTCCAAGAACTCCTTTAGGATTTCCTGCAGGAGTTCATTCAAGAATTCATCCATGGAATCCTTCAAAATGTCCTTTAGTAATTCCCCATGGAATCTCTACAGGAGTTCCATCAGGAATTCCTTCAGGAGATCCATCAGGAATTTCTACAGAAATTTTTACGGGAACTCCTCCAGGAGATCCATCAAAAATTCTTCCTGGAGCTCCTCAAGGAATTTTTGGAGGAGTTTATTCAAGATTTTTTCCAAGGTTTTCGTCAGAAGTTTCTTCAGGAATTCCTCCAAGGGTTTCGTCAGGAGTTTCTTCAGGAATTCTTGCAGGAGTTTCTTCAAGAATTTCTCCAAGGCTTTCGTCAGGAGTTTCATCAGGAATTCTTGCAGGAGTTTCTTCAGAAATTCCTCCAGGAGTTTCTTCAGCAATTCCTCCAAAAGTTTCTTAAGTAATTCTCCATGGAATTCCTCCAGGAGTTCCATCAGGAAATCCATGAGGTTTTTTTTTTAGAAATTTCTCCAGGAGTTCCTTGAAAATTTTTTCCAAAAGTTTCGTCAGGAATTTCTTCAGGAATTCTAACAGGAGTTTCTTCAGATATTTTCCAGGAGTTTCTTCAGACATTCCTCCAGGAGTTTCTTCAAAAATTCCTCAAGGAGTTCCTACGGAAATTCCTCCAGGAGTTCATTCGGGAATTCCTCCAGGAGTTACTTCAAGAATTCCTCCAGGAGTTCTTTCGGAAATTCCTCCAGGAGTTCGTTCGGAAATTCTTCCAGGAATTTCTTCAGAAATTTTCCAGGAGTTCCTTGAGGATTTTTTTCCAGGAGTTTCTTCAGGAATTCCTCCAGGAGTTCCTTCAGGAAATTCTTCAGGAGTTTCTTCAAGAATTCCACCAGGATTTTCTTCAGCGATTTCTCCAGGAATTGCTGCAGCAATTCCTTCAAGAGTTCCTTTAGGAAATCCTCATAGAGCTTCTCCAATAGTTCCTTCAGAAAGTCCTCAAGAAATTCCTTCGAGAATTCCTTCAGTTATTCCTTCAAGAATTTCTCCAAAAATTTCTTCAGGAATTCCTGCAGAAGTTTCTGTAGAATTTTTCTTGGAGTATCTTCAGGAATTCTTCTAGAAGTTCTTCCAGGAATTTTTCCAGGAGTTTCTTCAAGAGTTCCACCAGGAGTTACTTCAGGAGTTCCTTCCAGGATTTCCTTCAGCAATTCCTCCAAGAACTCCTTTAGGATTTCCTCCAGCAGTTCATTGAGGAAATTTCCCAGGAGTTTCATCAGGAATACCTTCAGAAGATCATTCAGGGATTCCCCAGAAATTCCTTCAGTTATTTCTCCAAGAGTTCCCATCAGGGATTCAGCCTTAATGAGAAATTCCCTTCATGGGGAATCCTGGAGTTCCTTAAGGGATTCCTCCTGGAGTTCCTCCATGTATTCCTCAAAATATATTTCACCAGGGACACCTCGAAGAGTTCCTACATGGATTCCTCCAGGAGTTCTTCCAGGCATATTACTAGGAGTTCTTTCAGTATTTCACCAAGGAATTACTGGAATCTTGAGAGAGAATCAACTTCTGGTTTTTTCTCGTATTCTTGATAAATTTTTGGCAATGTACTGCAATTGCCAAAAATCAATCAGAATAAGAGAAAAAACTGCAGTTATTCATTTATCTCTGAATTTCCACAGTAACGTAATCAGAAATCAAAATCTGTGAAAACAGAATCATTTGACAGTTTCGTCCTAGTGTGCGTGCAATCTCGCATCATGAAAACCCGGTACATGTCCGGTAAGCACGGTCGCAGTGTGAACTGAGCGAAAAAGCCCCGTCGCGAAATGCAAACTTCCCGGCTCCGGCCCCGGCACGGCGCAATGAGAATAGCCCTTTATCCATCCTTTCACCACCATTCATCATCAACGTGTCGATAGACCTGGGGTGTACGTATGGACGGATTTCACGCCAACTCGACACGCGATTGGCAACACCCCTTCAGAATTCAATGAAACTTTCTGGATGTCAAAAGTATGTGAAACTAAGATACTTTGCATATTTTGTATTTTCAAAATCGATCTAGACCAACATTTGAAAAGGGTCAAAGTTTTTTTTTACTTTTTTTATAAACCCGTATAACTCGAAAACGGTAACACCTACAAAAAAGTGTTGTATGGGGGACTGTCGTGAAATTTCCTGAAGTTTTTGAAAAAAAATATTGAAAAAATAAAAAACATTTTCTACACCGAAAAAACAATGATTCAAAACTTTAAAGTCGATTAAAAAAAAAAAAACGGCCATATCAGATTTTGATCATCCTTAAGCAAAAAGTTTCGTAATTAAATTTACTAAAAGTCGTCCATACATTGCAAATTAGGCATATTTTAGGGAAAAAAGTTTTTCTAACAACAAATATTTTAGGTCCAAATTTTTTTTTTTCTATTTCGCTTTAAATAGTCTAGTATGCTCATATTTTGAAGTGATAAACGAGTTTTAATCACAAAATAGATTATATTTGTTTTATTGGGAGTAGTTAAAAGAAATAAAACGGAATTATACAGAGTTTTATTTTAATTAAATACAATTGATCTCGCACCAAACCGCTTATGAGAAAATGAACTCCGTCTAACAATCCGATAGGTTTTTAATGGTTGGAAAGATATCACAATAATATTTTATTTCTTATTTGGTCAAAGCCAATCTTTACAGGTGTCTGGAAAGGGTCAATATTATGCTTACGAAAAAAGTCGTGGTTTGTTTTTATTTTTATTATTGCTATATATCCTAAAACGTAGTATCTGCACATGAATATTTACATTATTTTTGGGCTTTACTGAATAAATTGAATATTTTTGGTTCATCCTCTGAATTGGTATACCGTTTGGCTGCAATTTGTGTATCACTAATAGGCATAGAACAATGATATTTTTGGGTACCAGGGGCAGTTTTAACCTTATCAAACAATTCCATCAATTCCTCTGACATTTTAACATACTGTTCATTAGATATATAACAGAAATTTAATTTGGTGATACATGTATCAGTTTGTTTCACTGCCCAGTCGAATAGTTCTCGCGGAGTTGCTATTGTGTTTCCATAGTATTTTGCAAGACTTGCTCTTTTTTCCATTCGCTTGAAAGTGCCACCAATAGCGTCACAGGGGCCTTTGCCGTGGGATGTGGCAAAAAGGTCCCACTCTGCTTCCAATCCATGTATTTTCTTGAAATTACATAAGCTGGCAAATTTTTTTTTGTTTTTATGATAAGCTGCAGCTCAATCTGACGTAAAAATAACTTTTGTGAAATTTATGTTTTGTTTAACAAAATTTATCAATTTTGAAATAAATAGCTGAACTGCTACTGTATCATGGGTCAACACTTCTGATATTATAATAAAACTAACGTTTTCCAATTTATTATCTTTTTTATGGTAAATCTCGAATGGGTGTATCGATGCTTGGGAATTATTCCAGTGATATCCTTGAGCAGCGTTTTGTATGATAAAACTATAATTTTCAGAAAAGTCGCTAATTAACAGTATTTCACCTTGTTTTAAGGAGTTTTTTTTTTGTTTCGTAGAAAAGAAGACTGTTCTTTGCAAATAAAATCATGAGTTATTAGCTTATCAACTTTCTCCACGAAATACGTAACAAATTCTTCAACAGGCTTTATTATAGTTTCTAAATTACAGCGATCGGTGGTGAGCCATTGCTGAAAAACTACATCTTCTTTGTCGCTTTCCTCTAAAAACGAGATTAGTTCTCCTGTAATATTTTCTTTGGAATTACACTTTTCACATTCTCGAAAAAAACAATCAGTCGTTCTTACTAAAACATCGCATAACAGTTTTTCACAAATTTCTGCCTGAGAGACAATTCCTAAACTGTTAAGCATTAATTTAACATTTTCGTGGTATGTGCACACACATACATTGTGAATTCCTGTGCTATCGAGAAGCCTACAATGTTTAGGCCTCAACATAGTAAACAAAGTAAAACCAATTTCTACATTTTGGCATCTTTCTTCAAAAACCATGTACGCCTTTTTAAGAGACATCATCAATAGACGCTCTTGAACTTGTTCTTTACTACCATTTCGGTACTCAGAAACGAAGTCATTGGCTCCTGGCATAGGCCTACTAATATCATCACTATCAAAGAAATCAATAACAACCTGTTTATCTGTTTCACTAATTCCATGCCCACTTCGAGCCCTTGTGGTACATAGAATGCCCTGTTCATTCACAAGTTGTTTCACTTGTCTTACCATGTAAATTGGTGCCTCGAACTCCTCGACAATTTTGTTGATCGTCCCCGACTTAGGACGAACCGATAATATTTTCAACTGGTCATTTCTGTCAATACCAGGTGAGTTGGATTTTTCTTTCAACTGATTGATGATTTCCTCGAATGCCTCCACCTTGTCGACGTCCATTGCATCCATGCCTAGTATGTCATGACGTACAGCTTTGGTGATCTCCACTGACTTTTTAATTCGATAGTCCAAGCTCCTCATGTTTCTCGACGAGATTGGGGATAAATTCAAAGTTTCAATAATACTGTTGAATTTTTCCACGTTGTAGGGGCCTAGTAATTCATCCGCTGATGGGACGGATGGCAAAGATGAACAGGACGGGACTGCTTCTGAAATATACAATAATGTCGAATTAATATATTGATATGGGTTCTATGTAAACAATCATTGTCGTTTAATGTGCTGCAAAGTAAATGTATCTTACCTAGCATTTCATTGGAGGCCTGACCGCTTGTTGGTGGTTGTGGATTTTGATTCATTTCGCCTCCACCCGAACGTCGTTTTTTCTTAGGCGGACTTCTGTGGAGCCTGATCACTAAGCGACATGACTCACAAATATACATAGTTTCATCAAGCTGATGACTATATCCCATAGCACGTATGTGTTCGATCATTGTTGGTGACAAGTTTCGCAACTGCACTTGGAATTGTTTATACCGGAGCTACATCTCGAAATTTTAATGCGCGATAAATTTTGTTGATCCATCTTTATCTTCTTTTCACAAATGACTTAGATAAAATGAAAAGAGTTTTATTGGCATCAAGCTTAAATAGTTATAAGCATAAGTAGAACGACAATTATTAGTTAAATACCTATCTTTCTATACACTCACGTGGTGATTGTTGAGCAACTCAGGTCGTTAACGGACATTTTAGGTAGATAACAATACAAACATTATTTCTTATTCATCTGGCTTGTAACGCAGGTACGTTTAGTAGTATTTTCTAGAAGAAAATTTAATGGGGTATGGATCAGGTTGTTCCTTTTCAATGTTTGCAATCTTTCGAACCATAAAAATCCGTCGGATTGTTAGACGGAGTTGATTTTCTCATAGGCAGAGGCGAAATCCATAGATTGCCTTCATTTAAAAAACATAATCACTGCATAATTCCGTTTTTTAACTATTCTCAATAAAAAATACAATTTATTTCTGATTCAAACTCATTTGTCACTTGAAAGCACGATCATATTTGACGGTTTAGAACAAAATTTTTGAAAAAAAAAATCAGTTTTGGACTTGAAAAATTCGTTGTTAGAAAAACTTTTTTCCCTTAGATATGCCCAATTTGCAATGTTTGGACGACTTTTAGTAAATTTAATTACGAAACTTTTTGCTTAAGGATGATCAAAATCTGAAATGGCCGTTTTTTTAAATCGACTTTAAAGTTTTGAATCATTCTTTTTTCAGTGTAGAAAATGTTTTTTTTATTCTTTCAATATTTTTTTTCTAAAACTTCAGGAAATTTCACGACAGTCCCCCATGCAACACTTTTTTGTAGGTCTTACCGTTTTCGAGTTATACGAGTTTATAAAAATAAGTAAAATAAAAAAACTTTGGGACTTAAAAAATTCGATGTTAGAAAAACTTTTTTCCCTAAAATATGCCCAATTTGCAATGTATGGACGACTTTTAGTAAATTTAATAACGAAACTTTTTGCTTAAGGACGATCAAAATCTGAAATTGCCGTTTTTTTTAAATCGACTTTAAAGTTTTGAATATTTTATTTTTTAGTGTAGAAAATGTGTTTTTATTTTTTCAATATTTTTCTCTACAACGTCAGGAAATTTCACGACAGTCCCCCATACAACACTTTTTTGTAGGTCTTACAGTTTTCGAGTTATACGGGTTTATAAAAAAAGTAAAAAAAAAACTTTGACCCTTTCCAAATGTTAGTCTAGATCGATTTTGAAAAAAACAAAGTATGTAAAGTATCTTAGTTTCACATAGTCTTCACACCCAGAAAGTTTCAGTGAATTCTGAAGGGGTGCTGCCAATCCCTTTGTCGAGTTGGCGAGAAATCCGTCATGAGATAACAACGACTGAACTATTCTTTGCAATTAAGTCAAGTGCATCTCGAAAGTCACCAGGAAGCGATGGAATTCCAAAAGAATTCTACCTGAAGGCTTTCGAAATTATTCATCCACTGCTCAATTTGATAATTAACGAGGCGTTGCAAGGAAATGTACCTGAAAATTTTGTTGAGGGAATTGTTGTTTGGCAAAACATCAGGATCAAAGGACTAACATCGATAGAACAATCAATGTACTATCTCCTTGTGAATGGGAAGATTCCACATGCAAAGCTACTCCATCGACAAAACCGAGTCGCAAACCCATTCTGCCAGCTGTGCCCAAATACAGAGGAGGATCTAGAGCACAAATTTTCCAGCTGCCCGAAAACCAGTGCTCTTTGGAATCATCTTCAATCTAAGTTGGAGACAACCGTAGGAAGGAGGATGACTTTCACTAGCTTGAGATTTCCCGAATTGAAGAACATGGACAGAACATGCCGATACCAGGCTCTAAAAATATGTATTAGTTATGTAAAGTATGTTTTAGATGCCAATGACCAACTATCAGTAGAGGCATTTGATTTTATTCTTAACTGTGTTTTTGTGTAGAAAGTTCATGAATGTAATCAAATAGTTCCAATAAACGTGTTTATAAAAAAAAAAAATCAGTGCTGGGAATGGTAATACTAGTAGGCTTGAATTTCGCGAAAACCACGTGGCTTTCCCAGTACAGTAGTTCAAAAACGTGAATCTCATCAAGTAGCCTATGTTGGGTGCATGAGTTTACTAAATCGTTAGTGTCATTGAAGGCTCTAAATGCGGGAAATGCAGAGGGAAATAGAACATTTTTCTACTGTAATTTTGGGTTGCTCTTAGCAACGGGTGTTTTGCAATTTTCAAGGCTCTTTGCCTACAGCAGCGATAAGCGTGAGTTTAACTAGCTTCGCTGACTGCGATTGGCTTCGTTTGGCTACTGTAGAATGAATTTCAGATTTTCTTCCAACCCTGCTTTCAATCTTCTCTTGCAAATTTGGCTGATTGATAAGAAGTTTGTGGCCAGATCAGGAACAAGCAGCATGTCCAGTACTTCGATGCTTTCTTCTTCGAGATCCAGCTGGACAAACCCTCTGGTGATTGACTTGATGGACTGATTATTTGCTGTATCTGTCGAGTTTACCACAGTCTCATGCTTCTTGAAACCTTCCTCGCTTCAGGTCATGTGGTATTCCAAATACAGAATTAATGAAAAGTAATGATTCTGTACTAACTTATGTTTCGGATTATTCACATTAACATACAATTTCACCAAACACGTCTTACACTTCCAGAGTCACAATTTATTCTGCCCTTTCGTTTCATTGAGAATCAAAACCTACTATTTATAATTCAAACTCAGCATAGCACATCTCCCTTTTTATACGAATTATTAAACTATTTACATTACAAAATCTTTGTATTTCTCAGGAACTTTCCGTCCTCTGCGTTGACGTTCGCCATCACCAATGAAACCATGGTTTGGCACTTCTTCATCCTCAATAGGAAATCCAGCAAAGTTGTCCTCTTCATTGATAGATCTATCATCGACCATAGTTTCATCGCAACGCTGTTCTGTCGCAACTCTAGTATCATCATTGATCTTTTTAAGATGCGCGACGTTTCTTTCATACATCGCTCCGGTATCTGTATCTTCAACGGTTGCTCTGGGACCTGAACGATCCACTACTGTATACTTTGTTTTGTTGAAAACTGTTGAAAGTTTATTTTTGGGCATAAGGTTCTTCATCAGTACCGTATCCCCTTCGTCAATATCGGAATGTTTCGCATGACGTCGAATATCTTCACGTTCTTTTCCTTTCTGTTTGCTCAAAAAATCTTGGTCACGGAAGTCGGATGCAGGTGGAATTGATTCTATGTCCTGGATTGCTGGTAATTTGGATCTGATTGTTCTTCCGTAACACAATTCTGTTGGTGTTTTCCCCGTTGTGGAGTGTGGTGTTGTGTAGTACATTATTAGATAATCTTTCAGATCCCTTTTCCAATCTCTGCCAAGGCCGTGACTGATTTGCAATCGTTTCAATAGCGACCGGTTTTGTCGTTCAACTAAACCATTTTCCTGCGGCCAGTACGGGGCAGTATGGTTAAGAGTAATTCCATGGATCTTACAATAATTCTCGAATTCTTTGCCAATAAACTGCTTGGCATTGTCAAGTGTAATGGTTCTAGGATAACCGAGACGTGTAAAAATCTTGCCAAGTCGCTCAACAGTTTCAGAGGCAGTTATGCGATTCATTATTTCAACTTCCTTGTATCTACTAAAGTAATCTATAACTACTAGTAGATACTCACCAGAAGGAAGAGGACCCATAAAATCAATGGCAACATCAATCCACGGCTTGGTAGGCAGCTCTCTTCTATTCATTGGCTCTGGTCGACTTGGAAAACTTACCAATTGACAACCTTCGCATGATGTACAATGCTCCTTCGTTTCTCGATCCATAGAAGGCCACCACGCCCTATCTCGCAGTATTCGCTTCATCACGGATTCTCCTGGATGACCTTTGTGTGCAAGTTGCAGCATTTGTTCGCGTAGTTTCTTTGGAACCACTAATTTGTTGCCCCGGATCATGGTGTCACCGATAAATCCTAATTCATTTTGAAAAGGTTCATACGGTTTTGTCAGAGGATTTTTCCATTGCCCTCCTCGAAGGCACTCTTTCACGGCAGCAATTTCTGGATCATCACGCGATGCTTCCTCGATTTCACAAATGTCTACTGCCACAGATTCTTGTATCGCCAAAACCATGAAATGACTATCCTTCTCGAAATCATTTGCGTTGTCCGAACAAACTAATCTGGACAAAGAATCTGCTATGTTTCCGCTTCCTTTACGATATTTTACTGTAAATCTAAACGATTGTAATCGCAAGACCCAGCGTTCGATTCTGGCACAGGGTGTTGATGATGGGCTGAAAATCACTTCAAGTGGTTTATGGTCAGTTTCCAATTCAAACTCTCTGCCAATCAAATATTCAGAGAATTTTTCGACTGCCCATACCAATGCTAGTGCCTCTTTCTCAGTTTGGCAATAACGTTTTTCAGTAGTAGTTAAACTCTTGCTGGCATAACTGATTATACGGGGGCAATTGTCAGTATTATCTGCAAATTGTAGCAGAACCGCACCCAATGCGACTGGGGAGGCATCGGGTACAACCCTGGTGCGGAGAGAATTATTGAAAAAGGCAAGAGTGTTTGCATTCGAAATCAATTGTTTCAATTTTTCAAAACTTCTTTGATGTTCATCTGTCCATTTGAATGGGTTAGCACCACAGATTAATTCTCGTAACGGCGCGGTAATTGTTGCCATATCAGGAATAAATTTCCCAACGTAAGTTACTAATCTAAGAAAACTTCTTACTTCGTCCGAAGTGCGAGGTTCACGGAATTTTTGTAACGCTTGAATTTTCTGTTCAGTTGGTCGTACTCCATTAGCTGAGATAACATGTCCAAGGAAATCAAGTTGTTGTGCCTTGAAGATGCATTTATCCTGATTCAACATGATATTGTTTTCTTTCAGCACAGAGAGAACTTTAGCCAAAGCAGTATTATGTTCTTCCTCGGTTTCTCCGAAGATGAAAATGTCGTCGATATAATCAATAACGTTTTCACATCCGGCTAAGATTTGTTCCATTGTTTTTTGAAACATTTCTGGAGCACAAGAAAGGCCAAACATCAGCCTTTTGTATCTATACAGACCTTTATGGCAAATAAAGGTCGTAATATACCGACTTGATTCATCTAATTCAATCTATATTTCGATAATGCATGTTTAGAAAAAATAGACAATTTAATAAAAAATTATATTTTCAGGCTACTGTCTTACCTGATGAAATGCATCTTTGATGTCCAGACGACTGAAGTATTTGGCGGACTTCAAACGTGGGAGGAAGCTTTCAAATGTCGGCATCATATGATGTTCTCTTAAGATAGCCTGATTCGCACGTCGCATATCCACACACAGACGAAGATCTCCGTTGTCCTTGACAATGGTTACCAATGGCGAAACCCATGGTGCTGCTCCCGATATAGGTTCGATGATATCCGCCATCAGTAATTGATTCAGCTTCTCTTCAATCCGGCTGAGAAGCGCAATTGGCGGACGTCTGACTCGTTGGGCTATTGGAGTAACATTTTTATTGATCGCAATACTCAGCTGTACGTTCCTCATCTTTGGAAAAGGTCTTTTTCCAGCCGGGACAATGGCGTTCACTGACATGTTCGGCTCCTGGAAACCAATTTTTAATACCCCAAGACGCTTTGCTGTATCTTTTCCCAGTAATGGCTGGGAACCTCCATCGATGACATAGAAAATAGCTGTTTCCTGTCGCTGGTTATTTCCATTCCCAATCGTAAATGTCGTCTCAAGAACATGTGCTACATCCAAAGGCGTCGCATTTCGGCCGTATGTTCGTAGAACCACGTTCGGCACATGGATTGGCTTCCAACATCTGACCCCTTGGATAAGCATGTTTCGCCAGGTACAATCATCGATAATATTCTGATTGGTGCCAGAATCAATCAACATTTTGATCAGAACACCCCCGACGTCAACCCATAGAAATTCGTCGCCGTCTCCAATGTTGCAAATGAAGCTTGGGCTGTTTTCGTTTTCTGAACACTTTATCGCTCGCACATTATCGGTTTTTGCCTTCTTACGAGCGGAGTATGGAATATGATCATCATACTTACGTTTCGGCATCGAGCGGCATACTCGAGCAAAATGACCAAACTTACGACATTTTTCGCATTGCTTATTCCGAGCTGGGCATTGCTGGTCGTTTCCGTAATGGGTTTTTTGTCCACATCGGTAACAAGCACCACTTGTTGGTTTACCACTTCCAAATATGCGGTTAACTTTGTCCTGATCTGATGGTTGAGATACCGGTGCCTCGCCAATACCGTTGCCAGCAATTGCTTGAACTTGCTGTTTGATTGATTCGAAAGAATTCACCATTCGGGATACTTGTGCGAGTGTGAGTGTTTCCTCATGCAGTAGTTTTTCCCTCAATTCAACCAGAGCGTGGTAGATGATTTTATCGATTACGCGCAACTCCCGACTTTCCGCTTCTGTTTTACCGAAGTCACATTTCTTCGCTTGTTCGTTGCACCTCATTAAAAACTTCGTCAAAGGCTCACGTGTTCCATCAGATGTTATTGCTGGAACCATTTTACAAAATTCGCTCCTTTCATACGAATCGTGTTGTTTTGGTGTAAAATGTTCATCCAGTTTACCAATAGCCGTTTTGAATGGGTCAATCTCCTTTTCAGCATCTTCTTCCACGTCCGCGCCATCAATCGAGTAAAACAAGTCCTGTAGTTCCAGCCCACTCTTCGCTAGTAGTATATTCTTCAATTTGGTTGCATTTTTCTCTTCACTTGCTGCAATGATTACTTCGAAATTTCTCTTCCAACGCAACCATTCCTTTCGAATTTGCGTGTCTGGAAGGTGATTGAATTTAAATGGATTGATGTTCCAATTTTCCATCTTACGCGAACAGTAGGCGCTGGAACGTTAGCTAAAAATATTTGAAATTTTCAATTTGACCTCGTTACCATAGCGACTGTACAACAAGCCCTAGGGTTCGTTTTTTTTTTTTTATAATTTCTGCAAATTTGTAGCGGCTAATGCCTATTTCTACTCCCGGTAGCGGCTTCTCGCCTTTTTTCTGCCCAAACGCAGCGGCTACACGCCTTGTTTTCTCGAAGCGGCTCGGTGCCTGACCCTGCTCTATGGCAGCGGAAATGATCACTTTTTTTTTGCGTTTTGCAACGGCTTTTGCCTGCCCCACGTGCGCTCACCTTGCAAAAGACACACGTGGATGTTTGTTGTAAGTAGGTATTTTATTTTTATTTATTTTTTCTACATACAAAGATATCGACCGTGATAATTTTATTGTGAATTTGTTTATCGGCATATCGGTCATTTTGCTCGAAGATCGATAGAACCTGCTTGATCGCCAAACAGTATTAGGGCGCTTGAAACCTCCTTCCTTTTGGCTGTCTTGGTAGTGTCATTCTCAAAACACACCCAAGCCGTTCCCATAGGGGACGTTAGCCACAAGGAAGTGACGTTTCAAGTAATACTGTTTAATATGGTATGCCCTCTTCAACATCTAATCCAATTTCTCTCGCCGTTCCCTTACGGTACCTATCCATCTAGTATTCATTGCTTTCTTCTCCATGCTCCCTCTTACTTCGAGCAAAATGACCGATATGCCGATAAACAAATTCACAATTTATTTTTTCTTACCTACTAAATGCAGAGGGTACGTTTCACAAGCTCGTCGCCAGATGTGGTATTCCAAATACAGAATTAATGAAAAGTAATGATTCTGTACTAACTTATGTTTCGGATTATTCACATTAACATACAATTTCACCAAACACGTCTTACACTTCCAGAGTCACAATTTATTCTGCCCTTTCGTTTCATTGAGAATCAAAGCCTACTATTTATAATTCAAACTCAGCATAGCACAGGTCATATGGCTACTTGCAGCCGAGGAAGAGTACCAATCTTCTTCTTTTCCTCTGCCCAAAGCCATCATTGCGAATTTTCGTTGACTGCTTCTTTACGAACAATGTGCAGCAAATTGTCCAGGTTTCTTGCAGTGAAAGCATGTTCCGGTTTTCTTGTCAGTTTTAACGTGTCTTGATTTGGAGCTCTGCTTGGTGTACAAGGCGTCCTCCGCTCCGGAACTTTTCGACGACCACTTCACATCTTGTAGTATTTTCGCCTTCTCAAGGTCAGCCGTTACCTCGATGCCCGAAGCTTTCATTCTCATTATTATGCGGCCGTTATACTCTGGCAAACCCTTCAACAAGATCGATGCTAACCACTGCTCGTTTACTTCTAATCCAATTTCGCTAATGTTTTGCGATGTGGTTACCAGCTCGTCGACGTAATCTTCAACGGAACCGATTTCCTCCAATTTTGCCGACGTCAACTTGTCCAGCAATCCGAACCGTCGAATCAGTTCGTTATTCTGGAACGCCTTCTGGAGCTTTTCCCATACTTCCCTCGCTGTTCTTCTCTATGCCCAGGCTATATATGCTTGTTTAGTCGTCTCCGGATCAACTGGTTGCCCTTATAATGGCTCTACGGCTTGCCAGAATCCTTCCTTACTTGGATCACTGGTTACTACTTCAATAAAATCCAAGTTGTTGATTCTAATGAGCTTCATCACCTTTGCGTAGCTCCTAACTGGAGGTCCTTTGAGGTGTGCAAACTGCGCAGAAAGATTCTCGAACGAACAGTTGACACTTTGTTAACTGTACACCGACAAACCACTTCAGGATTAGCTTGTGGTGACTAATCGATCAAATTTTCAGCTAAAACCGATGTACAGTTGTCCAGATTTGTGCCTTTGAAAATTTGTCGTTTGGCTTTGATTCATCTTCACCTTAATCCCTAACTCGTTTCGAGTAAATATGTTTTCGAAATCTTTCCAATAACAAACTCAAACAAACAAGTTGCGACCGTTCTTATCAACCGGATTTCTAACATCTACAACAACAACAACAGCCACAATCGTTAATAATAAGCAATCAGTAGGCGCTGGCTGTTACTTTGACCCTCCGCACGGCATAAACAATTTACAAGGCAGGCTTTTCACTGATGTAAACATCAAGTTTAGTTGTAAACATGTGACGTCACTCTTATCGTACCATATACCTTCCGGACCACTAGATCATTTTTTTCGAAAATTTGTTCGAGGTGGATAGGAATGACGTCGTCAAGTAGCTGTCAGTTTTCGGAATATATCACCTTCTTAATTTAGTACACCGTGGACCAAGGGGTGGATCACTTGCTCAATGTACATCAAATGCACATCGATTTGCATCAAATGCATTTTTTAGTCATTCACATCAACTTAGCTTTGAAGTTTTCCAGTTTTTTGAGCTATAGCAACGAGACATTGTTTGTTTTGAAAAATTTGAAACTGTTTATCTGGTGGTTTCACTCTTCCTAACAAAAATTTACTTTCTTAGATGTTCTACTACTAATCACAAACCTTATTCATTTTAGGTTATTCAACTGACGTTCTGAAAATGTATTAATTTCGTATTAGAAGCCTGACTGATGCAGCTCAGTGATCAGTAAACATAATGGAAAAGAAGATGATGGCTTAACAAGCATATATTGTCGCACTTCCCCGTAGACGCAGTGCCATTTGGAATCAGGATTCATTGGAACCTCCTCCCCGAGAAATGCACAGCTTTACTAGTCTCATTACTGATGGCACTTGTAAATCTGCATCAAATTGAAATGAATTTTTTTTCACAAATTATTTGTCCAAATAAATTGTTGAATTCTATTCAGCTTTGGTTTGGGTTTGGAACAGGTTCTGAGAGGTAAACTCTTGAGGTTGATTAATCTATTAATTTCAGAGAACTCGTTTACAGTCATTCTTTGAAGTAGGAATACTTCATCTACGGGGTTGTAAATGGTGTACCCATGGCATATGGGATTAGAACTAATAGGTAAGCCAGATTTCTAGCCGTTCAACCACAGACGAATTACCCTACCGGTACTCCATTGTACGCCGTTTCAATTACTATGAGGGAAAATGTTCCCCAGTTGTTGAAAGGACTACAAACGGGTCACATCGTTCCTAGAATCATTAGATTGGCGGGATACAACGGTACTGGATTAAAATAAGAGAGATCGAGTGTTCGTCTAGGAGTCATTTATTTCATGAGATTGTAATCACACATTCATGATTCACAAGCTTGATAAAAAATCGCAATACAGGTGATTTCGAACTCCTTCCTTGCAGACTGCTCCTGCTGCCAATGAATCAACAGCTTCGACAAACAACTAAAGCTATTGTAGACAGGTTTGCATTTTCGTTGAACACGCCAAAATGCCGTCTTTACGATGCCTTACTAACTTTACTGTCCAGTGAGAGATTTGATGCTCTTTAGTATGAGCCAAGTGCCGATTCCAGAAACTTCATGAGTCCTAGGAAAGTTTCAGTCCCTCTTTGAATCTATTTTTGTGAAACGAGTTTGACACTTCAAAACAGGCAACAGTTAAACTGTTTGAGCAAGCCATGAATTAAAATTTGTTGAGTGTGCATTTAAATGCATTTCAATGTTTGAAATTATTTAAATGCATCAGGAGTGATCAACCCCTTGCCGTGGACCCTCCGTAGATGGAGTTCCCATGTCAACGTACGACTCCGGTCGTGATGATCCTTTCGTCAATTGGGTTGTTTAGTGATGAAAAAATCACGTTATTTTGTAACCGTATCGAAAGAGCGCATTTTTCTAAGTGTAACACGATTTTATTGCGATTCAATTCCTTAATATTGATCTAGTAAATGATTTAAAACGATTTAATTCCGTCGACTGAATGACATTTCATTTTACATAATGACAGCTCGTCCCGAAGTAAAATTTGCCGAGGGGTGATTCAAACGCTATTTCCATACTAAGTTCAAACGTGTTTTAAAAATAGTTCCAGGGCACGGAAAATTATGAAACTTTGGATTATAGCTCAGTTTTTAACGTAGAATCAGACTATGTAAAAAACAGGATACCCCTAAACAAGCCAATTGGTTGCCATGGCAACAACAAACATGGCGCGATGTTTACCGCTTACCATCGGTCCGATCAATAACATTTTCATCATAACAAGTAAGACCGATAAGGGCTCGCTTCCCTGATGGTTACAACAGCCTCGACTACATCACCATCAGTGGGGGTCGATCGATCGAGCAATTCCTTGAGCAATCGTCGTATAGGCGCAATTCGATCACAAGAAAACAATACCAACTGTTCTAGAAATCATGTTTTTATGATGCAACTTCATCTTGCAATTGGTCACCATAACAGTAAGCTTATCATTGGTTTTATATAAAACTGCGTTATAGAATGACGCAACGATCCCATTTTGACATGTCAGCTTGTTTGGAGCGTGAGATCCACAGCATGGAAATAATTGATGGAGAATCTGTGTCACAAATGGACATTTTTGTTGTTTACTTGATGAATTTAGTAGATTTTTAAATCACCTTACCATCAAATATTGTTCAAAATAATGACAACCTAATAGTGGCTTCTAATAACCTTTTTTTTTTTTTGTTTTTTTTTTTTAGGATTCTGAAAATATTCCTTATTGTCTATAGAGCTAAGTGGTTTTTGGAAGACCCCTAACGACTACTCTTAGAACCTTCTAATGATTTATCTTTTAATTCTCTTGAGATTCATCGAATGTTAGATTTTCCAGGAATTTCCTTCGGAAGCTTTTAAGGACTCTGTCGGAATTTTCCACACATTCATAGCGCAATGATTCTACAGAAATTCCTCTCGAAATAATTTTTCCAGGAGATTCCACTCAGAATGCTCTTGTAGTGCTGTTGAGATTCCACTATACATACAGAAATATCTCTCGGAATTATAAAGGGACCCCTCTCAAAATCTTTCAGAGATTTCTGACGAAATCATTCAGAGATTCCTTTCTTAAATCACTAAAGACACTCAGAATCACAAAGAAATCCCTCTCGGAATTCTCCAAAGATTCCTCTCCAGAGATTGATCAGGCAATCTTTTGGATATTTATCTAGCAATCGCAATTCGTTATGGAACCTTGTGGAGATGTCTCTCGGAATCTTGTGGAGATGCCTCTCGGAACCTTGTGGTGATTCCTCTCGGAATCTTGTGGAGATTTCTCTCGGAATCTTGTGGAGATTCCTCTCGGAATTATGTGGAGATTCCACTCGGAATCTTGTGAAAATTCCACTCGGAATCTTGTGGAGATTTCACACTGAATCATGTGGAGATTCCAATCGGAATCTTGTGCAGATTCCTATCAGAATATTGTGGAGATTCCTCTCGGAATCTCGTCAAGGATCCTCTCGAAATCTCGTCAAGGATCCTCTCGGAATCTCGTAGAGAATCCTCTCGGAATTTTGTGGAGATTCCTCTCGGAATCTTGTGGAGAATCTTCTCGGAATCTTGTGAAGATTCCTCTCGGAATCTTGTGGAGATTCCTCTCGGATTATTGTGGAGATTCTTCTCGAAATCTTGTGGAGATTTCTCTCGGAATCTTGTGCAGATTGCTCTTAGAATCTTGTGAAGATTTCTCTCGGAATCTTGTGGAAATTTCTCTCGAAATCTTGTTGAGATTCCTCTCGGAATCTTGTGGAGATTACTCTCGGAATCTTGTGGCGATTCTTCTCGAAATCTTGTGAAGATTCCTCTCGGAATCTTGTGGAGATTTCTCTCGGGATCTTGCGGAGATTTCTCTCGGAATCTTGTGGAGATTTCTCTCGAAATCTTGTGGAGATTTCACTCGAAATCTTGTGGAGATTCCTCTCGGAATCTTGTGGAGATTTCTCTCGGAGTCTTTTGCAGATTCCTCTTGGAATTTTGTGGAGATTCCTATCAAAATCTTGTGGAGATTCCTCTCGGAATCTTGTGAAGGTTCCTTTCGGAATCTTGCGGAGATATCTCTCGGAATCTTGTGGAGATTCCTCTCCGAATTCTTGTGGAGATTACTTTCGGAGATTCTTTTCAGAATCTTGTAGAGATTTATCTTGGAATCCTCTAAAGATTTGTCTTGGAATCATTCGTAGAGTCGTCTTGAAAGCTTCTAGAGATGCCACTGGAAATCTTCCTGGAGATGCCACTGAAAATATTCTCGAGATTCCACTCGGTATCTTTCAGAAATTTCACTCAAAATCTTTCGAAGATTTCACTTAGAATTTTCCCGAAATTTTACTCTAAAACCTCCGTAGAATCCTCAAAACATTCCGAAGATTCCTTTCAAATATTCCTCTCGTAATCCTCCAGAAGTCCCACTCAAGATAATTCAGAGGTTTCTCTCAGAATCCTCCCGAGGTTTCTCTTGGAATCGTCCAGAGGTTCCTCTTGGATTCGTCCAGAGGCTCCTCTCGAAATCGTCCAGAGGTTCCTCTCGGAATCCTTCAGAAATTCCTCTCGGAATCCTCCAAAGGTCCTCTCGGAATCTTCCACAGGTTCTTCTCGGACTCCAGAGGTTTCTCTCGGAATCCTCCAGGCATTCTTCGAACACTGACAGTTCGGCGAGATCCGAGAGAGTAAATCGACAGCTGAAGAACCTGGCAGAAATTCACGCAATGAAGGAGAAATATAGGTTGCTCGAAAGTCAACTCGAATCGGCACGAGACCACGAATGTTTTCGGAGCAAATGAAGCCGAGTTAGCTGTGGAGAATCGCAGCAAGCTGTGTGCGGGAGTGACCGTGTGTTTGAAATCATTCCACGTTTTGTTTTGGTTCCGCGATTTTCTCAATTCGGCCAATGGAACTATGAAAAGGCTGATGGTGCTATGCTACCCGGAAAGTGTTTTTTTTTTTTTTTGAAAAGTTTTGCTATGTGAATCTTTAGTGGAGGTCGTTTAAGTATAATGTTTAACATGTGGATTAGCGGCTAGACCCGTAAGGTAGTATTTGTATTGCGTGCCACTTTTATAAAGATCAAATTTCCGAGATTGCATCTGCAATTTGGATTTAAGTGTATTAGTGTCCCGATACGCTCATCGGAAAAGTAAATTAATATTATTGGGACCACGTGATTAAAAATGTGATCGAATTATTCCTAATACCAGTTCGAAAGGACCGACATTTTCACATAGAATTTTGTTCAGCGCTCGTCCGTTTGTTTGTGGTCCCGGCATTCAGTGGCAATGGGTTCATTTCCCTTTCGCATAAACATTGCCAAACCAATCCACACAGTTCGAACGAAACGTGTAAATTTCTGAGACATATAATGCACATAATTGGAGCGTGGAATACCATGGATATTTACATGATATGTCATGTAAACTTTAATTATATGTCATGTAATCTAGCAGGATCCTGAGTGGTTACATGACATATAACACATTTTTACATGATTTCAAACTGAAATTTACATGACGTCATGTTTACATCGCATAAATGAAGTTTACATGACGTGTAATCTTCATTATTTTTAACTGTGCAGCAAAAGTTTATCCAAATATTATCCCCCTCTAGGCGGGCACCTGATAATGACGATGATGATGATGCACAGCTGCTGTTCATCAAATTATCGAGTGTTTGATTTTCCCATAAAAGCATAACCGTGTCTCTTGATCCGATCCGTTCGTTCGTCTTTTTTCGCCCTTGATGAACTGACTGCGATATGCCGTAAGTGTATTTGACTTGGGATCCAAGCAAACATTGATTGTGGGATTACGACTGCTCCCGGATTGCCTGCTGCAGGCAAACGTGAAGAACAAGGACGTAACAAACAGTGGCCTTATTCTGCTATGACTGCTTATCGCTACTTTCAGGCGTTGTTTAGGGCGAAAATGTCACGTCTGCTGGCCCACGTCGCAGCTAAAGCTAAGACAGTAATTGAAGCGGCATATGCGCATAAGTTTCCGAGCGTTACTGCCACGGCCCAAAGGCCCAGACATTCGATCAGAATCAGAGGAACTTGTCCAATTTATGTCCGAGGGAACCAACTGAAGTGCGTGGATGAGAAAAAAAAAACAATACGTTCCGCACAGATGTCATTCCGAAACCAATTCCGGCCGTACGTGACCCGGAATACGTATGGGTCTATCAGTTTTTACGCTTTCGTTTGCCAAGTTCCGGATTTGTCCTCGGTTGATTTTTACGAGGAGTGCGGGCGGTTCCGTGTCGATGAGTGTTATATATCCTGCAGGAGATTTCCTATCTCGATTGCAAAGATCTGTTGATTCAATAAACTTGTTCCGAGATCTGATTTGAATTTGTAAAGTCCTGTGTCGGTGTGAAAAACCACCATCCTTCTCTGGAAAAGAGTCTTCGATCACTTTCTTCTCCACTCGAACGAAGAAGGCTGAGTAGGCTTTTCCGTTTCACACTTGTTTCGTTTCAAATTCTCTGCCGCAACAAAGTATGCCATGGGATTGAGAATGTTGGTACGCTCCGGCGCGGTTCAAAATCAAAGAAAATTGCAAAACAGGGTACTCTGTTTGTGTTCGAGATTAATCCTCCCGACATGCCGCGCGCACCTGCCACTGATTTTACAGCAGCTTTGTTTGCTCGTTCGGTTGAAAATCCTGGAACAACGGGAAAAATTTTGCTTCGTTTGAGCTTTTCCTGAGGTTGTCGGATGAAGTCTTCACAAAGCAGCAATCCGACTCCGCCAACACCAGCAGGCTGTGATTGGATTGTGGTAATGGCAGCAAGTGAAGCAAAGGATTTTTCCGACTCGCTTCGGGTTCTGAATGTAAGGTATGTGAAAGGGGGATGTTTACATTGCGATTTTTTTTTTTTTGAAATGAACAAACTACACAATCGGATCAAGGAAACGGTTCTTTTTTGGTAAAATTTCCGACCTTGATTGAAACTTTGCGTTCTGAGCCAATCAGAGCGGGCGCTTGCTGAGATTAAACTTCTTACAGTCGAGATCGAATCGAAATCGAATCGAAATCGAATCGAAATCGAATCGAAATCGAATCGAAATCGAATCGAAATCGAATCGAAATCGAATCGAAATCGAATCGAAATCGAATCGAAATCGAATCGAAATCGAATCGAAATCGAATCGAAATCGAATCGAAATCGAATCGAAATCGAATCGAAATCGAATCGAAATCGAATCGAAATCGAATCGAAATCGAATCGAAATCGAATCGAAATCGAATCGAAATCGAATCGAAATCGAATCGAAATCGAATCGAAATCGAATCGAAATCGAATCGAATCGAAATCGAATCGAAATCGAATCGAAATCGAATCGAAATCGAATCGAAATCGAATCGAAAATCGAATCGAATCGAAATCGAATCGAAATCGAATCGAAATCGAATCGAAATCGAATCGAAATCGAATCGAAATCGAATCGAAATCGAATCGAATCGAAATCGAATCGAAATCGAATCGAAATCGAATCGAAATCGAATCGAAATCGAATCGAAATCGAATCGAAATCGAATCGAAATCGAATCGAAATCGAATCGAAATCGAATCGAAATCGAATCGAAATCGAATCGAAATCGAATCGAAATCGAATCGAAATCGAATCGAAATCGAATCGAAATCGAATCGAAATCGAATCGAAATCGAATCGAATCGAATCGAAATCGAATCGAAATCGAATCGAAATCGAATCGAAAATCGAATCGAAATCGAATCGAAATCGAATCGAAATCGATCGAAATCGAATCGAAATCGAATCGAAATCGAATCGAAATCGAATCGATCGAAATCGAATCGAAATCGAATCGAAATCGAATCGAAATCGAATCGAAAATCGAAATCGAATCGAAATCGAATCGAAATCGAATCGAAATCGAATCGAAATCGAATCGAAATCGAATCGAAATCGAATCGAAATCGAATCGAAATCGAATCGAAATCGAATCGAAATCGAATCGAAATCGAATCGAAATCGAATCGAAATCGAATCGAATCGAAATCGAATCGAAATCGAATCGAAATCGAATCGAATCGAATCGAAATCGAATCGAAATCGAATCGAAATCGAATCGAAATCGAATCGAAATCGAATCGAAATCGAATCGAAATCGAATCGAAATCGAATCGAAATCGAATCGAAATCGAATCGAAATCGAATCGAAATCGAATCGAAATCGAATCGAAATCGAATCGAAATCGAATCGAAATCGAATCGAAATCGAATCGAAATCGAATCGAAATCGAATCGAAATCGAATCGAAATCGAATCGAAATCGAATCGAAATCGAATCGAAATCGAATCGAAATCGAATCGAAATCGAATCGAAATCGAATCGAAATCGAATCGAAATCGAATCGAAATCGAATCGAAATCGAATCGAAATCGAATCGAAATCGAATCGAAATCGAATCGAAATCGAATCGAAATCGAATCGAAATCGAATCGAATCGAATCGAAATCGAATCGAAATCGAATCGAAATCGAATCGAAATCGAATCGAAATCGAATCGAAATCGAATCGAAATCGAATCGAAATCGAATCGAAATCGAATCGAAATCGAATCGAAATCGAATCGAAATCGAATCGAAATCGAATCGAAATCGAATCGAAATCGAATCGAAATCGAATCGAAATCGAATCGAAATCGAATCGAAATCGAATCGAAATCGAATCGAAATCGAATCGAAATCGAATCGAAATCGAATCGAAATCGAATCGAAATCGAATCGAAATCGAATCGAAATCGAATCGAAATCGAATCGAAATCGAATCGAAATCGAATCGAAATCGAATCGAAATCGAATCGAAATCGAATCGAAATCGAATCGAAATCGAATCGAAATCGAATCGAAATCGAATCGAAATCGAATCGAAATCGAATCGAAATCGAATCGAAATCGAATCGAAATCGAATCGAAATCGAATCGAAATCGAATCGAAATCGAATCGAAATCGAATCGAAATCGAATCGAAATCGAATCGAAATCGAATCGAAATCGAATCGAAATCGAATCGAAATCGAATCGAAATCGAATCGAAATCGAATCGAAATCGAATCGAAATCGAATCGAAATCGAATCGAAATCGAATCGAAATCGAATCGAAATCGAATCGAAATCGAATCGAAATCGAATCGAAATCGAATCGAAATCGAATCGAAATCGAATCGAAATCGAATCGAAATCGAATCGAAATCGAATCGAAATCGAATCGAAATCGAATCGAAATCGAATCGAAATCGAATCGAAATCGAATCGAAATCGAATCGAAATCGAATCGAAATCGAATCGAAATCGAAATCGAATCGAAATCGAATCGAAATCGAATCGAAATCGAATCGAAATCGAATCGAAATCGAATCGAAATCGAATCGAAATCGAATCGAAATCGAATCGAAATCGAATCGAAATCGAATCGAAATCGAATCGAAATCGAATCGAAATCGAATCGAAATCGAATCGAAATCGAATCGAAATCGAATCGAAATCGAATCGAAATCGAATCGAAATCGAATCGAAATCGAATCGAAATCGAATCGAATCGAATCGAAATCGAATCGAAATCGAATCGAAATCGAATCGAAATCGAATCGAAATCGAATCGAAATCGAATCGAAATCGAATCGAAATCGAATCGAAATCGAATCGAAATCGAATCGAAATCGAATCGAAATCGAATCGAAATCGAATCGAAATCGAATCGAAATCGAATCGAAATCGAATCGAAATCGAATCGAAATCGAATCGAAATCGAATCGAAATCGAATCGAAATCGAATCGAAATCGAATCGAAATCGAATCGAAATCGAATCGAAATCGAATCGAAATCGAATCGAAATCGAATCGAAATCGAATCGAAATCGAATCGAAATCGAATCGAATCGAAATCGAATCGAAATCGAATCGAAATCGAATCGAAATCGAATCGAAATCGAATCGAAATCGAATCGAAATCGAATCGAAATCGAATCGAAATCGAATCGAAATCGAATCGAAATCGAATCGAAATCGAATCGAAATCGAATCGAAATCGAATCGAAATCGAATCGAAATCGAATCGAAATCGAATCGAAATCGAATCGAAATCGAATCGAAATCGAATCGAAATCGAATCGAAATCGAATCGAAATCGAATCGAAATCGAATCGAAATCGAATCGAAATCGAATCGAAATCGAATCGAAATCGAATCGAAATCGAATCGATCGAAATCGAATCGAAATCGAATCGAAATCGAATCGAAATCGAATCGAAATCGAATCGAAATCGAATCGAAATCGAATCGAAATCGAATCGAAATCGAATCGAAATCGAATCGAAATCGAATCGAAATCGAATCGAAATCGAATCGAAATCGAATCGAAATCGAATCGAAATCGAATCGAAATCGAATCGAAATCGAATCGAAATCGAATCGAAATCGAATCGAAATCGAATCGAAATCGAATCGAAATCGAATCGAAATCGAAATCGAATCGAATCGAATCGAAATCGAATCGAAATCGAATCGAAATCGAATCGAAATCGAATCGAAATCGAATCGAAATCGAATCGAAATCGAATCGAAATCGAATCGAAATCGAATCGAAATCGAATCGAAATCGAATCGAAATCGAATCGAAATCGAATCGAAATCGAATCGAAATCGAATCGAAATCGAAATCGAAATCGAATCGAAATCGAATCGAAATCGAATCGAAATCGAATCGAAATCGAATCGAAATCGAATCGAAATCGAATCGAAATCGAATCGAAATCGAAATCGAATCGAAATCGAATCGAAATCGAATCGAAATCGAATCGAAATCGAATCGAAATCGAATCGAAATCGAATCGAAATCGAATCGAAATCGAATCGAAATCGAATCGAAATCGAATCGAAATCGAATCGAAATCGAATCGAAATCGAATCGAAATCGAATCGAAATCGAATCGAAATCGAATCGAATCGAATCGAAATCGAATCGAAATCGAATCGAAATCGAATCGAAATCGAATCGAAATCGAATCGAAATCGAATCGAAATCGAATCGAAATCGAATCGAAATCGAATCGAAATCGAATCGAAATCGAATCGAAATCGAATCGAAATCGAATCGAAATCGAATCGAAATCGAATCGAAATCGAATCGAAATCGAATCGAAATCGAATCGAAATCGAATCGAAATCGAATCGAAATCGAATCGAAATCGAATCGAAATCGAATCGAAATCGAATCGAAATCGAATCGAAATCGAATCGAAATCGAATCGAAATCGAATCGAAATCGAATCGAAATCGAATCGAAATCGAATCGAAATCGAATCGAAATCGAATCGAAATCGAATCGAAATCGAATCGAATCGAATCGAATCGAAATCGAATCGAAATCGAATCGAAATCGAATCGAAATCGAATCGAAATCGAATCGAAATCGAATCGAAATCGAATCGAAATCGAATCGAAATCGAATCGAAATCGAATCGAAATCGA
Organism: Aedes aegypti; assembly: GCF_002204515.2. Classification (NCBI taxonomy): domain Eukaryota; kingdom Metazoa; phylum Arthropoda; class Insecta; order Diptera; family Culicidae; genus Aedes; species Aedes aegypti. The sequence continues at coordinate 4,782,754 of NC_035107.1, forward strand.
ATCGAAATCGAATCGAAATCGAATCGAAATCGAATCGAAATCGAATCGAAATCGATCGAAATCGAATCGAAATCGAATCGAAATCGAATCGAAATCGAATCGAAATCGAATCGAAATCGAATCGAAATCGAATCGAAATCGAATCGAAATCGAATCGAAATCGAATCGAAATCGAATCGAAATCGAATCGAAATCGAATCGAAATCGAATCGAAATCGAATCGAAATCGAATCGAAATCGAATCGAAATCGAATCGAAATCGAATCGAAATCGAATCGAAATCGAATCGAAATCGAATCGAAATCGAATCGAAATCGAATCGAAATCGAATCGAATCGAATCGAAATCGAATCGAAATCGAATCGAAATCGAATCGAAATCGAATCGAAATCGAATCGAAATCGAATCGAAATCGAATCGAAATCGAATCGAAATCGAATCGAAATCGAATCGAAATCGAATCGAAATCGAATCGAAATCGAATCGAAATCGAATCGAATCGAATCGAAATCGAATCGAAATCGAATCGAAATCGAATCGAAATCGAATCGAAATCGAATCGAAATCGAATCGAAATCGAATCGAAATCGAATCGAAATCGAATCGAAATCGAATCGAAATCGAATCGAAATCGAATCGAAATCGAATCGAAATCGAATCGAAATCGAATCGAAATCGAATCGAAATCGAATCGAAATCGAATCGAAATCGAATCGAAATCGAATCGAAATCGAATCGAAATCGAATCGAAATCGAATCGAAATCGAATCGAAATCGAATCGAAATCGAATCGAAATCGAATCGAAATCGAATCGAAATCGAATCGAAATCGAATCGAAATCGAATCGAAATCGAATCGAATCGAAATCGAATCGAAATCGAATCGAAATCGAATCGAAATCGAATCGAAATCGAATCGAAATCGAATCGAAATCGAATCGAAATCGAATCGAAATCGAATCGAAATCGAATCGAAATCGAATCGAAATCGAATCGAAATCGAATCGAAATCGAATCGAAATCGAATCGAAATCGAATCGAAATCGAATCGAAATCGAATCGAAATCGAATCGAAATCGAATCGAAATCGAATCGAAATCGAATCGAAATCGAATCGAAATCGAATCGAAATCGAATCGAAATCGAATCGAAATCGAATCGAAATCGAATCGAAATCGAATCGAAATCGAATCGAAATCGAATCGAAATCGAATCGAAATCGAATCGAAATCGAATCGAAATCGAATCGAAATCGAATCGAAATCGAATCGAAATCGAATCGAAATCGAATCGAAATCGAATCGAAATCGAATCGAAATCGAATCGAAATCGAATCGAAATCGAATCGAAATCGAATCGAAATCGAATCGAAATCGAATCGAAATCGAATCGAAATCGAATCGAAATCGAATCGAAATCGAATCGAAATCGAATCGAAATCGAATCGAAATCGAATCGAAATCGAATCGAAATCGAATCGAAATCGAATCGAAATCGAATCGAAATCGAATCGAAATCGAATCGAAATCGAATCGAAATCGAATCGAAATCGAATCGAAATCGAATCGAAATCGAATCGAAATCGAATCGAAATCGAATCGAAATCGAATCGAAATCGAATCGAAATCGAATCGAAATCGAATCGAAATCGAATCGAAATCGAATCGAAATCGAATCGAAATCGAATCGAAATCGAATCGAAATCGAATCGAAATCGAATCGAAAATCGAATCGAAATCGAATCGAAATCGAAATCGAATTGAAACTCAGTCGAAATCGTGAGTTGGATGTCTCCAAAATGAAGACACATCTTTGCATCTGACATTCTTGTTTGCTTTCGGCTTGAATGAACTTCCAGCATTTAGATCGAGGCAGGCCAGGCAGCTAATATCATGGCTTGCTTGGTTGAAGTGTGATTAAACTTTGACAATTTATTTCGTTCCCCTCATCTTGCTGGTGGCCATTACTGACTGGTTTGCTATATTAAGACCGACGACAACGTCGACTCGAAGATGGGGATGGGAATGTCCGCGCTTTGAGGGAAAAGTCAAAATCAGAAGTTTTCGGACCATTCTGGGGGCGGAGGCAGGTGGCGCGGGTGGAAGTGATTTAAACTTTTCCCTAAGGGAAACGGCGAAAGGTCCGCATCAGTGTTCGGACCCAAGCATCGTACTCCGCAGAGTTAATTAATGTTCGATGGTATTTTGCGAGTGAGGGGAAATAGCTCCAGTGGAAGATGACGGATCCGGAGGAACATCCCAAGTTAGGTCTTGTTCTACAACAAACATCAAGATTACAGCGCGGTCTTGGGAATCGAGAAACAATTTAATTATTCGAGAACCATCTTTCCCTCAGCATTGCGCTCTGGATTAACAGCGTTATCTCACGGAATCGATAAATAATTGGGTTTGTATTCCCCGGAAATCATGATTGTGGGCAAATAAATACGGCTCGAGTAGTCCGTGCAAACCACCAATCTAAGCAAGCTGTGTTCGTCCACTTTTGTGTAACCCCAGGCAACTGTCAGATGCAAGACCAACCAACAATTCTCGTTTTCCGGTTTCGAAAGTGGATAGGCATCCGTACATTCAATTACTTGAAAGCTTTCAGCAAAATCTTATCAGTTTACCAGAATCGGGCTCGATTGGAAAGTGTATCAGAAACAGAAGCCACATGAGAAAAGGAAAAATATGTACTCCTGGTAAAAACAGATGGCCTCAGGCGTGACAGATGTTCTCAATAAGCGTAGCCAGAGGGATCAGGGCAGGTGTTGCCCCACGCTACCCTTTCATAATGTTAATTTTCATTCGAAAGATTGAAAAAAAAACAGGTAAAAACTGTTATTTGTGTAAATTGAGGAATAATGTCTTTGGGTTCGTCCTCCCCTCTACAGTCCCCGAAAATTCCTAAAATCCGACAAATGTTGCTCCCCACCCAAGCCATCAATCGTCAATTATCTCCATCGCACGACGCTTCCGATTTGTTACCCGGAAATCATTGATTACTGCGTATTCACATAAATACAGACACCAATTTCCATTTCCGATATCTTGATAGGGGGAGACATCTCTGTTTGATGTTTCCCATTCCGCACTTGTCGCGCGTAGTATGCGAAACAAAGCAGGCCTGTTGACGACGAACCCATCAAATCCGCCTCCTATGTCGCGCAAATTTAGAACAGCCATCACGCGTAACGTGTATCCTTTGTTGTATAGACAAATTACATTTGAACAACCCAAACGAAATATCATTACGAATCAAACCGTGGGAGCGTGGAGCGTTCCAGCTTATCCACCTGCCGAACTTCGCGGAATCTGCGAAAGGGTCGTTTTTCTGCCCGGGAAATTGTTTCTTATCGAATACCGTGCCGTAATGTGGGTGCGGTACCCGGGTCGTTGTAATCGCACTCAGCGCACTGAGGCGTTGGCTTTATAACAAGCCACGACGACGACTATGACGACGATCTGTCGAGCAGCTTTCTTCTTGTCTGTTGTGGGAAAATGCCATTCCCTAGTAGGTAGGTAGCTGGCAGCGAGCAATCAGTGGAAATTGTTATACGACGCGGTTCACGGTGGTTCCATTTGTTCTACGATATGGTCATAAATGATCTCATACAAGATTAAATGAAAAATGCCATCAGAAATTGTCGAATCAATAAAGTTTGGACCAAATATTAGGATTTCTTCACACATAGAAAAGGATGTGTTACACCTTGACCTCTTTCATCCGACCGTTCTTTACCAGACAACCAAAATGTGCGGCTTTGTATGTGCAAAATTTCTCTTATAAGAAAAGGCCTTTTATGTACAAAAGTGGAGGCGATATACGTGCATATATTATTGTGGTAGCTAGAGCTGATATGTTAAGAAAAATATTATTTCATGTATTTATTTCAGTGTATACGATTTGTTGTCAGTGTACAATATATTTGACAGGAATCTTTTGAGCGTGCTTTTGATTGACAGTTCAAAAGAGAATGAGCGCAAAAAAACGATTTAAGCGTCATCGCGTGGTCGAGAACTCGAGAAGTTAGTTTTATGAACGATTTTGTAGCGGATGGTTGTGCTGGTTCAAACCCAGCTCATGTTTATTCGACCGATTGGCGGAATCGGCCGAAAGTGATTACTTGAGCAGGTCCGGATACTACAATTATGTGATGAATAATAGCATACAATGCGAGAGTATAAATTTTCTACTGAACTAACCTGTGATCTTATGCGACTTATCCTATGAAAACAAATGTTGATTTGACAGCTGCTACGTATTGATTCGACTTTCTTTGTACGTGTGTACAGGCCCAAACGCAATGATAGCGCGGAACGGCAACGGAATGCTAAACCGGTTCGCCAGCATGAATCACACCATATCGACTGAGCTGACAACGAATTAAATTGAACCAATACTGAGTCGATAAACTTGTTGTAGTTCATGCTGGCGAACCGATTCCGCTTTCCGTTGCCGTTCCGCTATCATTAGGAAAAACAAGTGTTTTATGCGAAGAAACTCATCAATCTGACGATTTTATATTTTTTTATGTTAAGCGTATACAAGAGATGTCAAACAACGAGCGAAAAAGAACGAAAAGTGGATTAGGCGAAACCGGCGTAATGAGAACTTTGGGAAAGAAGCCAGTTTTGAAAACAACTCGTTCAGTTTTGTGACAACTTTTGTAGCGATCGGACGGTGTTTGCAATAGTGTGTTCATTTGTCGGTTTGGATCAAGTTTGGCCGATCAGCTGGGTTTCGGTTACTACAGCTACCTTGGTGGCTAAAGCGTAGCGTTACGGCATTACCGAGCGTATTGCAGAGCTTCATCTTCGTCGGTCTTGAGTGATACTTTTTTAGTTGCCCCGAACTTTTAAGGTCACCCGGTCCTCTTCCACTGCGTACAGACAGCGTATACGTGGTCTTCCACGAATTCACCGGCTACCTGGTTCCCAGCTGAATAATATTTTCGCAATTCTTTTTTTTTCTACATTCGCACTAAGCCCACTGAAGTCTTTCGTATTTCACACGCTTGATAATATTCGCATCCGGTCTGCTCCTTTCAACGTCCACGCTTCGTGCCCGTAGAGAACCACCGGATAAATAAATATTTTATGCAGAGCTAATTTTTTTTTCTGTTTGCAAGCTGTAGGACCTTAGCTGGCTATGTAGTCCGTATTCGTTCGCCTTAACACGCATAACGGCCTATCCTCACTGTCTCCTTCTCCTGCAATCGATTCCAATAAGATCGACACCTTCCGCAAAGCCAAATAGCATGTGTAACCGTGTGATGATGATGCCGTTTCTCTGTACGCAAGATCTCCTAATAACACCATCATCGAGTGCAAAGCTGAATAGTAAATTCGAAAGTGCGTCTCGCTGCTTCAACCCGTCCAACGTCACGAACGAGGTCGACACCTTGTCTGCTATACGAACACTTGATTTTGAACCATCCACCATGTTCAGACATTATTTGCCATTTCTTTTCAATGAGTCGTACGCCGCCTTGAAATGAATAAACAGATGGTGAGTTTGCAAGTTATTCTGCCGCAAATACCTACTTGGTATTCGCCGACGAAGGACTCCTCGAGTGGTCTCAGTCGGTTAAACAGGATGCGCGACAGAATTGTGTATGCCGAATTAAATACAGTAATTCCTCTGCAATTGGCACACTCTAGCGTGTGTCCTTTCTTGTAGATTGGGCGTATGAGTCCATCCAACCAGCCAGTGGGAAATTCTTCGTTCTCCCATACCTTCAGAAGCACTCGGTGGATCGACTGATAAAGCTGCTCACTTCCGTGCTTGAGAAGCTCGACCGGGATCTCGTCCTTGCCAGCAGCCTTACAATTCTACAGCTATAGCCTTTTTACCTCTCCTATGGTCGGTGGCTCAACAGCTTGATCGTTATCATCAATGTCCTGTTTCTCGCTACATATCCATTTCCACCGTTCAACTATTGCTGAAAGAGCTCTTCAGACCTGGCAGTCACCGTCGTTTTATCGGTCAGCAAATTCCCTTTATTGCACATGGCGGTATTCTGCCGCGCGCCATTTACCGTTGCATGAAATCTCCGCATATCGTTCCGGTTCATGCTAACCTGAGCTTCAGCTGCAACACTTTCTTTGTGCTGCCTTTGCTTTCTGCGGTGGATTCGCTTTTCTTCGAGCCCTGTACCGCTCTCCGTTTTGTCGGGTACAAGCCACAAGCATTCCGCTTCTGGCGACATTCTTCATGTCTGTCACTCTCTGGCACTCTTCATCGAAGCAGTCGTTTCGTATTTGTTGTTGACCAGTGTCAATCACTTCCCTCGTCGTTGTGGTCTTGAGTGCAAAGCAGGTACTGCTAATTGTCATACCTTTAGTAGTAACATAACCTTAGCCGCCGCCCATTATCATTGGTAACAGAATGAAGGCTTTCCGTTCTTATGACGGGTTGGAAGAACCTTCTCTCCCGATCTGCATCGCCGATGACTTCTTTACATCATGTTTTGGGCACTCTCTGTATATCGATGGTATCCACAGCTCGGAATTTACGGTTTCAGCCAGCCATCATGGCTGCCAAGTTCACGCCGATATTCCGCAGTTCACGAGCCAGAAGCCCAACACGCGCAAGATCATTCAAAATGCTCACGTTCCAAGATCTGACTCGTTGTGCCTTTTTCGATCTTTCTTGGTTGGTGAAGAGTCTTCGATAGGCCACCTAACCAGGGTTGTGCTACCTACATCGTACTAGAGGGGCTGCCTCTTCGGTGCTGACACGATACAGCATTGTTCATTTGTTCTTTACATGATGACCATGGTGATATTTATGAAAACCATTCACCTTCATCAGCCAGGTTCTCAATAGTTTCAAGTTTATACATGCTGCTATGGTGAGCCGTCATACGCTAGGGGTGTTGCAATCAATGATTCTTATATCTGTCATTGGATGACAACAGTGTTCTGTGAATCAAATAAATCTTAATGAATGAGAGTCAAAACAAGAAGGTCGAAAAATAAAATTATATGTCTCCAAAAAATGGGTATATGAAATCCATTGCCGCCATCAGAAGTGTTCTAGCACGTCAAAAATGTTTTTACTGGTCTTTGAAGTTGAAGAAGAAACATACCGATTTTTGAATGAAATTTGATTTTTTATTTTATTTTTTTAATTAAATTAATTGAGCATTCAAATGTTCATTTTTATTGTAACAAGTATAAAAAAAAATATTGAAACAGATATCTAACAAAACAAGAATGATATACATTTAGTTATTGTGGGATGCGCCGTTTTGGAATAATTAAATACTATGCTGTAACCCTTGTATTGATCCCTCGGTAAGCTGTCAGATATATAAAGGCGCTTGCCAACACTGTTCCCGGCATCGTGAGTAGAGACGAAAGAGAGACGTCCTCTTTCCACTACACACGGTTGATCAGGTAAGACGTGCATCGCGTAAGCTCCGAGGTCCATCGGACAACCAATGCGGATCATTCGGTGGAACCTCACAGTTATCAACTTGAACTAAGTGATAACCGAATTTATTGTTACTTTGTTATTCGACGAACAAATTTGAGTTTTCATTTTTGTTATGGTGGCTGTTAATTCAGCCAAGATGATAACAAATTCAGTTATCAAATGATGATAACCATGTAACAAAATTTCTTATCATTTTGTTATCAAATTCTGCTGAAGGAGTGTCTGAAACCTCCGTGGAATTTAATATAATGTTGAATGGGGAGTGTTACAGAAAAGTGTAAAATCACCCTAATCTCAAGTAAGCTCCTGTTGAAATCCCGAGCAAAGTAGAATAGCAAAATGATAAAAAATCTTGTTCATCATTTGATAACTGATCATCTTGGCTGAATAAACAGTCTACATAACAAAAATGATAACTTAAATTTGTTTGTTTGAGTTCAAGATGATAACTCAATTTGCATCATCATATTTTTATGAATTTTATGGTTGTAAACCTCGAACAAATTTTGAGAGATAAGTGTTTTGGATTTAACTTAAGCTACAAATAATTTTACAAAATATTCTATGACGAAAAGTTAACTGTGTTTACTAACACACGCTTTAAAAATATATACACTAAAACCTCCATTTACGAAATCTTTTTTTACGCACTTTCAATTTAAGTCACTTTTTTCACGAAGTAAACTCAATTCACGTCACTTTTTTATGCAGTGCGTAATCTGAGTTTAAACAATTATGTGGGAAATTATGTAATGGATTGACTTCCGTTTGGGGAAAACCATTGGAAACCCATTCAATATGGGTAGTTTTGAAACAGGCACGACGAGGGGATGACGAAAATCGATGTCCTACGCCATTTTAGAATCCAAGATGGCAACCACTGGTTTGAAAAAATCGTTGGAAACTCATGCATTATGAGTATTTTCGGAACGGCCACGAAAATCGATGTCTAACACCATGTTTTAATTCAATTCACCAAAACCTCAATTAACGAAGTCTGTTCTTTCGCAAATTTAATTGATGTCACTTGATTAACCTTCCAGTCATCGCGCGGTTTGCCACCGTCAGAACCACCACGCTACTATTGTGCACGGAAAGCGAGGTTTTTTCAACAGTGTTGTACAAAATACAACAGCGCGACGACTGAAGTGTTAACAAAGACCAGACCAGTACATTGATCCTTTCGCTAATATTTAGGCGAAGTAGGCCATCATTGAAACTTGTATTGGGCATCAATGATTGTGTCCAATCCGTCTCACGATTGCAAATTAAAACTCAGTTCGCATAGTTGATATTGATGCGGAAAAATATCACTAAATGCGCTGACGCACAGAAAGTATGCTGGTACTTTTTAAGTTTGCGTCAGTGCAATACCAACCGATTTTCTTTAACTAAAAATTGTGAATTGATTTAGCAACAATCATCAACGACACGTACAAATTTCAATGACGACCTACTTCGCCTTAATGAAAATCAATAGGTTTTGCATTGACATTGCTGAAAATGTATTAGCATACTTTCTGTATGTAAGCGCAAGTAGTGATACTTTTATGAATCAATATTACTTAAGATTATTGAGTTTTATCACTTAGGAATTGCAATCTTCAAAATCAACATGGCTACCAAAACGAATGACGGGCTACTTAGCCTTATGATTTTAGATTTTATGCTTTAAATAAGTATCATTAATGTACAACTAGGGGGTCTTTGGAAGTACAAAAACATCGACACAACTCAATACAGCATTTCTGGATAGTCAGCTAATATGGATAGTCAGAGACCTTTGCAATATTGAAGAACTATCTATTGATGATTGATTACGCTTGTATAGCCTTATGCCCATATTCGATAGAGATCTTAGAGGACAAAGAACTTCCGCACAAATTCATACAATACACTGTTTACCCTCAGGAATGGTAGGGGCCTTTGGAGTATTTGAAAACTATCTAATCACTAATCAGTTATTATGGCCGTAGATCCCAAGGCCTTTATTCAATGGAGTCTTTGGAGGACCAAAAACATCCGTACAAGTCTATAAAATATAAATTAATGGTTAAGAGACTGTGCCATATTAAAAAAAAAACTGCCTATAGACCATTGATCACGTTTTTTAGATTCAAAGGCCTATATTCAATGAGGTCTTTGGAGGACCTAGGATATCGGTACAATTTATAACAATACATACTCATTTTACTGCTACATATATATAAGGGCCTGTGCCATATCAAAAAAGCATCTATTGATAATTGGTGACGCTTGTAGATCGTAAGACCTATTTTTGATTTAGTTCTTGGAGGACCTAGGATATCCACACAAATTAATACAATACACTGTTTACTCACAGGAATTGTTAGGGGCCTGTAGAGTATTTGTAAACTAACCTCTAATCTCTTATTACGGTCGGAGATCCCAAGGCCTATATTCAATAGAGTCCTTGGAGGACCTAGGACATCGGCACAAATTATAAAAATACTCATTTTACTACTTTAAATAAATAAGGGCCTGTGCCATATCAAAAAACGTCAAAGGATCGCTGAATATGCCAGTACATTGCAGGTATATATTCCAGGATGTTTTTGGATGGTTGTATGGACACCTGTTGTACTCACTTAGTTACCAAAACTTGGATCTGATAATACAAACGCTTCTTAAAAATATAAAAATCTTCTAGGGTCCAGTATTGGGAGACATTCTTCTCCATAGAAATGATAAATTGATCTCCGTTAATTAATAAATTACAGTAGACTCTAAACGGCAAAACCTCGAACTGACTCAATTTTCGCACCCCCGATCTAGTTCGTAAATTGAGGTTACAGTTTAATGGGAAAGATGTGTGATAACATATTTTGTTATAAACCTTTATCAAAACTGTCTGTCATGGATATAATGATAACAAATTTTGTTATCTTTCAGTTATCTCTGATAACAGAATATCAAAATGATAACAGTGATAATGAAAGTTGTTATCATTTTGATATCATCCAGTTATCTGACTTGGCTCGGGATTCTCCCACTCCCCCTGAAAAGTATCGTAATCGATTCTGGAACGCAATTTTGTCCCTATCCTCCTAAGACCCCGTAGGATACTTTAACACTTCCTATGAGCTCTATTTGGTGTAATGGTGTCTGAAACCTCTCTCTTTTGATCGATTTTAGAGGGAACTAGAATATAATAAGAAGGAGGAAGTAAAAGGCTTACAGAAAAGTGTGAAGGGGAACTAGGTGTAATATGTGCCACCCTCGATTTGAACAAACAACGTGCCTTGAGACGCTGTTTTTCACCTGATATTATATAAATTGTATTAAAATGCTTCCCTGTTTATATTTTTAAGAGTGTCCCTGGCGAGAATCGTGAAAAACTCTAAAATAGTTTTTTGCTGGTTTTGTTGCAATTTTGTGTATTTTTTTTTTCTTGTTCATTTTTCAGGTCGATAAACAACAAAACTTTTGAAACTTTCACCGAGAATCGCCTTGAACTCCCATAGTTTGTATTCAATTTTTTTATTAACGAAACTTGACACGTAAACCGTTCATACGTAATTGACTCTGAAATAAGATTTTACCAGCTCCCTCTATTCAATTTAAGATTCAATGTTACACTTCTTCGGATCATCCCTGTGAGAAGGGGGCATAATTATATCTAGGGGGAAGAGGTGGTCATGATTAATTCGAGAGCGATTTGGAAGGAGCTAAAATACATTAAGGTGCTGATGTTAAAGGCTCACATAGAAGTGTGTATTTAACCCCAGTTCCGCATACTCCCCTACGGGAACCCTGCATGCCCCTTTTCCCTTTGGAAAATACCTAGAACGACTTTGAAACACTATTTTGGCTCTCCTAAAACCCCTTGGACTCTTCAGCTTCTCTGGGTATATCTCAGCTGGCGTCGAATGGCCTTTGATTTTTGTTATGATGACTCGATACACATCACCCCACATATTGGTGTATGCATCTCGAGACAGCTCCTTGTAGCAATTAGATATATGAAGCTTTATCTTCCGTTTGAGTGTAGTCCTAGCTTCTTGAAAAACCGTCGTTTGTTTCTTTTTCTGTACCTGGTGATGCGGTTCAGAAGAAATGTAACACTCATGCACCCTTTTTACAACAGCTTATCAGTTTCGGGAAAAGTAGGTTTGAATACCAAGGGGTACACTCCCCACCTTATCGTTTAAGTTTCTTCATGATCCCTACCCACTATTTTATACCAGCTTACGTGGTTCAGAATAAGTGTCCAAGGGGATTTCAGGAGAGCCAAAATAGTAAACTTGCCTGCTGGTTACGCTTGGAAAACTCCTGGAGTTTTGATTCAGCAAAGGCTGATCGACCAGAGGGCGTCGGGCCACGATTGGAGTAGGCCAGATCCTCCGTCGGGGACTAGGCCGAGTAGTTTGAGCTTCACGTACTATCGGACTGAGTATCCGGGAACTAAGAGGGAGGCACTGATACTACACACGAAATAGAACACAAAGTGTTTTCAAACTGCAAGATAACTCTAGCTTGTCAACGACAATCAAGGCAGACTTGAAGCAGAATCTGGGCATAAATTTACATAAATTTTGTATTGGTTTCTCCCTCCCAGGACGGGACACTTGCGAACCTAGATCCTCTACCAGGGACTAGTTAAGTATATCGCGAAACAGCACCAGCAAATGGTTGTCGGAGCGCCTGTGAGCCGGAAGTTTTCGTGCGCCGGAATCGCAGGAGGACCGACCTGGGCATCCACCTGGATAGCATCGGTTCGGGAGATCTTCCGCTGTTGGTGAAATCTTCGTCGAATCCACCGTCGGGGACTATTCTGAGAAGTCCGTAGCGAGTCACCGGCTTGAGTCGTCGGGGCACCAGTGAACCCGAAGTCATCCTCCGACCGGAATCGTTGGATCGACCTTAGCATCCAACTGGTCCATCCTGGAGAGCTCGAGAATCAGTGGATTAGCAGCAGACGCAAAAGTAGCACAGCCAGAGCCCAAACGCGTTGTAGCAGAGCAACGAAGCGTAGCAATCACAGAAGTGGCTGTAGAAGCTTGGCTCTGGCGTGGCGCTAGTCCCAACCGCAGTATGAAAAGAGCAAGGGAAGTACTGGTGCACAAGATGCACGTGAGAATGAAGCAAGAAGCAGTGCTGGTTAGCATAATAGCCTCCCCTATAAAGTAACGCCAAGAGGCAGTTCCGGGGGAAATGGCTCGTGGGCGAAGCTGGATTTAATTGGTAGTGGAAGTTCCGAGCCCGACACTGGCGCACGATGAACGAATTAGATATGATTAGCCTACATAAAAAAAAAAACATAAAATAGTGTAAAAAGGTAAGAGTCATATTAATGAAACTTGAATATAATAAATTGGGGGAACTTCAGTGTCGTGCACTAGACTCGACTTGAAGAAATCCATCCTATGTGTAGTATCCGAAATTTGGTGCCGCACAACTTTCGGCCGATTCGGCCGGTCAAGTCACAAAAATGTCAAAAATCGATATATCAGTCATCTGAAATGCTTGATTTGTTTGGAGGATTGTGAGCTGCATTATGTGATAGGGGATGTCATTTAAAATGAAGCATTGTGGAGTCTAGATATTGGAAACGATTCAAAACATTTTTCTTCGAATTTTTTAGGCAAAATACATTCAACTACAGAACTATGAAGCACTATTTAGAAAAATATGTGAGTAACTTAGAACATAAGTATATTTAATTGAGATCACAAAGCAGACAAAAACTTTTGAAAATTTTATCTAGATTTCGACTTTTACTATTTTTTATGGAAAAAGTCTCTTATTGCAAATAAGTGGGGTGTTAAGGAATTATATTTTCTATTTTTTCCAACTTACAAAACTCATTCGATTCATGGCGTGATATATTCCAATATAATTTTGGCTTGTTCCGTGAAGTAAAACTGCATTGTAAAAGTTAGGGGATCTTTTTTGTGTGTTACTGAACATCACCAAAATGTCTAATCTCAAAAAAAAAAACTGGTAGGAGAATCTTGATAACAACGTATTAAAGTGAATATGGGATTTTTCATGATAATATTTCCAAAACTTGTTTGATTACACTGGTAAAATGTTTGAAAAGTTCGAATGATTCTTTTATTTGGAAATAGTTTTGGAGCCATTGATCCTTTTAGTGATAATTATATGAAATGGTAAACAACAATAAAATTTTGTAATTTCTCAGAGAACATAAATGAAGAGTTGCGCGAAAAGTGAAACCAAATCTACCTATCGAACTGTCAAACCGTCTACATATCGAGCAGACCAGCAACACAAATAGGGACTGTTTTCGAAGACGAAGAAGAACAATCATTCAAAGAAGCCGCTTTGCGCAACTTTCTGTATATAGAATCTGCCATTTCTAAGCTCTTTTAGAGAAACTTCGCAGCCTCGTCGGGCACTAAACGCATTGTGTTATAGAGTGAGCGCTAGATTTCTGCTCCATCCTGGAACATTTTTAGTCTTCAGTATTTTTTCGACCATGCCACTGGGTGTTGCATGCAAATACTTTGTTTAGTGAAGTGTTCTATTTAGGTACAGTGCAAATAGGGTCCTAAAATGTTTAATGAATTCTTGTTTTTATTTAATAATACGAAAGAGCATGTTCTTGCAGCTCTAGCTACCACACTATGCACACAATATATATTTATACTAGGTGTTTAGGACTAGCATTTCCTACTCTATGTGTTAGAAATGAGGAATCCTAGGAAACACTTATTCTCTATCAATTCATAAAAAGGAATAGCGTAGGTTAAGAGGGACTCAACTCAGATACAGATCTTCCATAGCTTTACTGTAACTCAGCCCATGCGGTCAAGGAGGACCCATGTATCCCAGTTTATTTTATGTAATTGTGGACTGTAATTAAACTGTAAATATATGTGAATAAATGTAATTAAATCGTGTAGTGTTCTACGGAACTATGTGTTGTACGTGTTCAATACCGAATAGATTCCAACCAGATAAATTCAAGACGTTAGGTGAGGACTTGGGCAAATTACCTCCGACTTCGATGTTGGGGCTTGGGCGAAGGAAGCTCCTCAACACTTGGTATAGTCATAATTCCCTTCCCTCTTTTGTAGAAACTTAAAACTTAAGAGCTTTTAGGTACCTAACCTAAAATATTGATTGAAAAGTGCAGTACCAGGTAAAATCGCTCAAAATAATAGTAGTTTTCGTTTTGAAATTTTTTCTTCGGCAAAAATTTTGTAAAAAAAATGATCTGTTTATACATTTTGATACTTATAGAAAGCGTGGTGGGAACCCCTGCTACAGGGAAATTCAGTGAAACAGGGGTTAACAACACACTTTTTCACACTCTTGTCGTGAATATTTGGTGGCAAGGCGGACAAATACAATACAAAATGGCAGAAAACAAGATTTTTCTCTAAAGATTAACTAAGAAGATGTAGTTAGGGTTTAGTGGCCATAAATATTTAATTCAAAACTTGTGAAACAGGGTGTTTAAATTTCAATTTATAATTTATTGTTTTTCATTTTTGTGAGCTTTTCTGCTTCTACTCTCTCTTCACTTTTCTTCTCCCATGGTTTTTTCTTTACTTTCTTTCACTGTCCCCACACTTGACAAGGGAACCACAGTTCGTGTGTCGTATGGGCCATTATAGCGAAGGCCATTGTTCCATGCCCGTGGAGTGGTACTAAATCTCGCGCGCAACTTTTGAGTGGTTTAATCAAGCGAGCTTGCACCACACTTTGAGCAGGACAGACGCAGTCTTAGCACAATACCTTTTCTTATTCTGTCCGCTCACCACTTTTAATTTTTGCAGTTCTATTGTTCAAACCACCAGCTCGCTTGATTTAATTACTAAAAACGGTTTTGCCAAAGTAAGACTAACGCGACTAGAATTAACGTTTTTCACTAAATGGTGCACTTAATTTTCTAGTCTTAGATGGTTTTACTCAACAATAGCCCGTATTAGCAATTTAACGTATTTTTAATTTAAGGTAACTAAGCTGTGATATATACGTTTTTACTAATTTTAAATAGTTTGTAAGTTTTAACAACGTTTCAGCGTAACGGTTATCTTACACGGAATTACTATGGATAGCTAATGTAGCGTTCTATCCCGCGAACCGACACACTAACTTCACTCCTCCGGACGGTAAAATAAAACAAGAGACTCCACCCTAGTTGGAGTAGCCTATTTATAGTCCATGATCATATTGCATAACTCACGGTCACGGTCTAGAGTCTAGACGATGATGACGATGACAAACGTGGACACGAAGAAGGACGAACGATGACAGTCGGTCGGCGAAGACTAACACACTAAAAGGAGTTTGATTGATGCCCTATACTAAATTACACACCTACTCCAACAAAATTGGCTGCCTGCTTTGCCTTAACAAAATTCAAAAACCATAATACTTGTTTATAATAGATCTAGTAATATGTAAATAATATTCTAAATAAATAAATAAATAAATTTGGTGTAAATAAACAATCTGAGTAAATAAATAAATTATGTAACTAATAATCTAAGTATTCAATCAAAAAAATCTCATAAAAAAGGATAAATGAGTAAATAAATAAATAACTAGATAAATAAACAAATAAATAAATAAATAAATAAATAAATGAATAAATCAATAAATAAATAAATAAATAAATAAATAAATAAATAAACAAATAAATAAAATAAATAAATAAAAATCTAATCTACGGCCGGAGTAAGGTAACAAACAAAATAAATAGTTTTGTGGAAGACATCAACCAAAACACTACTAATTGCGAGCTAAACATCACTCAAACACTAATAAAAGTGAAGACAGATATTTATTTCACACTTAGACATTTAATTGTTTAAAAACGGCACATTACATAAATAACAATATATTGGGACTAAACCTCTAACTGGCCTTTTCACCAAATATTTTATTGTGACCTAGAGTGAGCGGTCACAATTTGCATCTTGACTGGAAATTGTTGAAACGATGAGCAAGGATAAAATTTCAAACTCAAAATGAAAGCAGACTTAAAAACTTCGGCAGTGGAGTTTTTTGAAAGCTACTGAGCTCATATTTGTCCACAATACGCGTCTTTTTAAAGTGCTTCGTATTGCAAAGTTTCAAGCAATTCGGCCCAGAAGTGCCCAGAATGGCCTTACTGAAAATTCACGGCAGAATCAGATTGGCTCTTTGGTACATTTTTCCTTTATTTTTTCCAAGATATTGCGGTTATATAATCGTATGATTTTGTTCAAGAATTATGTTAACTGTAGATACTTCAATAATCAATTTAATTAACAAATTGGTAAAGGGCCCAACTGGAAATCGTTCAAAGTGGAGGGGCTTAATTGAAACCATGATAGATCAGAGGGCCAAACCCAAAGGTACTAACTGAGACTCGTTACCTGGCTAATCTGCCAATGAATTTTGAATTCAACCATTTTTACAAGTTTTTGTTTTTTTTAGATTCAAAATGTTATGGGCGATTCAATAGACTGCATTAACCCGTATCCGACCGGGTTAAGAAAAAAAATTCAAAAAATTCTCGTGAAGCTATTTTCTATCCGATTTGCAAACTTCTTTCACTATATGAAATCCAAACTCTTCTATTTTTCTATGCTGGAGAAAGTGGTCCAAAATTTTGCCTGTGGCCGGAGTTATTCCGGTGTCCTCCTGGGTCAAGTCGGGTGAAAAAATGATCAACTTCCTTTCCTGAACAGTTTTATAATACTAAACTGTCATTTAACTACTTAAGTTTTGTAGGAACAGTCAATCGTGCAACATGAAAGATATTCAAGTGATTTAAGGAGTCACTTTCATGCAAGTTTCCTTGAAAAACTATAATATGCCTTCCGGAAGATCCGGAACATCCGTAAAAGTGGTCAAATCGTTAAAAATGACTTGGAAAGCCGCGGTTTTTTTTCAATCTCACTAGTTTTCAACATACATGGACATTAACGATGCTTTGAGTGCATAAGACCCTGTATGGCCATTGGGGGCTCACTGGAAGATCCGGAACATCCGGTAAAGTGGTCAAATCGTTAAAAATGACTTAGAAATCCTCGGTTTTTTTCAATCTCACTAGTTTCCAGCATACATGGACATAAACGATGCTTTGAGTGCATAAGACCCTGTATGGCCATTGGGGGCTCACCGGAAGATCCGGAACATCCGGTAAAGTGGTCAAATCGTTAAAAATGACTTAGAAAGCCGCGTTTTTTTTTTCAATGTCGTTAGTTTTCAACATACATGGACATAAACGACGCTTTGAGTGCATAAGACCCTGTATGGCCATTGGGGGGCTCACCGGAAGATCCGGAACATCCGGTAAAGTGGTCAAATCGTTAAAAATGACTTAGAAAGCCGCGTTTTTTTTTTCAATGTCGTTAGTTTTCAACATACATGGACATAAACGACGCTTTGAGTGCATAAGACCCTGTATGGCCATTGGGGGGCTCACCGGAAGATCCGGAACATCCGGTAAAGTGGTCAAATCGTTAAAAATGACTTAGAAAGCCGCGTTTTTTTTTTCAATGTCGTTAGTTTTCAACATACATGGACATAAACGACGCTTTGAGTGCATAAGACCCTGTATGGCCATTGGGGGGCTCACCGGAAGATCCGGAACATCCGGTAAAGTGGTCAAATCGTTAAAAATGACTTAGAAAGCCGCGTTTTTTTTTTCAATGTCGTTAGTTTTCAACATACATGGACATAAACGACGCTTTGAGTGCATAAGACCCTGTATGGCCATTGGGGGGCTCACCGGAAGATCCGGAACATCCGGTAAAGTGGTCAAATCGTTAAAAATGACTTGGAAAGCCGCGTTTTTTTTCAATGTCGTTAGTTTTCAACATACATGGACATAAACGACGCTTTGAGTGCATAAGACCCTGTATGGCCATTGGGGGGCTCACCGGAAGATCCGGAACATCCGGTAAAGTGGTCAAATCGTTAAAAATGACTTAGAAAGCCGCGTTTTTTTTTTCAATGTCGTTAGTTTTCAACATACATGGACATAAACGACGCTTTGAGTGCATAAGACCCTGTATGGCCATTGGGGGGCTCACCGGAAGATCCGGAACATCCGGTAAAGTGGTCAAATCGTTAAAAATGACTTAGAAAGCCGCGTTTTTTTTTTCAATGTCGTTAGTTTTCAACATACATGGACATAAACGACGCTTTGAGTGCATAAGACCCTGTATGGCCATTGGGGGGCTCACCGGAAGATCCGGAACATCCGGTAAAGTGGTCAAATCGTTAAAAATGACTTGGAAAGCCGCGTTTTTTTTCAATGTCGTTAGTTTTCAACATACATGGACATAAACGACGCTTTGAGTGCATAAGACCCTGTATGGCCATTGGGGGGCTCACCGGAAGATCCGGAACATCCGGTAAAGTGGTCAAATCGTTAAAAATGACTTAGAAAGCCGCGTTTTTTTTTTTTCAATGTCGTTAGTTTTTAACAGGCCCAGATAGCCGTAGCGGTAAACGCGCAGCTATTCAGCAAGACCAAGCTGAGGGTCGTGGGTTCGAGTCCCACCGGTCGAGGATCTTTTCGGGTTGGAAATTTTCTCGACTTCCCAGGGCATAGAGTATCTTCGTACCTGCCACACGATATACGCATGCAAAAATGGTCATTGGCATAGTAAGCTCTCAGTTAATAACTGTGGAAGTGCTCATAAGAACACTAAGCTGAGAAGCAGGCTCTGTCCCAGTAGGGACGTAACGCCAGAAAGAAGAAGAAGTAGTTTTCAACATACATGGACATAAACGACGCTTTGAGTGCATAAGACCCTGTATGGCCATTGGGGGGCTCACCGGAAGATCCGGAACATCCGGTAAAGTGGTCAAATCGTTAAAAATGACTTAGAAATCCTCGGTTTTTTTCAATCTCACTAGTTTCCAGCATACATGGACATAAACGATGCTTTGAGTGCATAAGACCCTGTATGGCCATTGGGGGCTCACCGGAAGATCCGGAACATCCGGTAAAGTGGTCAAATCGTTAAAAATGACTTGGAAAGCCGCGTTTTTTTTCAATGTCGTTAGTTTTCAACATACATGGACATAAACGACGCTTTGAGTGCATAAGACCCTGTATGGCCATTGGGGGGCTCACCGGAAGATCCGGAACATCCGGTAAAGTGGTCAAATCGTTAAAAATGACTTAGAAAGCCGCGTTTTTTTTTTTCAATGTCGTTAGTTTTCAACATACATGGACATAAACGACGCTTTGAGTGCATAAGACCCTGTATGGCCATTGGGGGGGCTCACCGGAAGATCCGGAACATCCGGTAAAGTGGTCAAATCGTTAAAAATGACTTAGAAAGCCGCGTTTTTTTTTTCAATGTCGTTAGTTTTCAACATACATGGACATAAACGATGCTTTGAGTGCATAAGACCCTGTATGGCCATTGGGGGCTCACCGGAAGATCCGGAACATCCGGTAAAGTGGTCAAATCGTTAAAAATGACTTGGAAAGCCGCGTTTTTTTTCAATGTCGTTAGTTTTCAACATACATGGACATAAACGACGCTTTGAGTGCATAAGACCCTGTATGGCCATTGGGGGGCTCACCGGAAGATCCGGAACATCCGTAAAAGTGGTCAAATCGTTAAAAATGACTTGGAAAGCCGCGGTTTTTTTTCAATCTCACTAGTTTTCAACATACATGGACATAAACGATGCTTTGAGTGCATAAGACCCTGTATGGCCATTGGGGGCTCACTGGAAGATCCGGAACATCCGGTAAAGTGGTCAAATCGTTAAAAATGACTTAGAAATCCTCGGTTTTTTTCAATCTCACTAGTTTCCAGCATACATGGACATAAACGATGCTTTGAGTGCATAAGACCCTGTATGGCCATTGGGGGCTCACCGGAAGATCCGGAACATCCGGTAAAGTGGTCAAATCGTTAAAAATGACTTAGAAAGCCGCGTTTTTTTTTTTCAATGTCGTTAGTTTTCAACATACATGGACATAAACGACGCTTTGAGTGCATAAGACCCTGTATGGCCATTGGGGGGGCTCACCGGAAGATCCGGAACATCCGGTAAAGTGGTCAAATCAAAGACAAATTAAAGACCTCCATGTCCCTTGGAGTCGCCCAAAATTTTATGGCTTATAAGGTAATCTAGAATGCCGTGAAAAGTGTACTGCAATCTGTCAAACTTGGGTACCTTTTGCACTACCGAGGGACCAAATGCAGTACTAGAAGTGGTACCCAATCTGAGCCCGAGTGTGACGGACCTGGTCAAATCGTTAAAAATGACTTAGAAAGCCGCGTTTTTTTTTTTTCAATGTCGTTAGTTTTCAACATACATGGACATAAACGACGCTTTGAGTGCATAAGACCCTGTATGGCCATTGGGGGCTCACCGGAAGATCCGGAACATCCGGTAAAGTGGTCAAATCGTTAAAAAGGACTTGGAAAGCCTCGGTTTTTTCAATCTCACTAGTTTCCAGCATACATGGACATAAACGATGCTTTGAGTGCATAAGACCCTGTATGGCCATTGGGGGCTCACCGGAAGATCCGGAACATCCGGTAAACTGCCCATAACTGCATATTTGTAACATTCGACAAAAGTAGGCATTGAGTAAATGGAACATAAAGTGTGCATTTTATGGCAGTATGGGAGAAAACTAATATTTCCCAAAATTACCAGGAACTCAAAATTGCTTATTTGAGGCTGATATTTTGTACAACTGATATCCCATACTAGGTGAATAGTCAGAAAATAATTGTGATAGAAATTTCATTGCTATTACATTACAAGGCTCATTTATAATCTCAGTGTGACTGTTATGCGGTTATTATTACCAATGTGACAAAACAACTTGGTATTTTTTTCGAATTTTCTAGAACAATCTCACAGATTTCAGTAAGTTGATCGAAAGTATTTATCATTTGATGACTATCCATGGTTTTAACTCCAATTTGTCAAAAATGTCGAATGTGACTGTTATGCAGTTATGGGCAGTAAAGTGGTCAAATAGTTAAAAATGACTTGGAAAGCCGCGTTTTTTTTTCAATGTCGTTAGTTTTCAACATACATGGACATAAACGATGCTTTGAGTGCATAAGACCCTGTATGGCCATTGGGGGCTCACCGGAAGATCCGGATCATCCGGTAAAGTGGTCAAATCGTTAAAAATGACTTGGAAAGCCGCGTTTTTTTTTTTCAATGTTGCTAGTTTTCAACATACATGGACATAAACGACGCTTTGAGTGCATAAGACCCTGTTTGGCCATTGGGGGGCTCACCGGAAGATCCGGAACATCCGGTAAAGTGGTCAAATCGTTAAAAATGACTTGGAAAGCCGCGTTTTTTTTTCAATGTCGTTAGTTTTCAACATACATGGACATAAACGACGCTTTGAGTGCATAAGACCCTGTATGGCCATTGGGGGGCTCACCGGAAGATCCGGAACATCCGTAAATGTGATAAAATCGTTAAAAATGACTTGGAAAGCCGCGTTTTTTTTTCAATTTCACTAGTTTTTAACATACATGGACATAACCAATGCTTTGAGTGCATAAGAGTGCAAAAACCCAGTATGGCCATTGGGGGGGCTCATCGGAAGATCCGAAATATCCGGAAAAGTGGACAATTAACGTGACTTACCCTACAACACTACAATTTTTTGAAAATTTATTGTTTTCAGTATTTAGGCCACCATGTGGCTCTAGTTGGCTACTGATTGGTCCCCCGAACGATCCGGAACATCCGTAAAACTGGCCTTATTATAGAAGATGTCTCGAAAATTCTCGTTGTTTTTTATTACACTAGTTTTCTACATTCCAAGACGAAACTAATATTTCGAACGCTTTATGATCAGCTATGGCCACTTGGGGGTTAACTATGTATGTTGAAAGCTAGTGAGAATGAAAAAAACCGAGGCTTTCCAAGTCAATTTCAACGATTTGACCACTTTTACGGATGTTGCGGATCTTCCGGTGAGCCCCCCAATGGCCATACAGGGTCTTATGCACTCAAAACATCGTTTGTGTCCATGTATGCTGAAAACTAGTGAGATTGAAAAAAAACCGCGGCTTTTCAAGTCATTTTTAACGATTTGACCACTTTACCGGATGTTCCGGATCTTCCGGTGAGCCCCCCAATGGCCATACAGAGTCTTATGCACTCGAAGCATTGTTTATGTCCATGTATGTTGAAAACAAGTGAGATTGAAAAAAAACGCGGCTTTCCAAGTCATTTTTAACGATTTGAACACTTTTACGGATGTTCCGGATCTTCCAGTGAGCCCCCAATGGCCATACAGGGTCTTATGCACTCAAAGCATTATTTGTGTCCATGTATGCTGAAAACTAGTGAGATTGAAAAAAAAACCGCGGCTTTCCAAGTCATTTTTAACGATTTGACCACTTTACCGGATGTTCCGGATCTTCCGGAAGGCATATTTCAGTTTTTTCAAGGAAACTTCCATGAAAGTGACTCCTTAAATCACTTGAATATCTTTCATGTTGCACGATTGACTGTTCCTACAAAACTTGAGTAGTTAAATGACAGTTAAGTATTATAAAACTGTTCAGGAAAGGAAGTTGATCATTTTTTCACCCGACTTGACCCAGGAGGACACCGGAATAACACCGGCCACAGGCAAAATTTTGGACCATTTTCCCTAGCATAGAAAAATAGAAGAGTTTGGATTTCATATAGTGAAAGAAGTTTGCAAATCGGATAAAAAATAGCTTCACGAGAATTTTTTGAATTTTTTTTTCTTAACCCGGTCGGATACGGGTTAAGTGTCAATCAGAGTACCACACTAGTAAATAAATGAATATAATCGAAATAGAATTATTCAATATAGTATTGAATCTTCGAACGAGAAATTATCAATATTTACGTTAATGAGATAGGTCGTTTTCAATTGTTCAGTAGGTTTATATTGAAAAGTTAAATCTATAAGTTGAAGAAGACATAACAGATTTGGTACTGTCCAATATATTAATATTCTTTGCTCAAAATTGCTTCACATACTCATAATTTTTTGCCTACATTCGGTACCACTGTGCGGTGGTGTAAGCGGCAGCGACGGCACCAACGACAGCCTCGTCAGAGACGGAAGATATTTCCACCGTCAACGGTAATGGCTTCATTTGGAGCGCAATGACACTTACCGTTTGACAATGCGGATCCGGATTCCGGGCCTAGCGCTAGGGCAAACGCCACCAAACGACGATATGTATCGGCATGATAGCGAACGAACAATGGCGAACGCACACAGCCGCAGTAGGCCGCCTTTGTACCGTGGAAATTTTCTCCGGTGTCTTGGATGGTTGGTTGCTGTTGCGCTCACATATCGAGACTTGTAATGTATTTGATGTGCGTGTCGTTTTGTTATGCAAATAAGGTTGGCGCGGGGAATGTCTAGTCTATCTAATGGTGAATGGATTTCGGTGAAATAAACCTGTCCTAAAATCATAAAATTAACTGACATATCACTGCGGAGGCTGCAGCTTAACTCATTTTTTTGAGTCTAGTACACGACACTTAAGATGGTCTTACACTCGAGGTCGATAAATGCGTATCTGTCAAGGGATACAAGCTCTAGTAAAATCAAAGTACTGAATTCGGTTTTTCACAGAACAGCTCGAAGATTTATTATCTTTGATTAAAATAAACCATTTAAAGATATTTGAAAACCCGTGGATATGCTGAAAATCCCTACAAAATGCAGAAATCTCCGGGAAACCCTTGAAGACCTTGAGAACTGCTCGAAAGCTTTTCCAAACTTAAAGAATCACTAAAACTCCGTTTTCAAGAGAGCAACCCTCCTTTAGAACTTCTGATAGCATTTGAAAACCATTCGAAATCTTCAGAAATTCCCTAAGTGATCTCTGAAAATCGATATGAAACGCAAGAATCTTTTTAGGACATGATGCCAATCAATACAATCAATGGGAATACATAATAAGTCATTGCGAAATCGAACTGTGAACATGCAGTTGAAATTTCAATTAGCTCTCCGTTATTAGCATTTTTAATTCCTACCGATTTAAATCTAGTCAAAATGTTGCCAATTAAAAATCGTCAAATAACAAACTTGTCTAGGTTTAAAGTTCCTGTGCATTCCCGCACCTAAAGGGCATCCAAGCAACCCATCGATCTCCCTCAGGCACCTGTCAAATGCATTCGCTCCATTTTATTCGGCGCCACGTCGCCGTCGAAGCCAATCTAGCAACCTTACAAGAATGGCGAGAGGAGGGGCGGTGTTTTGATGCGAGTTTGAAAAGTAAACCTAATTTACGTAATGAGGTTTCAGTTTTCAGAACCTACACCAAGTGGGGAGGTGATTTTGTCTAGTGTAGGAAAGTGAGAAGTAGGTATACGCCGAAGGGTGGGTAAATACTTGTGCAACATGTTTTCGCTTTCGGGATAAATTCGCAATGTGTTGACTTTTCGGCTGTCAACAGCCTGACTTGCTGATGTTTGGAGAAAAACGTTTAAATAAGCTATAGGATCGTAGAAGGCATCGGATGATAACTTAATCTTTTATGAGTAAACATGTTCTGCACTGAAAGTAAAGTTTTTAAAGCTTGGTGTTTTTCTTCGCACAGCATTTACTTCCTTGTTTTTTTTTTTTTTTTTTTTTTTTTGAGACAGAACTTTTGCAGCGCTTAATAGCGCGTTAATTATCTAATTAAATGTCGTTAATTGGTTTCGCCTGTAAGACAGCTGACAATAATTGCCGTACCTGACCTGTCCTACCAGGGAAAGCCTGGAGTAGTAAAAAACAGCAGCCTGCTTTGATTGTTTTTCATTGGATTTCTCCGGGGATGGAAGTGACACAGCGAACGCAAGTTTTATCATCCAGGCTTGCTTGGATACGTGACCTGCGTCCTCAGATAATGCATCGCACCTGCTACCCCGATGTAAGCACACATCGTTAATGGAATTCACAAAACTCGGTAGCTGGTAGTGTCAGACTGAGGCTGCGAGTAGTGTTACCATCTTATTCATCTTCTTGAAATTTCGTCCTCACTGGGACAAAGCTTGCTTCGCATCTTAGTTTTAAATGGGCACTTCCACAGTTATTAACTTAGAGCTTTCTTTGCCTAAGTTGTCATTTTAGTTTTCGTATATCTTGTGGCAGGTACGATGATACTCTATGACCAGGGTCAAGGAAGTTTCTATTACAAAAAGATCCTGGGCCGACCGGGAATCGAACTCAGACACCTTCAACATGGCTTTGCTTTGTAGCCGCGGACTCTTACCACTCGGCTAATGAAGATGCTTAGACCATACATGTTTAATCTCGTTACACAGCACTCTTTATCGAAGTTTGAATATTGTACTCTTTTCGTCAAGAACAAATATGGTTACCCTACCTAAGAGTGTCCTCTCAGTAATAAGAATCCATTAACCGTGGTTTAAATATTTTATCAGAGCTTCATCCCCCGGAACGCTTCACTGTTATTACCAAAAAATGACGTCACAGGGTGGAATCGGACTCCTCCGCTCGGTCAGCAGTAATGGTACAGCCGGTAGGTAGTACCAAAAGCCAATTTTCCAAACTAATTGCCACGAAAATTGCCACTTGAGGACGACCCATTTGGTTTAATTATTAATTATTGCGCTTCCCTGGTTGACCTGCTCACGGGATGAGAGAGACTATGTATGTTATCATCATATCACTCATATCGCGGCAGACGAGGAGGTTCCCCCAAGTAGGCGACGACGACGTAGTCCTTTCCATTTGGTATCCATGGCGCCCGGTATGGTTTCCAACCAAGGCAACGCAACGCAACGGGTTGCTACGACGATGCCAGTGAAACGCACACGCAAAGCTGTCAACCGTTTTTAATCCGAATCCCCGGCTTTAACCCGTTAACGCCCAAGGTATCTCACAATTGGAATTCAGCTCCGTTTTTGTTATTCATAGTCGTATTCCCATAAATTAAACCTTAATTCACCAAAAAAATTCAAGTCTATGGTGGGGATCCAAAAAAATTCTGGAAAGTGTGTCGTCCATATCTAGTTGTTCTATAAGTTTATTTTCGAGATTAATCAAATATATTTTCATGCAGTTCGACCCATTACAATGTAAACAAGTTGGAAAAAAACTGCTGGTGAGGGGTAATTCATAAATTACGTCACGTACAGAAGAGGAAGGAGGGGGTTACAATGAAACGTGACTACCCGTATAAAAATTGGAATCCATACAAAAAGTGGGAAACAGAGGAAAATTGAGGAGGATGAATATGGCAAAGCATTGCGTGGCGTAATTTATGGACGTACCTTGATAAAGAAATTGCACCATAAAGAATAAAAATTTCAGAGGCGAAAGGTTCATGCCAGAACTAAATCATTTAGTGACTTCAATTCAATTTCTGCTCTACCACGTAAGAAAGATACAGACATACATACATTTCCATACATGTACATGTACAATTATGCACACTTAAACCATTTATACCAAAAACAAAATAAAATCTTACATCAAATATTTTGATTTATAAAAAAAACCTACAGATGTTTCAGAATAGTCTTTAAAAAGATTATATAAAACTTGCCAGCTGATAATGGAAACATAACTATCAAAATATTTTTTTCTGGGTCAAGTTATTAGTATACAATGTGACTCGGATCTGACAGTGATTGAAATATATATTTGGCAATATCAGAATTTCGTTAGTGCTGATCAAAAGTTAGTTCTTCAGTCCAATGACAGTCAAATATTGGACTCCAACTATTACATGCTTTACAGATGTGAATACTTGAAGCCAACATATATTCACGTATTTACCGATAGAACCGAATCCACGCGGTCCAAGATTTTTGACACTAGAGCTGGCCAGAATACCTGGGGAGCATACTGAAGCGTGCCCGCTCAAATGTCACAGTTCTTGGTCTTAGTGAGTCAGCAAGGAAGGCTCTTTACTGCTACCTCAACGCGTCGCTGGTTCTAAAAAGTAAACAACCATACAAAACTACGATCAAACAATGGTGAAGGCGTAATCAATTTTCTCGAAAACATTCATTTTGGGAATTAAGTAGAATTTTCTGATTAAATTGGCAACAACGCAATGCAGTAGCGCGTAGTAAATAACTGCTTGTAAACAATATCTTTCAAGCGCATTTATTACCTGTAATTTTGCGAAAAATAATTTTTACTTTTCCACGTTTAAGTCATAAAACTGGTTCTGGACTTAGGTTGGCGGCTATTCAATTTTACTCTCATTTGACAGCCGCCCTTCACCCTTGGAGTTCAGTTCATGGATGGATAAGTCAATTTGTCGTTTTATTCGTTCAATACTCCCTTCAAAAGATCAAAAGATCTAAATGGTGTCAAGGTTCATCTAAAAACGTAAGGAGCATTGCATCCGAAATAAGCGATTGTTGCTCGGATCGATAGTAAGTATCCATTGTTTTTATCTAGGCTGACCAATTTCTTATTGGTTGTTTCCTTGATGTTTCGCATATAATAACAATACCCAGCTAATATGTTTTTTTTTTTGCGAAAATATCTCCTTTTATGTCGAAGATACCAATTTCGAGAGTTCGATTTTTTTCAGTCTCATCGCTGGACTGATATAAAAAATAAAATATTTGACCACTAGCGCCACCTTGTGAGTGTTTTCCGAACTAATATGGTTTTAGGTGAATAGGATTCATTTAATTGTTCAACATTGTCCATGACATAAACTTTGTATCTAATCACTTGACTGAGATATTAGCAAATAAAATCTTTGCCCACTAGCGCCATCTTGTGAGTGTTATAAGGTTTTATGTGACTAAGTATCATTTAGTTGTTCAACATTGTCGAAGACAACAATTTTGTATCTCATAACAAAACTTAGATGCAAGCAAATAAAATATTTGCCCACTAGCGCAATCCAGTGAATGTTTTCCGAACTAATAAGTTTTCGGGCGAATAGATCTCATTCAGTTGAACACATTTGTCGAAGACACCAATGTTGTATCTCATCACTGAACTGAGATATAAACAATCAAAATGTTCGACCATTAGCGCCATCTTTTGAGTGTTTTCCGAACAAATAAGGTTTTAGGCGAATAGTTCTCATTTAGTTGATCAACTTTATCGAAGACACCATTTTTGTATCTCATAACTGAACTAAGATATAAGCAAATAAAGTTTTGGCTCACTAGCGCCATCTTGGGAGTGTTTTCCGAATTTATAAGGTTCTATGCGAGTAGGTATTATTTAGTTGTTCAACATTGTCGAAGAAACCATTTTTGTATCTCATAACTGGGCTAAGATATAAGCAAATAAAGTTTTGGCTCACTAGCGCCATCTTGGGAGTGTTTTCCGAATTTATAAGGTTCTATGTGAATAGGTATTATTTAGTTGTTCAACTTTGTCGAAGACACCATTTTTGTATCTCATAACTGGGCTAAGATATAAGCAAATAAAGTTTTGGCTCACTAGCGCCATCTTGGGAGTGTTTTCCGAATTTGTAAGGTTCTATGCGAATAGGTATTATTAAGTTGTTCAACTTTGTCGAAGACACCATTTTTATATCTCATAACTGGGCTAAGATATAAGCAAATAAACTTTTGGCTCACTAGCGCCATCTTGGGAGTGTTTTCCGAATTTATAAGGTTCTATGCGAATAGGTATTATTTAGTTGTTCAACATTGTCGAAGACACCATTATTGTATCTCATAACCGGGCTAAGATATAAGCAAATAAAGCTTTGGCTCACTAGCGCCATCTTGGGAGTGTTTTCCGAATTTATAAGGTTCTATGCGAATAGGTATTATTTAGTTGTTCAACATTGCCGAAGACACCATTATTGTATCTCATAACCGGGCTAAGATATAAGCAAATAAAGCTTTGGCTCACTAGCGCCATCTTGGGAGTGTTTTCCGAATTTATAAGGTTCTATGCGAATAGATATTATTTAGTTGTTCAACTTTGTCGAAGACACCAATTTTGTATCTCATCGCTGGACTGAGATATAAACGAAGCAAATATTTGTACGCTGGAAAGTTGTTTCATATGTTGCTTATAAATGCGACATTTGTTGGCGTCTGTGCGCCACCTGGTGAGTTAATTCTGAATTAAAATAGTTACCAAGTGGAAGTCAGCAGTCCTGTGATCAACTTTGTAGAAGACAGTTTTCTCCTAAACCTCTTTATTTTCAAGATATTTGCACTACAAGTACTGTCCTATTTATAGGACGCTGGGCGTTCGGGGCTTCTGTCCTATTTTTAGGACGCTGGGCGGATATGGGTTAACGTTCGTCTCACATGTAGGGGACGGGGCTGACGGAAGATTAGGCAGCTGACAGCGGACGGACAACGGATCCTTTCCGTTCGGCGAGGCGTGATGCTATCGGCCGCACCATACAGACCGGAACCCCGTGCAGCTCTCGGCTGCCATCCCATGTCTGTCGGTCTGAAAGGTTTATTTATAGCGATTACAAGAAATGTCGCCGCTGCTAATTAATGACATTTGGCTGTACCAGGAGGTTGGCAGTATGAGCTCCCGCTTTATTTGGTTTCGTAATTGATTCTGGGAAATTTTTGAAGCTCCACAATATTATAATTAGATTGGTATACGTCGATTTTTGTTGATCAAATGATTGTTGGATAAAATATTCGAATATGAACATAAAAAATAAACCTGTTCAACCTCTTCCTAGCCTTCCTTAGCCGAGTGGTTAGCGTCCGCGGCTATAAAGCAAAGCCGCGTGATGGAAATTTCCATGACTTCCCTGGGCATAGAGTATAATCGTACCTGCCACACGATATACGAGAGCGAAAATGGCAATGTTGGCATAGAAAGCTCTCAGTTAATAACTGTGGAAGTGCTCATAAGAACACTAAGCTAAGATGCAGGATCTGTCCAAGTGAGGACGTTAATGCCAAGAAGAAGAAGGATACTGGTAGCACTGGCGGTGGTATCGTCAAGGTTATTGACTGAAAAACTATGGGGCAGTCTTAGTTGTCACGTCCTGTCCTAGCGTTAGCGTAGTTACATTCCTCACATTTGCTCATCAATCAATAAAAACGCCACCTACTGCTAAATGGCCTTGTTGACCCCTTGTGAAGTGACGACCGTGTGGTCACCGGTTTGGAAACCCTGCTTTAAAGGTTACTATGAGTTCCTGTGTGACAGTAAATGTAGGACCTTTGCTTAGCTTTCAACTCTTTAATGATAGCTGATAGCCAACAGCTTATTAACAAGATGCCGAGGCTTCCAAAGGATCTTAGGTTTTTTTTTTTCAAAAAATTTTTAGGAGTTTTGTGGAGAATTGCGATGTGGTTCATAGAGGTTCCCAGTGCACAATTTGTACTGTGTGTGAGAAATGACGGTGGCGCTTGAATGCAGAAAAATGAAATAACTGCTGACCATGGGAATGAAACGAACGTCGCACAAAGTGTTGAATGTTTACCACACTGATCAGGTGTAAGGAAGGCGTGCTATAGTTATGGAAGAATGAAATTATAGGGATGCGATTTGTTGTCCGTCTCTAGCGATTGCTATGAACGAAAAGTTTGAGTGTGATAGATTTAGTAAGGGAAATAGATGCAAGTGAATGATACAACTACAAAGTACGATTAAAGGGACGGACTTGGGGTTGAACCTATGACCTTCTGCTTATGAATCAGAAATGGTAGCCATTAGATCACCAACCCAATCTATAAGAGTTGATCATTGAAATTGTACTAAAATTCAATTAAAGACTAAAGGCCGGTTTGCTACTGACAAGAAAAGGAATCGCCTATCTCGATGCGTGAAAAATTTCTCCCAAGAAATGGTCAAGAAAATCACTTTTTTTCTGATCGCAGTACGCAGTTGAGAAGAAATGTCACTTCAAAGGGGGCTCCCTGTAGGAAATTTCTTGACCCTTTCAGTCAAGGAATTTCTTTACTTTTCTTGAGCAAAGAGCATACTTAGCTTAAGGAATCACTCCTAAACAGCTTTTTATGTACCGGTAATAAGCCGTTCACGCAAATTTCCTATAATGTTTGAATCACCCCCATTTCACATTTCGTGTATACACTACTATTTTTTTATAGCGCATACGGGGAGGAAATTTTCGCCAAGAACAAAACGTAATAAAAAAAGGTCGTGGATGGTTGTTATCTGGGAGGGAGGTACCGATACTACACACGAAATATAGAACAATGTTTGTTTGAACTGCAAGATAACTCCAGCTTGCCAACAACAATCAAGGCAGGCTTGGGGAAAATCGCTAGATTTCTTTTGTTGTGTACTTTCGATTTTTCCTGACAAACATGGAAAAAGGGCCACAGTTTTTTATGCACTAAATATTCATTTTTATTGGAAAAAGTAAAAAGATGCGTTTTTCTATGCTTTATATTCAATCCGATTGAAAGGTGCTCACGTGACAGTGTGCATGAATTGATTTTCATTCGATTTTTGTCACTTTTGATGAAATGCGAAAATGTGTTTTAATCAGTTACGCGCTTTTTCCATGTTAGTCCAATGTTTGAGATCTGGGCTCACAGTGACAGTTCGTGACAGCGGAATCCCGGCTCACTATGACGCACAGAAATTTTGTATTGGTTTCACCCAGAGTTGCTTAATATCAATCATATCAGCTGATGGCTGATGGTCTAAAACTATCAATATCACTTGCGAGCTATCAATATCACTTTGATTTGACAACCAGCAGCAGTGATGTGACATCGCACTCTAGATCAAAATCACTGCAGAATGAGTGATCACGTGGTCATTATCCATGCTATCAATGTTTTTCAGTGACCAACACATAGTTTCAATCTATCTGCAATACTGTCGAAAATATCGTACTGATAAATTGCCATTTTATCTGCTTAATATAAAGCTAAACTTAACCCATCAGTGATATCCATAGTCTATCACCATCAATGCACTGGTGATGGAGTAGACAGCATGATGTTGATGTGGTATGGAATGATCCGATTTGTATCGCAGTCGGCCTGTACAAATCAGCAAATTTTATGCATTGATAGTGACATCGAGCAACTCTGGTTTCACCCTCTCAGGTTGTTATATAGTTTGCTTGCCATCAACTTTGGTTCACCTCTTTCTGACATTTCTTGTCCACACTATAATTTTTATGGCTGGGTCGTAACAAGCTTTGCGAGTAATGTTTCATTTTATGTTGGCAAGGTAACATCAAACATTTACATTTAGTTATTTACTGGGTTTGAGAGAAAACCGAAATTCTTCCTATTTTACTATTATACATTAAT
Source organism: Aedes aegypti (assembly GCF_002204515.2). Lineage (NCBI taxonomy): Eukaryota > Metazoa > Arthropoda > Insecta > Diptera > Culicidae > Aedes > Aedes aegypti. The sequence continues at coordinate 4,815,352 of NC_035107.1, forward strand.
GGTTCTTTTATTTTAGGATTGGTGGCAGCATGTGAGAAGAATTGTCTTCAATTGTGTCTGTAAAATGATTGCTGTTGATATGAACATTGCGTATGAGCTACCAATGGAGTTTAGAAAATTATACCGAAATGGTTGTTTTTGGTTGTTCCACAACATTGAACGAATTTAGTGCCTATGTACAAAGATTGGGAAATATTTTTACTGAATAAAGCTAAGTATGCTGTTCCGCTCAAGAAAAGTGAAAATTTCTACGGAAAAAATGGTCAAGAAATATTCTACAGTGAGCTCCATTTGAAATGACATTTCTTTTCAACTGCGTACTGCGATCAAAGAAAAATGCTTTTCTTGACCATTTTTGCCAGAAATCGCGTCGAGATAGGCGATTACTTTTCTGTTGAGGTGTATACTTCGCTGAAGACAGCATTTGGTGCACCCGTAACTATTACGGACTGCCATTTCTTAGAACTGTTGTGCTCTAAATTTTACGTTGATGCGTTTATTGGGACGTACCATGAATTAGGCCCCTTCATACCTTCCTGCTTCCAGGAATGGCCTTCGTTCGTTGGAGCATTGGCTAGATATTATTTTCACGTTCACGTGATATTTGTGCGCTTTCAAAGAAAACATAACTCGACCGGAACTGTCTAGACTTCGTTCCAAATAATTGAGCAAAAAACGGAGTGGAAAGTAAATAGTACTGAATGTTTCTTCTTGAAGAGTGCCTGGTGACTTAAATGGTATAGAAGGAATAAAGTTACTAGAAGCAAATGATTATTTTTCAATTTAGTTTATTAGAAATACAAAAAGTTAAACTTTAAAACAAATAGAGTGAAAATTATTGACTACTCAATCAACAATTTAAAAAAATTGCCTACTAAGATCATGCTCAGGGATTGAATCCTGAGAAAATTGAGAGAATCTCTCACGTATCGCTCTCTGTAACTATCATAACATGCTGCACATTATGAGAGACTGTTTATCGTATACTGCTACAAGTTTGATCAGATTGGGGGGATAGTAGTGCATGATAAAACCCCTCTAAACATGCTCCAAGCCGGGGGGACACTGTTGTTATTGGAAGTTCGTGGATTGTTTATCGTGCCAGTAAAGAAAAACACCTATCCCCAACGGTAAACAAGCGAGAAAAATGGATTTTATCATTGCTCTCTCGTTGGGGCTCTCGCTCGCTGCTTCCATTTATCAGACTTGTTACACCTTGCGATACAATGACGATCGTGGACCGCAACAGATGGGATGTTTTTCTTTGCTTGCTTTGATCGTGCTTCATTCTCAAATGAGAGCGAATTCTGCAACGCCTGATCATGCTATAAAATGTGTTGGCAATGCATGTCAAAATCGAATCACCCTTCGCAGTTTAATAGCCAGCGTAAAACGCTGGATATAAATGCATTACGGCTCAAATAAACCAAAATTATGAGGTGGGTGGTAACTTCTGAGAATGTCTTTAGGAAATGAACAAGACCCTGATAACTATTTGTAAGTCTTTGGATACCTCCCAAATCTACTAGGAAAACTCTGCAAAATCTCCCAAAATATTATGAACCTTATTTAGCTCTTCGGAAATCACTTTAAACTCTTCCAAAAAATCGTGTTCACGTTAAATGATGTATTTTTTTTCTTTGGATGTTCAATTTTCTATGATGTTCGAATGCTTCCTGTGCAGACCGAATTTTTCTTAAAAACTGTATTTTTGCGAGTAATGTAATGTAATAATTTCTGTTTTTTTGAATATTTGTAACATACAACTTTGAGATTTTTTCAGTTTGTGGAATTTTCTGGCCTACATTCTTGAGAAAGAGAACTCATTTGAGTATAGATCTATCAGGGTACTACCGGAAAAAAAAACCTAGAAAAATTGGAATTATCAGGGTACCGTAATCCGGGGTATCATTGATCAGCGGGGTAACATTGAGCGGAATGACCCATCTCGTAGAAAGTTCGTATCGCCCTTTATTGAAGGAACATTTTCAAATCATGAATGGTGCTTCTCTTTCTTATATTCTATTATAAGCTAATGAAAGTGAAGATTTTTGCGCAAATTGCGTTTACCTTATGCGTAAATTTGTCAACTTTTCGAAACAATGTTTTCAATGGGTAAGGATGACGCTACCGAACATTCACGTCTCACATAAGTTCTGCAAACGATACGAGCAAGGAAAATGTGGTTCTTACTAAAAATGGCATCGCCGAAAACGATTCCGTTGTCAAAACTTTCATAAGTATGCTCAATTAGGCAACATTAACGAATTACTGTTAAGAATATAGAATTCCCTTAGGAAATTGCCTACTTTTAGGCGTATTCCGTGATTCGTTGTGTTATTAATTTTAAAATTACTTAAAAAGTAAATGACTCGTAAGCGATTGGCCTTCATATTCGGTTTCGGGGGTAATGATTTAAGTAAGCAACGACATTTCCAATATTACCGAACATTGTTTACATAGGTGATCAATGTTACCCCATATCAGCTAAATCAAAAATTCATCTAAAACATTTTTTTAAACATGCTTAGGCCTTTCAAAAAACAAAATACAGTACATAGTCACGAGCTATGAGTGGTAGTACTTGTTTTAAAAATATAAAATTTGCTACATTTGCATTTTCAAACGAAATATTTAAGAAATATTAAAAAAAATTATCAATGTTACCCCGGATTACGGTATTTGATTCAACCAAGAAGAAATCTTTCATTCTCATGGAATTTTGACTATTCTCAGAGGAATTATTTTGAAGCAGTAGCAGTAGCGCAACCAGGATTTACTTCTAGGGGGGGTTTTGCCAGTAGCGTAGCTAGGGGGGTGCGGTAGGTGCGGTCCGCACTGGGCCCCATGTTCATAGGGGCCCCCAAATGCTGGTGTGAATTTCATTTAATATTATGAATTTGATTTCTAGAAAACTAACCCGTTGACAAGCATATAAAAATTCAGTTTGAAGGTGACCTTGATCGGCAATGTGTAGGGGCCTCATGATCAATGATATAGTCTTTAGAGTAGCCTTAATATCTATTCAAAAATTCATTCTCGATAAATCGGTTTAATTTTGTAATTCAGCCGAATCTACGTAAATATGCGGGCCCATAATCGTATCTGACTATGTTTTTAAACAACCCGATTTTCATTTCAATTATATTATCCGAGACTGGTTGCAGATCTATTTTAAGATAATTAGTCTCTATTTTAAAGCAATTGCTTAGGTCTCCATTTTTAACGGGATGTCTTAAAAGTCTATTTTAACCAAAATGGTCTCTAAAGTCACTTTTTTTCTCAATCCTGCTTTAAAAGGCTCCAGGGAGATTTTGAGGGACTATAACGCGATATATTCACAGATTCTTCAGGAATTTATTTTCAGATTTCTCGAGGAAAAATTTTTGGAATTCTTCTAGTGATTTCTATAAAAATCTTTTTAGGTGTACTTCGGGAATCTCCTTCAGAATTTTTTAATTGATTTCAGCACCATTTTTTTTTTTTAATATCTTCCAGCGTTGTTTTAAGAAATACAGTCAACTCTCCACATCTCGATGTTCTATATCTCGATATCTCTCCGTATGTCGATGATTTCTTAGGTCCCTTCAGTCTGCATACAATTTCTCTCTCTACATCTCGATATCTTCCTTATCTCGATATCCCCGTATCTCGATGTGTTGCTGTTAAATTTTCGTTCCCAATTTTCTCTCTGTATGTCGATATGACCAATATCAAAGATTACTAGACCCAATTTTTGGGATTCAAAACAAATTAGGAACGTGCAATGACGTATGATTGTTTATTATTTTCTTGGTAACGGAGTGTTTTTCAATCTAGTATTCATTAAAAATTTGTTCTTCGTCTCGATCTCTCCCTATCTCGATGGTCCCTTCGATATCGAGATGTGGAGAGGCGACTGTAGATAGTGAATTTTTTTTCGTAATTTGCTCCAGGAAATCCATGAGCAGTAAAACACTTTTCTTGATTATTTTGAATTCCCCAGTTGTAACTTTAGGAAATCTTCCAAAGTTTCCTACAGGAGTTCTTTGAAGAAAAAAATCTACAGCTTGAAGAAATTCATTTGAGGATTTTCCCAGGAAAATCAACCAGAATTACTATGCCAGTTTCTCCAGTTATCATTCCAGGAATTTTTATATGGATTCCTTCAAGTATTCATTCACATTTAACTTATGAATTGCTCCTAAAATTCTTGTAGGGATTATCCGAGGAAATATATTTAACACTTCAGTCGTCGTGCTGTTGTATTTTGTACAACACTATTGAAAAACCTCGCTTTTCGTTCACAACAGCAGCTTGGTAGTTCTGACGGTGGCAAACCGTGCGACGACTGGAAAGTGAATACTCTTCCAGGAATATCTCTTTTAAATTGGACCTGGAATTCTTCATGAAGCTTCTTCAGGAATTTATCTAAAGATTTCTCCAACATGTAACGGTTCGTAGTACCCCCTCAGCAGGTTATCGAGGTTTTGTCGCGGTTGGTGTAGTTTTAGTGTCATTTGAATGTTTATAATTCAGGAAAGTGTTTGTGTGTTTCCCTCTTGTTTGGTCACCCGATAACCACGTAGCCAGCCAAATATCTGCCATCATTGACAACCAGATGGCGTGTGCGGCATACAATATTGGTAGCATAAATTGGTAGCAAATGGAGGCCATGGATTATGAGTGGATCCTCAACAGTCCAAAGACTGAAATCGATCATATGCCCAAGTGATTCCACCTAAGAAAGGTGGACAAGTTAGTGTGGTGTGTTAGGGACACAGAACCCCGTAGTTATACCACAGAACCAAATGGGCAAATGATGTCCCGGCCAATAGCTATACTAGGCCGAAGACCAGGAGTCAAGTCAAGGAGTCATTTCAGGCGCTCATGCGTGGTCCAAGAATGGCGGCAGGAAGACACGGATCGAGCAGGATCAGCGAGGACATCGACAGAGGGGCCGTAAAGGAGAAAAAAAATGATAAGGTCAGGCTAGTCTTAAGAAAGTGGGTGAAGTAGAGTGAAGGTAGATAGCAAGAAAAGATTAAAGGAGAGATAAAGAGAAAGTGAGAGAAGAAGAAGAAGAAGAAGAAGAATAATAAACAGGAGTATGAAACGGAAATCCAAGCGTTTTCCTGAATCCGCGAAACAGTATAGGATAAGCGTGCCGACCCTTGAGATGAGGGATTATACAGAGTCTCGTTAGCCGCTGGAAGGGTCACCTTCTGTGAACCCTCCCTAAGCTGACTGTAGCTGCCGGTGATGAGCCGTGAGTTACAAACATTTCGTGCGAAATTACTCCTGCAGTTCTTTCAAACAATCTATCGTGTATTTTTGCAAGTAAAATCTTCATGGTTTCTATAAAAGTTCATCTGAGATTCCACACCAACTAATACTACAGTAAATAATCAAGTAATTCAATAGAAATATTAGTAGTAGAACGCTAATGGCGCTGTTCTCTCAAAACTGAATTAGCTTATTATCACCTTTAACTGTATCTTTTCATTGTTTGATCGCTGCCATGTTGTTGTGGATGGTTTTAAAATTTATTTGACACTTTGAGGACCGGTACTCAAGCTGTCAGCGCGTGGCAAACTAGATGTAGGTAACACGAACAGTAGCGACATTAGCATTCTTAGGTTAATGCTTCTACTAGTAATTCCTATCATCTATGCTATTTATCCATGAAATCCTTCAAGACTTCCTCAAGGACCCTGGAGTACTTTCAGAGAACTTTTTGGGAGTTCATCAAATGTTACTTTCAAACTTGATCAAGTTCCATCAGATATTACTTTGGGATTTCATTCTGAAATATTTCCCAAGTTATTGGTTCACTAATAATTTCTGAAAAAAAATCCTTGGCCTTTTTTCTGGAGATGTTTTTTTGGAAAATGATTGGGGAAATTTATCTAGAACTTCTAGGATGATTCCTGAAGGAATCTTATGAACAATATCTGGAGTAATTCCTGATGGAAAGCTCCGGATGAAATCTAAACAATAATTTTGAAGGAAATTCTAGAAAAATCCATGGAGAAAACACTAGTTGAAATCTTAAAGCTGTTGTAAACAGGACCTTGGTGGAAGTTTTAAGAAAACAGTGGTAAAATCATTGGGTACAATCTTGTAGTACTTATGATTTTCTTGAAAAATTTCTGATAGAATCTTTGTAACAAAAAACATGGGATCTCTAAGGTAACTTCTATGATTATTCTTAGAAAAGTCTGCATTTAATTTTTGAAGGTATCTTAAACGGAATCCTTAGGAAGTTCGTAAAAATTGAAAAATAAACGTCTGAAGAAATAATTTGGTTTGAATTTCATTTGAAGCAAACTTTGGGCAAATTTCTAGATTTTTCAGGCATTTCTTTTATCAAGAAATTCAAAATTAATCCCTCCTCAAAAACAAAATATATTAGGAAATGTCCATTTCCATGGCAATTCATTGGAAGCCTTCTCGCTAATTTTCGGTAAACTAAGGAATTTCTGAACAAAAATTTAGAAAAAAAAGTAGACTTCATTTAAACAAAACAATGACAAAAATCATTAAACTAAGTTTGATCAGTCATAATTCTACAACAGTTATTTGTTCATCGTTTATTTCAAGAGTCATTTTGACATTAGCGCCACACATTCAGACGGCGTTCACTTTAATTTTGGGGGCCCCTTAATAGATCTCCGCACCGGGCCCCAAAAACCCTAGCTACGCCACTGGGTTTTGCAAGTTCTTAAATATTTTTTTGGAAGATATCATTGATTTAAAAAAAAATCGTGTAGAAGAATTCAAGTTTGTTTTATTATTTAGCACAGTAAAACGAATTAGAAAATATTTCAATAAATTAGCGTGATGCTATTCATTCAAGCGAAAGACAAATTTGTTTTTTGATGACTTTGTAATCCGATGGATTTAATGTTTCCCAAAAGTTTTTGAATAACACCCTATTTTCACGATTTATGATTAACATAAAATTAATATTCATTATCCAACCCAACAAAATCTAAAAATTCTCAAAGGGGCCAAAATGCTTCCATTGGCAGCTAAATACTTAAATAGCAGATTTTTCTTCTCCGTAATCTCTAAGAAAAAAAAAAACAAAGAATTCGTATGCTCTGAAGGTCGCCAAATTTTGCAAAATGCTGAGGCAACTTTAAGAATTTTGATATTTCGAATACCGCCAAAAAGAAAAATATTTGACAAACTATAAACACAATCCCTTCAGTTTGTTTTCGAAACAGGCTAGAGAGTTTTGTTATTTATCAGCTTATTGTAGTAATAACTCGCAGATAATTTTGTTTTTATTAAACTCACTGCTATTGCAGGCTTGGCTTTGGATATATATAGAGATCGTAGTGCTTGGCTGGGCATCTAATTCTTCCGAAAGAGGAGCACTTTGCGAAAAAGGACCACGTGATTATTGAGCTGAAATCTAATTCAGGTTAACTTCTGCGTCCATGAGTCCTCTCGTGGCGTAAGGGTAACGCGCCCTAACTAGAGATCAGGAAGTCGTGAGTTCGATTCTCACCGAGAAGACGTGTTAGTTTTTCGCAAAACTTCACATCAATTTGTCCATTTAATTCAATTGCAAAGTATATGTAATGTTTAGCTTTTCGGTAGTTGATATTTGTTTAATTTTTTTTTTCGGTAGTTGTCAAACTTCCACTCGGCTGCACACTGGGGCAGAATTGAAAAAACGCGGAAACAACCTGTAGTTCTTTTGAATTAAGAGATAGACGTTTGGTATCTTCAGCGAAAATGATCCTTTCAATGAGGCCGATGTTTCGAGATAAAGTCATATTTTTTAGTGTTATTCACATAAATGACTGAAATGCCATTTTGGTCCAATGGCAGTTTAGGTGTATGGTTTCTTCGGCAAAGTTGATCATTATTTGATGCTGAAAATAATTGCTGAAGACGTCAAATTTCCAAGGCCTACTTTTTTTGAAATATAGACATTTATTTAAAAAATGTGCTAAAACCGAAATATTTGAGTTTTGCTTGCAATTTTTCAATTAAAATTCCATATATCGGCTATGACTATGTCGTTAATTAACATAAAGCAGGTCTGGTGAAAATTTAATGGTAAAAATAAAATTTTGTTCGATTTTTTAAGTAAAATTTCCAAAAAACGGGGATATTGCGTATAGGCCATTCTTGCGATCGGACATTGGCAGAGATGATAAGAATTTAATGGTAAAAAAAATTTTTGTTTGATTGCTGCAAGAATAGACAATATCACTGTTAGATTTATTGGATTTTCTTAATTCTTTTTTGTTTTTTACAATCTCTGCCTAATACCAATGAATGGCAAGATCATAGGCGATAAATGGTATTTGAACTGAAAAAAACAACACAAAACTTATGTATATATTGGTTTTTAACACAATTTATCGACCATTTTTCAGTTTTTAAGAAGAGCAGGCTTTGGTATTAGCAATTGTTTTCAGCTTGAAATAACGATCGACTTTGCCGAAGGAACCATATACCTACATCTCCATTCGACCGAAATGGTTTGACATAATAAGTCTGGCGCTTAGGGCGTTTTTGCGAATAGCAAATATACAAGCTATGTAAAAAGCAAATAGTTAAGTGCATTTGAGTACCAATAAATCGCAAGAATAATTATGACTATGTTGATCTTTTGTTTATATTGTTAAACTATTACATCGTCATCTTATATATAAATAAAAATGGAGTAGTGTTTGTATGTCACGAAATGGCTCGAGAACGGGACAACCTATTTGCACAATTCTTTCACTGTTGTCTTCTTGAAGGGTTCCGACGTGTTCGTGCGACGAAAAAGTTTAGGGAAGTTTTCGGGAAATTTGGTAAAACGGGAGAGTAGTAATATGTTATTTTGTATGGGAGCTCCCATGACATTCTTCAACAGCCTACTTGATGGCAAGACGAGGTTTGCCGGGACCACTAGTGTAAAATAATTTTGAACCTTTTTATAAGCTTAGCATACTTTCAGATCACATAGAAAAAATATATTAAATATCATATCCTTGGAAAAATTAGACATGAAAGCTCTGACCTTTCGTAAGTGGATGGCGATGAAAACACCTGCCCGAACTTGCCCGATCGCAAGAATGGCCTATACGCAATATCCCTGTTTTTTGAAAATTTTACTTAAAAAATCGAACAAAATTATATTTTTACCATCAAATTTTCACCAAACCTGCTTTATGTTAATTAACGACACAGGCAATATATGGAATTTTAATTGTAAAATTGCAAGCAAAACTCAAATATTTCGGTTTTAGCACATTTTTTAAATACATGCCTATATTTCAAAAATAGTAGGCCTTGGAAATTTGACGTCTTCAGCAATTATTTTCAGCATCAAATAATGATCAACTTTGCCGAAGAAACCATACACCTAAACTGCCATTTGACCGAAATGGCATTTCAGTCATTTATGCGAATAACACTAAAAAATATGACTTTATCTCGAAACATCGGCCTCATTGAAATGATCATTTTCGCTGAAGACACCAAACGTCTATCTCTTAATTCCGAAGAACTACAGGTTGTTTCCGCGTTTTTTCAATTCTGTCCCAGTGTGGGCTGGTTAGCCGTAAACCAGGAATCATAATTACCAACAAGTATTTTAAAGCAGTTATATGTGGAAGTCATAAAATCTTTTCGATTAAAAATTTTCTGCTGCGCCGCTATCTACAGTATCGGACATATAAAATGCACCAAAGCCGTTTTCCCATACAAAATGGTCAATTTCAGATAGCTATATCTCCGCCGTTTCTCAAACGATTCCTTTCAGTTTTTCTGTGACGAACTACAAATTACCTTAATTTTTGATAACTATTAAAAAAGTTGTGTTTAAACTATTGGTTTAAAAGTTACAGATAGGTGGAAATTTTGACATAAAAAATGCACCAAGACACAAAGTGGTGTAGCAGAAAAACTACGCGTCGTAGCATCTTGGTGTCTTCAGCGCATTTGTTCATTGCCTGACAAGGACCAGACGCGCTGAAGACACCGAAAGGATACGACGCATACTTTGTCTGATACATGATATATGATTCAAGGTTCCATACCAGCTAATTTTTAAATTTTTAAATCTTGGATATGCTCCGGGAATGATGGAGAAAGTCATAGGGAAATCAATGAAGTATTTTTTTAAGAACTTGAAAAATGTTTGAAATGATCTTTGGAGGGATTCTTGGTGGAATCTCCGAACTGATTTCTGTGAATTTTCTTGAAAAATTTTCAAATTGATATTCGACGGTATTTTGAACAAATTTCTTGGAAGGATTGCGTAAAAATTCGTAAAAACAAACTCCTGGAAAAATTTCCTTAGTAATATGTGAAAGGAATCTATAGTGCAACGAGCAGCAATACTTGTAATGTCACAAAGAATCCTTAAAAAGTCTTAGAAGTCATGTTGTAAACTGCCCATAAACACATAATTGTCTCATGGGAATAGGAAATCCAGCAAACATGGGACTGACATGCGTTTATGGGCAGCAAAAATGTCTACTTATTTAAGAAATCGAACTGTGATTCCTGTTTGGTTTCTTTCTGTATTCATATTTGTTTTTTTTTTTCAGGCACAAAGTCTCCAAAGTTCTTATTTTTAAGGCGCCCGCTATCAGCCCAGGTTTCTTCAAGATATCATCTAGGAAAAAATACAAAACGCTTTCCAGAGAAATATTCTGGGTATTTCGCTGATGTTCATAAATCGTAATTTCATTTTAAAGGAAAGGCTATTTTTACTTTAGTTCAAATTGACTGTTTTTTTTAATCGATTTGAATGGTTTATAACACTTTCGGATCATTTGATGAACATTCTTGTTTTTCGTGGAAATAAAATGTAATTTTTCTTATGACGTTTACACATTTAGAACAAAACAGATATTGTATTTCGATGAAGTGTAACAAAATATTTTGAAATATATTGTTAGATTTGTTTTCAAAGATAACTATTTTGGAAATAAATTTTTAGTCATCTTTAGTCAAATTTAACTTGTAATTTGATCAATCATTCATGTGTTTTGGAGAATTTATTAAACCAGGAATTATTTTTAAAACCATTTTTAAATTAGTCGTTGAATTCTATCATGTATTGAAAATATTTCCTTGGATCTGTTTGGGTATAAACGTCTCAGAATCCAAAGATGACCATCCCTTGAGCCGACTGATGCATCCATTCACGTTTTTAAAGGCACAATACTGAAGAAGCAGAACATTCCTGATCTTCATAAGCATTTTTTCAACGTTTCTGATCTATTTGCACCATTGTTGGATGCTTCCTTCAAAAGAGGTCAAAGGCGTTTGAGTTTGTTCCAATTTGTTTCACGTTAATACAGTCAACTCTCCCTAACTCAATATTCCGTATCTCGATATCGAGTTAGAGAACCATAGTAAAAGTGGTTTTTCATAGCTACCTCGATGGTCCCTTCGATGATATTTGCACTGGCTTTGTGTTTTGTAACTGTAACTCTATACCTCCCCAGCTCGATGGTCCCTACAATATCGAGTTAGGAAGAGTTGACTGCAGATCACTAGTTACACTTGTAGATCTGAACGTCTTTACTCAAAAGAACTCAAGGATATTCTGAATGTGATGTCAAGACTCGGAAGTAACATAACTGTATTTGTCAGCATGAGTGTAAACATTATCCAAGAAACTGATTCTGGTCACTGGTTTCGTTTGTTGATCCGATGTCCTGTAATCATTGGAGTTCTTGGATAACCAGCCGTGAGGATTGAGATTCGCTAGAATATGTTTATTTGAGTCTGCTTGTTCATGAACATTCGAGGAATCACTGATGACGCCTGTAGATTTGAAGCCCAGTTTCGAAGATTCAAAGCAGTTTCGAAGTTTCGAAGATCTATCTTGAAAGAATTTTGACGAAGGCTAACTACCATCGTTGCTACCGAACAACGCATACAAAGGTACCATCAAGACAAAACGATAACCGATAAACGATTACGGGTGCTCAGCGTGAACACGTCTGAATGCAGCAAAAGCTTCAGCACAACTGCAAATTAACTTTAAAATTTGAAGATCGGTTCTACCAGGATGTGGACACCATTTGAAAGTTCCATTCTCTTTGCACAAGCATTAAAACATGATGAGAACTCAATCACGAACCCTCACTTGAAAAATATACGTATTTCGATGCATTTAGCATAAGTTCAAAACTATTACCATTTTCGTAAAGTATTACTATTTGCATTTTCTTTCTAAAATAATGCTTCAACCATACGATTCACTGCTTGCTGAGACAAATTTTCGGGTTTCAAATCGTACAAATCACTTCGCCAATTTCATGGAGCCTACTTGGACCAAAGCCAAATCGATAGAAATGACATTTTTCATGGCTTCCTTTTGCCGAAGAGTGTGGGCGGTGGCGGTACCAGCCCGGAAAGGATTACGGTTTTGGTTTATTTTTAGATGGGCGAACTGTTGCTTGTCGGCTCATTCCTGCTTTCCAGTAAGCCCATGACCGGGAGTAGATTTGTTGGTCTAAAATGCCCACCCCCCACCTCCCCAAAAGTTCACCATTCGATATGGAAACAGCGTGAGTGTGAATGCGTTGGTATCAAGATCAAGGTTCAATTTCCCTTTCGGAGAATATATCGTGCGTGACAGGACGACCCCGGGAAAGATAAATAGGGGAAAATACTTTTATCTTCGTCATAAAAAGGTGCTGATGAAGCTGATATACCTATGCGACAACGACACGCAGGTGAATTGTGTCTCGCTACTCTGTTCATCCCGGCGCCACCAACAAGATTGACAGACAACTCACGAACTTCCGAAATGTGTTTCTCCCGGCGTAGAAATGGGACGTAATCAGTCATCTTTCATTACTGTTGCGGAAGTTGATTGAGTCTGTTCGGCGGAAGAAGCTTCGTTTGCGGTGGAATTTCGGCGGCCATTTCCATCGAATTGCGTTTCGCTTTTGTGATGAGTTCGATGTCACTTTCACTCAATCGGTCGGGGGGACCGACGCAGTTTGTCTTTTTCGATGAGCTAAAAATAAGTCGTTGGATAACTTGAAATGACTTGAGCCATTAAAACCAAAGTCTGGAGAAACTTCTGCCGATGTCGCACAAGGTGATGCATAAAGTTGGCTGTAGTCTTTGCCCGCAGGGCGGTAGGATCCCAACTTCTTCAAACGCCTCATGTATGCATGACTGAGACTTTTTTTTTTGCTTCTGAGAACAAAAAAGTTCAAAGCACAAAACATACCAAAAATCTGCTCGCCCTCCAGATGTGACAAGGGAAGAAAGGAAAAAATGAGTGACTCTTGGAGCCCCAACTTTCTCCTTCTTTTGCTGATCCCAGCAGGCTGCTGAGCCATCCATCCATAACCGCATGTTTCTTCAAAGTTTATCCCAGAAGGCGCCTCGTAATAACATCCAATAGACAAAAAAGTGCTCAAGCGTACACACTCGACTCGTCGATAAAAAAAGAAAATCTAGGAGGCAGGGTAAAAAGTTGAAATCCCTTTCGTCCGACCTCCGGAATGGAACGATCCAAGCAGGCGGCTCCGTCCAGTCAGTGTCATAAAGACCGCACGGAAACCTTCCTACCCTTACCACATGTTGATCGGAGAACGTTATTTGTTGGGATTTCAGATGCGGTTTATTTCTTGGTTCGGGATTTAATGATTTATCCAATCCAGATCAATTACGGTTGCGGTTGTGGCCTTTCAGCCGCAGGCAAACAGGCGAGTTTTCCTCTTATTAAAGGCTGGGGAATCATCCGATTCCGGATCGGTTTTCTGCTACTGCTATTGAGTGCCCTTCCACATCGGCAGCAGAATCAGTCGTGAGATAAATGACTCGGATTAGAGGATTAGAGCCTGAATAATGGGCATCATTTTTTCTACATCCGGACATTTATTGATTATCGATACAGACTCCACGTCTGGCTCAGGTCCTTACAATGATTGGAAATGGCCACAAAGCCCTCCATAAAAAGGGGCCATACGAGATTCGATTTCTGACACTTAAGTCGATTGTCAACGATTGATAAAGCGGTTTTCATATCCCCGTTTACTGGCCAACTTTACGGAAAATTTCACACGATAATCTATGAGGTCTATTTTGTGAATCAAACAGATTCATGTGGATTCTGGGCAGAAAAACTTAAAAAATAATAGCTTTATCCTTTAATCTAATTTGTTAATCTAAACATTAAATCTGAAATCTGAATCTAAACTGAAAAGGCATATGTCTTTTCAGTGGTAATACAAATGAAATTATGAAGCAAATGAAGTGCTCAAAGGAGCCTTAGGATAGCTTGAAAAAAAAAAAATTGAACTCAAAACTTGTTAAGGTCTGTTCATTTTATAAAGTGGACACTATGTTAATGCTATATCTTTTTTATTTATTGATAAAATAGTAATTGGTTTTATGTGCATCGTTCAACTTTTATTCTACAATGCTTTGAAAATATAAGATCTTAGAAAATGCTTTTGGTTGAAGAGCCAAATATTTTTTTTTTTTTTTATCTTTATTAACGAGATTTTTAGCCCTGGGCTAGTTCATCTCGGGACCAACGGCTTTACTTCCCTTCCGAAGGAAGTCACACAAGAGCCAAATAGTTTTTTTTCCAAAAACTCTTAAGAAAAGCTGATTGTCAAAGTTTTACATTATTTTTCGCAAAACAAAAATCCTTATTTTTATGAACAAATTGTATGTTTGTATTCTTTACTATTCTACTGAAGGTGTAGCTTAAAAAAATAAATTATATTGCACCATTCACTGACATCAGGTAACACTGGTGACTTATCTGTTTATGCCCAAATTTATTGATACACCATCCTTTCACTCCCAGCAAAAGGGAAAAGTAAAAAGCGTGTTCAAAACTAGTTTAGATTACTGAGGAAACTTTATTTGTATAAACGAGAGCTAAATCGTGAGTTTGAACCGCAGTCTTAAATACAATTTTTACTCTTTATGGTACTTTTACTAAAAAGTCTCATACTTTTAAAATAATTTACGCATATTTATCGATCTACAGCAAATTGTAAAGTTTTTTTTTCGAATATTTCAATTGATAGTCTCAGAATAACGTATTATGAAAATAATATGTAGAAAATAAAATAAATATTATAACAGCAGTGTTGCTAATTTTAATGCTTTGAAAGGTCTTCTAAAAATAATTATTTTTCGATTGTGCTTTAAAAGTGATGTGGAGACTAATTAAGTAACTCTATGAAAGCGTAAGCTATTTTTAATATTAATACTATATCAACACTTCCGTCAGGACGTAACTTAAACCAAAAAAAAAATCCACTCATATCAGTGCCCCTCAAATTTAAAATTTTGTATCCAAAAATATCGGGGAAAATGATTTTATTATATCTGTAAAATTGTTGAATCAAAAATAAATTAATTTTCTCCATCAGGCTTCTGACAAATGT
The DNA here is from genome assembly GCF_002204515.2 of Aedes aegypti. Classification (NCBI taxonomy): domain Eukaryota; kingdom Metazoa; phylum Arthropoda; class Insecta; order Diptera; family Culicidae; genus Aedes; species Aedes aegypti. The sequence goes on from NC_035107.1 coordinate 4,830,729, forward strand.
TGCTTTTGAAGAATAAGCCTTTTTCGGAAAAAAAATATATATATATATTGGCGAATTTCCCAGCCAATTTCTAACAATCATTGATTTCGATAATCTCAAAAAATCGACCGTTCTAAACGTTGTTCCATATTCGTGTGCAATTAAATTATTTTGGAGAATATTTTATTATTACAACATTGTACAATACTAGTAAAACGATGTACAGAAAACCGATTGAAATTGCATTGATTAATTAAAAAGATACAGCATGCACAAGGTGTCCACTTTATAGAATGAACAGTCCTTAGAACCTAACTAAATTAACTTACGTGAATATTTTTCTTATTTGCAAGATTCTTTGCGCTAGTAGATCTGAGGAACTGTGCTTCAAATAGTTTTTGGGTAACCTTAAATAATCTTTTAGCTCAAATCATGGTACAGTACCACTAAATAGGCCCGTATAAGTATCAACCTTGTTCGTCATCCTCTGAAAAATCACTGATTATTTTTGAAGATCTGAAGACCTGTACTCCAAGGAGTTTTTGGATAACCTGCGACAGCCGTTGAGCTCAATATTAGTGAAACGCTTTATAATCCTGAGAGCAATGATCGGTTCTAGACGGAGACCGCCTAAGCTTCAAGCTGCTGGTCTAAAGCCCTGGCAGCTTCCAGGGTGGGATCAAAATACCTCTTTTACTCCCGAGCGTTTGATGGAGGGGAGGCTTTGGATGCGGGATGCCTTACAAAGGGTTCATTCACGAATTAAATAACACCTAAAATGATTATTTTTGACACTCATTCATCCCCTCGAAACGCATCTGCACTTCTATTACGCTCTTGACGTTTTCCGCTCTTGCACTCTGCACAGTCTGCCAGTGGTTTACCCTTGGGGGTCGTCCATAAATGACGTGGCATTTTAGGGGGGAGGAGGGTCTTTACGAACTTGTGACGATGTGTAACGAGGGGGAGGGAGGGGTCCCAAATCATATCAGTAAAAAGAGTAGCGCTAATAAATAAACACAGTATTTTTTAACAATTTTTTTTTATATCGTGTGGCAGGTACGTTGATACTCTATGCCCAGGGAAGTCAAGGAAATGTCCATTACGAAAAGGTCCTGGACTGACCGGGAATCGAACCCAGACACCTTCAGCATGGCTTTGCTTAGTAGCCGCGGACTCTAACCACTTGGCTAAAGAAGGCCCCTATGCCAAGTTACCTTTATTTATTTTCAATGACAATCATTTGAATTTTCATAAACCATTAAGATCTGATATTTAACATTATAAATGAAGAGTTTTGCACCGTTTTTAATGTAATGGATGAGGCCATTTGGACGTTATGCCCTGAAGAACCGATTACAGATTTGATGGATACTAAACCGTTTCAATTTTTGAGAAGTAGAAATCAAACATAATTGTGCACTAGAATGCGTACCTATAAGCTTGGCACAGATACAAATTGGTCACTAGACTGATGCTAATTTTGAATTTTTGCTCCCCTATGCTTAAACGGTATCAATTATAATAAAAATCATGCTCCCATTTGAAGTGATATGGAAGAAATTTGGTTGTGCACACGCCATTTGAAGTTTATATGGAATTTACAATGAAAACGGCTAACCTTTAGTGTGCACTCCGTCGAAAGCTTGAAGCAGCCGCATAGCACATTCGACGTTTCGAAACTGGTTCAGCAGTCCGCACACCTCCGTGAACTAGGATTTCGTTCTACTTCGTTGTAAGCACTATTATTCGTCGTATCAAACTTAAAATATTCCACTACTGTGGATTTTCAAACTAACCTGCAAGATAGATTCATTTTCCAAGTATAATTTTGTGAAGGCTGTTATGGTTCGTACACTTGTACCAACGACAAAATAAAGACCTCCATATCCCTTGCCGTTGCCCAAAATTTTATGGCTCATAAGGTAATCTAGAATGCCGTGAAAAGTGTACTACGATCTGTCAAACTTGGGTACTTTTTGCACTACCGAGGGACCAAATGCAGTACTAGAAGTGGTACCCAATCTGAGCCCAAGTGGGACGGACCTGCTTGTACACAAAAAATGCAATGAAACTACTATTTTTCGATAAATAACTTCAGTTCAATTATCCACTTTGCACTTTTTCACCGAAATCGCATGGACGAAAGAGAAATACTTAGCGATCGACACCAGTCACACCACTTTATGATACAAGTTTCTTTCCGCACCTCTGTGTGACTTACTTCGCCGGGCACTTATTTTCACTATGGAAAACTTTCGTATTTCTTTACTGAAGGATTTCATTCTAACCACACGCCGTGAAAGTTCTGTAATTCACGAAATTTTATGAAATTCCCTCAACGACCGCGTAAAATTGAGAATGTAAACAAAGTTCAATCCGTCGTACTGAAAAAAGCAACCCAGGAGCATCATGACAGCTGCAGTACAACGTCAATGTACCGAAAAATGTTGGTCCGTGGTACTGTCAAACTCAATGAAATCATGGAGTGTGCTTAAAATAGGGCGTAAACTAGAATTATGCTTGATGGACATAAAAAAAGTTTTACATTTTTTATTTGGCATTTGTAACATCATTATAAACGAGTGATCATCAAATAGCGATTCTCTAAAAGGAGTTGTACGGTCATCGGGCAGATTTTGTATGGCCCACGAGCGAGTTTTGAATAGTGGTGTGATGTGGTCCGCATGCTGTAAGTTGCTTATAGTAACCGTTCCTTTGTTTACGAAATTATTTTTTGACCACTTGACAATTCAAAGCAAGACAAATTTGTTAGGTATCGTTAAAATATTACGTAACACAACAAAGGGAGATAAGGGATATTTTGTAGTGTTTCGGTCCATATAATAAATTGAAATTTTCCATATATAACTTCAGGGAGGGAGGGGGTTTAAATTGGCAAATTTCTTCGTTACCTAATATTTGAATCATCCCTTAGATATTTACGATAATCATTAATTTATGGGAAATTGACTGTAGTTATTAGTTGTTAGGAGGGAATTTTAACCTCCAAATTGCCAAATAACCTCCAAATCATCACCTCCAAGTTAGTTCTAATACACTCCGTTATATGAAATATGGTGGCGCGTCGATCGTCGCAAGTTTATCGTTAAACAGTCAATAAGCTTGAAATCAATCTGAGATCATATCCACTCGCAGTACATTTTTTTTTGCGGATTTGAACACTTTTTTTCCTATACTCACCACCAGATGTCTAAGTTTCAATCAGACAAGCTTATTGAATGAATTGTACGAACGCTAATATCACCAAAAATTGGCCCACTGTCACAAAAAGGGATCTAGTGATCTGACGTTTGACTTGGGTCGCTTGATATGGACTTATCCACCGGTGCACTAAATTTACTCAGTCCAAGAATTTTGACACTTGACCGAAACACGTGGGAAGCATCTACGTGACCCGGAATTTATCACACCGGTGGACAAGTCCACCAAAGCCAAACGTCAATATGTTGGATCCCTACCAGAAAGTAAGCTAACTTTTGGCGGCCATTACCGCTTCTTAAAAGCTGGATAGTTCATCCAATGGACTTATCCACGGTCTTCTTTTCTTGTTTTCCGATCTAAATATGTTTACATAAAATGACATCCACGCCAACACGAATGTTCACCGGATGAACAATGCGTGGATGAATGTGCAACGAAATCGTTTATTTTTCTGTATACATCGCCCGCAGTAAAGGTTTTCTTCACGCTGAAAGTTGTAGCGTGACGTTATCGTGTAATAGTTCATAGGCTTATTTGATTGAAACTTAGACCTCTGGTGGTGAGTATGAGAAAAAGTGTTCTAATCCGCATAGAAAAAACTGCAAATAAAAAAAATATCACTTTTCGACTTAATTCGATCTCAAATAAAAAGATAAGGACACCGTCTTCAGCCATTTAGCTGCACGGAATGTAACTTAAGACTAGACAATGGATAAGGATGCTCCAGTGGCACAGTTGAGAAATATTCCTGACGAAAAGTTTCAATGGCTGAAGCGGAAATCGAACCCACACCCAATGACACGATGCGCTTGTATGCCTAACGACACTAACCGCACGGCCACGAGGCCCACAATATTTTATTTTATTTTATGTTACGGCCAGCGCTTTCTTTTGAGGGCATAAAAGCGATCCACAAATCAGTTAGGCTGTATTGTAAGTAATTTCTTATAGATTACTTTTCCGCAAAACAAAGCACTAACACGTCATTTCATCTTTTCACCGAACGAATTGGTACGCTCTTAAGTTCATTTGGTGCTTAAACTTGGTGATTTTATTAAATTTATTTCCATTGGCAGACGAAAATATCAGACTCGCCCTTATTTCATTTCATTCCATTCGTTGTTTTGCACCCGTCAACAACGAAACAAAATTCCGATCTGCCATAGTGAAAAATTGTGCCGGCAGCGGTGGATGACCCCATTGTTTACGTTGAAAGTAGGTACGTGAAAATTGCGTTATCTGTCACTTCGCGGGGGGGTTGGAAAAAAGCAAGCTTGTGCGCATCAGTGTGTGTGCGACGCTCAACTTAAAAAAAACGGTTCCTTTGATTGTGTTGTTTTCGTTGCACTGTGAGCAAATGTCATAATTGTTCGGTCGAGAGGAAATGTGTTTACATATTTGAGCTGAATTTTGATGGCGAACAATGAATTTTCTAGCTAATTAATATATTTCATCATGCTGAAGGAATGGAGGAAGATGCCCGTTGATCTATATATTCTAGCAAAACATTTTATAAAAGCGTTAATGTGTTGTATTATGACCACTCGCTATATCAGAGTGAGCCGTAAGCTGTGAGACAAATCTAAAAAATGATTGCGACAGAAATGACGACGAATTGAGAATACGGCAAGATGCAATTTAATTGCATCATTTCCAAAAAGACTATCAAGATTTATCAAAATTTTCTTGTACAATGCGAAAGCCGTTATGGGAAAGAATTGTTTGGCATCGGTTTGTGTCAACAACATTCACTGCAATGCTGGAAAAATTGCGGATTCTCACTGATCAAAGCTTAATACGATGGATACTAGCACATCTCCCTACTATGACACTATGATAAAACGTTTGCAGAATACATTTCATGAGCATATCTCAATAAAACAAACGTTGATAAAAGTTTCAACTGTTAAGACTGTGTTTTTTATGCTTTTCTGATCGGCCAAGCGTACACATTGTCGTATGTTCCTGATTAATTCTATTTCTTTATCAAACGAATCTTTACAAAATTATTAATTTAAATGAAAATAAGAGGCTTGAGATTGTTGTCAGCAACGTATTTCTCTGAGCATTTTGGAAGCATTTCGAAGCATAATCATTTAACTAGAATCGATAACTGGTCCGCCTTCGCCCACTCTGCAATATTGGAAATCGTCACAAAGCCCCTCCCATTAATGGACCATTCGAGATTCGATTTCTGCCACCAAAGTCAATTGTCACCGATAGCGATAGATGAAGCGATTCCCCGGTGTCCCCGTTCACCGACTGACTTCACGGAAAATTTCACACGAAACTTTCTCTTTTCCCGCCCCGGAATCGATTCCGAAAACTTCACCTCCACAGCTTTATGTGGAGTACACTATCAAGTTACGTGCAAATTTTGAGCCAACTTTTTGAAATTATACCCCTCTCTAATGTACTCGTGCTCATATATGCAGCCTTCTGCATCATCACATGAACACGTGAAGGTAATAAAGTACCGAAACTCCTCCTGTCGAAGCACCGGGTTTTCGGGGGCCATTTTCACGCTCCTGCTCCTGCTCCTAATGATTCTTGATGGGGCTCGTGAACTTTTCAGCTCAAATTCGATGCGAAAAGGGGGGGTTAAATTACACTGCTAAGGGGAATTTCCTGCCTGGATGGAATTTGATCGAGCGACCAAAACTCGGCTGACGGGGCCCAGATGTGCAATGTGTTTGTACGGGGCCGAATTTTGCAAATGTGAGGCCCGGGGGCCAAAGCCTTGTGAGGCTCATTTTCCCGGGAATCTTTTTTTACCCTATAGATAGAACTGATTAAAAACGATTTCTTTAATAATTATTTTGATTTTTGTGCTAGGTTTGATTCTAAGTTCAAGTCAGGTTCAAACTACTATAACACCGTAAATAGTCGACTCCATAACCCTATTTATATAATTATCGATAATAACTCTGAATTGGTTTCATGTTTTTGAAAGATTAATAACAGTCAACTCTTCATAACTTTATACTGAAGGGACCATTGAGTAAGGGAAGTATCGAGTTATAGAAATCAAAATCAGTGCAAATGCGATTCAAGGAGCCATCGGGGTAGCCATGAAAATCAATTTTCACCATGAACCAATGCACGAGTTCACGAATTTGACGTTTAAGCGGTACTAAATTCACTCGTTGCCATGGCCACAGAAATAACACGGCACCGCTCAAACGTCAAATTCGTGAACTCGTGCATTGGTCCATAGGCCTCTGCACTGTTTTGATTTTGTATGGGATTTGGACTTTTACTGGCCTTATTGTTCACAAATTTCATGAGAGAGTAAAAGAGAGAGGCTCTCCAGCACGGTATCGAAGTATGAAATATCGAGTTAGGGAGAGTTGACTGTATAGCTATTTTTTCGTGATTTTTGGAGGCCCCCTGCACACCCCCATAAATGCGACCCCGTTTTTGTATGGGCGTATGTGAGGCATCTAGTTCAAAAAGTTGTTGTTTTGGGGCTATCCTTTATTGGAGCGCCTAAAACTTTTCCTGGTCGGTGGTTTCGGCGAAGGGAAAGTTTCGCAGATGAGCTTGACAGTCCATGGGGATTGCTTTGATTTTAGAGAGGTTTTGATGCTGCAGATGCATCCACATATATGAATTATTTGTTCTGCTTTGGTCGCAGTAGGCTAAAGGTCATTGTGAAAGTTTCCAAATTGCAGGATAAGCTGTTACGAAGGTTCGTCGAATCTTGTGGGTGTTGTGAGCCATCAAAAAACTTCCTGAAACATTTAGCAGAGAGAGTGCAATCTCTCTTTGAGCAAAAGACAGATATGCCGATGAAATCAAACCAAATAAATTAAAATAAGGTCGAACCGTTGAATATTACCAAAAGGTTTCCTCAGTATTTCCAAGATATTTTTTAAGGATTCTTTATTGGTTTATTGGTGCTTCGAAACGCGTTTAAAGATGCTTCCAAGAGGGTCTTAGAGGATTCAAGCATGCTTAATGGAGTTTCGTACGGTTTTCCTACGAATTTATACCATTTGGAAAATTATGGTATACATAAAGGAAGCTAAAGGAAACCACTTAAATCTCTCAGATTTTTTTGGAATCACCTTGACAGACTCTTGGGAATCAATAAGAACTGATGAAAACTATTTTGAAATTCATGTGAACACATTGAGAACCCATGGTCACTCTTTGAAATTGCTTTAGACCCAGAGGTTCCCAAACTATTCATATACGTGACCCTCCTGGCCGTCAAATGTTATCCATGCTTTTAGGAAAAGTATCAACTGAAAACTTCTGTAAACCTCAATACCCCTCTTGAGATTATCTAATGCAGCCCACAGACGCTCAGACGGTTTGAAAATATTAACTCCACCCTAAGTTAATCAAACAATTCAAAAGGGCCAATCCTCAGATCGTTGATTTTGAGAAAATTCTTGGTGATAATGGCTCACCACATTTTCAATTCCTATTTCTCAGTATTCAAATCAATCAATGTGATTTCTTGCTCGTTGAGTGACGATTATCTATTACTACGAGTTCATAATCTATTGAATTCTAAAAACTATAAAAAAATGTGGCAAAAATGATGACTTTAAATGCTTGGCCCATTGTCGATTTTCGACCAGGCATTGACCTTTTTTCATAGCCTTGGCCCAAGGCTAGGCCCTTTCGGTTTTCAACGAATGAGCAAGAGAGAGTCAATGACCTCTCACCATGCTAAGATCAAGATGGACAGAGATCCGATCATTGGCCGTTTCTAAGTAGGGGGCCAATAAATGATTCGGAAAAATGCGATTATTGGCCTTATTGAGAATCGGGCTTATAACGATAAGTTTTATGATTTTGTTGACAATTTCTTCGCATGGTTTTTTATAATCTCGGTAAGTGTAGTGGATATGTGTTTGTTATTTTTTCGGGGGGTGGTAATGCCTCTAAAAATTTATCCACAGATTCTATCAGGAACTCTTTCGGGAAAATACCTTCAGGAATTCATCAAGGCATCCTTCCAGAGATTCTTCCAAAGGTTCCTCTTCAAATTATTCAGGATTTTCTCCACTGATTCCTTCAAAAATCAACCCAAAAAATTCCTCAAGTGATTTCTTCAGTAATTCTTCAGGGCGTATTCCAAGGCTTCCTCCGTGAATTCCTTCGGAGATGGCTATAACAATTTCTTCGAACAATCCCTCTAGAAGTTAGTTCCATGGATTCCATCACGCATTACTCCAGCAATCACGTCACGAATTCTTTCAGATTTTTTTCAGGGATTCTTCAAGAAATTCATCACCAGAAATGCCTCCAGGAATTTCAAGTCTTTTTTTCAGAGATTCTTCCTTGGATTCCTGCTTCAACTCTACCAAGAGTTCCATCAAAAATTCCACCAAGGTTTTCTTCAGCGATCCTTTCCAGTATTTCATCTACAGATTCCTCCGGAGATTCATCCAAAAACTCTCCAAGGGATTTCTTCCAATGCTTCCTTCAAGAATTCCACCAAAACTTCCTCCAACGAAGCTTCAGGAATTCCTGAACAGATGATTTCCCTGCAATTCCAGTAGGATTTATTCTACAAATTCCGAAAAGAATGACTCAAGGAATCCCTTCAAGAAATTACTACAAAGATTGCGTCAGAAATTCCACCAGGAATTCCTCATCAAAAATCTTCCACAGATTTTTCTAGTGATTTCCCTTGGAATTCCTTCACAGATTGCTCCAGAAGATTTTCTGGATTTCTTCAACGATTAATCCAAACAAACTTCCTTGGATTGCATCACGACTTTCTCTAGAAATCCCTTCGAAAATTCGTACAGAAATACCGGAAGAGAATTACTTTAGGAATTCCTACAATGATTTTATCCAGAATTTCTCCAAGGATGCATCAAGGAGTCCCTCCAGGGATTCCAGCGAGATTTTCTTCAAGGATTTCACCAGGAATCCTTTAGGGGTTACTCAGGAAAACTGCAAAAAAATCTCCAAAACTTCCTCTCGGGATTCTACCAGGAATTCTTTTAGAGGTTCCAATCGCAGTTTTTGTGAGGTTCCCCTAGGGTAAGGATTCTTTTTGGAATCTTCAATTATTTCTTTTACAAATTCCTCCAGTGTTTTCATGATAGGTTCTTCACAGTATCCCTAATGTGAGACCCTATGAGGCATTTGTCCTGAGATTGCTTCAGGAATTACTATAGGAATCCACCAAAAATTCCTCCAAAGATTCCTAAATAAATTTCAGGAGCTCCTTCCAGTACTTCTTGCAGGATACTTTCAAAGGAATCCATCAATCTTAGACGATCCTTTAGAAAGTCCTTCAGGGTTTGCTTTAAAAGTTCTACCAGAGATGTGTTTAGGGATTTCTCCAGGGAATCCTCAGGAAATTTCTCATGTGATTTCTTTGGTGGTTCCTCCAAGGACTTCTAGCAAAATTGGCATTTGACCATGTCGATCACCGAATATTTCTCCAGAAACTTAGAAAATGCGGAGTTTCCATCGGTTTTAGTAATTGGTTCGATTATAATCTTACGGATCAATCGCTCTGTGTAAAGATAGGCTCATGCGAATCAGCATCGTTTACGAATATATCTGGAGTACCACAAGGCATCAACCTTGGACCATTGTTGTTCTCTTTGTTCATCAATGATGCATCACTGATTTTACCACCCGGAACCAGTCGTCAGGTCACCTCGTACGGTAGAAAGCGAAACTCAATCAAATTTCTGTATAAGCTTTCAGGGACGACACTTGAGCATGTGTAACGAGTTCGTGACCTAGGTGTCGTTCTAGAAGAGGAACTAACTCTTAATTACCACTATGACGATGTCATCTCCAGAGCAAATAGACAACTTGGCTTTATGCTGAAGGTGTCTGATGGGTTCAGGGATCCGCTCTGCCTAAATTCGTTGTACTGTGTCAAATGGATTACAATACAATACAACTCTGATATAGGGGGGTCTGTAGCCTTGAGGTTACGCTTCCGCTTCATAAGCGGAAGGTCATGGGTTCGATTCCCAGCCCCTCCACAAAAAAAAACCCGTCCAGCCACCAGAAGACGCCTCACGGAGGACCGTGCTTTGGGGAGCACATCCATCCTCCGTCAGTATCAGATGGTGACTGAGACAAACTGACCCTCTTCGCAGGCAGCTAGTCTCACTTACAGCAGAGCTCTCTCCTACCTGCTCGGTGTGAGAGTAAAAGAGTAGGAGAGAATGAAAGTAAGATGTAAATATAGATAAGTTGAAAATAGATCTGTATCGGTAAAGAAGAAGCTACAGATCAACTGATTCCGGCACAGTAGTGGCCACGAGCACAGAGTGCCTTAAAAAAAAACAACAACTCTGAAATATTTTTCTGTTGAAAATTCTGGCGATACTTTGATGTTGACTCTGGAAGAACTTCTGGTAAAATTTCTTAATAAACTCCTCTCTCGAAAATCACTGGAGAAATAATTAGAGAAAAACTGGTGAAGTCGTTGAATCTTTATAGTAAATTGGAAATTGGAAATTCCATATGGGATCTTTAGATAAGATTTGGCGGGATCCTTAGAGCTTTTTTTCCACAATGTTTTGGAAAGACCTCTGGAGGAATTCTTGAATTCCCGATAAAATCACCGGATAAAATATTGATGCAGTTTCTGGAAGAACTGCTAGTAGAACCGTAGGATTTCAGTCGAAATCTTTGAAGGTTTTCCTGATAGAAATCCTGGAGAATGACCTGGGCGAATTTGAGATGAAATCCATGGAAAATCCTCTGGGGAAATCCTTAAAGGAATCCCGAGATGATTTGTGCGGCTGATTTTTAATTGGAATCCTTAGAGGAAATCTTTGAAGATTTTTTGAAGGAATTTCTGATTGAATTTCTGATGGAATTCTTGGTGGAATCCCTGAAGGATTTTTTTTTTTGAATCTCAAGAGGAACTCCTGATTTTCCGGGAGCAATCCCTTGAAGAATTCCAGGATTATTTCCTTAGAATCTCTGAAGGAATTCCGGTGGTTAAATCAAAATTAGAAATTTCTGGTAAAATCCCTGGAGGAGTTATTGATAACCCCCGAGAATCATCGAAAATATTCCAGGAGGAATTCCGAGAGGAATCCTTTAAAAATTCCGAGAGAAATCCCTTGACAAAATATGGGGAGAATTCATTAAGGAATTTCGGGAGGACTCCTTCGAAGAATTCCTGGAGGAATCTTTTGAAGTATTCCTAAGAGATACTACTGATTTTTTTTTTTTTTGATAGAATCCCTCAATAAATTTCTGGAGGAATTCATAGTGAATAGCCTGATGGAATTCAGAATAACCCTTGGGGAATTCTTGAAGGAACCTTCCGAAGAATTCTTGATAAAATCTCTGACAGAACTTTCGATGGGATCCCAGAAAGTGTTCATAATAAAATCTCAGAAGTATTCTCAATGGTATCCATGGAAGAAATCCTGATGAAATCCCTAGAGAAACTGGTAGAATCCTTCGAAGAGCTTTGATGTAATCCCTGGAGGAATTCCTGATGGAATCTCTAGGGAAACTCTTTATACAATTTCTGTAGGAATGCCAGGTAGAATCTCTGAGTGTACTCCTAATGGACACACTGGAGAAACTCCTGATGGAAGCCCTAAAAGAACATCTGCTGTAATCCCTAGAGGAACTTCTATTGTAATTCTTGAAGGATCTCCAAATGGAATCTCTGAAGGTCCTGCTGACCAGATCCCTATAGGAGCTCCTGATTAAATCCCTGGAAGGATTCCTTATGATATGTCTAACGTAACTCCTTATGAAATCCCAAGAAAAAATCTTGATATAATCTCTAGAGAAACAATCTACGAAGGGACTCCTGATGGAATCCCTAGAGGAACTTGTAAAAGAAAACCTGTAGGAATTCCAGGTGAAATATCTGAAGGACCTCCTGATCAAATCCCAGATAAAATCTCTGGAAGAACTCCTGATGGAATGCCTATGGGAACTCCTAATGAATTCTTGATGGGACTCCTGATAGAATTTCTAGAGAAACTCCTTATAATCGAAGGATATATTATACAATCCTGATGGAATTCCTAGACGAACTCCTGATATAATTCCTGGAGGAATTCTAGATGGAATCCCTAGAAGTAATCATCATAGGATTCCATAGAAAAATTCCAGATGGAATCTCTCAAGGAACTTCTAAATAAATCCCTTAAGGAATTCCTGATAAGATTTTTGAAGGAACTCATAATAGAATCCCTAAAAAAAAACACCTTATGATATCCCTAGAAGAAATCCTGATGGAGTACATTGACGAACTCTTTGAATAATTCCTGGAGGAACTCCTGATTCCTCAACAGACTCCTGATATAATTCCTGGATGAACTTCTGATAGAATCCCCTGGACGAATTCCAGATGAAATCTCTGAAGGATCTCCCGATGGAATTCCCAGAAAAAACTTCTAAAGTAATCTCTGGAGGAGATCCTAATTGAATCTGTGAAGTAACTCTCAATGGAGTCCCCAAAGAATTCCTAATTAAATCCTAATAGGAACTCTTGATGTAATCCCTGGAGGAACTCATGTTGAAATTCCAAAAAGAACTCCTGTTAGAAGACTTTGGGAAGCTCCTGGTAAAATGCTTAGAGAAACCTTTGTTAGAATCCCTGGAGGAATTCCAGGTGGATTCTCTAAAGGAACTGCTAAATGAAATCTCTAGTATGACTTCTTATGTAATCCCTAGAAGAACTACTGCTGTATTCCCTGGAGGAGTTCCAGGTGGAATCTCTTAAGGAACTTCTGATAAAATCTCTAGAGAAACTCTTTTCAACATCCCTAGAAGAAATCCTGATGGAATTCCTTGACGAATTCTTCAAATAATTCCTGGAGGAACTCATGATTCAATCTCCAGGAGTAATTCCTGATGAAATCTCTGAAGGAACTCCTGAAGGTACTCTGGGATCTCTGAAGGTACTCCTGGTGGAATCTCTGGAGAGACTTCTGATGAAATGGCTAGGGGAACTCCTGGTGGAATCTTTAGAGGAGTTCCAGTAGCAATCCCTGAAGAAACTCCTGATAGAATCTCTGGAAGAATTCCAGATCGACTCGCTGAAATATATTCTGCTGGAATCCCTAGAAGAACTTTTGATGAAACCTCCAGGAAAACTCTTAATGAAATTCCTAGAGGAACTTCCGATTGGATCCCCAGAGGGATTCCTGATGGAAACCTTGAAGGAACTTCGGATGAAATTCTTTGTGTGACTCCTGATGGAATCTTTAGAAGTGCTCCTGATAGAATTCCTGGGCGAACTCGTGTTGAAGTCTCTAGAACAATTTCTGATTCCTAGAGGAACTACTGATGGAATCTCTGGAGGAGTTCCAGGTGGAATTTCTAAAAAAAATCCTGATGGAATCCCTGGAGGAATTCTAGATGGAATTTTGAAGGATATTCTGAAAAAGACCCTAGAAGAACTTCTGAGGAAATCCCCAGAAGAACTGTCAATGGAATCCCTAGAGGAACTTTCAATGAAATCCCTAGAAGGACTACTTAAGGAACTCCTGATGGAATCCTTCGTAGGATTTCTGATAATATCTCCTGATCGAAATCATTTTCAATTTTCACTGCACTCACGAAACACTTGTTCACAGCTCACGGACGCCTGATACTAAAAGAGGCCGAAATTGCCCATTTGGCTGTCCTTTTAAAGAATTCCCACATTCCATATTTTAACTTATGCCATCTCGCTCCATAACATCCTTCGGACATGATTCCTTATTGGTAGCGGCGATGACATTTAAGCGGTACAGGACCCTATCACTACTGTGATAGTCTACTGTAGTTGCACAAGAACGTGAAAAGTCCGACATTTAGCATAAATAATAAAAACAAAAATCAACAATTTGTAACCAAACGGTTACACTGGGGTGAACTGTCATTTCCATATAAATCCAAGTTCAATTGATCCGGAGACCTGTCAAAATTGGAACATGACGTCATTCTTGTTTACAGGCACTCTATAACCAGCACGGTGTACTATATTGAGAAGGCGATATATTCCGAAAAGTGACAGCTACTTGACGACATCATTTCTATCCATCTCGAACAAATTTTTGATAAAAATGATCTAGTGATTCGGATGGTTATGGTACGATAGGAGTGACGTCACATGTTTACAATCAAATTCAATATTTACATCAGTAAAGAGCCTGCCTTGTTAATTATTATGCCGTGTACGAAATTGATGGCCATATTAACCCCTCTACCGGCAGCTTCATTTTTTAACGCAAAATTCAAATTCAAATCGTTATTCCTTTTTTGTTTTTCAATATTTTTGCACCATTTTTTCACAAGTACTCAAACAACTCTTCTAGTTTAGGAATCCGTGTCGATATTCATTATTGGTGATCTGGTTTTAATAAGGGTATGCGATATAAGTATTTTCAATGGCGATACGAAACGAAACGATATGCGGAATTTTCAAAAATGTTCGTAGCGAAACGAAACGAATAGTTGAAATATTCCGTAAGATCCGATACGAAATTCAAATCACCACGGAATATTTCGAAACGAAACGAAATTTTTCTGAATATTTCGCGAATTTTTTTTGTGTAGTAGTAATTTTGGTATACAAACACGTAGCGTTATCATGAAAGGAGGGTCTTTTTATAGCCCATCGGGATTTACATAATTTTAATTATATTACGTGCTATATTACAACTAAGGAGTAGTTTCAAACATTTTAAACAATCACAAAAATGTTGAGTTAAGCCCACAAGCGATTTATTTTTTAGATATACCTTACAATGTAATTAAAAACCATATAGTGGTGATGTTATGTCACTAACTTCTACGAAACATGAAATAATGCACCGAAAAACTAAACTTTACATAGATTTTGCAATTGGATTAAATGGACAAATTAATGTAAAATTAGCGAAAAATTATACGTCTTCTCAGTGAGAATCGAACTCACGACTCCCTGTTCATTAGATAGGGTGCATTACTCCTACATCACGAGAGGACTCATGGACGCATAATTTAACCTGAATTCGATTTCAGCTTAATAATCACGTGGTCCTCTTTCGCAAAGCACACCTCTTTCGGAAGAATTAGAAGCCCATCCAAGAGTCCTCTCATGATGTAGAGATAACGCGCCCTATCCAGAGAACAGTCATGGGTTCGATTCTCACCGAGAAGACGTGAAACTTTTTCTCAAGTTTCACATCAATTTGTTCTTTTAATCCAGTTGCCAAATATGTGTTATATTTAGTGTTTTGGTAGTTGTTAAACTTCCACTTGGCTGGTTAGCCAATAAACCACGAATAATAAGGCTGATACAAATATTAAATTTCTTTTATGTCCGAGACCACTTGGAAGGTACGAGGGGGGGGATAAAAATAAATAAGGAACAAAATAATAAGAAGGAAAAAAAAAGTTATTTTTTCGAATTTTTATTTTAAACGATAATTGTTAAACTTTTATCAAACGTCCTCTGGTTAATTATTTTAGTTGTTTTTAACTTTCAAAATTGAAAAAACCTAACTGATGTCAAAAACTGAGGAATCTTTTTTTTCTCCCCTTCAAAATTTTCGGATTTTTGAAGGGGGGGGAGACATAAAAGAAAATTAATATTTGTATCAGCCTAATTAATTAAATACAAGTGTGAAATAATGGTTTTCGTTTTTAAGCATATTGAACACATGTACTTATGCTTTGTGCATTGAGCAGGGCCGGAATAACAAATGAGGGGGCCCGGGGACCACAGTCTTTGGGGGAGCTTTTTCTCAGACTCCTTTTTAGATAGGTACTATGTGACTTAAAAATAATATGCCTTATTATTTATTATGGATAAGAGTCAGTTTCGAACTACTTTAAAACCCTGATAAATATAACTTGATTTTAGAAAACTTTTAGCGACGAGATACCATTGAATAATACAATTTTGAATTAAGTAGCAAACCGTGTAATAAATTTGAAAAAAAAAAAAATTATTTTATAAATTTGTGTGCAGAATTCATATGTTCTCCGCGTTTAGTTCAATTTTTGTACATATTGTGTGTACGTCGAACGAAACATACTAACAGTTTTTAATTTTGTCAAGAGTGAAAAGCCAATCCATTATCAACAAGAAACTACAGTTGACCAACCAGCGTAGTTAAGTACTGGACAGTGAAGTGCGGCTTCATAAGTGCGAAAATGCGAATAAATGTGCGGGATTGCATCGAATCATATTAATATCTTCAGAGCACTTATTCTTTAAACGCACTTTCATTAGCGTTTCCGCACTTGTAAAAACTTCTGCGATAGTCCAGTGGTAAAACAAATGCGCAATACTATCACCAACAACATTGATTCATTGACTATCTTCTAAGCTGATTCCGTAGTTCAACCCCACTACCGACAGTCAATTTTTTTGTGCTAGAAAGATGAAGAAAAAATTGCTGTAGTATTTGCTGAAGTATTAAATTAAATTAGAATTTGAGGAATCCATGAATTATAATTGAAAGAACTGCAAGAGTAATAAATTTCAAAAGATATTGCTGGCGGAACTTAACCCGTATAGGCCTGAGTGAAAGCAAAAATACTAAAACCCTAACCGCTCAGCGAATACTAAACGGATTCAAATAATATTTTTTCAGTATACTGGCTCACATATTTAGTTTCTAAAAGTAGCCAGAGGAGCTCGGGAATATTCCTGTGGCCAGAGTTATTCTAGTAGGTCACTGGGTCAAGTCGGGTTAAAAAGGGCGATTTTTTGGGACATGCCAAGTTAGCTTTATTTATTTGTAATGGCACTCATTTTAATTTGCATAAATCATTAAGATCTGATAATCAACATCTCAACTGAAGAGTTTTTCAACGTTTAGATGGTACCAGGTGTGGCTACTCGGACTCAATGCCCGGAAGAACCGGCTATAGATTTGTTGGATATCAAACCGTTTCAATTATCTTGAAGTAGAGATCAAACATAGTAGTTCACTGAAATACGTTCCCATAATCTTGAAACGATTGTGCGATATTTGCCAGAAAACCATTCGCCAGAAAACTATTCGCCAGAATGACATTCGCCAGAACGTACCATATTCCAGAAAACCATTTGCCAGAAAATACTCAAAAAGTACAGGGTCTCTTGGACACAACCTACCGTTGACTTAGTGAGCCAGCTTCCAATATCCATATTCTAATTGTTGGACTAGGTACATATAATAAAAATATCGATTTCTCGAGCATTCAACGATCAATAGCAATATTTCAAGTTTTATGAATATGAATTGAAAAAGCAACACTTAATACTGGGGGACCGTGGAACTAGAAAGAAAAAAAATATACAGTAGAATAACGATTGCATTCATTAAAAGCTGCTTCACTATGTATGAAAAATACTGCTTACTGATGTAAAGAATGGATATTTAACATGACGGATTGTAAAGTAAGTTTTTTTTAAATATATGTTGTCCCTGTAAAATGGTATTATGGTTTAAAAGGCTTCACAAGCGGTTCGCCCTTCTTTTCAGCATAAGCTGTTCTTCAAAGTTTTGTTGCTTCTTTTCAATATACGTTGCAACTATCATTCTACAGATGTTATAGCATGAGATTATGCTATTTTATAATTATTAAATTCCATCTTTCTGTTTTTTTTTCAGTTTCAATTAAATGTTTTTTTTTTAAGATTATCAAGTTTCACAGGGAATTATGGTTTGGAATATTTCACAAGTGGTGCTCCCTTCTTTTCATCATAAGCTGTTCTTAAAAGTTTTGTTGCTTCTTAAGAGCTAGTTTATTGGATATTTACAAGATTTCGATATACGTTGCAACTATTTGTGCCGTCCGTTCGATGAAGTAATGAATGCCTCCATTCGCGAACCAAAGTTACAATTACTATAACAACTTTCAGGAGCTTTTAGACAAGTAAGACAGTTGTAAAATCAAGAAGAACGTCCTTTATATGGGGAATGAAGAATTCTTATTTGCCAAAAAAAACATGTCAGGTAGCGGTAAGCAAATACTCTTTTTTGAATACTTTTTCATGTACTGATATTTAGGTGACCATTATTAATAAAAACCTTTTGGTCTATTTTTACCCGAATGTTGTTCCCACGAATATCATTTCCCCGAGCGCCAGATACCCGAATGACAATTTTTCCTGCAATCCATTCTCCCGAACATGGGAAGAAATCTGAATCCAAAAACAAGATTATGACTCATGTTGTCATGATTCCAGTGTGTTTTTATCTTATGAAAATACACCATGATTTGGACTCATGATATCATGAGTCAGATTGCCGTAACGCAACACACGCGTTATGCTTTTTGTTGCTGATTGCACGAAATCATGATTCAAATGCCAAAAATGCTGAGTCGCACATCCGTTTATGATCGACGAAATAAAAAAAAATAAAAATAAAAAAATTGCATGCACTGAGATTTGAGCCAAGAACCTTTCGATTGAAAGGCACGTACTCTACCACTGAACCACTTTGTTATCTTGAATTATGGGTGATCGATACGAATGAGTTGAAGCAAAGCAAACCGGTTTGTGTTTTCACCCTGGATGTTACACTAATGAAGAATCATGATTATGATTCCAGGAACCATGATTTGTGATCCTGATATTATGACCTAACCAATTAAAGAATTTCATGATTTGTAAATCATGATTTGGGGATCAGATTTTTATATGTGAATGACCCAAAATTTGTATGGATCGTGGTATTATGATAGAACCACCCACTTTTACTCCCTCTTGAACGACCACGTGGTTCATGGACGGCCCCAAAATAGATGCAGTTCAAAATGGATAAGAAACAATCTTCAGAGACAGAGTGGTGAACTAGAAAGAATGATAAAGAAAACAAGAAAAAATGCTGAGGTCGGAGAAACTTTAAAGAACCGCTGATCAAAAAAGAAGGGTGCATTTCATATGAACCGTTCATCAGCCTGAAATAATCAATAAGTTCTGATAACTATGAGTGCCAAAAAATTTTCGAGGAACCTATTTCCTTGAGAAAACGGGGTATTCAGGGAAGTGGTTTTCAGGGAGACGACATTCGGGGTTATCGATATTCGGGACAAAGTAGCACAACCCCAATAAACTGTCCATTGAAAAGCAAAAACTATCTGGTAGTTGTACGAGAAATTCTGTACAATACAATATTCTGATAAAGAACAGCTCGCGGTGACAGGAAATGAAATTTTCTTAAAACTATGTAAAACAGCTTAGAATATTGTATCAAAACCTCATAGCCAAAAAATCTCGCAAGAGATGTAGAATAACAGTGTTATATTGTCTTCGCTCTGTGCACTAGCAGAAATTTTAAAATGAGAAGAACGAGATAGTTACCGTACTATTTGTTCAATTTAGTGCTTTTGAACATGTGAAAAGTGACACAAGTCGAATATTGTGACGGCAATCCTTGGATTCCGAGATATTTCATGATCAAAATCGACAAGAAAAATAATTCTGGGGAATGGTACATTCTGGCAAATGGTTTTCTGGTAAATGGTACATTCTGGCGAATGGTTTTCTGGCAGATGTCATTCTGGCGAATAGTTTTCTGGCGAATGGTTTTCTGGCAAATATCGCACAATCCTTGAAACAGATGATTAGATACAAATTGGCCACTTTATCATAAATTTGAGGCGCCCGGGGACCTGAAAATGATTATTTGAAGGATAAGCAAATGCAGGACATATGGTTATCAAATTCAGTAGTTTCTCAAAAGTTTAACGCGGATGCCTTTCACTTAAAACTGCTCGATATAGTGGCAACTTTATGAACGATTCCGGAAATTATCTGTGACTTGAAATTTGCCTACCTACAGGGGCACAAAACCACGGCACCCTTTTCACCCGACCTGACCCAGTGACCCACCGGAATAACTCCGGCCACAGGAACATTTCCGAAATCCTCTGGCCACTTTTAGAAACTAAATATGTGAGCCAGTATACTGACAAAATATTATTTGAATCCGTTTAGTATTCGCTGAGCGATGAGGGTTTTAGTATTGTATCTTTCAATCAGAAAAATTTTTTTTAGATTAATTCATCTGGAAATAACTAAAGGTAATTTTCGTGAGAAAATATTGGATAAATGAGCGTATTTTAAAATCTGTGAAGCAATTGCCTTGAGTTGGACGATTTCTGCGAGAATTGAGTTTTTGGTGAGTTTATGTAATTTCAAGATTCTTAGTTTAAAACTGACTTTAAAAAAAGATTAGCAATAAAATTTTAACCTTAAAAGTATTTTGAAAAGTATGAAAAAAGTTCTGAACCTGGAAAACAAAGCATTAGAGTGAAAAGTTCATCCATGTTCGTTCAGACAATCCGTCTTTCAATGAGCGAAATTTTATGTTTACCTTATTTAATGATTTCTCGCAAAAAACATAGCGTTGTACTTTTCCATTTCGAAATACCCTAGATACCTCAACAAATTTTGATCTTAATTCAAAATCATCATTAAATGCAAAATAATAAATGCGTGATTTTTTTTATTATAAATTGTGATTTTTCCTTAAAACAATCATGAAAATCAACTGAAACTATAGAACTTTGAAACTTTGATGTCGGTACCCAATTTTGTAAAGATTAACTAAATGCCTTGCGGAATTTAGCTTCCGATACTAATATTAAACAATCCGTTAAAATGCTTTTTGTATTTGGCCTAAATTAAATAGAGGAGGAGGCATGAATAAACCTAGCTTGATTTTTTAATACAAAATAATGTAAGCATCTTCCTCGTTTAAAATTAAAATGAATCGAAGGCATACCTCAAAAAATCAAGAGCACATATCTAAAGAAACAGGCAGTGGTTTGTCGTACAATGCTGTTATCGATTTATACCACGGATTTGGTTAGGCGTGAATATATCATGGATCGCATTACAAATCAAAGGTGACTCCCAGATCCTTATCCCAATATCCTTTCCAAGACAACTGTGAAGATGCAGAAGATTTTTCGGTCTGAAGTAACAACGGTTGTCTAACTAACAATACTTCCCTTCCCCGATGGCCGTAAGGACGTGGCCGGCGTCGTTATTGACTTTAAAATTTGAGCTCTCGATTTGTGCACTTTGAGAATGGCTAACTAATCCCAAGCCCCATTCATTCAATCTCTGTGCAACTTCCATTGTTCTGATCAATCACGGAGTAGCAACTATGAATTGTACGGTCATCTGTACTCATGCTCATGCTCAACATTGAGGACTCTTGACCCGCGATAATAATGCTAAAAGGTTTTTTTTTTCAATTTCTGTGGGCAATATACTATATTTAATTAGAAGCGTGTGCTATGCCATTTTTGTTCGAAACAAAACTTGAAATTCCGCGAAATTCCGTTTCATTCCGTTTGTTTTCAATTTTCCGCGAAAATATTTTGACATTTTGGCGAAACGAAACGAAACCGTAAAATAAAAATTTCGCCTGTATGAGTTCCGTGGAATTCCGCGGAATTTCGTTTCGAAGCCTGTTTGACGGAATCATTCGGTATTTCGCATACCCTTAGGTTTTAAAGATATTCCGATGTTCCTTGGGGGACCGACATTTTCCATATAAAATGTCTTTGGCGGCCATTTTGTTTTTGATCAATTTATCAAAAAAAATAAAAAATAAAATATGAGCTAAAAATTGCCAGGTAATAAGGAGCTTCTCTGAAAAAATCATACATATCGGTTCAGTATTCTTGGAGATATTTGAAGATTACGATTACGATATGATGTTTTTTTAAGTTTTTAAGATCTTTATTTGGCCAGCGTGGTTCCAGAAACCTAAATGGTCATTACTTAAAGACGGATGCACCAAATTCCTTCATTTTTTCACAACATACTCTCATTAATGTATTGTTCCGAAGAGTGAATATCCGAATACGATTAAATTTCTGTAGCCTGAGAAATTAACGGGGGGTTCTAGTTACGGGTCGGTCCCCCAAGGAACTTTGGAATATCTTCAAAACCAGATGACCAATGATCAATATCGACACAGATCCTGAAACTAGAAGAGTTTTTTGAGAGCTTGTGAAAAAATGGTGCAAAAATATTGAAAAACAAAAAAGTTATAACGATTTGAATTTGAATTTTGCGGGAAAAAATGAAGCTGCCGGTAGAGGGGTTAAACATTCAATGATTGTCATTTTTGGTCGGTAAATTTCCTTCATTGGCAACGTTAGAACATGGTGTGAACAAATCGTATCAAACTTCACATGACTAACGCGAGTCCATAATCAAATTCGGCTATTACTTCGATTAGCACGGCTGTCAATCGTAATCAACTGGAGCAAAACTGATTACCGTCGACGACTCTTCGAAAGCCGTACGTCACTCCATTTACCGCCATCTCGTCATTTCGTTTCATGGCCAACTAGATAAACGCGCGTGGTTTTCTTGTTTTTCTTGCCCCATCTGTCAGTTCGCCGTTGAACGTTAAGTGCTTTTTTCACGTGGTCAACCAAAGTGTCAGTTCCAATCAAACTTCGAAGAAGTCCCGCCGCAATGGCAAACTCGAAGCAAAGTCAACTTTTTTTTCGCTCTCTCTCTCTTCTATTGGTCGATAATTTCCGAAGAAAGATCGACAAATTCATTCCCGGAACAGGATGTGTCAATCCGGAGGGGAATGAAAGAGAAAAATGGAAAACGATTGGGAACGAAAATATCCTCCTTTCCTGGAAGTGGAAGATATCATTAAAATTAAATTTTCGATGCTCGTTTCGACGGGAAACGAGTTGCTCGCCTACCTTGTGCGCGAATGTGCGTGGAGGTGGGAAAGAAAATGATGCAAGGATGATATGCAAATGATTGGGGAAAACGACGACAACGGCCATTCTTGATGACAAAATGATTGATGATTTAATGATTGACTCCACGTGTACTTTTGTAACTGGCTTTGCACAGTGTGCAAAACTGGACATGTAATTGGACTCGGATGTATACCTTTTAGGATTTTTTGAAAGAGTGGTCTGTTTTGTCATATTTTACCCTATATTTAGCGTAACCTCGATTTACGAAGTTTTATGGAAGATAGTCTCCAGATCTACAAGCATGAAAAGGTAAAAATTCAAGGAGAAATGGACATTTTCCCGTTAATCTGCACTTGATAAAATATCTACCAATTGGTGTACCAAGCAGTTTTTAATTCTGTTCTTTCCCACTGTGGCATTGTGATGACATTCTTGGCCCCTTCTCTTGGCGATGGTTAATTTGATTCGTATCACTGAACCGCATCGAGTTACCGTAGCTTTTGAACTTCATAAACGATGATTATTTATTTAAACTTAGGTCATCCTGTCAAGTGTTCCGTTTCATCGACGTTGAATCGCTCTAACCTTGAAACCAATCAATAATCTGTTGTTTTTCCTTTTCTTTCTGTTTTTTTTTCCACAGACGGACAATCAGTGGTGAACGTGCAGCTTTCGGTGAAAAAATACGTCGAACGGGGCAGCGAAGTGGCACTGTACTGTGAGAATGACGCCGCTCCAGATATCCTCTACAAGGTAAGCTCCCGGGCAAAATCCCGCGCCAAAATTACCACCCCATTGTTGAAGCGAGCGTTTCCAGCTCGAAACGCAAATAGAAATGGTATTTTCAAACTGACTACTATCAACGCCCTTCCCTTGGTGATTGTGGAGATGCAGAGGTATTCTCGGTATCTTTAAACAACAATCGTTACACACTAACATTCCTTCCCATCCCAACTGACTGTAAGGACTTGGCCGGCGCCGTTATTGATCAATAATATGAGAGCAGCTAAAATAAGCCAAAAGTCCCATCCCTTATTAATTTGACACGAATTGCAATTCTTACCAGTTCCGATCAATCACAGAGTAGCAACCATAGACATGATCAGTCAGTCTTGACTATGCTATGTTTTTAGAGTTTCAAATTATAAAAATCCCTTCCTTTGATAGGCTTTTTATAAAACGTTGTGAAGGAAATTTAGTAGGATTTTGATATTATAGCCACACGATTTGCGTTTTGTGCTGGAAATGCTCAGCATTGAGCAATGAAATCAAACTTTCTCCATCTGCTCATTGTTTTCCCCATCTTTTTTCTTCTTCTATTCTCATATCATCCGGAACGACCTCACGTTTCGTTCAATGGTTTCGGAACAAACCATTCTGGGGTTCAACAACAACACCAATAACAACATCCACGAATTTCCCTGTGTGAAGGTAACGTTCCTGAAAAGTGGCAATAAAATATTCGAGTACATCAAGGGTCGGAGTCCACCGTACCGGAACTTTTCGATTGCGGGCGCCGAGATAGATGTGAGTATGACTTCCGGAGTTTTTCCTTGTTATTTTTTTACTGTGTACTCTGAGTGGGTGCTCGTTTTTGGATGGGCGGGCAATGGGTTGCTTCGATGATTTTGCTTACTGCATTTGAATGAACCCCACGCCGCGATTGATGACGTGGTCAGTGCACTCGTCGTCGTTATTCGTTGGGTAGCCGTGGCGTTGCCTTCGCCCCTCGTAAATCACAGTTGGCATTGGAATTGGCTCTGGTTTAAGGATTTCCATGGCCGTGACCGGACTACCCGTTCTGGATCTAACCACCTTTATGCTTCTTCGTTTTTTTTTACGGAGGGTAATCGGACAAATCATGAAAGTCTTTAGCGAGAACACCACGGGGTTGAATGGCCTAAAAATTGATTGGATTTATTATCAACAGAGAAATGTTGATTCTGTCATAAACCATGGTTATTAACGTTAAAGGTGATGATAAGCACAGGAGTCCACTTTTCGAATACTACTAAGGAACCATCATCTCCTACGGATTTCCAGAAATCTCTATGATTTCCAAGCAAGTAGTTTGCAAAGGGCCCCCAGAACTGTATAAGAAGCGTTAACGTCTTTTTCGATGTATCTCAGGGCTTGTAAGAGCGTTCAAAATCTAATACCCAGACAACCAGATATCGCATGAAAGTTCACGTTATAACTCGTTTATTCATACTAATTACATCAAACTCGCAAAACACCATGGATAAACTCGTCAGATTGATGAGTTTCCTCGCATAAAACACTTCTTTTCTGAGTTAATTTGTACATTTTGTTTCGTCCCGTACACACGTACAAAGTAAGTCGAATCAATCCGTAGCAGCTGTCAAATCATCATTTATTATCATAAGTTAAGTCGCACAAGATCACAGGTTAATTCGGTTGAATATTTATACACTCGCATTGTTTGTTATTATTTATCACATAATATATGCATGCATATCGCCTCCACTTTTGCACGTAGAAGGCCTTTTCGCGACATCTTATAAGTGAAATTTTGCACATACAAAGCCTCCAGGTGATTTCGTTATGCGTACATTTTGGTTGTCTGGGTATATAGTCTTGAAGCTATTTTTAACTAATTCCTGCTGATTGCTCAATTGTTTTCACTATATTTACATTATTCTGCTGTAGAAACAGTGGCTTAAAGTCATCTTCTTATTCTTGGCATTGACGGTCCCCTCTAGAACACAGCCGACTACTCGTCGTAGTGTTCTAAGTGCACTTCCACAGTTATTAACCTTCGGGCTGTCGCGCTGTTGTACCCAATTCAGCTTCTTGTAAACCACTGATAACACTCCGGCCCTAGAGGCGAGCAATCCGAGAGGCGCAGCGAACGGGAGCGTCATTTTCCGGGTAAGTTCCTTGATTATCTTACTGGATTTAGAGCTGGTGCTGTTGGTCCTCCCTCCCCTTCAGACGTTCCCGAAACATACGATGAAATCCGTACCCGTGAGGATCGTGCCCTCTGGAACCAGGCAGTGCAGGACGAGCTCTGGCCAACGATGTCTGGAAGACGGTGGCGTGCCCCGTCGGCGTGAAGCTACTCAAAACAAAATGGGTATTCCGACTCAAGGAGGATGAGGCTGGACGATCGGTTCGGCATAAGGCGCGACTGGTGGTCAAGGGTTTCCTTCAACGTCCTGGAATCGATTTCGAGGACACGTTCGCACCAGTGGCTAAGCTGTCTACCGTGCGTGTGGTGCTGGCCGTTGCGATTCATCATGGTTTCAAGGTGCACCAGATGGACGTCAATACAGCGTTCCTCCACGGTATGCGGAAGGAAGATTTGTTCATGGAAGTACCCGAAGGCGTGAAGGCGAAGCCTGGCAGCGTGTGCAAGCTGCAGAGGTCGTTGTACGGGTTGAAGCAAGCACCACGTTGCTGGAGCGAAAGGTTCAACTCAGCGCTTCTGAAGCTGGAATTCAGCAGATCCCACCGTGACTACTGTCTCTACGTGTGCAACACTGAAGGCGATGAAATTTTCTTAGTGCTGTACGTCGACGACCTCCTGATAGACGGGCGGAACATTCCAACAATTGAGAAGCTGAAGCGCCGTCTTTCCGATGAGTTCGAAATGACCGATTGCGGCGAAGCAAGGTTTTTCTGGGGGATGCGGCTTGCTTACAATCCGGAGCATGGTGACCTGAAGTTGACCCAAGAAACAGCTGTCACGAAGATCTTGGAGATGTTTGGTATGACTGAATGTAACCCTGCCAAAAATCCGATGGAGAAAGGATTGCAGCTGTATCGTGAAGGATGTCGCACTTCCCAGCCATACCGGGAGTTGCTGGGCAGCCTGATGTATCAAATGCTGGGTGTACGCCCGGATTTGTGCTACCCGGTCAGCTACTTGGGAAGGTTCCAGCAATCACCAACGAGTTGTCAGATACCTCAAAGGAACGGCTACCCTGGGACTACACTACAATAGAAACGAGGACAGCAGACCACTCGTCAGATACGTGGACGCCAACTGGGCATCCGATGCGGAAGATCGGAAGTCGGTAACAGGTTTCCTGTTCAAATTCTACGGCTCGACGGTATCCTGGGCTAGTCGGAAGCAGCCAACGGTCTCCATATCGTCAAGCGAGGCCGAATACGTCGCACTGAGTGCAGCCGTATCGGAAACTATCTGGTTATCCGGAATTTTAGAAGACCTCAACTGCAAGAAGCTGACGGACTCTGTACCAATATACGAAGACAACCGTGGCTGCATAGGGCTGGCCAAGAATGCTGAATCGAAGCGCATCAAGCACGTGGATATCAAACACCACTTTATCAAGGACCATGTGGCTGCCGGGACCATCAAGATCGAACCGATCAGCACCACCGAGCAGCAAGCAGACCTTTTCACGAAGGCGTTAGATGTCACCCGGTTCCAATCCCGCAGGAGCAAGATCGGGGTCATCGATTGAGAGGGGGTGTTAGAAATCTAGCACTCACTGACTGCTGAATTCACATCACAGCTACCATAGACTCATAAACTGTAAGTCAATTAATTCATTCCAATCTTAACCGTCATCCAATAAAGACGTTTGTAAAAAAGTTCCAGTTCTTCAAGCTGCGTTTTACTCTAGATTTCAAGAAATCTTCTGTAAACATAGATAACTGAGACCTTCCAATGCCCTTCAAAAAACCCAGCAAAATTTATTGAAAATCTAATAAAAATCCTCAGGGAAATCCAACGAAAACTGATAAACCCAATTCAGCTTCTTGTAAACCCCACTGATAACACTCTGGAACCTATGTAAGTGTTCTGAAAGAATCATTTCTGGACAAACATGTACAACTTGCAAACTCATCATCATCAACGTGTTGTGGCAAATTATGCTCACCAGAGAAACTGATTAGACTGATTCGTGCAACACTTGATGGATTGAAATCATGTGTATGGGTGGTGGACGAGTTTTCGTTGTCGTTTGTAACCTTATACGGATTGAAACAGGATGATGCTCTTTCTAATGCAGCCCACAGACGCTCAGTCTGTTTGACCAACATTGACTCCACCCCAAGATAGTCAAACCAATTTATGTTTCGTACGACCGCTTGACGAACTGTAAAATCTCGTTGAAACAACATTAATGTGACCGGGATGGAGAATACTTTCGACCGTTGATATTTTGATTGACTGTTGTTCCCGTGAATGCAAAAAAGATAGAAAATGCGCCCGATATTAATCGCATTAGAAAATTAGTCAAAAAAATATGAATAAATGATGCCACGTTCTAGAGTCGAGAAAATATTTCTGAAGAATCAAGATTAACTAATTAAAAATGTTATCAGTGCAAAATTCATCAAAAAATCCTTGGAAAATTTGAAATTTCTCATGAACTTCCATCAGGCATACACTTTCAATTCCTTTCCGGATTTTTACAATGATATTTCTATAAGGTTTCCTCCAGGGATACTTTCAGAGATTCTTCCAGAAATCCCTAAAAGAATTTCTACAGGGAATTTTACATGAATTACTTTTGATAGTGTTTCTTTTATTTCATCAGGGATTTAAATAAACATCTTCGGGAGTTCCCTAAAACATTCTTCAGAAATTTTTCCAGGGACTACTGCAGAGACTAAACCAGGATTTTTAAAAGTGATTTACTTATTTACTCAGGTATTCTTTCAGAAATATCGTCATGCTTTTCTCAACCACATTTGCCAGAAATTCTGTCAAGTGTTTATCCCAGTATTTATTAGGGAATCACGGATGTTTCATTGCGAATTCCTCCACAATTTCCATTAAAGTTTCTCCAGGGATTTAAAAGATTGCTTCAAAATTTTATTCAGAAATTCTTTCAGGAATGCTTCCAAATGTTTCATCCAGGAATTCATGCAGGTATGTGTGTAAGAAATTATCCAAGGATTTTGTGTGAGTTTCATCCAGAGGCTCCATAAGTAATTCCACCAGGAGTTTCTCCAGCAATTCATTCAAGATTTTTTTTTTCTAAAGGTTCCTTCAGGAATTTCCCCAGGGATTAAACTAGAAATTTGTGTTAGTTTTTTAACGGGGATCCTTCCAAGTATTCCATCAGGAATTTCTTGAGAGTTTTTAGCAGGATTTTCTTTAGTGACCCATTTATATATTTCTTTAGAAATTGCTTCAGGATTTTTTTCATTAAATTTTTCACAAATTCTGCCAGGATTTCTACCGGAATTTCTACAGGAATCTCTCTAGATATTCCACCGCTTATAACTCCACCATTTTGTATGAAGCTTTACCAGAGATTTCCATAGAGCTTCTTCCAGGGATGCTTTCTATGGTTGAATTCATACTGGAATTCTGCCAGAGATTCTTCAGGAGTTTATCCAGACATACAACTAGGAGTTTTGACACCAATTTTGCAGGGATTACTTCAAAACTTCCTCCAAGAATTCCTTCAAAGATTCCCCGAATGGCCAATGATGAACATTTCTTTTAAAGCTTTGCCAAGAACATGGATTCAACTAGCAATTCCACAAAAAAAATCTTTCAGGGATTCCGTGAGTATCCACGGTAGTGGAAATTGCGTTCACGTCACTCTGTTTTCATTATTCTTTTAAGTCTATTATCATTTGTACTACAAATTTTGTTACTTTTTCCATGAAATTTCTTAATTCATACAAAAGAAAGACAAAAAAACTAATCATACATTTTGACGCTTACGTCATATTGTGCAAATTACGGAAGTACAATTGGTACCCAAGTTTGACTTATAGCAGTACACCTTTCCCAGCATTCTAGATATTGCTCTATATCCTCAGGTGTCAGGTGGATACATTTTTGGGCATCTGCAAGGGGCATGAACGTCTTTTCAGCGTTTCCACCAGAGTTTCCACGAAGAATTCTACCATTGTTTTAGTGATTTCACTGAAGTTCCGCCATAGATTCCAGTTAGAATACTCTCAGGAATTATGAACTAATTCATCAGGAGTTCCTTCAGATGGTGGTAGGTCATTTGGCATAAAGTCGTTTAGCATAAAGCCGTTTGGCATAAAGCCGTTTGGCATAAAGTCGTTTGGCATAATGGTCGAGGAACCGACATTCAGAAAAACGACATTCGGGGAAAAATAGGGCAAGAGCTATGATTCTGAACGCAATTTTTGATGTCTTTTCGTTTTACTATGCCGCAATAGTTTTTGGCGTCCAATCTTCTATTGATTTAATCATAAATTTTGCCTTCTTCTTAAAATAGGCTGTTCTTTATATATATACTATTTTAAATTATATTATTTAGTCAAGCTAAATGTTTACCATTTATATATTTCGCAATTCTGACAAGATGTGCTGTTAGAATAATAATTACTTTAAAACCTGTAAATATTCAACATATTTTTTTGCAAACACAAGATCTCTTTTCAACATATGCTGGAAAAATATTATTTCAATCACAAATTCTCCCTCCTATCGATAATAGACAGCGTTTTTGATGTACACTTTCAAAATTAAAATTTATATTGAATCGTTCAAAAGTCTTTCAAAAATGTGTTGTTCATTTGAGTTATGTTGTGAGAAGATTCAGTGTTAGAGCCTTAAACATTTTAAACGAAAAACAATCTGCTCTTGTATATAGGCTATTTTTGCATTATGCTGCAATAATAGATCTTTGGATAAGAGCTTCTAATATTTTGCAAATAAATTTTTCCTTCTTCTATCAAGTAATTTTCATCAAGTTTTACGTACAAACTGGGACAGAGCTTGATCTGCAGCAAAATATGTGCGTTCCCTTTATTAATTAATGCGAACTTTCTTTGGAAATTTACTATTTTCAAATATGTGTATTGCAAAAACTCAACGATACTTTGTGTTCTTTTTGCTATGGGCTTAGTAGTGCTGATCTCGATGAAAGCTTCGAGAATGCCGATATTCATTCTTACTCAATCATTATGCCAAACGACCATTATGCCAAAAGGCCATTATGCCAAACGACCATTATGCCAAACAACTTTCTGCCAAACGGCTTTATGCCAAACGACTTTATGCCAAACGGGGTACAATCCTTCAGATGTTACACTAATATTTCCTTGAAGGAAACCACTTAGAAGTCCTACAGAGATTTGACAGGGAAGACTTCCAGGATTTTTCCAGGTTTTCTTCCACGATCGCCACAGGAAATTCATTCAGGGATTCTACCAGAGGAATTCCACTTGAAATTTCTTCCAGGAATTATTTCAGAGATTGAACCAAGAATTATTGAAGGAATTCCACCAGTTTTTACTCCTGGGATTTTACCAGTATTTTTCATGTGATTCGAATTCCATCACAATATTCTCGAAAAAACGCTCAGGGATTTTCCTTATTGATTCTATCATGAGTTACATAAGAGTTTTAACATGAAATACACCTAGGGATTCCAACAAGAAAATCATCAAGGACTTAACCAGGGATCCCTCCAGGGATTCAATCGATAATTCCTCCAGGGTTTCGAGTATGAAGTAAGCCAGGGATCTGACCAGCAATTTTTCTCATGATTGCCCAAAGACTACAAGTGGAATTCCAACAGAGATTCCATCAGGAATTCCGACAATCATTTCATCAAAACATTTTCCAGAGATTACACCAGGAAATGCTGCAGCCATTCTAACAAGAATGACGATTCAACCAAAGCTCCTCCAAAATATTTTCTCTAGGGATTTCTTGAGGAGATTTCATCAAGATTTCCGACCAGAGTTCGACCATGATTTTTTCAGAATTTTTTCAAGGAATTCTACAGGAGATTCCACCAAACATTTATATAACAGAGTTGAGGGGAAATATTATCGGAACTTCTAAAAGAAATCCTGGGTAAATACTACCATGAAATTCTTCAAATATCCCCAGAGGAAATTTTGGTGAAATCCGTAAAAGTTTTTTTGTGGAAATTTTGTTGGAATCTTTGGATAAGTTCCTGGTTAAATTGCCGGAAGAAATTTTCAATCCCTGGTGAAATTCATGCCGGAATTTTAATAAATAATTCTGATAGAATATCTGGAAGATTTCTTGGTAAAATCCATGGAAAATACTGGTAGAATGTCTGAAGAATCCTTGTTTAATTCCCAGTTAAATTGCTGGTGCAATTGATGACGGATTTCCAGATGAAATCCCTGAGGTTATTATTAGCGAAAAATCTGGAGAAATTTCAGTGCAAGTTCGTAGAAGAAATTTTAGGGAACCCCTGGGAAAATTCGTGGTCAAATCATAGGTGGAATTTCACTTTTCGGAATACCTGGGGAAACTATTGCATAAATTCCAGGTTGTTTCCCTGAAGGACTTTTTGGCGAAATCCTTAGAGAAACTTCTGGTCACATTCCTGGGAGAATTCCTTGCCGAATCCCAGAGAGAATAACTGGAAATACTTCTAGTGGAATTCCTAACAAAAATAACTGGAGAAATTCCAGGTCGCCCTGTAAAAAACACTGGCAGGATCTCTTGAGGAATTACTGGCGGATTTCTTGAAAGATTCCCAGGGAGATTTCTTGCTTGAAACTCTGGAAGAATTCCTGGTAGAATCCGTAGAGAAAATACCGTAGAAGGAATTCCCGTAAAATTGCGATGGAAGAATTTGTGGTGGAATCCTTAGTCAAAATTAGTGTTGTGAAAAACTCAAATTCTCATAACTCACTCCTGATATTTTTCATGCGTGAGTTTGTCGACCACGCAACTCAGCAGTCAAAAAATCATGGATAAGTTGTCTCATCAGTTTGATTCATTACCTCGTATTTTTAATGCTTTTTTCTCGCAAAGCCATGACTCCTCGTTATTATGGTAGAATTATAATAATCCTTTGTAAAGTAAACAACAACATTCAGTTTTCACGAGTTATTGACGGGTTGTATAACTGAATCATTTTTGACGGCTTGAGTGTGATTGAGTGATTTTGCATGAAATCAAACGTGAGATTTACGAAACAGATCTCTAATGAGTTTACTCTCGCGGGAGAGCTTATTGATTGAGATGTGAGTGTGATACCATCCCGGAAGAACTGTTTTCCCATCTAATATCTTGATGAACTCGTGGTGGGAGCGTTGAAAAATTTCCTATGGGAAATCATAAGAGATTTCCTGCCGCAATATCTAGCGAAATTCCTGGTTGAATCCCTAGAGTAATTCCTTGTGAAATGCTCTGTGAAATCTTCGGAAGAATTCATTTCAAAACCCCAAACAATCATCAATGAATCCGTGTAGGAATTCCTGACGAAATCTCTGGAGGTGGGATCCCTGAGGAGGAAGGAAATACTGTAAGTTTAAATTCTTGTAGTAGTTCTGGTTATACATCTTGAAAAAAAAATCTGATAGATTTTCAAACGAAATCGTTCGACGAGGGATTATATTCGTAAGAAATCGTTGGTGGAATATACGGAATCAACTCAAACGTGCATTCTTGACATGCCCTCGGCGACAACGCTGCATAAATTTACGCACTGTGAATTACCACCCATGCACATCGATAGTTGATGAGGCACCATAGCTACAATTTGACTAGCTGACGCCGGTGTTCGTACAACTGCCCTACAGACAGTACGACCAGTTCGTCAAACACTTGACTCCGCCCACCAGCGGTTTGAGTAAAATCAAACTCGTTTGATTTTGGCTGACCGATTCGTCAACCGTCAAACATGTTACACAAACTGTCAAATTGGTTCATCAAGCAGCATCACACACGGTCAAACATAGCACCAATACGAGCACCAACCTGGGAGGTAGAGTAAATATTGGTCAATTCGTCTGAGCATCTGTGGGCTGCATAACTTGCTGTTTAACATTGCGTTCGAAGGTGCTATCAGGAGAGCCGATGTGCAGAGAAGCGGCACACGTTCTCTTATGCTCCTTGGCTTTGCGGACTGGGGACTCTCGCCTTTCAAGAGGGAGACAGCGAGGTTCGAACTCACGATCAACACCACAAAAACGAAGTATATGGTAGCTGGTGGTCATCGTAAGTTCGGACGTGTTAGTGCTAGCAAAATGGTGCTAGGCGGTGAAAAGTTTGAAGTACTGGAAAAATTTGTGCATCTTGGAACACTAGTGACGAGCAAGAATGATGTTACACCGCGAGGTGTAAAAGCGTATTGCTGCTGCGAGTCGGGTTTTCTGCGGCCTCTGTAACCAGCTGAAGTCCCGTAGCCGGTAAACGAAAACAAAACTAGCGTTATACAAGACACTGACATTGAAGGAAATCGACCGGAGAGCTTTCAGGGTGTTTGAAAGTGAAGTACTGCGAACCTGAGACGAGACTCGCGAAGACGGTCTTCTTTTTCTGCGAGTGCTGAGTTTTTTCTTATTCCACTTTGTGTGTATGCCAATTATGCGCAAGACGTTCAAACCCTCACATGGACTCAGCAAACAATTATTGCGTTTGCATCACACCGAATCATAAATAGCCTTTTGAGTCAGCAGTGAGCTGCAAACGTAGCAGACATTAGAAATAACTAACCTTGTGTTGTGTTGTGATTAATCAGTAACTTTGGAAAAAACTGAGGTTTTTAATAACAGTTTATTTTGAATACAGTACTTTTCAATTTTGCAGCCATAAAAACGGTGGGCTGCATTTGACATTTCGTGACAGCGGAATCTGGGCTGCATATGACGTTGATATTTTTCCTCTTCGCGAGTCTCTCTCAGCTGCGAACAATACTTGGCGGTAAACAAGAAAATGGCGTCAGCAGGCGTCGCAAAAAAAATATTACATAGTAGGGGGATTAGGGGCATAATGAACATACGGGGCGAAATGGACACCCTCTCAATATCTGATAATACGCATATTTCATCAAAAGTTCATTCACTGCATGAAATCTGTAATGCATTTGAAATGTTTGACGGTATAAAAGTTTATTTTTTGCTTCAATTGTTCTTCAAAATTTGACTTAAAATTTTTCTCAGTTTCAAATTGGCATATAAGCAAGACCGTGGAAGAATCTTATTTTTGAGCAAAGTAACAAACCCAGAAAGGTTCTTTTTAGCTATTATGATTGAGGGAGAGCCCTTTTGCATATCGGAATGATTGACAGTCATTAAATATATTGGAATAACTAAATTTCATGCAGGTGTTCATTTCGCCCCGATACCTTTTCACCAGCCTTGTTTTCGACCCAATTTTCTATCTCGCTTTTCTGACATATGATATGATTTTTATCACTATGAATGAATGTGGCACGTCGTACTAACATCAAACTTGAAAACTAGCCGGGGGTAAATTAAAAATATTGCCATTTAATGGTCTTAAAACGAACATTTGCTTAACGTGTCCATTATGCCCCTAATTCCCCTACCAAGTACATAAATAAGTGAATATTGTCAAGCTCATAAAACACGGCAGACGAACGACAAGCAAAGATAATATTCAACAGAGAATCCGGAGGAGGCCGCCGACTTCGTCATAGGTCACGCAGAAGATGGCTTTTTAGAGTTGAGGAGGATTTAAGGGCACGTTACATTCATTGCGACTGGAAGCGATTGGCTCAGGACCGAGCCCAATGGAGAAGACTCATCTATTCGGCGCAGATTTATGGGAGCGAATTGTAGCTCATCAAGTATCAAGAAAAGTGAGTGGGAAGCAGTGATGGCATTTTCCTCAGTGTGAGGGAGAGCGGTGCGTATTGCTTTCAGAGTGAGAGCACACTCACAGTTTAATATTCACCACCGCTGATATGGTGAGCGCGCTGACTAAGGGAGAAGAGATTATCACTTGTATCACTCAATACTAGCATGAGCCTATGCATGCTATAAAACGTTTGACTTTTACTGTGCGCCCTGTTTTCAAGTTGCCCAGAAGAAAGAGCGAGACAGCGCCAACACACGGCGCACAGTAAAAGTCATAAGAACAAAAGAATTTATGGCACGTACAGAGGCTCATGCACTAGGGTGTAATTTAAAGAGCACCGTCGATTCTCTACGGTGAGCGTATTTTGTTCACCACAGTGAGCACCAAGGTGAGCACTGCAGAGCGAGCTCTACATTTTGCACTGGAGTGTTCACAGTTGTGATGATTTTAAAACGTCGTTGGAATGATGAGATATTAAATGGATGTTATAATAGAGAAACATGCACATGCGTACATTATCTAAAACACCCCCTAACGTGTTGTACGTCGATAGAGTCTCTCTCTTTAGTGATGCAGTTTTTACGGCAGCGCGTGGCACCGGAAGTTTAGATATTTGCGTCTCCTAAGAAATGAAACAATCGCGGTTTTGCTCCTTTATAAGTAAATCTTCATGGGAGATAACATTGCGGTGTCTTATAATTCACCGCAAGGAATTTTGGGGAAAATGCGAATTAGTCAATGTTATATGTTATCCTTCCGGTTGTCGCGCAGTAGGTTGTCGCTCCATCGCGTCTATGCTGTTTAAGCGAGCTTTTCCACATGCATTGTACCAGAGGCGCGACCATGGGTAGGACAAATGTTGGAAAATATTTTGAGCACAGTGGAGCTAAGATAACATTTAATCCCATGGAATCCTAGAAATAACTTTCAATTTGAGGGCGCAAACGCAAAGGGAAGTAAGGGACATTTTTGTCGATTTTTAGATGAGTTGAGGAAATCTACTGTTTCCAAGCGTTCAAACGATATTTTCATGTGATTTTTCCGCTCAACAGAAAAATAACATAATTCTTTGAAGACTTTTCGTCTTTACAGGGCTAGTAGCGAGTGAATGCATACAAAAGAGCCTTAAACGGAGCAAAAACGAGGCTGAAATGATACCAAATAGGATCCAAGAAAATCAAACGCAACATAATAGGAGCCAGGAGATAAGAGTATAATTCTTCATAGCATCAGAGCAGACATTTCTCTTAGATCAAAGATTTTTTTGAGAATTCCTCGTGACGTTACGATAATTATTAATGGATGTGTTTTACATAATTTTCTCTAAAAATTCATCACAAAATTTATTCAAGTATTCGTGTTTAGTTATAACTCCGGAAATTTTTGAAGGAGTTCATTTAGAGATTTTTTTCCGCGGAATTTCTCCGATAATTTTCCTAAGGTATTTCTCAAAGAATTTTGTTTAGATTTCCACAAGATTTATACTTGGATTTTCCCAAGAAGGACCACAGAAATAAAATTTCTCCAAAAACATTTTCAGAAATCATCTGAATTTCTCAAAAAATTCTTTGAGATATTTTTTAAGAGAATCCTAACTGTTCCAAGATTTCATCCAGAGATTCATCCATCAATTTCTCTGGGACATCCTACAAAATTCCCGGTCAAAACGTCTTCTGATATTCAATCAATAACTTCTCCACAAACTTCTGGGGATTTCCCATAAAATTGTCTTTTAGGATTAATATAAGAGTTCAACTAGGTATTTCTCTAAAAATACCTTTGGCAATTACTCCAGAAATTCCTTCCAAGACTTATACATACATTCCTCCAGTGGTTTATTGAGAATTTGTCAAGTAAGTCTTGAAAGTTTTTCAGGAATTCTTCCAGGAATGCCTCAAGTAAACGCCAAGGATTTTTTTTTCTAAAAAATA
Organism: Aedes aegypti; assembly: GCF_002204515.2. Taxonomy (NCBI): domain Eukaryota; kingdom Metazoa; phylum Arthropoda; class Insecta; order Diptera; family Culicidae; genus Aedes; species Aedes aegypti. The sequence continues at coordinate 4,868,022 of NC_035107.1, forward strand.
CATCAGCGAGGCATTTTTAAGGAAAATTTAAAGTTACTCTGATAAAACTTGTGTATGTTGTGTGCAAGTGTAAGTGTGTAGTATTAACTGGTGCGGAAACTTAAATAAACTCTTGAAGATTGCATGGGATTTTTAGAGAAACTTTTTGAAAAATGTTTGGAATAACTGCAGGAGATGGATGAAATGCTCGAAAAGTTCCTAGAAAAAAAAAAATTTGTTCGAAGAAATCTCAAGAAAATGTGGGATTTCTGGGAGAAAATATAGATGAATTCTTGAAGAAATCCAAATGGACAAACGGAGGATTTCCTGCAGAGTTTGTTAGAAAAGCTATTCTTTTTAACTCTGGAATAATCCTTTGTGAAGAAATTCTGTAGAAATCTTTGGAAGATCTCCTAGAGCAACAACTGGAGAATGAGTGAAAAAGTATCTATTGAAGTAATGCCAATTTTCAAACTTTTTTAGTCAATACCAACTTTATCTTTTATAAACTTTTTAAATCAATTTTGATAAACAAATTTGACAAAAATAAATGTTTGCTTTACAACCAGTGAGGTTGTTTTCATTCGCTCAACTAATTCTTAATAACAAATGAATCAACAGGAAAAATGATGTGAATTTTTTAAGTTTATTTTTCATTGTACGGAAGTGACACGAAAAACTACCAAAGCTTTCAAAAGAAACTGAAGATGATTGAAAAATGTTTCATCGCGCAGAAATTTTTATCAAATGTTTCTCTAGAATTTCTTCAACAATTCTGCCAAAATCTCTCAGAAAATCGTCATAAAAACTGAGACTTCAATAGAGTGATCGCTTATTCGATAAAAACAAATGGTTTATAATGTTCCCGCTTTTTGCACAACTATGAAGGCTATATACATTATAGACAATTCATCATACAATTTTAAAATAGTGATAACTGTTCAAAAAGTTTGCTTCTCTATGAACAATGTTAAATGGCGTTATGTTCATTTTTTTTCGAAAATTTGTTTAAAATTAACTGCGTGTCCCAGAGATCTCAATTTGTTATGGTAACTTTTGGCATCTGTAAACAATACACCATTAAAATTGTTCATCGGTTTTTCAAATATATGCTGAGTAATATTAAATTATGCTTTGAGCCATTCTCGCCCCTCAGATCATTGTCACCCCGTCGACGGTATATGTAGTGAAGTTCCCAAAATCGCACATTTGCCCTAATCTTTAATCTGCAAATGTTTCAGGAAAGAACAAGTTGAGTTTGATTAGGCACCTCAATATTAACTCCTATAAGAATGAAGAGGAAGGCCGCGGTGCTTACTAGTGTATTTTATGGATGACTCCTAAAATGCGCCGTTATCTCTATTATTTCTATGCCTTCATGCATCCTATGGAGCATAATTTGTTCTTTCATGTTTGTTATCTCTCATACCGAATTTTAAAAGCAGATCCCAACATGTCGAATGAGACCCTATGCTAAGGATGCGTTCAAAGAGATATTTAATGTAATAATAATAAACTATACTCATGCAGCTGCAATTTCTGATTCTATCGTAAGCCAACATTGAGCGAAGAAACTCTCCTTTTGGTTTGCAGCTTGCTTGTGTGGGAACAAAACAGGTTACACGTTGCAGTTTCTGTACTTCATTAACGCGAAATATTGTTCGTGCCTAGCAGGGAATTTAATTTCCCTGCTCTGCAGTGCCGCACTGGCGTGGATAACACTGATGAGTTCGCCGTAGTGAAAGATCTAGAGCGCGCGCAATTCATTTCAACAGTGTGGTGAGTTTCTGATTTCTCTTTGCTCTCACCACACTCGAACTCGCGCGCTCTTGAATGCGTGGTTCACCACAGTGAGTGTATGTTTTCTCTCGCATGTGGAGCGACTGGATGCTCCTCAGTGAGACTGATTCACTTACACACTAGTGCTACACACTGATGAAATGCCATCACTGGTGGGAAGCATGTAGGAACGAAACAATAGTCACTTTTCCTACACGCATTCCCAATTCTTTATTATTTAAGCTCTTATTATTAAGTATTAGGGTCGAATTCTTCAACAATTATAAACAATAGAATAAACTATATTGATCATTTTGTATTTGAAAAATATACTCCATAACATCTCAACTGATAGCGCGAAATTAAATTATTGGAATGTTTACAATTCTGTCTTATATTTATATTTACAATACCATAAAACTATTTTATCGTACATTTCGTCAGAACAGGGATTTGTATCCCAAAAAGAGACTGAATCTGAATTGCTCATAAAACAAACGAGCACTCACTCAAGAACTGTATCGTTTAACTATAATTTCCTTAACTAATTAATTTCCTCAACATTTGCAGTGGAAGAAGGTGAATCCTTCGACGCTAACGTTGAAAAACGTCGACTACGAAGCGTCTGGTTCCTACTACTGCGAGGTGTCCACCGACACTCCAATCTTCACGAAGGCGTCCAATGACGAACCGATGCACGTCATGCGTAAGTATATTCAACTCATTTTCATTAATGGGCCAACCATCATCTGATTCGGTATCAATTTTCTCTCCTTTCCCCCAAACAGTGCCCCAGAAGGGACCGCCATCGATCGAGTTCGCCAAAAAGCAGCTGTACTACGGCGACATGCTAGTGGCCAACTGTACAACCTCGCGAGCCAAACCCGCCCCGCACATAACGTGGCTAATTAATGGAAAACAGGTCGGTCTGCTCGGCTCTGCATGCTATCTTGCCCCGCACATAATTTTCGATAGTTTCGGTTTGTTTGCGTTGCTTCCCTTTCCGCCCACTCATACAAACTCACACAAACTATCGACGACGACGAAACGGAACCCAAGATATCCCGACAATGTTGACCTTTTAATGATACGGAGGTTCCCCACTTCTGCGAGATACGTTGTTACACTAAAACCTTAGTTACGAAGTCTGTTTTGACGTGAATTTAATTTAAGGAACTTTTTTCCCGAAGTTTAACAAAATAATAAATGAAATATTGGAAGATTGAATTAACGAACACCCTATCAAGTTTGTAAATTGAGGTTCCAGTGTGCATGTACTCTGACTAACGTCAGAAACTGGGAACCTCTGGCATCGAAGCAGCTCCGGTGACAAAGCGCTGACGAACGCGTTCACCACCCTCAGTAAACCATGACATTAGACGCTAGACTGACTCGCACCGCAAACAGTTTGCTTGGATTTTTTTTTTCGCCATTATCCTTCGTCGCGTAACTCAAATGTTAATGACTGTCCCTCTCGTCTCGTTTCGTTTTCCTCCCCCGGTGCATAATGGCTTTTCACGCGTCTCAGGTGGAAGACAAATATGTCCGGCAGCTCCATCACACGCCAAAGGGTGGCCACCGCTCGAAGCAGCAACTGCAACAGCCGCCGTCGCAGCAGCTCGACAAACAGCAACTGACGATGCCGTCGCTTGTCACGTCGCAGAGTGCGCTCTACCATGGCAAGGTGATTGCCGGAACATCCGCCAGCAGCGGCAGCGGTGGGTCCACAACCGGTGGCACGACGTCGCACTCCCTCAAGGAGCTGAAGGCGGTGGCGAAGGGTAATTAAAACATTTACACTAGATGATATTGCAAGTGGGCAGTAAGTGGGTGGGCGGTACGGTCCTCATACTCATAGCGCGTGGGTTTCTGGTTCACTCGGTTGAGATGGTTGGGGAGGCCCCAAGTTTATGTGTCTGTTGTGGGTGCCAAGCGGGTGTATGTTTGCATGGGTGTGTGCAGAATAATCACCAAAGAATCACTTTCGGTGGTGTGACGCTGCTTGGCGACACACGCGTAACAAAGTGTGAAACGTAGTGTGCCATGCCGAACCGATACAGTCACGCGGTAAAGGCTAATGAAAATGGACATTTAATATGACCGTTTTACGGTCGCCATTTGATTGCATTTTAAGTTGGTTTTGATGATCATTGCAAACTTAATCCACGTCATACGTAAAAGGTTATAGACTGCGAATGCAATATAGTTGATTGACAATTATTTCGATCTTTTATGCATAAAGGGAAACAGACAATCATGCACCTCCTTCGATTTGAAAATGCTGTAAGTTTTAATTAACGGATTTATTCTTGACAAAGAATCGCTAATTAAATTTAAATTAAAGCTAAGTAGCCCATCATTCGTTTCATCATCCATGATGAATTAGCAATTTGAAAGTAAAAAACTCAGTCATCATTTTTTATATAAACTCGGGAAAGTATCACACTATAAACTTAAATGCAGAATGTTTGCTGATACTTTTTCAGCTACAGTATCGGACATATAAAATGCATCAAAGCTGATATCCCATTTAAAATGGTCAACTTCAGATAACTTTATCCACGCCGTTTCTCAACCGATTCTTTTCATTTTTTCTGTGACGAACTACAATTTTCGAAAACTATTGTGAAAATTGTGTGAAAAAATATTGATTCAAAAAATACAGATAGGTTGAACTTTGACATAAAAAATGAAGACACAAAGTGATGTAGTAGAAAAATTACGCGTCGTAGCATCTAAGTGTCTTCATCGCATTTGTTCATGAAGTGAACCAATACCAATAGACCAATAGATTTATCACAATTCTTTCAATAGTTATCAAAAATTGAGGTAATTTGTAGTTCGTCACAGAAAAAAAAAATGAGAAGAATCGGTTGAGAAACGACGGAGATATAGCTCTCTGAAGTTGACCATTTTGTATGGTAAAACGGCTTTGGTGCATTTCGGACACATATACTGTAGAGTAAGGTGGGGCAAAAGTTCGACCTTAGTGGTATAATCAAAGTTTCCAAGAAAATAATAGACGATGAAATAAAACAAATACCATACAGCGAACCTTCAACATATTGGCTAAAACTTTGCTGAACAAACTTGTGTCAAAATATTTACCCATTTTTAGTTATACCAGTTTCAAAATTGATCGTCTTAAACGAACTTTTGCCCCACCGGTGGGGCAAAAGTTCGAATCTAGTGTGGGGCAAAAGTTCGTTGACTAAAACACAAAATATCAATACATTTATGCCAGGCATACTTTATACCAGCCGTAAACTTATGTTTGCCGAAAAATACACACTAAATATTCATCAAAAAATGCCCAAAACAGAGTTAATTGTTATATACCAAAAAATAGCAGTTTTTCGCAAAACTAAGTGAAAATGTAAAATTTTTGTGACATTTTTCGCACGATCAGGCAAATTTCGCTAAATTTGAAGATAATATGTAGATTTCAGGAAATTTGAAAAATTTTCCGTGGGTTTATACATGGGTCGAACTTTTGCCCCGCAGATTCGAACTTTTGCCCCGCTATGGGCCAAAAATTGATTCCAACTATTTATGGAAAAACTAATACACGTCAAAGCATCCTTATGATAGGCCTAGAAACGCCTTCACATAAAATATTGATAAATATTTGATCTTCATTTGGTTCCATGCATCGAAAGTTTGACCAAATATTACAATATTTACGTCGAAAAACAACAAATAGCCATAACTTTTCCAAATCTCATTCGATTTTTATGATATTTGGAGTGAAAGTCTCTTACTTGAATAGCATTCAAACCACCATGACATTTCTAAGTTTTGATTTGATTTGAGCTAGAAATCTTTAAAAGAAACTCTTGCCCCACTCGAACTTTTGCCCCACTTTACTCTAAGGTTGGTTTGGACCAACCACATTATTATTAAATGAAGATCAAATAACGAATTAGCAACAATTATCCACAACGAGTACAAATTTCAATGACGGCATACTTCGCCTTAATGCTCATTACCCAAGTAACAATATTAGTTTTACGAATTATTTCCAGGGCGCTATAAATAAACGCCCAAGGTACTTCTACCTTCATCGCATCCCCCAAAACCTCTTGTAGATTAGAACGTGACTAGTTGGCCCACTCTGAAATAGGCTATGAAGTGCATATTTAGGTCACACAAATAAAGCAAAGTAGCATTAGTGGTAGCTATGTTGAGGCCACCTGTTCCAAATGAATGTAGCTTCATTTATTCATTTATTTATTTACAAAAAATTTGGAACAGGGAAAAACCCCTTTGAGTGATTTCCTTTCGAAATCTTTCTCAAAGAGGCACAAAACCTCTTCATCTTTTTGTGTGGTTCACAATAGATGTGGGCAAACGGGAGCGCTACCGAAGGTTGACGCTTTGCTTTGACGTTACTGGAAGAGTGAGGTGTTGGTTTGTTCGCTATGCCTACTTGATTGCCTGATTAATAATCGGGTGTCAACTTCACATTCTTTGGCTACTAGGATGCCACTTAGAGTAATCAGAACGCCACTGTAAGCATAGGGTTGTAATACTGCAGATTCAATACCACACATCTTCCCTCTTCTCAGGATTTAAAATGCAAAAACAAGAAATTTTTAATCGTTTTACGGATTTTCTAAACCAGTATGTTGTTTTCTTTTTTTTTTTTCAAAATTTGAAGTTCTGTTCTTTAAATCGCTACTTGAAATACTTAACTACTTACTTGCTAACTGAAATGCAGTAAATGGTTTTCATGAAGATTTGTTTTTACATTTGAACGAAAATAAACTTTTTTATATATTATGATGATTGATTCCTAAGCCATATCATTCGATTACGAGAAATCCTTCTTAACATTCTGAAAATTTCACATAGGGGTGAAGTATTATCGGTTATTCCAAGGATAGGAATCAAAACAGTTTATCTTTACCTGTTGATGGAACATACTTTTAATTATCATAAGATAAATAACTGAGTAACAATTGTTGACTACTTTGTTTCAATCGGTGAGATAATCATGAGATGAGTAGAAATGAAATTAGCTAAATATTCTCAGTGTCTTCAAATCGAGACCTCAAAGTCGAAGGACTGTTAGTCAGGAACCATTCTGACTAGAATATTTCTGTATCCGAACTATGTAATTGAAGGTCCATGACTAACCTATGCCGACGATAAATATATATATATATGTATGTATATATATATATATATATGTATATATATATATATATATATATATATATATATATATATATATATATATATATATATATATATATATATATATATATATATATATATATATATATATATATATATATATATATATATATATATATATATATATATATATATATATATATATATATATATATATATATATATATATATATATCTCCGTATCCGTTCTATTCGTGATGTTATGACTTTGCAAATTAATTTGGTGCCTTTGTTGGATGGTGTAGTTTCGAATGCATGGTGCTCTGATAGAAGAACATGTCTATTCACACTACCAGTTGTTTGGAAAAATACTTCTACGGGTTGATGACGTGAAGGATTTGGGTATCATTCTGGATGCCCAACTAGCATTCAACAATCATTTGTACTACGTCATCGCGAAAGCTTCTAGGAATTAAGGCCGCACGGGACGTCATCATAATCAGCCTATCCATTACAAGAGGTAAATCCCAAGAACCACTCTATATATCGATGCGAAAAATGTATCACTTTGATTCTATATATGTAGTACACAACCCAATAAATTTTCAGCTTCACTAAAACTCGAGATTTACTTCCACAAAGTTTTGTTGATAATTGTTAGAGCGAGACGAAAGATAGGGACACGGTCTCCCGTGTCACCTTAAGGATATATCCTCTACATCGCTAAGGACTTCTTTTATGTATTCTGCCTCAAGTATCTCTACCCACGCAATCAGAACGGCGTTGAAGTTATTAAATCGTTTGAATGTCGTTCCACTCATTAGAACCGGCAGGCTAATTATATGCTACGACTGTATCTAAGACGAAGTATTTTTGGAAAAAATGTTGTTACTAATGGACTGCAATTCGTGTTCAACAGAGTAGCATCAGCGTTTGACTTTCATCTTGCTAGACATACAATCCGCCATACATTTACGGAAATAATCACTCAAAGACTTGTTTGACTTTTGTTACTTGTTTTGGTATAACATATCTAGTTCTATTTGATCATCAATTTAAGTTTTTACACATTATTTGGCTTACATCCTTTATTCTATGAGTACATTTTAGACCACCAGTCTCGCACGAATGTGAACATCACTTTTGTTAGAAACATATTTGCGACTACCAGTCGCTGTAGCAACATCAATAACACATGATAAGAATAAATGTGCGACCACCAGTCGCGGTAGCACATGTACACCGCCTTTGCTTATAACAAATTTGCGACCACCAGTCGCGCTACTATCATCAATAACACTTACAAGGAACGAATTTGCGACCACCAGTCGCGGTAGAAAGTGTATACCACCATTGATTATAACAAATATACGATTACCAGTCGTGCTAGCAACATCAGCAACGCTTGCTTTGTGACCACCAGTCGCGCTAGCAACATCAATAACACATGCCAGCAACAAATTTCCGACCACCAGTCGTGCTAGTATCATCAATCACACTTGCTAAGAACTTATTTACGACCACCAGTCGCGGTAGCAAGTGTACACCACCATTGCTTATAACCAATATACGACCACCAGTCGCGCTAGCAACATCAGTAACGCTTGCTCAGAATAAATTTGCGACCACCAGTCGTGTTAGCAACATCAATAACACTTGTAAGGAATAAATTTGCGACCACCAGTCGTGGTAGCAAGTGTTCACCACCATTGCTCATAACGCGCATGCATTATCAATAACACTTGCTAGGAAAAAAATTGCGTTTAGCAGTCGCCGTTAAAATTTGAAAAACATATTTTCTAGAAACAAGTTTCCGCGGCGATAATTTTAGAACTTGTTTTTTCTCTATCTGCTGTTTTTGCATATCATGTGGGTTCAAATATATTTACATATTTACTTTTTAGTCAATTTTCCTGAACTTGATATATCGTATCTCGATATCGAATTAAGGAATCATATTAAGAGTTGGCTTCCATAGCTACCTCGATGGATATGGTTCACGAACTGTTACACTCTCTGAATATTGTTCGATTAGCTTATTCGGATCAAAATCCAAACACTAACATTATTCAAACAATCAAATGTAATGTAAATGCTATCTGCATTATTTTTTTTTCAACATACAATGTTTAACACACGATTTATCATCACCAAACAATCACCTTTTGAATGTATGGGTCACTGCACAAAAATCTTCCTCTCTCTTTCACTCTTACATAAAATGTGTAAGTTGTTTACCAGTTAAGGCCAGTAAACGTCAAAATCCCATACACAATCAAAACAGTGCAGAGCCCTATTAATATTATTTTTTTTTTTTTACTTGAACAATGCGGCCACTTATTATCATAAATATTTTATTATGATTTATTCAAAAACTTCATCCATGCTTTTGGGAGATGTACTTTTGTAGGAGTTGTAACTATGTGCACCTAATTTATTTTTTTTTTCTAGATGAAATTTAATCACATCTAGTATTCTCTCCAATCGATATTATGAATACTTGAAATATTTGTAGTAACTAAGCATAATACAAAACAATATAACCTAGAGACAGCTGTTTCACCTACAACAGGTTTCAAGATGGTTTATTCTGCTCCATCAAGTTGAACCGAAAAGCTTGCTATGTAGCTGGTTATATATTTGCTAGTATCTGTTAAATAATTTATTCAAATGACCAGAGCATTGTGTAACTAGTTTAGAATGTGTTAACATTTGAATAAACTAAATGGCTCGACGTAAGCAGATGGACATAATCTCACTGTTCACTATTCAGAAAAAAAATATCCAGAATCTCAATGTGAAGTGAAATTAAAACAAAGCTACTCACGCAATAAGTGATTATTGTCTATTCAACTGTCGATAATCTATGTAGTAAAGCAAAAACCAACTATGCCAGCAGTCAAACTAATCCAGATGATGAAAATATATATCGGAGTATTAAGAGCAAATTTTGTTTCTTCTAAACTCGACTTTTCTATCAGAAATTTATATTAGCATTTCTTTAATTCCTTCAATTATGAGAAAAAGTTAAAATGGTCGATCTAAATTACTGTTCATAATTAATATTATCTACTTGTTTTCAACCGTGCTTTTAAATTTTTTTTCGACGATGATCATACCGTGTTTTAAAAATAAACTTATCCAAGTAGGCTGCTTGCACGCACGGCTACCTGTTGCGTGTTTGACATAATTTCCAAATTTCCGTATTAATCTTTCGGAATTTTTAGAAAAAGTTCATCATAAGGTGGGTCATCGTGGTGATTGATGATATCATGAAGTAAAGGATTTCCGTGAAATGCATAATTCTTGGCGTTTTACTTTGAAACACAATAACAAAACATTAAAATGTCATATTTCGTTAAAAAAATCAACAGATCATAGTTTCACTCAGATTTGTAACACAAAATAGGGAAGGACATTTTTTTTTTACTTACGAAAACCAGCATCCACATTTCGATTCGTCGGCCATTGCCTACCCAGGGTTAAATTATTGACTATCAATATTCACGTAACTGCCAATGATCCTCAATCACACATCATAAAACAACTTCACTGACACCCACTTTCACTTTTTTTTTTTCTTTAAAACATCACTCACTTATCTTTTCTCGATACGATTTCTCCTTTGAACGCAGCATCACAAAAAAAAGTGGACGCTCCCGTTTGCTCATGGGTGATAAATATGGTTCCTTGGAAACACTCGAATTTGTTACCGTAACAAAATAACTGGCAGGATTCGCCAAATGTGTGGTTCACAATAGATGTGGGCAAACGGGAGCGCTACCGAAGGTTGACGTTACTAGAAGAGTGAGGTGTTGGTTTGTTCGCTATGCCTACTTGATTGCCTGATTAATAATCGGGTATCAACTTCACATTCTTTGGCTACTAGGATGCCACTTAGAGTAATCAGAACGCCACTGTAAGCATAGGGTTGTAATACTGCAGATTCAATACCACACACTTTTCATATAACGTTACAAAATAAAAAGAAATTTTATAACTAAAGGCTCATACGGCAAAGATATACCATAGCAGAGCCAAAAACTGCAACATGAATCCAAGCTATCTGAAGAAAGAAGTGATTTCCAAACCAGGATGAGGGAGGGGGTCTTCCAAAACAGAATCCATCTTCACATCTGCAAATAAAAATAGAAAAAAAACACACACACACACAAAACACGAGTATCAAACAATACATGAGATTTCATTCAAAAAACTAAATAAGAGTTTAAGTATATGATAACATCTTGTAGCCAGTATATCCCGAATAGATACAGGAATTGGATGGCCATAATTGATTATACTATTAAATAATTTATTCCTCGGTAAAATGAACCTGGAACATTGAAGTACTATATGATCAATATCTTCATAAGATTCACCACATTCACATAGATTTGAATCCATAATACTAATACGATATAAATGATTGTTACAAATATAATTATTAGAAATCAAGCGCGAAAATGAACAAATAAAGTTTCTGGTTCCTGGTATATTTCTAGACCAAGGAAAATGACTGACTTTTGGACAAATTGAATGATACCATCTTCCTTTATCACTGGAGTTCCAACAAGTTTGCCAACTATCAAGGGAATGCATTTTCAGTTTTGGATAATGCTCAGAAGGAAAAATATCACGATCATAAGTTATACCCCGAACAACACCAAGTTTAGCCAATGAATACCGTATATTCTACCATGAGCAGGGATCCACACAAATTTAATAATAAATCCTCGACTATGCAAATAAAATAATATTTTTTTCATCATTAATAAAACATGATGAGTTTTGAAATTGAAAGAGATGGTACTCAAAGCACGAAGACAACTTAGGCTATCAGAACATACAATGTAAACATTTGGTGGACAATCCTTTATCAAATTACAAGCAAAGTATAAAGCAATTAATTCTGCAATGAATATGGAGCAAGGAGATTTAAGTTTGAAAAAAAAAGAGCCAAAAATTCATTGTATACTCCAAAACCCGCGATACCTTGAAATAAGGATCCATTTGTGAAATAAAATTGCGCAGAAGTAATTCTACCAAATTTACACATAAATAAAATATTGGCAAAAGAAGAATAAAGATTGTTTGGAATTTGTTTCAGTTCATGGAACAGAGAAAAGTCAATCAAAGGTTGAAAAGTGTGAAACGATGTTCCGTAACCGGTCGTTTGAGAACGTCGCGACCCATTGGAAGCCCACACAATAGAAACCTCAGCCAGCGCAGTTGCTGGCTAGTGTAGTGTGCTGTTCCTATACCTGAAAAACAATGCGCTCTCGGGATAGGCATTGGATATATATAGAAAGCGTTGTGTTTGGATGGGCATCTAATTCTTCCGAAAGAGGTGCACTTTGCGAAAAAGGACCACGTGATTATTGAGCTGAAATCGAATTCAGGTTAACTTCTGCGTTCATGAGTCCTCTCATGGCGTAGTGGTTAACGCGCCCGGGAGTCGTGAGTTCGATTCTCACTGAGAAGACGTGTAACTTTTTCGCAAATCTTCACATCAATTTGTCCATCTAACCCAATTGCAAATTATATGTAATGTTTAGCTTTTCGGTAGTTGTTTAATAAATCGCCATTCAGTAGGAATAATATTTTGATATAAGAAAGCATTATATATTGAAAGTAAATGGGTTTTCCCATCATCAGGTAAATTTTTCATTACAATAAATTTTATGTTATCAATACCTGGAGCAGTATTTTTTGAAATTGATAATGTTAAATTGAATTTGACTAATGAAAACGGACAACAAAGATCAGGAAAATAATTTAATGGACTATTTTTAAATTTAATGGAACGTGGGACGAAATCAGGACAAATTTTTGAAGCAAACTCTTGTATCCATTTTCCCGAATATTCTAAAACAGTAGAAATGCAGGGATCATAATTTCTTAAATTTATGGCAACACATCATAATGTAGATAAATAAGTTTTCCTATCTAAATTTTGATTGCGGTCCTTTTGAATCTTAAGCTCAAATCTTCGAGGATGTTGGTTGATTGGTAAAAGAATTCTCGCAGCAGCGTTTCAATTTGCGCAGCTCAAGCTAAAACAGATAATTGTTTATTGAGCTTCTTTTCAGGAAATTGCTTTATCTGGTAGGGTTCTGAACCGATAGGCGAAACCAAATGTATGAACTACGGTACAGTTTTCTGAAAAGAAGTCTAATAAACAATTATCATTTTTAGCTTTGAGCTGCGCAAATTGAATTTATATGTTTCATTCCTCCAGAAATTACTCCAGGAATTCATCCAAGTAGTTCTTTAAAACTTTCCCTAGTAATTTATTTATAAAATCTTCTAGAAACTTCTTTATGAAATCTTCCAGAAATTGTCCTATCCTGTTTCAATCAGGAACATCTCTTGAAATTTTTCCAAGTTTTTCTTTAAACATTCCTTCGAAAAAAGACTTCAGGAATTCTGAAAATATTCTCTCAGAAACACCTCCAGGAATACCGACAGATATTTCTCTAGATATTCCTCGAAATTCTCCGGAAAATCTCAGAGATTTTCAGACATTCGTCTGGACCAACTTCCAGAAACTCCAAGAAGGAGTTTTCAAAAATTCTTCAAGGTTCCTTTGGATTTTTTTTTTCATAAATTCCAATATGATATCCTCGGAGATCACTTCAGGGAATCTTAAAGCCGATCCTCTGGATATTTCAGAAGTTTTTCAAGCATTTCTTCAGATTTCTTTCGAAACATTCGAATTAATTATTCAAGAATTTCTCCCAGCTATTCCCCCAGGGATTCCTCAAAACGGTTGTACTACTTTTTCCAGTTCCCCGAATGCCAGTTTCCCGAATGCCAGTTCCCCGAATATCCCGTTTCCCCGGATAGCCCACTTCTCCGAAAAGTTCATAAAAGTGTCATAACTTCATACATTTCAGGGGGTGAACATACTGGTCATCTGATATGCACCCTTCTTTACTTGATTAACGGTTCTTACGAGTTTTACCGTTATCAACATTTTTGACTACATGTGTATAGTCGACAATCACTAAATACCTCCTTCTTTTGATTGGTTATCGTTCTTTATAATTCACCATTTGGTGAAGCTTTCAGTCTATTATAGCACCTATTTGAACTGCTACACTTTTCAGGGAAACGGGTCATTCGGGGAAATGGCCATCGGAGAAACGAACCATTCGGGGAACTGGCGTTGGGGGAACTGGCGTTCGGGGACCCGATATTCAGGGAAAAGTAGCACAATCCTCAAAACGTGTCTAGAAGGTTTCTTCCAGATTTTTTGCAGGAATCCTGTCAAAAAATTCTTCAGGGAATCTCTGAGAAATTTCATATGAAATTTATTCAGAAATAATTCCTGGGCTTCCTCCAAACCTGTCTGCAGGGGTTCTTCAATACATTCTTGCAGGATTTCACCCGGTGATTACTTCAGAATTTTTTACAGATATTTCCATAGGGATACCTTCAAAAATTTCCCTTGAAAATTCTCTAGGGTTGTTTAAGAAACTCCACTTTTATCAGAAACAACTACAGGAATTTCTCCAAAAAATGCTCTAGGGTTTATTTTAGGAACCGCTGAAGAGCAGATTCAATCTAGATATTCTTTCAGAAATTAGTCCAGGGTTTCATTTAGAAAATTCTTCAATTATCCTTTCAGAATAACTTCCAAGGTTCTCCTAAAAATTCCTGCGGAAGTTCTTTCAGAAATTTCTTTAAAGATATAGGGATTTCTTAATAAATTCTTTTTGAGATAACTCCAGAAATAACTTCAGAAAATTGAACAACAGTCCTTCAGCAATTCGTCACACCTCCAAAAATTTCTTTACGAATTCCTGCAGGATTTTCTTTAATAATTTCTCTTGGGATTTTTTGAGGAATTCCTCCTGGAATTATTGTAGGGGTTCCTTCAGGGTTTCTTCCTACGATTCTTCTAGAGATTCCTTCTCCCTTTAGAAAATCCTCCATGAAATCGACATGCGATTTCTCTAAAAGTTCTTTCGGAAACTTCTCCGGAAATATTTACCGGGATTTATTATGATGATCTTCATGAAACTTCCTCCATGAGATCCCTCCAGAAATATTGGAAGGGATTCCATAAAGAATGCCTACCTTTAATCATCCACGCCTTGCTTTAGCAATTCATCTTGGTATTCCTACTACAATTGCACGATGGATTCTCACAGAAATCTCCCGAAAAATATTTTTATGGGAAATTCCTAATGGAAACTTTGGAAGAATTCCGAAATACCTAGAGAAACTCGTGAAGGAATTTTTAAACAAGTTTATTTGAGAAAAATAGAGAAAAGTTCACAAAGTAATTTAAGGAGGAATGTCTTATAAACCACTGGAGAATTTCTGGATGATTCATTGAAGGAATTTGGAGGAAAAATTCTGGAAGAATCTCTGTAGGAACTCTTGGAAATATCACTGTAAGAGAACCACGAGAAATCCTTAGGAAATCATTGCAAGAATTCTGGTCTCTGGAAGGAATCTCTGAAAAACTTTGAAATTATTTGATACATCTCTTGAGGAATTCCTGGCGGTGGTATACTTGGGTGATTCTCTTAGTGAGTTTATTATGATGTTTCTGGAGAAATACCTCTACAAAAATCTTTATCAAAAATTTGCAAATACTTTTGAAGGAATATCTGGATTCTATGGAAAAATTGATTAAAGTTTTCCTTGCTGAAACCATTCAGTAATCACTAAATGAATGGTTGGAGAAATGTGTAGTTGAATGCATTAACAAAATCAGGAGGAATTTATGAACAAAAACCTGACGGCTAGCTTAGTTTAGCTTAGCTTAGCTTAGACTGACTACACATATCAATGGTTGCTATTCCGTGATTGATCGAGTTCAGTGAAAATGCACAAAGAATCAACTAGAAGATCGGCTGGGATTGGCCATAATCTTCTTCAGTGTGCATAATTCAGTGCCTCTATTTATACATGGTCAATAACGGCGCCGGCCACGTCCTTGCAGTCAGGTGGGATTGGGGGAAGGAATGTTAGTGTGTAACCTTTGCTATTTGGAGACCGTGTTTGCCTCTGCATCTCCACAAAGGTTACTGGGAAGGATGTTTGTTAATGGGGAGGATCGTTGGGTCACAGGATTCACTTTGATAAGCGATTAGACCATGATAAATAATTATTTGTGAGCTATAAATATGCTTATATGTATATATAATATTTTCATTTGGTGTGAACAATATCTATGTAGAGAAAAATTATGCCGACACTTGAGGTGACGAACCTTTCAAAGTTTGTTGAATAAAGTGAACCTTTCGCAAGTCTACACTCGTAGTGTCGAACCATTCAAAGTTTTTTTTTAATTACAAAAATAAAAGTAAAAGGAAAAAGGTGTTTTGAGAAAAAAAAAATTGGACGTAAATAATTTATGAATCAGAGTTTATGTCGACACTCACAGTGACGAACCTTTCATAGTTTGTTGAAAAATCATATTTACGTCTCACCGTTGTAACGATCAAAGGTGCAATCATACATATTTTATAGATTAGAAATAGTAGCATGAAACGAGCTCACCAATTGATCCGTCATCCTTGAGCAGCAACAATCCACTTTCAGCTTCACTCGTTTGCTCGGCTATATAAAAACACACAGAGAAAATGGGCGCGCGACCCGAGAGGGAAAACAACTGACGACTGCTCGGACTTTCTTGACGCTTTGCCCAGGAGCAAGCGTCAACGTCGAAAGATCAAAAAGAACTTATCGATCACGCCACTTTTTCACTTTCACTCGACCGACGCGCGACATGTTTGATCATGCCCTTATCGCCGGCCCCCGCAGGAGCAAACGTTAAGGTCGAAAGATCAAACACAACTCTGAACAAAAACCTGACGGATTCTATATTAAAATAATTCATGAGGAATAACTGTAAGAATTTCTGAAGTAATTTTTAATAAATCTTCTGAAGAATTTCAAAAGAAGCTCCCGGAGAAATACCTGAAGAAACTCCTGCAGAAATTGTTGCAAATTTGCGGCGAAGAGTTTCTGGAAGAAATTTTTGAAAGACTCTGCAATTTCTGGATGAATTCCCGGAGGAATTCGGGACGGTGGTATACCTGGAGGAATCGTTGGAAGAAATCCAAGCGGAAATACCGGACGTTTCTTCAGTGTAATTCCAGGAGAAATATCTGGAATATTTTCGGAGTAATCGCTGGAAAAAATTGTGTAGAAAAACCCGAAAAAATCATGCTCGAAGTAATTTATGGCTTTTTACCTGAAAAAAAAAATCATGGAGATATTCCTGGAGAAATATCTGGAAGAATTTCTAAAGCAACCCCTATGAAAAATTTTGCTGAACAGTAGCTCTTAGCTTATTTCAGTTTACTAAACTATTCCTGAATGATGCGTTAAAAAAGCTTGTGAAGGAATTGTAGTGAATGATATTAATGTATTTGATCAAGGTAGGCACAGACAATGACTCAAAGTAGGCAATGACAGTCAGTAAAGCTAATAAATGATCATTCTGTAAAACCACCTTAAACAGAGCAGTTGTAATTCCTGACCTCTACATATCAGAAGTGGGATATTGCTGCGCAGTCAGAAGACTTCGGATGAATTGGAGCGTTCTGAACACCGGAGAACTAAGGCTGACCGTATACTGCCTGAGGTAGATGCAAGAGAATTTGTAGGAATCGTTGCAGAAGGCACCATGAACGCTACAACTTTTTCTTCACAAACTGGTCAAGAATGTTCAAGTGGTGGACGCGGTGATGGATTGTCTGCAAATTTGCGCCAGGAGAATCACGTTCACAATCGTCAAGCGGTCAGTAATTGCGTTTGTCAAGAACAGAGGAATCGTCTGGGTCCTGAATTTATGGTCTCAAATAACAATTTTCGTTTTGAAGAAGTGGCTGCTTTTCGGCCGTTTTTTGCGGGACATAGCGATGAAGACATCAATCTTTTTATCGCTATAGTGGAAAACACGAAGCGCGCTCTTGGAATAAACTGTGAAATCATGAAGCTTGTAGTAATCAAACAGTTGAAAGGTAACGCAAGAGATTGTCTTCACACTAGAACTGATTTTATGCTGAAAACATATGAAGAGGCTCTGGACGATCTACGTCAAATGTATGGATCAGCTGTCAACGGATTTGAGCTACGAAAACGTTTGGAACGAATCAGATGGTTTGGACGAGAGCCGTTCGCAGATTACTGCCAGTCGAAGGATGCCAAGCTTAACCTAGGAGAAAAAGAATTAGTGGAGTATATTGTTGAAGGAATTTCTGATCACAATTTGAAAAATCATGCAAGAATTCAAAATTTTCAAACGGTGACCGAAATCAATCAAGCATTCCGGATGGTCAAAATGGAGGAGCAGAAGAGTTTTCTAAAACCAACCGTGTGTTATTCCTGCAATCAACCTGGGCATCTAGCTGTGAATTGCAAGAAGGCGTTAGATCAAAAGCAGTCGAAGCCAACATCGTCATTATGGAAATCAAATGAAGGAGCTAAGAAACAACAAGCAATATAAAGACCTATTATCAATGCAGTTTTGAACGACCATCATCTAGAAGACAAAGTTACAGAGGAAGGATATGACGGACTGGTAGAATTCAAGCTTTCTAATTTTGATTACACTTTAAAACCTTTATTTGATACAGGTAGCCCTATTTCACATATACGCCGGGGATTAGTGGAAAAATAAAACATAACAAAAACCAATGAACCTAAACGTTACCGGGGTATAGATGGAAAAAGGCTAAAGACGTTAGGTGAAAGCATTAATATTGTTCATATTCAAAACATTTCTTTCATAATTAATTTTGTGCTTGGTTCTCACGATGCTATCATTGGACGGGACGTTATTATGCATTCAAGAATCCGGACTATCATTAATCAAAATATTCGACTTTATTCAAATATTGATAGAAGCTCGAGACCTAAAACTAGCACTAAAATGGTAAATATTTTTAATATCAATACTAATGTTTCCGAATTAAAAAAGGAAAACATAGGTTATATAACAAACGATCAGTTGGCACAATTTTTAGAAATTTTCAAAACAAATTATTCATGTTATAAGAAACCCTCAATTCCTGAAACTAAATATGAAATGGAAATAGTTTTGAAGAAAGGCGAATCATTTCATTTTGAACCTCGTCGATTATTTTTTGATCAAAAACAAAAAGTTGAACTTAAAATTTAAGAACTTTTGGAAGCTTGAATAATAAAGGAAAGTAATTCATCATTTGCCAGCCCAATTGTGTTGATTCCAAAGAAAAACAACCAGATAAGAATGTGCGTGGATTTTAGAAAATTAAATAAAGACACAGTTCGCGACAATTATCCTTTACCTGTTATTGAAGACATATTCGACAGGTTAAGAAACAAAACATACTTTACAATTGAGCGGTTCCACGCCGTTTCGCAATCCGATTATTTTTGTATTTTTTGAATCGCTTGAAAATTTGCATACAGATTCTTTATGACCAAAAATGCCGTTATGCACTTTCAGACCTCCATTTTGAACCTCGCCTTATTTTTGAGAAGGGCGTATCGGAAAATGCATGGCAAATCTTTAAAAAACTGTAACTCGAAAACGGTTTGTCCGATCGATTTGAGATCTTCTACAAAGTTGTAGGTATTGCTTAGGACTATATGGAGAAAAATATGCACGGTTAAAAAAAATTACTGATTATTATTTATTTCAAAAACAAAATTTTAAAATCGATTTTCTCCAGAAACGCAGTTTTGATTTTTTTTATTTTTGGATATGTTTTAGGGGACAACTTATGTGATTTATTGCACAATGTTTCAAAATGGAGGAATTATGGACAAAAAAGTTATGATTTTTTTAAAAATTACAGACTTTGAAAAAAAATCGAAATAGAGGAAAACAATAATTTTTCATGTGATTATTTGAAAGTACAGAAAAATTGCAATCGAAAAGTACTTAAGTAAATTTTTTCTAGGTTGCATCAATTTCGAGATATACTCATATTTATATAAAATTTTCAAATAGAAAGAGAAAAATAGGCCCTTTTCAAGCATATTTCGTGTTTCTCCATTCCAGAAAAAAATTATTTTAATTGAGCGAATCATAGCTAAATCGTTTATCGTTTGATCAAAACATTTATGCTTAAACATTGAAAAAATAGTGCACGGTAAAAAATATAAACGATGTTTTCAAATGAAAATGTGAAGCTAATAGTTCTTAAAAACCGCAAAATTGATGTTTTTAATTTTTGGATATATTTTGTGGTTGTTGTAGGTATTGTTTAGGACTATTTGGGAAAAAATATGCACGGTAAAAAATAATGACAGATTTTTTTAATAAAAAAAATTAAAATCGATTTTCTATGAAAATGCATCTGTGATTTCTATTATTTGTGGACATGTTTTAGGGGATAACTAATGTGATTTATTGCACAATGTTTCATAATGGAAGAATTTTGGACAAAAAAGTTATAATTTTATAAAATATTAGAAATTAAAAAAAAATCGAAATAAAGGAAAACAATATTTTTTTTATGTGTTTATTTGATAGTACAGAAAATGCATTGGAAGAGTGCTTATGTAAGTTTTTTCTAGGTTGCATCAATTTCGAGATATACTCATGCTTATATAAAATTTTCAAATAAAAAAAAGAAAAATAGGCCTTTTTCAAACATATTTCGTGTTTCTCCATTCCGGAAAATTTTATTTTGATTTCAACAACACAAACCAAGTCAAATCAAGTACACAACACTGAAGACGGCTTTACAGTTGATGTTGAAATACGCGTATCTGTCGAAGGATACAATAGTAGAATTAAAAGGAACAGTACGTATGTACTATTCACGAAAATGTTAATTTGATAATCCATAGTTTAAAAAAATATAATTTACTGCATGATTTAAATTTTTTTACTGATAGTTTCTTATGTGAAACGAAAACAGTAGATTGAACCTCACGTTGTTGTGAAAAATGTTCAGATTCTACTACCTTTGAACGAAGCTTGTTATCAGAAATCGAAGAGAATGGCATTGACGAATTACAATTTGAACAGTGGGTCACAACCGACAGGTGTGATATTGAAACTTTTTTAAAGCAGCCTGATGAATTTGTATCATATTTTACTCGTAAATTGGAGAAACTAATACCTCATGATTTCATCAAAAAAGAGCAAGCCTCATTTTTAAATAACACTAAAAACAATTTGATAGAAGGTGAATTTGTGGTAATTTGTGATTTTTCGGAAAACTACACATTTATTCTTTAAGATGAAGTTCAAAGCCATCATTGGAATGCTCAACAAGCTACTTTGCATCCGTTTGTAATATATTATCGTCAAGATGGCAAAGTCAATCGTTTAAGTTTTGTTGTAATTTCAGAAGATTTGCGCCACGATTCTGTATCTGTCAACTTATTCATATCTAAAATGATAGATTTTTTGCGATTGGATCACAAATCAACTGTCAACAAGATATATTTTATGTCTGACGGAGCTGCATCACAGTATAAAAATAGGAAGAACTTTTCAACTCTTTGGCAATTTCAAATCAAATATGATATAGAAGTTGAATGGCATTTTTTTGCAACATCACATGGAAAAGGGCCATGCGATGCCATAGGAGGGACACTAAAACGTATGGCTACCAGAGCCAGTCTTGCCAAAGAACTTGAACATCCGATAAAAAATGCTAAGGAACTATATGATTGGGCTCAAAATCGGAAAGAAGAGCAGTTGACACAAATCTTCTTTTGTTGTTCAACTACTGAGGAATATGATATCATTGCACAAGAACTTAACCAACTATTTTCAAATGCAAAAACAGTTCAAGGCACTCAGAAATATCACTCGTTTATCCCTAACTCTGAAACACAAATTGAAGTTAGACAATTTTAGAGCTGAGAAGATAACAAGAAAGTAGTTGATATAATTAAGAAATAAAATTGCGGTATATATATATAAAAAAAGAACAAAAAAAAAATACAAACTCCTTCTCCATGGTTGTACGATTTTGCCGCGATGAGAGGGCTTTATCCATTAGCCGGGCTTAGCCCTTGGGACCAAAGGTACACCGTTGTGATAGAATCACATTTTTAATGCCACGTTTAGATTTACCGTGTATATTTCAGAAGTGATGCATCTCAGCTAAATTTTACTTGAGTATTTTTCGAAAGAAATTTTTCATACCGTCAAACGGGGCTTCTTTTGACATTATTTTCACACACCTCAACTTTGGGTATTTTTAGCTCTAAGAATTATGGATAGATTTCGATAGTTTTTGCATATATTTAAGTTGTATATGTATGTAACAAATGCGCAAAATATAAAGCAAACCCATCAAGAAATAAAAAAAATGCTTGAATAGTGAAAAATATGTGTCCTTCAAAACAAAAAAGGGGCTACTTTGTACACTTTCAAAAAGCAATACGATTTGACAATCAAACGGTTGTTTTCGCATAAAATTTCAACTGGTTCTGTAGATTATCGTCTATCATGATGTTCTTAGGCGTTTTTCGTTGATAAACATAACTAAGAACATTAGAAAGCACGAAAAAATACACGTACCAATATAACACTTTCCAGCAGAACATGCTATTCATAGTTTTTGATTTCCAGTATGAAACTTCAAGTTTACTTACTGTTAAATGAAACTGTTAGCTACGAGTGCTTGATTGTTTAAGTGAATATAAAGAAATGCTGTAACTACCAAGGACTACGACGATTTTTAAGGTCTGATTAACAATAATTACCATTCGTTCTGTTTTTTAATGATATATGAATGATATGTAGAAGAATCTCTCCGATTCCTGTAACTTAAAGTAATTTTTATTTGAAGTGAAATGCATGAAGTACAAGGATAATTCTTCTTAAACAATTATAAATTTCATTTTTGTTAAACGTATGTTGGTTTTCAATAGTTTTGAGGTAGCGATTGAGAGTAGTTTATGTTTAGCAGATGTAGGGTGGAATTGCTTTGTGTTGAGCACTTATGTAAAATATGACCGATTTGTTTTTTTTTTAAGGAATATGTCGTGAGTTTACTATTTATACGTATTAAAATATATGTGTTTTAATGCTATTAACTTTTCTGAATACTTGGGTTACCTTTTTTTGTGTTGTCAAATATACAAATCAACACTTTAAAATAAAATAAAAGTCGTGAAATTAAGACTTTTGATCAATTATTTGTGTAAAACAATTATTTTGAACACAAAATAATCACAAATTTCTATAGAACATGACGATTTGATAGTTTTGTGATGTTCCCAACAACTTTCCACGCTATGTGAAAAATTCAAACAATGTTTACATACCAAATGTTTTGTGCCTTGTGAATATGTGTTCGGAATTCTTTGATATATTTTCTTGTTTATCCTGTTATTGTTGATGATGTTCCAAAAATAAAGTAGTCCTGATTGTAGAGCATATTTTGGTTAATAAAAGTGCTGCAGACACAAAATGGCTCAGAATAATATTTATGCTGCAAATAAATCTAAAACGTGGGTGTTCAAAGTAGCCCCCGGAATCAAAAGTAGTCCCGTTTGACGGTATTTAAAAATACATAGTTATTTTTCTGTACTCAAAAAACGCACCAAAAATATCGTTTTACATAAATTCATTTTATTTATTTTTTTTAAATAATTTATTTTTTATCCAAAAATTTTCCGTTTTGAGGCATTGTGCAAGAAATTACAAACAATATGCTGCAAAACATATCCAAAAATTGATGTTTTTACAATTTTGCGGTTTTTAAGAACAATGAACTTCAAATTTTCATTTGAAATTATCGTTTATATTTTTTACCGTGCACTATTTTTTCAATATTTAAGCATAAATGTTTTGATCAAACGATTAACGATTTAGCTATGATTCGCTCAATCAAAATATTTTTTTTCTGGAATGGAGAAACACGAAATATGCTTGAAAAGGGCCTATTTTTCTTTTTTTATTTGAAAATTTTATATAAATATGAGTATATCTCGAAATTGATGCAACCTAGAAAAAGTTTACTTAAGTACTTTTCGATTGCAATTTTTCTGTACTTACAAATAATCACATGAAAAATTATTGTTTTCCTCTATTTCGATTTTTTTTTCAAAATCTGTAATTTTTTTAAAAATCATAACTTTTTTGTCCATAATTCCTCCATTTTGAAACATTGTGCAATAAATCACATAAGTTGTCCCCTAAAACATATCCAAAAATAAAAAAAAATCGAAATTGCGTTTCTGGAAAAAATCGATTTTAAAATTTTGTTTTTGAAATCAAAAATAATCTGTAACTTTTTTTTACCGTGCATATTTTTCTCCATATAGTCCTTAGCAATACCTACAACTTTGTAGAAGATCTCAAATCGATCGGACAAACCGTTTTCGAGTTACAGTTTTTTAAAGATTTGCTGTGCATTTTCCGATACGCCCTTCTCAAAAATAAGGCGAGGTTCAAAATGGCGGTCTGAAGGTGCAAAATAGCATTTTTGGTCATAAAGAATCTGTATGCAAATTTTCAGGTGATTCAAATAATACAAAAATTAAATTTAAAAAAAAAATTCGTCATGTTCGGTGGAATTGCTCAATTTTAAAAAAGACACGGACACCGTCTTCAGCCATTTAGCTGCACAGACTGTAACTTAACACTAGACAACGGACAAGCATGCTCCAATGGTACAGCCGAGAAACATTCCTCACGAAAAGTTTCAATGGCTGCAGTGGGAATCGAACCCACACCCCATGACACGATACGCTCATTGCCTGACGACACTAACCGCACGGCCACGAAGCCCACAATTTTGGACCTTAAGGGGTCTATTATGTAAATCGAGCAGATTCATGTGACTCGCCTGTAATCACTGTCGATCAAAGCAAGCATCCATATTTCAGATGTCATTCGTCGACTCCCATAGTAAATCCGTCACATACAGTGACAACTGTCGAATATCTCGAGTGACAGAGCCCTGTCGAGCATATTTTTTGGTCGACAGTGACTTCAGTCGAGTCATTTTGCTCGACTCGACTTATAAAATAAGGCCTTAAATCTGGATTTCATCAAATAAAATTGGCATCGGCTTCAACTAAATTCACAACATTTGTAACTCCTTCTGGCCAATACGAATATTTGAGGGTCCCTTGTGGTTTTGTGTAATGCTCCTGCAATTTTCCAGAGGTATATCAATAAAATTTCCAAACATTTGATTGAAAAAGGAAAAATAGTACCGTAATTTCGGGTGAAATTGATCACTTTTCACTGTTTTCCATGTCTGTTTTCTATGATGTTGCCAATACCAAACAATTTAATACAGGGAAACAAGTACGACGGTGAGCCTCATTGGTTTATATACTCAAATATTCATGCAGTTGTGATTTTGGTGCTGAAAATCGTCTCTAAAATAAAAAAATCAAGGTATTCCATTTCGGGGTGAAATTGATCACCTGTCAAAACAATTATTGTTAGTTTTGGAAACAACTTTACTTATTTAACCCATTAACGCCCAGTGATCTATTTTGAAATCAGTTACATTTCAGAATACAGTTATTTTTTTTTGACAAAATGGATGGTTAGTATCTTTGGCAAAGTTGTGAAAGACATTATGGGCAGTCTAATGACAGGTTTTTAAATTCATATTTCTTCCACTAGGTTGCGCTATCAGCATCAAACATTTCTGTTTTGTCACCAGCCCTTGTCGGCATCACCACGCTCGTCTTATACTACCATAAGCGTGGTTTGCAAATCAGAGATTCCTGAACAATTATAGAATGGTTCCTGTGCAGGAAGTCAGTGTGGATTCCGGGATTCCAGAGTAAATTCTGAAATTTCAGAATACATATATCATGGGATGCCAATGTGGATCCAGGGTTTCCAGTGCAGAATCCTGGGATTCCAGTATGAATCCTGGAGTTATAGTGTGGATCGTAGGGTTTCAGTGTGGATTCTGGGAATCCAGTGTGGATTTTGCGAAACCCAGTGTGGATTTTAGGAATTTAGTGTTGATTCTTGGAATCCAGTGTGGATCCTGGAATTACAATGTGAATCCTGGTGTTCCATTCTGATTCCAAGTGTTTCAGTGTGGATCATAGGATTCTAGTGTAGACTGTGTTGCTGCATTGTGGATCCCTGGTTTCTAATGTGGATATTAGAATTCCACTAGGTTTGTTGTACTTTTGTGTATATCTTGGGACTGTTGTTCCGAATCTTGGTATTCCATTGTGGATATTGAAATTCCTGGAATTGAATCCTAGAATTCCAGTTTAGATCCTGGGATTGTAACATGGGTCGTGTAAATCTAATGTGAAACCCGAGATTTCAGTAGGGACCTTGGGGTTTCAGTATCTTGATACTCTAGTATTGATCTTGCGATTTTAGTGTGAACCGTAGGATTGGAACATGGGTCCTTGGTTTCTAATGTGAATGCTGGGATTTCAGTGTGGATTTTAGGATATCATTGTAGATATTTGAACACCAGTGAAGACTGCATTTCCAGTGTAGATCTTTGAAATTCAATGCGGATCCTGGGATATTCCAGTATGGATTTCAGATGTGGATCCTAGGGTTTCATTGATGGATACCAGTGAAGAGTTTGAGTTTCCAGTGTGGGTTCTTGAATTCCAGTGTGGATCCTTGGATTCCAGCATAGATCATGGATTTATAGTGCGGTTTTTGGGATTCTAGTGTAGATGCTTGTATTCCAGTGAGGATTCTGGCATTCCAGTGGGAATTGTTAAATGGTAACCCAAGGATATACCGAAGGAATCCTGTTGGAGTTATTGTGAAAGTCTGTGCAAATTTTGTAAAAAAAAATGCGAAAATAGTGAGCAAAAAGTTTTAAAATACATTAAGAATCTAACGAGAATGCTGAGATTCTTGTGATGGCCCTATTAAAATCTTATCTTATAGTTATATGGAAAACAGTCTCGAGTAACACACATGTTGTAATTAAGGCATTTCAACTGATATATGACTAGATTTGGTCATACAATAGTTAATTGGACTCAATTATGACATGTGTGCTACTTGGGGTTAGTATTCCTGAGAGAATCACGTAGAAATACTTTGGGATTTAGATTGGTCTTATTGGTAAGAGTCAATTGTAAGAATTATTCGGGTATTGTGCAGAAATACTGCGGGAATTGTCAACATTATGAGAATTCAGTGTGTTTTTTCATGAGCATCCTGGAAAAATTCCAATGAGGATTTTGTGATATTCTTCGAGAATCCTGAGGGAATCCTGTTGGAATTCTGTGCGAAGCCTTCAAGATTTCTGTAGAAACAATATATAATTTTTGGGAATCCTGCTAAATCCTTAGTGGTTTTTATTACGACAAAAAAATGTCATTTTCGTGGAAATTTGTATAAGTGTGTACCCCGTAACCATTTGATACAAACGAGCCTGGCGTAAAATAAAAGAGGAGAATGCGACTACTGCGGCTATGTTTGTATGTGCAAACGAGTATGTGTTGTGCATGTACGTGTATGTGATCGTGTGTGAGTTTCGTACGCGTGTCACATTCAGCATCATTCTGTGGTGTAGTTTTCAAATAAGCCTTGTTTTGTTATTTATATTTATGGTATCATGTTCTTACCGTTTACATTATGTTTGTCATAATATCTTGTCACTGTTTAATGCACCATACCACCTTCAAACATTTGCAAAAATAATCAAGTATTTTATTTTTTTTTTCAATATTTTGCGTACATGTGACCCACTGTGTACTGTGACAAAATGTGACCGTAGATTTCCATTTAAATGACGGTTTAAGTATTCTCTTATCATAATGCGATACTCCAGAAACAATCAGGTGATTACTACAAATGTGAAATAATTCGGGCGTTAATGGGTTAATTTGGGGCTCCTGAATTCAAATCTGCTTGCAAAATTCTTAACAATGCAAAATTTATGGAAATAATAAACAATTAATTTTCAACAATACCGCAGAAATCGCCTAAATGTAGGCAATTTCCGAAGGAATCTTCTGATATCTATAAAACATTCAATTATTACAACAATATGAACAAATTGGTACGAATTTTGATGATAAAATTCGTTTTGGGGGTATATTTCAAGCATCCTTACAAATACTCAAGCTGACACCATGTCCAAATCCTTGTTTAAAACTATAAGTTTATTGATGTCTGTCAATACCACACAGAACACGATTATGGAATTTTCTATTATTTTCATAGAAATAAACATTCCTTAACACAAAAAGCTCCACAACATGCAATTCGACAATAGTTGAGACAAACAACGTTCATTTACGTAAGCTGCATTGATTTCTGTGCTCTATTAGAGGGAAATAAAATCGTGTGATACAGTGATCAATTTCACCCTACTGATCAATTTCACCCGAATTTACGGTAGTTTATTTGGATGACATATTGATTGCAAGTGAAACATTCGATGAACATTTAGAAAGTTTACAACAGGTTTTCGAAACATTAAGCAAAAATTTACTTGAAATGAATCTGGAAAAATGCAAATTTATGTTTGAAGAAATCGATTATTTAGGATACACATTGAACAAAACAGATAGAAAACTCAATAATACACATATTGTTTGAAAGATGTTCAAAAATTTTTAGGACTCACAAGTTACTTTCGGAAGTTTGTACACAATGTTGCTTCAATTGCGCGTCCTCTCTACAATCTTTTGAAGAAAGATTCCAAATTCCTTTTTAGTAAAGAACATTCGGAATCATTCGAAAAGCTTAAACAAAAATTAATTACAGCTCCTATTTTAGCGATTTATGATCCATCTGCTGAAACACAACTGCATTGTGATGCTAGTTCTTATGGTTTTGGAGCAATTTTACTTCAGAAACAAGGTGATGATAATTTCCATCCTGTTTGTTATTTTAGTAAAATAACCGACAATTATGAATCGAAATTACATAGTTTTGAACTAGAAACGTTAGCAGTAGTTCATGCGTTGAAACGTTTTCATGTATATTTGGCAGGTATTAAATTCAAAGTGTTTACTGATTGCAATGCCTTAGTGCAAACATTGTCCAAAAAAGAGCTGAATCCTAAAATAAGTCGGTGGGCGTTGTTATTAGAAAATTATAATTTTGATCTGGAATATAGGGATGAAACTAAAATGAAACATGTTGATGCTCTTAGTCGCCAAAATATGTCCAACAAATTTGTTGATAAACAATTATCAGATGTTGATACAATTAATGTTCTCAATGAATCAGAAATAGAAAGTTATATAATTTTAGTCCAAGAGCAAGATAGTAAAATCATGAACATTAAAAACTTACTAGAACGATCCAATTTTCCAAATTTTTTGCTAATAAATGGTGTACTGTTTAGGAAAGATAGAGAGAAAAACTTATTAGTTGTTCCAAAATTAATGATTTACAATGTTATCAGATTACATCATGATAACTGTGGTCACATTGGAATTGAAAAAACAATCCATGAAATTAAAAAATATTTTTGGTTCAGTAGTATGAGGGAAATAGTAAAAATATATATTCAAAATTGTTTTACGTGTATATTTTATAATCCATGTGAGAAAAAACATGGTTTTCTGAAATTAATTTAAAAAGGAAATCAACCTTTTAATACTATTCATATTGATCATTACAGTCCAATTCAAATTCCTTCATCAAATCGACAAAAATATGTTCTAGTTACATCAACTATAACTACTAAATTACTACAACTTTTACTAAATTTACCAAATTATATTCAACCAAATCTAGTAGTGTAGATTAAGTGATAAAACATTTAAGTGATTATATGAATTATTATAGTAGACCTTTACGAATTATAACTGACCGAGGTTCATGTTTTACAAGTAGTAAATTTGAAACATTTGTTAATGTTCATTGCATAAATCATGTGAAGGTAGCAGTACGAACACCTGAATCAAATGGTCAAGTGGAACGATTAAATAAAACATTAACTCCAATGCTTGCCAAATTATGTGACGAATCTCAGCAAAAATGGGACAAAACTCTTATAGAATATGTTTTCAATAATACGTTCAATAGATGTAAAAATAATTATCCAAGTATTTTGTTATTTGGAATACAACAAAATTCTATAGAAAATGAAAATTATAACATAGAGTCTTTTGTAAGAAGTAAACAGTTTGATTTAGGAAAAGAAACTATGCAAGAAATTCGTAGAAAAGGTCAATTAAAAATAAAGAAACTCAAGAATATAACAAAAAGATGACAGATAAAAAGAGAATCAAATGCACTGATTACAAAGAAGGGGATTTCGTTGTTTTGAAAGCAAATGAGTCACATAAATTAGATGCAAAATTTAAAGGACCTTATCAAATAAAAAAAGTTCTGCCAAATGATCGATTTGTGATAACTGATATAGACGGGTTTCAAGTTTCGAGTATTCCTTTCAATTCAATTTGCTCTCCGAACAATATGCGGAAATGGATGTGTAATGACGTACCAGACGATGGAAGTATCGATGAGGACATCGGTTTTGTCAGGATGCCCGAAGTTGTAGTGAATGATATTAATGTATTTGATCAAGGTAGGCACATACTATGACTCAGAGTAGGCAATGACAGTCAGTAAAACCACCTTAAACAGAGCAGTTGTAATTCCTGACCTCTACAGGAATACCTTTTAGAATTCTATTAAGGTGAAGATGAAACGAAGCCAAACTTCAAATTTTCAAGAGCACAAATCTGGAGAGCCGAAAACCCGTGTAAGCTGAAAACCTAATCGATTGGTGACCACCAGCTATTGACCAAACGATTAAGTTTTCAGCTTAAACGGATGTTTGGTTCTCCAGATTTGTGCTCATGGAAAATTGAGATTTGGCTTCGACTCATCTTCACCTTAAAAAAAAACAACCCAGAAGGAAGCTGTGTAGTCATTCATGAAGATGATGATCTTATGTTAATCTCTGAAGGAATTTCTTAAGCAATTTCTCAAGTTATCTCTGAAAAAATCTCTGGAGAATTTTCTCTCTTAGTTAAATTTCTGTGGGAATTTCTTATAGCAACTTCTTTAGGAATATCTGGCGTTATTTCTGTAAAAGATTCTGGATAGATCACTGAAAAACTTCTGTAAGAATCTGGAATATTTCCAGATGGAATCCCTGAAGGATTATGTATAAATGGAAACTCTAAAGGACTCACTAAGAAACTTCTGGTCATGCTTTTATTACTGCCCATAAACGCTTAACGCTAAGATTAGTTTCCAAAAATTGACATTTTCATAAAGCAAACCATGCACGGAGAAATATTTTTACCTAATTTTTGAGTTAACTTTACCCAAAATTAAGTATATCGATTATAGTTTCAACCCAAAATCTCTCGGTTTTCTCTTTCTCCCACACGAATGTTGTCAAAAATAGAGAGAGCTGCATCTACCCAATGGGGGTACTTTGGCCCAATAAGCCAAATTTGGGTAAATGCAACTTTTCATATGTTTGGGTCGAAAGAACTCAATTTTGCGTTAAATCAACCCAAAATTGAGTTTATTTTTCTAATGGAATTAAAGCCAAACTACCTAGTGGGGACCTTGGAAATTTAGCCAAAATTGAGTTATTGGGCTCAACTACGGAATTGCGTTGAAACAACCCAAAATTGAGTTGAATTCCGTCTCCGTGTGCGCCTCCTTCGAATTGCATCGAACATAAATGATCCATTATGGATCAATGCACGCGTTCACTCGTTGACGTTTGAGCGGTGCCGTGATATTTATGTGACCATGGCAACAAGTGGATTCGGCACCGCTCAAACGTCAAATTAGTGAACTCGTGCATCGGTCCATAGAGTTATATTCTTTTCATGGCCTACCTCGTTCCAGATGAAACTTCCCACACCACGAAGCCATTGACTTCTCGATTCCATCCCTTTTATCAACTAAATCCTGCCTTATTGTGACTTGTTCCGCTTTCATTTCATTATCCTACCACAAACCATTCGGGTTCAACAGCCCACCGCCATGATCTTTTGGCAAGCTACTCACCTAAAAAGAAACCAAAATAAGACTAAGCTTCTTCATCGCAAAATAAAATGAACCCACCATCACTACTAGTTGCTCCCGAGAGCAACAAACCAAAGACCCGGGAACGAAAGCCACCGACTGACTTCTGCAACGGGGCGGCGGCGACTAAAACCAACAGAAAGGGTACACATTTTTGCATTTATTTATTGCGGCGCTTATATTAAATCCACATCCAGCGGCGGCGGTAACGCGCAGAAGATATGCGCGCAATTCAAACGCAACGTCAAAATTCAAGTAGGCTTGGATTTTTTCGACGTTCAAGCACACAAATGTTTCAAATTTGTTAAATCTAAAACATTTAATGATTTTCATTACTACTGCGACCGTGTATCGGCATTTTCAGATAATCGCATTACGTGGATTTATCTTGCAGAGCACAATACATCTCATTTACATCACACAGGTGGTTTGAGGAGGACCGGCTTCTTTTTCTACGAGGGAAGAGAGAGCGCAGCAGAAAAAAAAAGCAAAGAACTCGACGGTGATTACACACCGCTGCTTCCTGATGGCTTCGGGCCTAGTGAACCGGAACACGGGCGACGACGGAAGTCACCGGAATGTGTGTTGAACCTACGGCGGTGCTGTCATGTGTGATGTGTATGTGTTTTATGGAATTGGAGTGAGGGTGAGGGGACAAAAAAAAAACCGAGAGAAGTAAGTCAACCTGAACCTCCCGGACTCTTACTCAGAACACCGAATTAACGTGTGATGAAGTCGTTAAGTTAGGCTCTGTCGCTTCAATTGCGATGGAAGCGACGTTCGCCATTCAAGCTGGATTTTAGGGGGCAGCACAGTTGTACCGCCTATTGGCCAAAAGCGGAAAATGAGTTGCCTAGATTTTCACTACCTTGTCCTGCTATGATATATACCTTGGATATTCTATGTAGCTCATTTGGCTTGAATGCCCTCAATGTGATTTTTGAAAGTTAAATTCTTGTCTAGCATGAGCCCTAAATACTTAATTTCATCTGACCAATTTATTGGAACCCCTCTCATCGTGACAACATGTCTACTTGAAGGTTTCAAATAAAGAGCTCTTGGTTTATGTGGGAATATTATTAGTTGAGTTTTGGAAGCATTAGGAGAAATCTTCCATTTTTGCAAGTATGAAGAAAAAATAATAACTTGTTTTGCAATCCTTTGGCGGAGTGGCCTGTGTCCTTTGACATCCCTGAGGTAACTCAGGTAAGTCAGATGTGAAAATATTGTATAATATTAATGCTGCCTTGGGAAACACCAGCTCTTACATGAAGTCTTTCAGATCTGGAGTTCTGATAATTAACCTGAAGTGTACGATTTGACAGATAACTTTGAATTATTCTAACAATGTATGTTGGAAAATTGAAGTTCTTTAATTTTACAATCAAACCTTCATGCCAAACACTGTCGAATGCTTTTTCTATGTCTAGAACAGCAAGACCAGTAGAATAGTCTTCAATTTGTTGGAACGGATCAAATTTGTTACACGTAAAAGTTTTTTTTTTTAACTAGTTCGTTTATTTGGGGCTTAAATGCGTGTAACGCTTTACGGAGCCGAAGTTCATTTATGTACTATTTACAATTTGTTTACTTTTTCATTGCCAAAGTTAGTATGGGATGGAGCCAGGGTACTCGTGGCAACTCGAGGTTAATGGTCACAATTTTGAAAGGGAAGGACATGGTAAGGATTGGGTTTAGGGTTCTCTGCAGCTCATCCGGGAGGTATAGCGTGGTAGCTCTATTATCGTGTCATGGCGTTGGTACCAATTTCTTGCCGGTATTCGTCTGCCGGATGGCCAGGATCCTCAATCCAACACAAAAGGGACAACACAGAAGAAAAAAAAAAAAAAAACAAAACACTGGAGAAGAGAACACAAGAGAATTAAACTTTTATACAAGACAAGCGAAGGAAATCGTAAATTGCGACCATATAAATGAAATCGCGGGTGCCCAACACATCTCTAACTGGAACATAGGGTTGTCTACCTCGGGCCGCAAGGGTATCCAAAAGTTGCGCTCTGGAGGCGTCCATATCCGGGCACTGCCAAACTACGTGATCGATGTCGTCATAACCGGAACCACACCTATTACAAATATTGCTCAGCGCGAGGTTAATCCTGTGTAGATGTGCATCTAGCGAGTAATGGTTGGACATAAGTCTTGACATCACGCGAATGAAATCTCGACTTACGTCCAAACCTTTCCACCAGGCTCGCAAGGAAACTCTAGGAATTATGGAATGTAACCACCGTCCCAGTTAACCATTTAGCCAATCGCTTTGCCAACCGTGAAGAGAACTTTGACGTACTAAATGAAAAAATTCATCGTGTGAAATTCGTCTATCATAAATCTCACCTTCCTCAGCGCCCACCTTTGCGAGAGAGTCCGCCTTCTCATTGCCATAAATTAGGCAATGTGAGGGGACCCATACAAAGGTAATCTTATATGATCTTTCGACCAGTGCACACATCTGCTCTCTTATTTTTGTAAGAAAGTAAGATGCATGCTTTACAGGTTTCATCGATCGGAGTGCCTCAATAGAACTGAGGCTATCCGAGAAGATGAAGAAGTGGTCTGCGGGCATGTTTGAGATCATCCCCAAAGCGAAGTTGATTGCTGCCAGCTCAGCAACATAAACCGTGCAAGGTTCCTGAAGTTTTCGGAAGGCGGAAGAGTTTTCATTGAAGACACCGAAGCCAGTAGATCCATTTATACGGGACCCGTCAGTGAAATATCTCCTGTAGGAATCGACATTCTGGTACTTTGCGTTAAAAATACGTGGGATAGTAATACATCGAAGTTGATCTGGAATTCCATGAATAGCTTGTTTCATGGACAGATCAAATTCAACAGAGGAACTGTCATTGGTGAAGCGTACACGTGGGGGGTTATAACATGGAAGGCTAATGTCAGATGACATGTAGTAGAGATAAACTCTCATGAATTTTGACTGAGCATTCAGTTTGAGCAATTCTTCGAAATTTTCGATAACGAGTGTGTTGCTCACTCCACACTTAATCAGTATTCTTAGCGAGAGCTCCCAGAATCGGTGCTGTAGCGGTAAAACCCCTGCCAGAACCTCTAGGCTCGCATTATGTGTTGAGTGCATACACCCTAAGGCGATACGCAAACAACGATATTGAATTCGTTCCAATTTAATCAGGTGGCAGTTTGCTGCTGAGAGAAAACAGAAAGAGCCATACTCTAGAACAGATAAAATAGTTGTTTTATAGAGTTTTATGAGGTCTTCCGGGTGAGCACCCCACCATGTTCCGGTAATTG
Source organism: Aedes aegypti (assembly GCF_002204515.2). Taxonomy (NCBI): domain Eukaryota; kingdom Metazoa; phylum Arthropoda; class Insecta; order Diptera; family Culicidae; genus Aedes; species Aedes aegypti. Next base: position 4,903,102 of record NC_035107.1, read on the forward strand.
TTCGTAGAAAATTGATCCTTTGTTGGCATTTTTCCGTTAAATGCCTAATATGAGTTCTCCAAGTGCCTTTTGAATCAAACCAGACCCCAAGGTATTTTGAAGTCAAAGACTGGTCGATGTCTGTTCCCAAAAGCTTAAGCTTTAGTTGGGCAGGATTCCGCTTCCTAGAAAATACAACCAGTTGAGTTTTTTGCGGAGCAAACTCGATCCCTAAGCTTCTAGCCCAAGTGGATAGATTATCAAGGGAATTTTGCAATGGTCTTTGCAGAATTTCTGCTCGTGGGCCCTTCATAGAGACCACAGCATCATCTGCAAGTTGTCTAAGCGTGCATGGTTCTTCCAAACAGTTGTCAATATCTTTAACATAAAAATTATAAAGCAAGGGACTTAGACATGAGCCTTGGGGAAGACCCATATAGCTAATTCTGGAAGTTGTCAGTTGACCGAGAGTGAAGCTCATGTGTTTTTCTGACAACAAATTGTACAAGAAATTATTCAACATTCCAGGTAGTCCACTATTGTGCAGACTTTCTGACAATATTTCTATGGAAACTGAATCAAAAGCGCCCTTAATGTCCAAGAAAACCGAAGCCAATTGCTCCTTGTCTGCAAAGGCTAGTTGCATATCTGATGAAAGCAACGCTAGACAATCGTTTGTTCCTTTGCCCTTGCGAAAGCCAAATTGTGTACTGGAAAGCATGTTGTTTGATTCGACCCAGTGATCGAGTCGGGATAGGATCATTTTTTCTAACAATTTCCTCAAACATGATAACATAGCGATCGGGCGGTACGAATTATGATCAGACGCTGGTTTCCCAGGCTTTTGAATAGCTATTACTTTGACCTGTCTCCATTCAGGTGGAACAATGTTGTGCTCCATGAATGAGTTGAACAGGTCAAGCAACCGTCTTTTAGCGATATCAGGGAGATTTTTAAGAAGATTGAACTTAATCATATCGCGTCCCGGAGAGGAGTTGTTTGATGAAAGAAGAGCCATAGAAAATTCCAGCATAGTGAATGGTCTGTCCAACGCATCGTCTCTCTGGGTTTCCCAGAATGGCGGTTGAGCTGGAACTGAGTCTGGACAGACCTTTTTTGCGAAGTTGAATATCCAACGATTGGAGTATTCGTCACTCTCATTTGAGGATGAGCGGTTTCGCATGTTGCGAGCCACTCTCCAAAGCGTCGTCATTGAAGTTTCTCGTGAGAGGCCATCGATGAAACGTCGCCAATAGCTGCGCTTCTTCGCTTTAATAAGATTCTTCAGTCTTTTTTCGAGCTTCGAGTACTCTAAATAAAGTTCTGAGGTACCATATCTACGAAAAGCTTTAAAGGCATTAGATTTTTCACGATACAACTGAGTGCATTCATCATCCCAACCAGGTGTGGCTGGTCGTCTTTTGAAGGATGCACTTGGAACTCGTTGCTTTTGGGATTCTAATGCACTTTTATAAATCAATTCTGTTAGGAATCGATACTCATCCAACGGTGGGAGAGAGTTGAATGATTCGATACCAAAAGTTACCGCTGATGCAAATTTTTGCCAATCGATATTCCTAGTGAGGTCAAAAGGAACCTGAATTGACTGTTCTGACCTTTCAAAATTATTTCTGATAGAAGTTATTATGGGCAAGTGATCACTACCATGGGGGTCATCGATCACCTTCCACATGCAATCGAATGATAGTGAACTTGATCCCAAAGACAGGTCAAGACGGCTTTCTTTGCCGTCGGATGAAATACGTGTCACTTCACCTGTGTTCAAAATGTTCAAGTTGAAATCGTCGCATAAGTCATAGAAAATAGCCGCTCTATAATCGTCATAAGATTCGCCCCATCCAGTACCATGTGAGTTCATATCACCCAGTATTAAAACTGGAGATGAAAGCATGGAGACTGCATTCCAAAGATGACGGCGGTTTATTGAAACTCTAGGAGGAATATAAACAGAAGCTACGCAAAGATCTTTACCCTTTACGTTTATTTGGCAAGCAACGATTTCTATGCCTGGATGAGTCGGGATGGGGATTTTGTAGAATGAATGGCACTTTTTGATCCCTAAAAGCACACCCCCGTAATTATCATCTCGATCCTGGCGTATAATGTTAAAATCGTAGAAGTTAAGATCATCTTCAGAAGAAAGCCATGTTTCACAGAGTGCAAATATATCACAATCGGAATTGTGAAGCAAAAATTTAAATGTGTCTAATTTAGGTTTTAGACTATGACAGTTCCACTGTAGCACAGTGATCATATCTTGTACCTCACTTGATGAATTAGCCATCGAAAGATATGATCGAAGCAAGGAGGGGCCACGAGATAGTCAATTCCCTGAGATATTCTTCTATAGCGGGGAGAAAAAGGTCGAGTATGCCTCTGAATGAGTCTGAAACTCCGAGAGCATTACATATGCGATCCACAAGGGCCGTAAAAGTTATCAGTCCTCGCTTAGCCCGGGGGGTTTTCGAGGAAGAGCGAGGGACTTCAGTAGCATTTCTTTTGCTTTCTTGTCTAGAGCTTCTTTTCGAAGTGTATTTTATCTGTGGAGGCGGGGGCGGCAGATCTTTGCTGCAACATGGAACGGAAGCATCAAAGACCTGTTTCTTCGGGATTTTCAAATTTGCCCCACCTCCTTTGGAATTAGGCAAACTTCTGAGGGAAGATTTCAATACCTTACGGCGCAGTCCCGGAGAAGATGGAGACTTCCTTTTTCCGGGTGCGTGTACCTCCGAAGAATCTCCCCCATCGGTTTCGTCGTCGTTCGCTTCATCGGAAGACAACTCTTGAAAAGAGTTACCAACTGGGATGGCTGATGAAGACTCTTTTGCAGGCGGATTTAAAGCTTTCACCATTTCCGCATACGTCTTCTTGGAGCGCTTCACAATGGAGCGACTCTCATTTCGAATGCGCCTTTTGTATGCCGGGCATTTCTGCAAGTCATGAAGATCCTCACGACAGTAGCTGCATTTTTCAGCTTCCTGTGTGCAATCATCTTCCAAGTGAGCTTGGTTGCATTTGCCACAACGGGGCTTGTTGTCGCAAAAGCTAGCACTATGACCAAGCTGCTTGCAGTTGGTACAACTGAATACCTTCGGCACGTAAAGACGCACTGGGTAAAAAACACTATCGATGCAAACAAATTTTGGGAGGACGGAACCAGGGAAAGTCACTCGAAACGAGGCTGACGGTGAAAACACTTTCTTATTTCCTTCCATGGAAGCTGATTGTAATTGTTTACAATCCAGTATAGCCACATCAGGAATGGACCGGTTCTCAAAAACGCCTTTGCCTGTCTTAATGTCTTCACAGGTCAGACTCGCGTCGATAATTTTCCCTTCCACCTCAACCTCTCTGGCCAAAATATACACATAATATTCCACAGTAAAAGCCTCATGCTGAGCAATCTCATTCGCTGCTTTGTAACTAGGTGCAGTTACACGCAGCTTGGATTGCTTCACTTGGTGAATAACGGTCCCAGGATATTTACGCGTCAGCTCTCTAGAAATCGAGAGCACATTCAAAATCTTGTTTTTGCGCCGGAAATAGACAACCCAAGGCCCAGCCGAAGACGGTTGATAAAACCGCGTTCGAGCAACGAGATCTTTAGGAGGCGTATCGCCTCCATCCGATTCGTCCATGCGGGATAAAAATCAACCACAACCAAATAAGAAAAAAAAAACAAAAAAAAAAATATATATATATGCAGAAAAAAAAATAACCTATCAGTGGAGTATTTTGTACACACTTCCCCTGTACGGGCAAAAACAAAAATACTAAATACTAATAAAAAAAAAAAAACGAGAAAAAAAACTTAACCAATTAGTGGGCTATTTTGTACACGCCTCCCCTATACGAGCAAAACTTGCACCGGGAGAGAGACAGAAGTGAAGCGAAAAACAACCTTGAACTCAACGCTATTTGTTCGGAGATGCGAAAGCAATTCTATAGATGTATACAATAGATACTTATCCGTTCCCGTTCGATAACCGCACAGCAGCTGGTCTTCTACACTGTAGGTAGGGAGAAAAAACGTATCGCCGTTCTCACTGCTGATTTATACGGGGGAACCAATCACCGGGGGATGAAGGTGACAATGTTTTATTGTGGCACGATACCAGTTGACCCTTGTCAATCTGGTTCGCTTCCTTCACGATGCGCGGTTTAAAGCAGTACGGTACAATACTGCACTGGTAAAAACCACACGGGCGGTGGAAGAAAAACCCAAAAAACTACCGACTGCCAAAAACTGAACTGGCTTGTTCAAGCGCACAGCAAGGAATGGCACGTAAAAGTTGATGAGTGGTCGTATGTCCATGGCGGAATCCGAAGTGTTCATTGGCAAAAATTGAAGGAAAGCAAACTGATTGGACGATAGCTAGAAGCTTCTGCCGGATTGTGCGCGCTTTCAAACTGCATAGCAAGTTGTGCTTTTTCGCAATTAGTTAGTAATAATTTGTTTTCCTCTTTCAATGCCGGTATTGGCTTCTGAGGTTTTTTTTTTTCAAAATTTTAGATACTTTCCAAGAGAGCTTAGACTCAGGGTCCAATTGAGAAATTTTATTTTCAAAATTTTTGCTTCTTAATTGAGAAAAACGTTCCTTAGTCCTTATAAGTCCTGCCATATAATTTTCATAGCAGGATCGTGATTGCGTTGAAATTGCCTTCTCCTCACGTTTTTAAGATGGATCAAGAGTTTAAGGTGATTATAGAACGAAGCCACACCTCAAATTTTTAAGAGCACAAGACTTGAGAACCTAACAGCGCTTCGCGTTAAAAATCTATCCCGTTGGTCACCACCAGGAAGCAAGCAAGTTGATTCGTTTTCTATGCGATCTGTTGTCAGATACTCTCGTCTTGTGCACTTGAAAATTCAAAGTTTGGCTTCGTTTTATAATCACCTTAAGATCATCGTCTATAATCACGGATTCAAATTTAACTTCTCATTTTGGAATTGCAATGCTCCTGGCTTCAACAATGGAATTTGGTAAAGTTTCAAGAGCATTGTCAATATCAAGTTTTGTTTGTAAAGAAATGTTAACATCAAGATTAGAGAAAATATATGTTTCATGTATATTGAAATGAACTTGCTTCCCAGTGCATGGACCAATGCACGGGTTCACTAATTTGACGTTTGAGCGGTGCCGAATTCACTCGTTGCCATGGTCACGTAAATAACACGGCATCGCTCAAATGTCAAATTAGTGAACACGTGCATTGGTCCATTGAAAAGGCAAATAAGTTGCTATGGAAGTGTATTTCAACTAAAACACCCAAAGCTTGAAAAGCTGCACCACATGCTCCATCCAGTCGATCATTACAGAAAATCAAAAAGTTTGGATCCAGGTTTCAAATAAGCTTAAGTAAAAAATGGTGTATGAATGTTATTAACTGTTGGAAATGATAACTCCAGGCAATCCGATTCCGAACAGCACAGCAAAATCGAGTGGGCAACAGAGTGAGATGCATGAACGTATGAACCACTTGAAGAGGATGCTCGAAATTGTGACGAAAATGTTGTCGGACCGGGAGCCATCGATGACGCGGACGAATGCTAGGGTTTCAATGCTAGTAGTGGACCCTTTAGTAGCTGAAATTCACTCTCGACGCTTTTCCGCAAAGATATCTCAGACGGATACGGATATACGTTTTGTGGAGTCTAATAACAAGTTCAATACCTTTACTTCATAGTACGCTTATGAAACACACAAAATCATTCGGTTTTTGCAGCGAAATATACCTTTGGAAAACTGTTGTTCGAATGCTCGGCGTGATTGAAGAATGTTACAGTGAGTCGAATAATCCGCTGGTCCTAGTAAGGAAGTCAAACGATAAGATTCGGGTTTGCCTGGACTCCCGAAGGATAAATGCGATGACCGTTAAGGACGCTTATTCGATGCAGAACATGCAGGACATCTTCCACAGGCTGGGCCACGCAAAATATAGCTCCATTATAGATTCAAAAGATGCCTATTTCCAAATCTCTTCAAAGGAGGAAAGCCGGAATTACACCGCATTTCGAACGTCGAACGGAGCTGTTCCGGTTCAATGTGGGTCCGTTCGGCCAACGCACCCTTCAATATATGTCGTTTGATGAACAAAGTCATTTGCTTTGATCTTTAGCCCTTCGTCCTTGTTTATTAAGACGACATCATGATCGCCACGGAAACTCTGAAGGAACATCTTCGACTCCTAGAGATAGTGGCAAGAGGGCAAAGGTAATAAATTCGTTAGAAATCTAGATTTTGTAGGATGCAGGTAATGTATTTAGGGTACCTGCTGACAGAGTGGACGTGTCCATCGATTGTTCCAGGATTCAGCCAATACTGTACAACGCTCGCCCCAAATCAGTCAAGGACATCCGAAGGTTAATCAGCCTTTCTGGTTTTTACCAGAAATTCATGCGTGATTACAACAGAGTGACGGCTCCGATTACGCGCTCGCTATCAACTGAACCCTTGTTGGTGACGACCACTAATGCACTGTGGTCCAGGAATCAGTTTTACGCGGAAAGATGCATTTTGAGCTTTAGAATGAAACATTAGATAAAAACGGTCTTCTACAAAGTTGTTTGTATTAGTTAATCCCTTTGTTTGGTGTTATTGAAAATTAGGGTGGACCACATTTTCATAGAAATTGTGTAACTAACTTTCTTATTTGTTGAAATTATATTATACATGCTTCAGCAAAGTTATAGACCATTCAATTTCAAGCAACTTTGCCAAAAAAAGTTTTTTGTATCTCTTAAATTGACCGATTTAGAGCTTTTTACCTGCATTGACATAGGGTGGTCCGAAAAAACTGGTTTTCTGGCTCTAGAGTTTTCAATTCAAATTTCTCATCAAAGTAATCTATGAAACACTTTTAGAGCTTTAAAAAATGCGTAATTTGGTGAGTGAAGAAACTTGCTATCTCCTTCCGTTTAGGAGTTATTGTTGTTTTTCTCTCAAAAACATGCCTACTTTGATTGTGAATATCTCTGATTGGGGCGAACATAAAAATTATCTTTTGACGGCATTCAAAAGACAAAAGAAAATTGTATATTATATCAAAAAATTACAGATGTGTTATTTTTGTAACTCTAATAAATCGTCTTGAAAATCAAACATTTTTTATCACAAAAACTTTAATAACTTTTGAACTAAAATAGATATCAACAATATTTTTGCATGAAAATTTGCGTTTTGTTAAGTTCTAAAAGTCGTTCATAGACGACTTTGACGAGAAACTAATATTAAAAAAACTAGAGTTGAAAAACTTATTTTTATTGGACCACCCTGCGATGATTAGGAAAAAATGCTCTAGTTTGTCCAATTTTTGAGCTACAGAAAAACTTTTTTTGGCAAAGTTGATCAAAATTTCAAGCTCTACCGCTTTGCCTAAGAGCATATACCAGTATTTTTTGCAAATAAAAAAGTTGATTATATGATATGTGTGATATTGTGGACCACCCTAATTTCAAATGACCCAGTGTGAAAGCTTACATTATTAGAAACAATTTTGTAGAAGGTCATTTTTGTCTAAAATTTCATTTTCATGCTCAAAATGCAAAATAATAAAGAAATACATTCTATGCAAATCTTCAAAATAGTTTAAGAGCCCTATCTTTCTTATTTCAGATTTCTCGTCAAAGTCGTCTATGAACGACTTTAAGAACTTAACAAAACGCAAATTTTGATGCAAAAATATTGATGATATCTATTTTAGTTCAAAAGTTATTAAAGTTTTTCTGCTTAAAATCCTTTGATTTTTAAGGCATTTTGTTAGAGTTTCAAAAATAACACATCTGTAATTTTTTGATATAATATACAATTTTATTTTGTCTTTTGAATGCCGTCAAAAGATATGTTTTATGTTTGCCTCAATCAGAGATATTCACAATCAAAGTAGGCATGTTTTTAAGAGAAAAACAACAATACTCCTAAACGGAAGGAGATAGCGAGTTCCTTCACTCACCAAATTACGCATTTTTTAAAGCTCTAAAAGTGTTTCATAGACTACTTTGATGAGAAATTTGAATTGAAAACTCTAGAGCCAGAAAACCAGTTTTGTTCGGACCACCCTATGTCACTGCAGAAAAAAAGCTCTAAATCGGTCAATTTAAGAGATACAAAAAAACTTTTTTGGCAAAGTTGCTTGAAATTGAATGGTCTATAACTTTGCTGAAGCATGTATAATATAATTTCTACAAATAAGAAAGTTATTTACACAATTTCTATGAAAATGTGGTCCACCCTAATTTTCAATAACACCAAACAAAGGGCTTAACTAATACAAACAACTTTGTAGAAGACCGTTTTTGTCTAATGTTTCATTCTGAAGCTCAAAATGCATCTTTCCGCGTAAAACTGATTCCTGGACCACTGTGCAATGTGACGGCTGTACCCCGTCAAGCATCCCAATGAGCAAGTAATGTCGGCAAAAGAGAAGACCCGAGCAACACACATGTTATAATTGTGTATTATCAACTATTATATGACTAATTTTGGTCATATATCAGTTGATAATACACAATTATAACATGTGTGTTGCTGGGGGAGAGATAGATTGTAGCTAGAGAGCAGAAGGAATGAAGTAGTAGAGCTGGGCCTATAAAATAAGCTTGTAAATATGAATAGTCGATAAAGTAGAAGTTAAAAAATGGATTTAATATAGTATGAAATAGAGAGGAAGGAGTAGATTCGTTTGAATAAATGAGTACACTGCAGTTTGTTTGAACAGCTTTTTCGTGGGAGAAATCTAGAAAGGTAAATATGGAGGGATTTGCACGTTTCGGGTAGTTTTTCGTAGAGATTTCAATTTTCCTGGGATTTTGTTCATACCAGTAAACTTGTATGGTTCTTTCTCTTTTTTGGGATTAATTTATTCATGTTTCTCAAAAAAATCTGTTGACATTGTTTTTAACGCCAGGCTTCAGAACAAGGAAAATTATAACATTTTGCAAAAGTTCATATGCAGGTTATACTTGACAAATCGTATGAAGTTCAAATAATATGTACCGTAATCCAAATTGATCACTTTTTTCAACTTTTCCGTCTGAATTTAAATAAATTTCGACAAAATCAGTACTCCATTGATCTTTATCAGTTTATGCAATCGATTTTTCATTAAATAATATGTAACATATCATAAAAATACTTGTATTATCAAAAAAAAAAAAATACCTATCTACAAAATGTGGGTCTCTTGAATCTGAAAATAATGTTAAAATTCTTACTACTCGAGTATTTGATCAGTTTATTGCAAAATTAAGCTTTGAAAATCTGCCTAATACGCCTAAATGTAGGCAATTTACCTTGAAATAAGCACATTTTTCGTTTTATGAGAAAACTACTACATTTGCTATTCTGTTCCATTTCAATTATAAGTTCAGTAGCTCATACCTAAGCTTACACAACATTTTAAACACTCAAAGGTAACATGTAGGCATAGCACCAGTGGATTGTTTAGCACCGACATTTCCAACTGTATTGCTTACACCTTCAAAAACTGTGAATATTTCTATAAAAACGGATCCTAATAAAACAAAATCATCATTAGAAATCTCTAAACTAGAAAACATGGAATGTCTGTGATGCCAGCGAAATCTTAAGCATTCTTGGGAGGCAATGTTTTTTGGTACCGACCTGACCAAATTCGCCCCAGTGATCAATTTGCCCCTGGATTCCCGAGCAGAAGAAAATAACTACTGAATACCAAATTGAGGTATTCCATACCAGATAATTTCCAATACTTACAACCTGAATGAGGTATGAATGAGCCCTGCATAAGAGGTAAAATACCTCAAGCATATTCTACGAACACCAAACTGATAACTAGATCAGGTATTGTAATACCTCAATAATACTTGATGGATTTTCATATGAAAATGAAAATTTTCAATTGTAGTTCAATGCTTCCAGCAGACCTCAATAGCTGTTTAATACGTCAATGATGTAATTTTAATTGTTTCAAAGATTTTTTTCAATACCATTATAATACCAAAATTGAGGTATTGACAACTGAACAATGCCTAATTTTGGTATGATACCAAAAAATGGTATGCATAAGTTATTGGGGAGTTATTTGTTCCTCCTCGGGTTACGGTACCAAGATTGAAACAATCCTTTCAAGCACTACAATACCAAACAACTAGAGTCTTACAATAAACTTGTGACGATTACATCCATGAAAACTTGATGAGCGTACTCAATTCATGGAAGACCCGTCGAAAAATCCTTTATTTTGTATAGCATATAATCTTTTTTTGGAAAAACATATCGTCACACATATATCCATTTTGTCAACAAGTATCTGATAACAAAATACCACAAATCAACATCGAAATATAACTAGTGATCCAGTGATGTCATTAGTTAGAATGACATGGAAAGTAAATTGTGTGATAGTTTTTGTTTGAAAATATATGGTCAATTCTTTTTTAATAGAACTACCCGGGAAATACGGAAATCCCGGGAAATACGGGAACCCGGGAAACAGGAAATCATTTCCCGGGAAACGGGAATCCCGGGAAATCTCATTTCCCGGGAAATGTTCCCGGGATTGCAAACTCTAGTTTTTCGTTATCGTTTTTTTTTTTCAGATAGGGAAAATGTACCAATTATGGCTATAGTGGTTCCCTATTTGGCCATATGTGTTTTCTCGAAAACTTTCTCATTATGAATATTTTTGAATGTTTTAACATCAAGACATATTTGATGTCAAACTACTTAAACATATAAAATAATTAAATATTTAAAAATAATCAAATTATCTCATATGGCGAAATAAAGAACCATTATGTACATAACTGGTACACCTACCCTAGTTACTGGAGAGGTTGACTCCGAATTCAACCAAGGGACAGCTCTTTAATCGAACGAATATTCGTTCGAGGTATCGGAGTCTTGTTTTCCCGTGATGATAACCATCACGGCCGATCAGCCAGCTTGTTTCCCACCTATTAATTTGGGAAAAACCAAAACCCTCCCCTGAAGGGTTTCATTTCGGTCGGACAACTTTTCAATCTCGGGTAAATGGTCTTCCTCGGGAGTGGCGCATAAGCCATTTTTACTTATTTCCGGGAAACTCGCAAGGCTGACGGATTACATTCAAACAGCTCTTCCTCTTCACCATCCAAAGAACGAGCATTCTAATACGAAATATGTGAAAAATATTGTTCGTTTTGTTAACGCATAGATTATCGTGCAAATTTTCAACGTGGGAAAATAAATATTAACACCTGGATTTAAATGGCAGTTAAACAAATACACACACCTTGCATTCAATACACAATCCAACAGTGTGTATTACATGTGCGTTACGTGATGATTTTGTTAGCCACGACGCCATCCAATACAGGTCGGACTCGATTATCCGGAGTATCGATTTTTTTTTCACTCCGGATAATCAAATCCTCCGGATAATCGAATCACTAAGAAAAAAATGTTATCTTTGATAAAAGAACTTTAATATTATCTCTTTTTGTTATTTTATTTATATGATGCGGTGGCGTAGCCAGAAATTTTTTCTAGGAACAGTAGTGGTCTCTACAAGAAAAACAAAAATTTTGAGTAGCATACACACAAAACCACTTTTTCAAACCCCCCCCCCCCCTTTCTTAAATACTTTCTAAACTGCAAAACCATTCATATTGAATATTGCAATACCAAATTATCTCAGATTTATGCATAAAAATTGAAAAACAAGAACACCAAAAAACAAATTCCGGATAATCGAGTCTAAAATTCCGGATAATCGAATCCCGGATAATCGAGTCCCCGGATAATCGAGTCTCCGGATAATCGAGTCCGACCTGTATATGGCATGTTTATTATTCTACTTACTACTACGACCATAGTATCATCAACAAATATTTGAAAAATTCCGCGTTGAAAACATTTCTGTTATTCAATCTCAACTCTCGAATTTTTTACTTGAACATGAATAAATTTGGTTCATGAATCCTCAAATTGAATTCGATCGCTTTAGCTGTCAGCCAAAGAGCAGCTTTCAACTGCTACGATGATTTTTACTTTTTGTCTTACTACATTCGAGCACCAGTTCAAGATCATTTTGGCTTTGGGGCATTTGGTTTCAGATAAACCGCATTGGTCACAAAATGTCTCGCTTATGTGCCAGATGTTGTGTGCCTTTAGTTTATTTTTGTTCGGTATGAGATCATTCAGAAATGCGAATTACTAAGCCCGTACTTTGAAACGAAGTCCACCTTCTCAATAATGCACGTAAAGCTGATTTCTATTTAGTTTGAAAATAAAACTCGTCCAAATGATTTTATTTGTGCTAGTTGTTTGTTTGATAATGAAATTATCTGCGCTACATACCATAATTTTAATAATACGAAAAAAAAATAAAACTAACTTCTTTCTGTCAAATTGGGCTGACGAACATTATACATTTTCAAAACAGCTTTAAAATTTGTTATCAACCTATCATAATAAGCATTGACCATAGCACCCCATGTTTTCTAAAAAACGACTCCCAATTTTTTTATACTATCAACTTCTTCGGAACTATCGTCGGTCTCTACGCTTCGTTGTACACCATCTCTGCCTCGTTTCAATGAGCAACCTTCCTCCTCAATCGATTGTGTTCCGAACGTTGACAGTTGCAGGTATTGCCTCGCCTTCCTTGATTTCTATTGGTGAACTGAATCCCAAATTTGATAGCCAGTTTCAGCTCCGTTTGTGTCCGGGACCAAAAGCTGGATGTTCCCGAACTTCGACATAACAGTCCAAATTTCCTTGTCCTCAGCTTCTGGTGGCAGGTTAAAAAGCCTAACTTACCGAACCACTGAGTTAGCAGCAATGTTAGCTTGCAGCTCCGATATTTGTCGATCACGAAATCCATGGTTCCAATAAGTCCTTCTCCACACTTCCACGTTCGAACCGTACTCGCAAAAAAATAACCTTGAGTCCAGCCATTTTAGCTTCCCTTCTGCCCTATTGATACAAGAACTCCTTTTGAAAAACAAACCAAAGGCACAAAAACAACTTCAGCATATTATTGTTAGCACTCGAAACTACGATTTAATTGCCTTAACTTGGTCCAAAGCGAAGCTAAAATAATACTTCCGCACATTATCTTTAGATGTATTAGTGAAACTAGAGCATAAGAAACTCTCTGTAACGGTCTACAAACATGATTGACGACAATAAATACACAGCGTAACAAAAATGCCACTTTTGCGTGTCTCAAGGATCAAATTATGTGTCTCTAGTTGATTTTGGGTCGCTGAATCTGATGCCGTTCACAGAAATGTTCCAGCACGTCACAATTTTTGGCTACAGGTCACCAAAGTTGTGAAAACACTGGTTTTATTGATGTTTATATGAAATTTATAGTATGATTAATCAAGCTTTTTTGTGATATAATCTACCAAACATAATAAATAGGTCCTGAACTTTCAATTTATATACAAATCAGTTGAAATTTCACGATAAAATTCAGTTTAAATCTATTTATTTCAACATGCTTGCAGTCTTCATATAAACTTCTTCGTTTTTCTTATATGGCATAATACAATACTTTTCTAAACCACCAAAAAATAACGTTTTACCATCGAAAATATTATGAACTTTGTTGATATTTATTGTTTTATACATGAAGTTTGAATACTGTTACAAATTGAGCAAATATATTGCCGTACAAGATGACAAACTTACATGCAAGTTGGCTGCAACAGTCAAATTTTGCATTTTTTTACAGTCAATATCTCAAAAACTAGACGTGCCACGATATTTCTGAAAACGGCAATGGACTCAGCAACCCTTAATTTAGTAAATAGTGGTATTTTGGTGCTTGAGACAAAACCGTGTTCCACTGTGATACATAAATAAATGCACTACATCTGTTCTGAGCAGAAACTCAACACGAACTATCAGTTTCGAACATCGCATCAATCATTTGATTCTATTGTTCAGTAAGAAAATCACTAGGAGACTTGTTGGGCATTGTTGAAAATTCTGGCTGGAGATTTCCGGCTAAGTAAAACTTTTCCGTCTATGAGCCTCAACGATTCGTTTGCGTGAAGGGCAATCCCAAAAGTTAGACTTATGGTTGCCCCCGTATTTTGCGCATACAAATTTTCGTGTATCTTCCTCCACCGGACAGACGTCCTTAACGTGAGATGAACCTCCGAAAATCATAAGTTTGGCATCCATGCGGCTATGTTTGGTACGATGATCCCACTTTTGTCACCGATAGCACTGAGTGGGATTCTGGAGATTTACTCCAAGTTTTTGGGAACGTTTCCATGTCACGCAGACACCGAACAAAAGTCATGCTTTTTCTGGAGCTTAAATGTTATTTATATAACGCTTGTTCAAGCGAACTAAATAATATTCTTTAGAAAGCCTTTCGCGAAGAATGCCAGATTGGTTTCTCTTTTTCATAATGATTACTTGAACTGGGGAAAATCCAAGTTAATCATTTATCCCATTTTTTATCTCTTCTGGTGACTTAAGGTCACTTGAGAGACTTTTCAGTACGACCTTGAACGAACGCTAAGTTTTGTCGTCATTAGTAAGAACCATTGTGCTTCTTCTCTTCAAGATGTTTGAGAAAAAGTTCGCGACCTTTAGGAGTTTCCGGCAAAACACTCTCCTGCATAAATCCCCCAAATTCGGAACAACTGACCACGATAAGCGGCCTTCTTTGTTTCCTCACTTGAATGAAAAAGAGCCTGTACTAGAGGCTGCTTTGATTTGATGTTCGAAAATGTATGTTGAGCATCGAACTGGTTGCTCATATTGATGAAATTATCAACATCAACCATTTCACCCTTGGAAGAAGGCGCACATTCTGGAGAAACGTCCTTTATTCCATGTTTGCCATGTTTAGTGACAGTTTAAAACCTCTTTTTTTTTGGAAGGATGTTTGAGGTTATTTATGACCACTTTGTAGAACAAACGGAACCAGTGTGGTTTAGGGGGGAGGGGTGTCGTGGCACTGAATCATTTTTTATTTCGGATGTCATATTAGGGGAGCAGCCCAGCCGAAGCGAAGCCAACCGGAGCGAGTGGGTACATAAATTTTAATTTTGATGGCTCTGCTGAGAGCATTTCCGATGGAAATTTCAACATTAAATGCCGAGTTTTACGAGTTTATGGACTGTCATTGGATTAAGTCGGCCGCCGCCTGCTTTTGTTTCACCCGGGCAAATAAATCTCCTGGCCGTCGTCGTCGTGCGTAGGATGTCATGAAATGTTGGTTTTTATTTGTGCACGGCCTGCTCTGATTGTTGTGTTTGCTTTTTTTTTTTCTTCGCAGAGGTCGAGCGGAAGGCATCGCTGGCAAATGGCAATTTTAATGGCTACTCACCGTACAAAGACAATGGCGGCTTGGGCAACTTCCAGATTCAGCCCAACACCGGATACAACAGTTTGGATGGGTTCTACAATGGGATGAGGACGACGCACCATCGGGAGAGGGAACGCAGCGGAGGCATCGGGGTGTTCAACATAGACGGCCATCGGATGGGAGACGAGGCGAACGAGGACGAGGAGAGTGATAA
Source organism: Aedes aegypti (assembly GCF_002204515.2). Classification (NCBI taxonomy): domain Eukaryota; kingdom Metazoa; phylum Arthropoda; class Insecta; order Diptera; family Culicidae; genus Aedes; species Aedes aegypti. The sequence goes on from NC_035107.1 coordinate 4,918,613, forward strand.
AAAGACTTCCTGGCACAAGGGCGACTATCATACAAATTTGTTCTACGACAATAAGCAACAGCAGCAGCAGCAGCAACACTACGACAGTGGCTATAGGAAACATCGGTAAGTGCACTGGATTTGGCGGGGATTAAGTAATTCCGGGAAAGGTTCCTCATCAAGAAAACACTAATGGAATTAATTATTGCGTTACATATTTTATTCACACTAAGTGAATCTGCTTGCATTTTGGACCGATGGAGAAACAACTTTGTCTTGCAGCGATCAACGACCGACAGTGAAAAGATGTTGACTTAGTCAACATTCTTCATAAGAGAGAATATTTTGCACAAACAATGAAAACACGAATAATCTTTTAAGGCGAAGTAGGCCATCATTGAAAATTGTAGGCACCGTTGATGATTGTTGATAATTCATCTCATGATTTAGAATTAATGGAAACTAATTGCTTTTGCATTGATGTAGCTGAAAAAGTATCATCATAATTTTTGCAATTCAGTTTAAACCCAATGCACTTTTTCTATTCAATATAAACTGTGAGTGCTGAGTTTTATTACTTAGAAATTGTAAGCTTGATAGTCAACGTGGCTGCCAAAACTAAAGACTGGCTTTTTAGCATTAAATCAATCACGTAATTGTGATTTCAATTTAAACTTGAATCTACATTCGAATCAATAGACACATACACGAACAATTGCAATTTCAAATCTGTAGAGTGATCCTTTAACAAATGCATAGAATAAAAGATAAACATATGAACAAATGCGACAAATCTTGAGAAAATTCACAGATAAAAACACAGACGAATCTACGGATAACCCCAGAGATAAATCCACAGACAAATTAACGCAGTTCAAACATATCCACAGATAAATTTGTAGATAAATCTAGGGAAAAATTTAGTAGAAAATACACAAATTCAAAGACAAATAGATAGAACAATCTAAATGCAAATCCACAGACATATTCACAGACAGACAACTGAAATAGACATGGCATACAATTTTTCATTGGACCTAACTGTGGTAAAGCTTCAATATAACGTAAATTTCCTTCGAGATTTGCTGCTGCCAAATCCGAGTACAGGATGCTCCTCAACGTTAAGTTTGTTGTTCAAGCTAACAGCAAAGTTGTGAGCTCTTCACCACAAAATGTAGCTATCATCGGCAACTGTAAAAAGAAGCAACATTGTATACGCTGTTAGATAGAGCACACGGATCCGGTACAATCTCCACCGCAAATTTGAAGAAATCCACTTTTCGCGTTTCCTTTTTGCTGTGGTGTAATAGTATAGTTTTTACGGAGCACTGTAGCACTCCTGTTTCCGGTTCTGGTTCCATAGAAAATTCCATTTGAATCAGCATTTTGTGTAATTACTTACTGTTCGCTGAGTCACCATTGTTCTGATTTGCTTTGCGAGATTTGAAAAATGTTGTTTCTTTCCGCACTGAAAAACAGCATCATCATTGCGGATTTCTCTCTCAGCAAGCTGTGGCGATCGATTTGAACTATTTTTGAATGACGTCAGATGCAAAAACAGGCATTTTCTCTGTCGAGTAAGGTCGTACGATTGTTCCTCAAGTGGATGATCCGGTTTGTCTAATAATTGCTCTCCGAATGACAGTGCCATGACATCCATCTTGGTCACATGCAGTGTTTCCGATTTCTTGTTTAAATGAGCAACCCCTTGCCCCTTGGATGCCCATTTCATGTCGTAACAACACTGACTGACTGTTCAGAAGCAGGCGTCGCCCTCATTTGTATCGCAGCAGCCCTTGAAGAAGCAACCAGTGGAAACGTCTTTTGTGTGGAGGATTGCATCTGCAGATAGCAGCTAACAACAATAAGTATCAATCATATGCCTTTTCAAGGCCCTCGGAAGACACTCTACTGGTCGCTTTACCTCGTCGTGGCAGGGCAGCAGTACAAACCATGAGGATGGATCTGAGAAGGTCATCCACTGAGTACGTTACAGAACTGAGGGATCTAACACCTCAAATCTCCTGGGACGTCTTCATCGGATGTTCCCAATTGCATTCCCCAGCAGGCCATGCCAAACAGAGCCACAACAGCAGATGAAAAGTGACGTTTCTTTCTCTGCATGGGTTGCTTCGATCCATAGAGCAAAAGTACGCACCGTTTGTTCATATGTAGGTATGTTGCCTGGAATGGCAGAGAAGAGCCATATCGTGATCCGGTTCAATGTTCAGAAGAGACGACTCGGGGTAAGGAAGCCAGCTTGAAGGACTATTACATTTCCTATTATTTATTACCAAATGACACATCCAGAACGCGTTCCATCTATATATGAATGGGTGACTGGGTGATGGCATCCCCTGTAAGCGTCTTCTCTATCCGCGACGTCGCTTCCTGTCAGTTCAGTTTCTCTAGTGTGGTTCCTGTGGTGCGAACGGTGAAGAGACTGACATTCTGAATGGGCCACAAACGCACACATACACCGAGGGAATTATACACGGATAATTATGGCTTTCAGAGGTGTTTGCTCGTGGAGGTTTTGACTAATTGATTGAGTAAATATTACTGAGGATTGCATGTGTAATTATACGTGCGAGGATTAAAATTAATTAACAATTTAAGGGGATCAGACACGGCGAGCCGCATGAAAAGTCTCCGGGGAGCCATATCATTCAATTGCATCCGTAAATGGAATGCAATGTATACCTCACATATGGAATTGTTTATTAAATTGACATTATGGAACTGTTGTAGTTTAACGCCTTGAAATTCTTCAAAAATCTGTAATCTTTTGTACGACATCATCGTAGTAAGTGTTATGTTGTTAACCTCAAAAATTTGAAACCGGTCTTGAGTCTGCCCAAATCAATTATAAGGAATAATTATGGACGATGGATTTGCAAACTAATCTATCAAAGATAAGTTGCATATCCTTCCAAATGTTTTTCTTTAGTTTTATCACAAATTCCTAAAAAACAGCATTTTTTCACAATCTTCTCTTATTAAATACTTCGTGTTTCATCAAGTCTTTTCAACTGAATCATTTGAAAAATGCTTTCATGAATTCCTCTTCAAAGTTCACTGATTTTTTTCTTAAATACTACATTTTAACACTGGAGTTGTTTCTATCTTACATTTCGCAAGGGACACGAAAAACAAAAACACAAAGGTGTGAAAAAAATTCAAAAACAGGAAAAAAAAAGTTGTTTGAACTTAAACCACATGAAAATTTATTAAAAATGTGTTTCTGGCCTAAGCTTAAGCGTTTGGTACTTACATATATCATAAAACGTGTGTTTATCATGACAACGGTCGGAATGTTACTTAAATGAATGAGTTTAACAAAATAAAAAATAGTTCGTCACTGTTAGTGTCGACATAGACTTTTTTACATTAACTTCAAAAGCCCCAACCTTTACTTTTACCTGATTTTTATCGTTATAAAATAACGTTTGAATGGTTCGACGCTAATAGTTTCGACTTACCGTATGTTCATGTTGTCTTTAGAGTACTGACAAGAGTACTGATAGGTGATTTTTTGAACTGATGTTGCATGGATCCCATCACTTACCAAGGCGAATCCTGATCATGTAGCTATGATCCCTCCCCACTAACTTCTTCCCATAACAACCATGGAGATGCAGAGGTGATCTCGGTCTCTAGTAACAATGGATGTCGTCCTTCCCTTCCCCGATGAAAGTGAGGACGTGGCCGGTGCAGTTATTGTCTTTTTAATATTTTGAGTTCTCGAAAGTGTACATTGAAGATGGAAAGCTACTCCCAAGCTAAATCTCTTGAGTCCTTGTGCAACGTCGATTATTCCCATACGTAGTACCTACTTCCAGCACAGCCTCCCGTATCGGTACACCTGGAGATCACCCCAACAAACTGAATCGCAAATCGACCACGTTTTGATTGATGGAAGACACTTCTCGATCATTACCGACGTCAGAACTTATCGCGGCGCAAACATCGATTCGAACCACTACCTAGTGACGGCTAAAGTGCGCCAACGACTCTCCGTTGTGAACAACATTCGGTACCGACGCCCGCCACGGTACAATCTGGAACGACTCAAGCTACCCGAAGTCGCAACTGATTACGCGCAAATCCTTGAAGCAGCGTTGCCGGAAGAGGGAGAGCTCACCGAAGCCCCTCTAGAGGGCTGCTGGAGTAGTCTTAAAGCAGCCATAAACAACGCAGCGGAAGGTGCCATTGGGTTCGTGGAAGCAAATCGACGGAACGGTTGGTTCGACGAGGAGTGTCAGACGGTTTTGGACGAGAATAATGCAGCGCGGGCGATGATGCTGCAGCAAGGCACCCGTCAAAACGTGGAACGATACAAACAGAAGCGAGGACAGCAAACCCATCTATTCCGGGATAAAAAGCGCCGCCTGGAAGAGTTGGAGTGCGAAGAGATGGAGCAGCTGTATCGTTCTCAAGAAACACGAAAGTTCTACAAGAAACTAAATGCATCCCGCAAAGGCTTTGTGCCGCGAGCCGAAATGTGCCGGGATAAGGATGGAGGTATCTTGACGGACGAACGTGAGGTGATTGAAAGGTGGAAGCAGCACTACGATGAACACCTAAACGGTGCAGAGGAGGAAGATCAAGACAGCAGGAGGAATGACTTCATCAGTACGGCGGATGAGGGAGACGTGCCAACTGCCACAATAGGTGAAGTTAAGGATGCTATCAAACAGCTAAAGAACAACAAAGCAGCTGGTAAGGATGGTATTGGAGCGGAACTTATTAAAATGGGCCCGGACAGGTTGGCCACTTGTCTGCACCGATTGATAGCCAGGATCTGGGATACAGAACAGCTACTGGAGGAGTGGAAGGAGGGAATAATATACCTAATATACAAAAAGGGTGATAAGTTAGAATGTGAGAACTATCGAGCGGTCACCATTCTTAATGCAGCCTATAAAGTGCTTTCCCAAATCATTATCCGCCGTCTATCGCCACTGGCAAGCAGATTTGTGGGAAGTTATCAAGCCGGATTTGTGGACGGGCGATCGACGACAGACCAAATCTTTATGTTGCGGCAGATCGTCCAAAAGTGTCGCGAATATCAAGTCCCTACGCATCACCTATTCATCGATTTCAAAGCGGCCTATGATATCATCGACCGCGAAGAGTTATGGAAGATTATGGACGAGAATGGTTTTCCCTTGAAACTGACTAGACTGATCAAAGCAACGATGGATAGTGTACAGTGCTGTGTGAAGATATCGGGTGTATTATCGGACCCGTTTGAAACACGCAAAGGACTTCGACAAGGCGATGGTCTTTCCTGCCTCCTGTTCAATATTGCGCTAGAAGGTGTCATGAAATGGGCGGGCTTCAACATGCGGGGCACGATCTTCAATAAATCCAGCCAGTTCATTTGTTTCGCTGACGACGTGAACATTGTCGGAAGAACGTTCCAGGTGGTTGCTGAACAGTATACCAAGCTGAAACGTGAAGCAGATCGGGTTGGATTGAAGGTAAATACGTCGAAGACGAAATATCTGCTGGCTGGAGGAACCGAGCGTGATAGAGCTCGCATAGGCAGACGCGTGATGATCGACGGGGATGAGCTCAAGGTGGTGGACGAATTTGTCTACCTCGGATCATTGATAACGTCGGATAACAACTGCAGCAGAGAAGTTCGAAGACGTATCATTGCTGGAAGTCGTGCTTACTATGGACACCACAAGACCTTGCGGTCTGGTAAACTTCACTTCCGTACTAAGCGTAGCATGTACAAGACGCTGATAAGACCGGTAGTCCTCTACGTGGACAATGCTCGAAGAGGACCTGCAAGCGCTAGGAGTTTTTGAACGACGTGTGCTTAGGACGATCTTCGGCGGAGAATGTGAGAATGGCGTATGGAGGAGAAGAATGAACCACGAGCTTGCGCAACTCTACGGTGAACCCAGTATCCAGAAAATCGCCAAAGCTGGAAGGGTACGATGGGCGGGACACGTTGTGAGAATGCCGGACAACAATCCCGCAAAAATGGTGTTCAACTCAAATCCGGCCGGTACAAGACGAAGGGGAGCGCAACGAGCTAGATGGTTTGACCAAGTGGAGCAGGATCTTGCAAGTGTGGGACGATCGAGGAATTGGAGGTTAGCTGCCATGGACCGAATTAGTTGGCGTAACATTGTGGCGCAGGTCATGTCTTGAAGGACGTAGAGCCAGCAAAAGTAAAGTAAAGTAAAGTATATGATGATTAATAGCCATTTTTGAAGAACTTTGGGTTGAACTCGGGTTACCTGCTCAAAATAACATTATTTTGCAGACTATGACCCAACAAGTTTTCAAAATCTAATCAATAGTTTGCCAATTGCTGTTCGCTGAAGCTGAAGCTATTGTTACATACCTTTGACAATAAAATTAGTGTTTCGTGTATTGTTCCTGGGTGTGTGTTTCTGTAGTGTTCCTGGCTTAATTGAAATAATTTCGTGTGCTTTCAACAGCAAACCCTTTAATAAAATACCACGAAAATTTAGTTCTCAGAAGAGTTTTAAGCTGCTGGAGAAATATCTGAAGAGTTTATTTGCAGGGAATCTCGATATGGAACCCTGTTCTTGAAGAACTCATGGAGAAATCTTTCGAAGTACTTTTTGTAGGATATGTACAGAATTTCTAGATTTATTGCTGGACCTCTTTCTCCACCAATCAAATCTTCCGACGCAGGTCACTGAATCTGTTATCTTCGCGAGAAATATAATTCAATCGGTTTTTGAACTTTACTTTGCATATGAGGATTTACAGAGTGTGTCGTCTATTGATTTCGTTTCATGTTCTTGTGCGACGGAATTATGATCAATCGTGTCCGGTTTGCGTTTTTTAGTGATATTTGCATTCAGTCGAGGAAGGATTACCAACTAGTGAGCTCTTTTCATGCTTATGCTAACACATTTTTATCGTGGCAACGTTACGTTTATGTAATTTTCAAACAATTTTTGGATGCATTACGTCACTACAGGAGTCGACATTTTTTTTTATTTAAGAGGTTTTAACCTGCATAGGTTCATTCAACTCTGTTTTAATTTAGATTAGATCTAGTTTACATTCATGAGATTTGATCTAGTTTACATTTGATCTAGTTTACATTAACAAATTTCAATAGTTTGATTTCGTTTTTCTTGTTATTGTTTAGCACGATTTGAATATTATTACTTAGTATTATTTTTCTTCTGATGTGATCGTATTTTGCTATACTGGTATTGTTGCCTTTCTTGAAGATGTTTTTAATGGACCAGTCTACTTTTACCTGAAGGCAGTTCCATGGACGGCGGCCAACACGTTGAAGCTTAATAATATCAGGAATAACACCTCCTGTAGTTTCGCGGAGCGCAGTATCAACCGCATTGCGGAGATGAGGATAGCCGTTATCGTTTTTTTCCACCAGTCACCAGTACTTACGGATTAGTATTTCGATGACCCGTAGCTCTAGTGGCAGTTCCCCAGCTTCAACAGCAAGACAATAGGTCGGAGAAGATTTGAGTGCCCCCGATGATGTTCTTAACAGTTGGTTGAAGATAGGCTGCAGAGAACTGGTTAGTTCTGTTCCGAAAAGTTCGATACCGTACAACATTTTTGACAAACAAATTGCATTGCAGATTTTCCACAAGGTTGATCGATTTGCTTTCGGCGCCAAAGCTCTGATGAAGTTGATCCGACTGTGAAGTGCTTCTTTTGTCTTGGCACTATGAGTGGAAAAATTACCTTTCCGGTTTATCCATACCCCTAGAACGTGCGCAGTTTTTACTTCTGGGATTGCTTCGCCATCGATCACAATTGCTGATCTTACCCGCGCTTTTTTGTGTCTTTTTCTCTGACATACGTGTAGGACGCAAGACTTAGAAGCTGATAGACGGAATTTGACTTTTTTAGCCCAGTCGTTAACTGCAGCAACTGCAGTCAGAAGTTTTCGTCGTACGGTGGACAGTTGCTTGGATGCTGCTACTAACAAAATGTCATCGGCGTACACCAAGATCCGAACGTCTTTGGGAACTACTTCAAACACCGTGTTCACGGCCCGGAGAAACAAAGTCACTGCTAGGACTGATCCTTGCGGCACTCCGCTTTTCAATGTTTTTTTAGATGAAAAAGATCCGCTGTACTGAACTTGGAAGCGCCTATCATTTAGGTATTCTTCAATTCAAGCTCTCATCCGATTACCGACGTGAACACGATCGTGTTGGTTGAGTATATGTGGTCTCCAGGCTTGGTCATATGCCTTCCGGATGTCCAATAGAGCGATTTCAAGATGAGTTTCTGTTCGTTTGGCCTCTTGGATGATTTCGTTCAACTCAGCAAAATATGACGAGGTTCCTCTGCCGGCTCGGAACGCATGCTGTCCCGGATGGAGAAACTTGCTTTTTTCGAGGAAAGTTGTCAGACGATGATTCACCATGCGCTCGTATATCTTTCCAATGCAACTCAGTAGAGTGATTGGACGATAATTCTCTACAGAATTCGGTTGAACACCAGGTTTGGGGATTGGTACAACAATTCCTTCTCTCCATAGAGAAGGAAACTTGCCTTCAGCCCAGACGCGGTTGAAGCTTCGTAGCATTGCCACTTTTTCGGAGATGGGTAGATGGCGAATCATGGGATAACCAACGTTATCGTTACCTGTTGAAAATCCTCTGGTCCCATCGATTGCTCGTAGAAGCTCTTGGTAACTGAAGTCACTGTCCAATGGACTATTCTCTGGGTAAACCAATGGTACACGCCTGCTTTCTGATTCCAGTACTTCCTCGTGACTATCGCCCGTTGAAGTTTTTTCGAAGTAATCAGCAAAGTTTTCGGCAATGATTGCTGGATCCTGCTCGTACTTGTCATCAATCGAGAGTCCTTTAACCGTTGATCTTCTTTTTCCACATAGCAGTTTTCTTAGTGCTTTTCGCCGTGCTTTTACAGCAAGTTTCACTGAATCTGTCCACCATAGCTCTGCTCTTTTGGGTGGTTGGCCTGTTGTTCGTGGAATGCTTGATTTAGCGGAGCTAAGGATCATTTCAGTTACTCCTTCAATTGAAAGATCCAAGTTGGGCTCGTTACGCAGAAAATTTTCAACGTTTTCTTCGTAATGTGGCCAGTTGGCGTTTTTGTATAGCCAACGTTTCCGGAGTTTTGTACAGGTTATGCTTTCTTCAGAATGGACACGGATCGGGAAATGATCACTACCGTGTGTGTCATGAGATATCGACCAATATAGATTTCTCGCTAAACTTTTAGAGGCTACGGTTAGATCTATGCAAGATGTGCTGCCATGGGATGAGCTGATAAACGTTGGCTCTCCATTATTGAGTACTATCAGGTCATTGTCTACGAATCACGTAAGAAGGAGCATACCTTTTCGCGTTGATTTGGTGCTGCCCCATGCTTCATGGGCTGCGTTGAAATCGCCACCAATGAGAAATGGCGGTTCTAGATTGTTTTTGATGTGTTCTAAAGTTTCTACGATGTCCACATCCGGGCAATTTGGAGGAGCGTATACGGATACCACGGTAGTGTTGAATGGACTATGCAGTCGTGCGGCGGAGACCGGGATTGGAGTGTCTACCACCATGAAGTGATGTGGAACCTCATTCAAGATTCCTAAACCAGCTGCACCAGCGCCTTGACTGTAATGACGATTAGCAAGGTTCCATGTGTACTGCGTCTGGAGGGTGTTGCTAGGATCTTTAGACATCATTTCTTGTAATCCAATTGCGATTGGACGATTCTGCGAGATTAGGTGGAACAATTCGGGATGATTGGACCAAAGGCCGCGAATATTCCATTGGAGAAAAAACATCTTTCTGCTTGCGTCACCGAAGGTCGAGTTGCTGAGAGAGTCCTCATCGTTTTTTGAATCTTCGTCTTGATGAATTGTAGCCGCTTGTAGCCCTAGGTTGTTGGAAAGACCAATGGAGTTTGACTGCTGGTTTTGAGATATAAAAGTTTGAATACTTGCCGGAGATGATGAAGGGGCCACGCCGACTGCCGCCAGAGGCTCTTCGGACAAAACCGGAACATCCCTGGTCAGGGTCGACGTGGCAGGCCTCGCGCTTGGCGAATCTTGGTTGAAGATACCGGTGGTGCGATCAATGATGAAGTATCCTTCTGCGTTGCTATTAGAGGGCAGCGCTCGAAAATGGCACAGCCGGTCGTATGCTTCAGAATTCCAAAGTGTTTCTTTCGGAAGTGGTGGTCGACATGATTGATGATGTATACTTGCGACCGAGCTAGGAGATCGGCAGTCAACGGGTTGGAGAGAGACGTCCCGGATTGCCTCCTTGCCTAGACACGCTTCCGTGCTTGGAAGTGAGGGGGGTACTACACATTCGCCTCCCTCAAATCGCCGTTTTACATTTGCTATTATTTTTTCTCGTTGCGTGTTGTTGAGGAGAAGTTCATAATCGTAGTCCATTTGTATGCGAGGGTCGTCTTGCTCAGTTTGGAGTTTTGCTAGTACGTTGTCCATATCAGGGTCCGGATTCATTGCAGGGTCGGTATTTTCAGGGGCGTACGAGGGAGAGTTACTAGCGGCCATCATTGCAATCTAGATGCCTTCGTTTTTCACGGTTCCGATCCGGAGGGGAGGTATTGATACGCTTGTCACTTCGGCTTCGGTTTCGCAGTTCCGTATTGTGAAGCAATCTATTGTTCGTGCTGTGCGAAGATTCTTTTGGAGGTGACATTGATAGTTTGTCTTTCCGAGATTTCCTTCCGGTAGTTGCATTTACGCTTGTCCGAGTTCCAGTCATGGTACCAGAATCGGATGACGACGGCATTTGGCTGTTAGTGTCTTTTGTAGCCATATCAACTCCCTTTACCGTCGGGATGCTGCTCTGCACCACATTTTGAATCTCAATTTCGCCGTTAGTGTGGTTTGACAGTGAGGTTTCTTTCAGAGTTTTTAATTCTGCTTTGGCGGCTTCGAGTTCTTTTCTAAGGTTGGCAATAATCGTGTCCTTTTCGGATTCAACTTGATTCAACCGTTGTTGTAATGCACTGGCGTACGTATCGCCACATCTATCGCGCAGCTCACGGCGGGCTTCACTGAAAGAGATTCTGTTGTCGGTTTTGTGCTTGATGATTTTCGCTTCTTGTTGATACTTCGGACATTCGCGCGAGTGGATTGGATGATTTGCCTTACAATGCAAACAAAACGCAGGGTTTTGACACTGTTCCCCATCGGAAATATGTACTTTTTGTGAACAGTGTAGGCAGATTGATGCTTCTTTACAGGCCTTTTTAGGGTGTCCATTGATTCCACAATTATAACACAGAAGAGGCGATAGATAATACGTACGAATTGGAACTCGTAGTAATCCGAAGTATATGAACTGGGGGAGTACAGCGCCTTTCAGTGACAATAAAAGCAATGGAGTGTTACGAAGAGTTCCATTGACCCGTTTCCGAATGCGTCGAACCTTAGTTATCCTCTGACACTTCAAGTAGTCTAGAATCTTTTCTTCGTCATCGTTTATTGAATCCGGCTCGTAGACCACACCTTCGACTGAATTGAGGGTTGAGTGGGGAACGACTTCCACAAGTGTCCCATCTACCAGATTTTTGATGGTTACAAGCTTTTCGGCAGTTAGGCGAGAGTTCGTGCGAAGAAGGTATTTCGTACCTCTACCTTCTTTAGAAGCGACAATTTCTCTAGCTTTTTCAGCACCAATCACTTGCTCTACTGACAATCCAATCACAATCGGGCTGGGAAGACGGTGGTTGATTTCCTTTTCTCCTGAATCTAGTTCACGGCGAACTTGCATTACGAGTACGATCTGGTATCCTATCTCGTCATTGCTCAGTAGCCAACTAGGAACTAGTGTGCCTATTGTACTGTCTGGAGGGTTATCAAAGAGCCCCCCCAAATGGGGCCCTTGACTAGCCTCGGCCATGGCCGAAGCGGTATTTGAAACTGCTACTCAATGCTCGGCAGTGGTGTGTGTAGGGATTATGAGAAGGGCAAAGGGAAATATAATAGAAAAAGATAGAAACATAGAACAGATTTGAATGAGCGGAAGGCGAAGTAAAGGGCTTTTGAATCGAAGTAGGCTGTTAGGAAAATTTCAAATTTCGAGACTGAATTTGTTGGTTTGGTTTGAAGGATTAAAACGTGTTTTAGTACAATCCGTGTGTTGTGAGTTTTGTGGAAAGAAATGGCCGGTCACTACAGTGTGCAAGCCAAATACACCAAATCGAACGGGATCCGTGCTAGTTCGTTGCGACGCTTGTGATGACGGCTCGCTTTGCTTGTTAGCAAAAAGTTTTCACTTGAAAGCTAGTATGAATCACCGTTAATTGAGCAACTGAAGCATGTAGCTGCTACACACTATACTAACGCTAGTATTCCGATGTAATAAGGAATTTAATACGCTTTATAACTATCGAATAGTCGAAGTAAACTCCCGGCACGCGGACGTAAATAAACCGTTGTTATCGCTGTGCTATAATTCACTGAGAGTCGACAAGGGTTTATGTCGGTTTATGTTTCATATAATTTTATTATACACATGCCTTTCTTGTTTTGTCATGGCTGCAAATAACTTAGAATGATTCGACATTGCTAATGTCAACATACTTTTTTTAATCTTCTACCGAAACAAATATTTAAAGCTAGTTTCAAGTTTGTGCACTTTGGGAGCAAGCGAAAATTGTTAGTTCCAATAAATCACAGAGTATAGCAACCATTGCAATGTCAGTCTGTGCTATGCCTTGCTATGCTTTATAATATAGTGATGAGGACTCATAATATTTTTATTTCATATCAGCAATAATGGAAGACTTCTACTACTGCTGTCAAAACTCACCAATATGAAGTCGCTATTGTAATACCAAGTAGAAAGCTCTGTAGAGAATTCAAAAAAAAAATGAAGGTGATTCTCAAGCTTAAAATCTTTGCAATCATTTATAACCGCAATTGCTTTGAACACAAAGTAAACCAACCACTCATCCTTCAAAGCAAAATCATGACTTACCCCATGTCTTTGTAGCCTGGAAATGTCTTCATGAGTCGATATTACATCATGGAACCAGGGTTGCGATACTTAAATTTATATATTTTTTGTTTTTGAATTATCAGGATTTTTGTATACTTCAGTTTAGTATCTGTATTCTTAATTTGTATCCCAAAAATCGATATAAATATCGATCGATATACAAAGTGGTGTTTGTATGTCACGAAATAACTTGAGAACGGATGAACGGATTGACGTATGTTTTTAATTGTAGCCCTCGACAAGGGACGCGATGTGATTGTGCGAGGAAAAAGTTTGGGAAAGTCTTCGGAATGATTAGGAAAACGGGAGAAGACTAATGTGTCATTTTGTATGGGGGATTAAATGACGTTTTTAAACAGCCTACTTGATGGCAAGACGAAGTTTGCCTGGACCACTAGTTTTAGATAGAAATGAAAATTACAGAGGAATATCTGTATAAATCTGTGTTATTTTGGCAGAATGCTTCTTCTGTTTTTATTTTTCAAATATTCGCGAAAATCTGTTAAATGTAGATAAATCTTGACATAATGCAAACCTGTATGAAACACCGACTGATAAAGGGTAAGACAGTCTAATGACATTGCCCATCACAACATTTGATTACACACAATCCCAACTATTTGCGATAGCAATCAAACCGCAAATCCATAACTGATAATTTCCTTTGGTGACATACCGGCAAAACCACGTCGTCTTCGTCTTCTTCGCACCGAACAACGGAAACAAGCAGGCGTGTCGTCAGGGAGTTGTCCCGCCCACACACCATTCAGTCCTTGGCCACCTCCACACACAAAACGCCTCGGCCCTGTCAAGAACAACAAGATGTGTATTTATGTGCTCTGTTGCAATGGCAGCACCAGTTCCATCCAGACATTATTCTCCTTCTCTGCCACCTACCTACTGGAGCGGAGGAGGAATTGCAACTTCACTGGAACTCAACTGCAGCAGTTGAGAAAACGGATAACAAGCTTGTCCCCTCGTGCAGTACCGTGCAAAAGTTTGGGTTCGCATTCTAAAAACATACACGTGTAATTGGAACTCTCTATGGCTCATTTGAAAGTTATTCTTACTTTGTAAGTATTTTAATAAGAAAATTTTTGAATTTTGAATACTTAATTTTTACTTCAAGTGGTGACACTTTTTAAAAAATTACACTGAACACAATATTTTTGCATGAAACACCAAACCGAAGGATGAACACAAACTTTTGCACGATGACTTGAATAACTAATTTGATAATTATGAATAGTTTTCAGATTTTTCTTTAAAAATATGCAAGAGCTCTTCAAAGATTATAACATTACGGTTCAAATGCCGTTCTGGTTAAAAATATTGGTTAATTCAATGCTAACACTTTTTTTCTGTAAAAATGTCAATTGAAAATAATAGAAAACAAATTTATATAAAACAAAATCTCAATATATCTTCGAGTTAAGAATAACTCCTTGCCGAGTGAGCTATAGAAAATTTCAATTGAATGTGTATTCACACAAATAAAGACAAAACACTTTCGTAGGTTTTTGGGAGGACTACCCAAACTTTTGCGCGGCAGTGTACGTGTATAGATGACCGGCAAAAGCATCCTTACGTAGGTGCAACTGCAAGTAACGGACGATGCATCAGACACCAACCAACACACACTGACTGGATTCAATAATGTCATCCCGGCTGACAGGGCGTTGATGACATACATACTGCCCGACAGGTCCCTTACATCATGGCGTAGTTTGCAAGCAACTATCAGCTCCAGGGGCCCGATGGGGAACTGGAAATGGGACTGTTTGGTTTTAACGAGTAGATAATGGAATTACATGCGGAGGGAAAGGATCGATTCGATGCGTCTCTCGTTCGTTGGTCGGCGTCATCAAAGTAGGTCTGGGCAACACAGTCAGTCAGTGGCGGCGACACCCGGCTTACTGTGTGATCGAACGACAATTAGTGAGTTTGGGGATTGTTTTTGCAATTGAAACCCGGGGAGTATTATTTTGCACATTATTGCGGTAATGGATGATAAATAAGGCACGCTGTTCATGGAACGTTGCATAAGGAAATGTTGTTTCAGTTGAAAAAGCTGAAATTTGGTTCGATGTAGCTGTTTTGTCAACTAAACGTGACGTAGCATTTGTAGATTTGGATTTGAAATCAAATCTTTAAGCTTTCAATGAGAGTTCAAATGCGACATGCCTAGCGAGTTCGATTTAAACTCGATAGGACCTACTAGGGGCCTTCCTTAGCCGAGTGGTTAGAGTCCGCGGCTACAAAGCAAAGCCATGCTGAAGGTGTCTGGTTTCGATTCCCGGTCGGTCCAAGGTCTTTTCGTAATGGAAATTGTTTGACTTCTATGGGCGTAGAGTATCATCGTACCTGCCACACGATATGCGAATGCGAAAATGGCATCTATGGCAAAGAAAGCTCTCAGTTAATAATTGTGGAAGTGCTCATTGAACACTGCATTGCTGAGAAGCAGGCTTTGTCCCAGTAAACACGTTATGCCAAGAAGAAAAAGAAGAAGGACCTACTTAAGATTTAATTTAGTAGGGTGTGCGTACCAGTTATGGCCTTAGTGATTCTCTAATATATTATACGTGAAATTCAAATTGATTTCTATTTTCCAGTCTAAATGTTTATGTAGCACGATATCAATTACATCTTGATTTTCGATCAATGAAACGATTCAACAGTTTTTGAATGGTCAAAATTGGTACACCTTCTTTATTTGATTTGGATTCAGATATGGATTTAAATGTGAATAAGTTATATTGGACGATATACCCGGGGCTTATCCCTATTCCTGACGCCCATTCGCAAAGACTCGACCCATCCCAGTTATTTCGCAATTTATTTTCCGTCTAATTCCCTCCACCCCACTTAAAGGACGCCATTATTCACCGTTAACGGTGCGCTGTTCCCGGCAAGCACTCCTGGGTCCCGGCTTGCTATCAATTCTCCAAAAGCGTTCTCAAAATGGAGCAATAAAACTTGCCTCCTTCCAGCGTCTTTTTTTTCCCTCTCCCTTTAGGCATCGTGCGTGATCTCTTAGTTGTAGTACAGAAAATGTAGGCACAAATTTAGGCTCGACCCTCGTTCCAAATTCACGCTACGTGTGCATATGTGTAGACAACCATCCATTTTCGCAATAAATTCCGACGCAAATTACGTGTTGATTAACTCGTCGCGTGTGTCTTTGGCCAACTTTGATCGCCTGCCATGTCGAATTTTTCATCCGGGTACGATAGTAGGACCCTGAAACGAGCGAACGTCTCAACATAGTAGGCAAGCTATTTATCGACTTTGTTGGAAGCAGAGAGAGAGAGTGCACGCGGACCGAGGGGTAATCCTTGTAACAGTCTCACAGAATGACACACAAGTGGAAAATAAGTTCGCTTGTGGCAATAAGTGGAGCGCTTTTCGGCTGTTGCCGGCAATCCATTTTTCTTCCATCGATTTTGGCGAAAACAAATAACCAAGTTTTATCCCTTTCCCAGCAAACAGCGGACGAACGATGAAGACTTCTGTGCAGGCATGCTAGGGTGGACCATAATGACTGAACTTCAAAAATCATAACTTGTTCTTTCCTTATTTGTTCATTTCAACTCGCAGAAGCCCAGGGCCTTCTTTGACCAGTGGTTAGAGTTCAGGGCTACAGAGAAAAGCCATGCTGAAGGTGTCTGGGTTCGATTCCCGGTCGGCACAGGATCTTTTCATTATGCAAATTTCCTTGACTTCCTTGGGCATAAAGTATCATCGTACTTGCCACACGATGTACGAATGTCAAATTGGCAACTTTGGCAAAGAATTAGCCCAAGTATTAACAATTTCAAATGCTTTCTGGTCTAACGTATTGTTTATTATGGTTTTATTAGAGATGTAATTAATCAGAACAGATTTAATGAAGGTTGTACAGTTCAAGCAGCATTAACCTTGCAGATACCCAGAAATGCTTCCGTTAAAACTTATTTCCCAGAAAACAATTTGATTAATAGATTTATTCTGAAGGAGCTATGTAGTACACACTTAGATTTTTTTTCACGAGCTCGGCTGTGCGAATCTTGGCTTCCCGATTTTAACCGAGACTCAGCTAACAAATTGCCCGGTTGCATAGCAACGAAGCACGATTTACTGATACTCGGCTTTTATTTGCTGAGATCCCAGGAAATTTGTTTGCCGACTACTCGGCTGTGCGGATCTCGGTTAAAATTTGCCGAGATTCGGCATTCTGAATTAAGTGTGTATCTGTCAAAACTCATCTCTAAATATCATTTTTTTTGTCTAATCAAGACAATCACAAAATTTCTTCGAAAGTACAGTCAACTCTTTCTTGCTCGATATCTCGTATCTCGATATCGAGTTAGAGAGCCATAGTAAAAGTTGATTTTCATGGCCACTTTGGTGGTCCTTAGAATTGCACTGGTTGCACTGGTTCTGTGTTCTGCTACTCGATACCTCCCTAAATCGATTGTCCTTTCAATATCAATATTGAGTTGACTGTACTAAGTAAAACATAAGTTATCCAAAATTGCAAACTGTTTATGAGTATTAATTGAATGTAATCTGCTTGAGATTGTCTTATATCATTATGTGTATAATAGAAAAGGAATGGCGTTTGGATGCCACGAATCGGCTTGAGAACGAGTAGATGGACTTGGAGAATTATTGCACCATTTTTTTCTTCAAGAACTCGAACGTGCTTGTCAGGATAAAATCACTGGAAATTCACCGAAAAAACACAATACAAGAGAGAATACAGGTTCTATCCCATTTGGCGTAATGCCTTTTGACATAATCCTTTTGGCATAAGTCCATTTGGCATAACGGCCATTTGGCATAACGGCCATTTGGCATAACTTGACGAAATCACGTCCGTGTACCGACTTGCGCTTTCCAAGTCGTGGTAGTTTTTTCCTTTGTGGGGACATGATGCCACTGCGACCACTGCGAGTTGTTCTATGAGTATTCACTTGGGATTATTCTATGAGATGGGTGAGGTGAGAGATGTCGGTCTCCTATAGCGAGGTGACAATACTCGACTCGTATTAAGTGATTCGCCGTGCAAATCAAATTGGGACCCACCTCACTCGAGTGGTGTATTGTCTTCTCACTACACGAGATCAAAAATTCTCACCTCACACCACTCGTAGAGTAAGCCCAACTTATTCTAATCGCTTCAACAAAGAAAGTAGTAAGAAAAGTATACAATTTGACGCCAGAGAGAAAGCACGCTCTGGAAAATCAACGTTAAAAAGTGAGGAAAAATCTATTATGGAAAAATCAATGTGTTAAAATTTATGTTTTCTCTATCCTTGAGGGAACATAAATGAGGTGTGAAGTACAGCCAATGTTCGAAAGAAGGAAAATTCCAAGAGAGATGTTTTAATTGCTACAAAAATTAGTTGGTACACGATTAATAATTCAGCATAAGAAATTTGACCTTCTTTCTAACATAAGCTGTTCTTTTGAGTTTGCAGCGGAGTAATTTATAAGCACGCCAAGATTGATGATCATTTACATCGATTTGCCTTGGGTTCTGATTCAAATTCCAGACAGCTGCAAACTCCGGACTTTGTAAAAGAAACATTTCGCACGAAATGATCAATATTTGTTGTTCAAACGATCCCACTTTTGAGGCTCGTTTTATTTAGCATCTCTCAAAGATATCTATGAAGGTTTCAATGGCACATCTCAGTTGTGGAAACCGCCTAAGACGTCTCTCTATGGGTTGTGTGATTTCAATTGAGGGTTTTACATTTCTTATTATGATTATTATAATGAAGTCCATATATTTCTATTTATTTTGAATTACTCATGTTGCAAAATCAAAATCTTCACCCATCATTTGAAAGTTTGATGGTTTTAATACTCGATAACGCTTAGAAATCATTCAGCATTACATATTGTATATGCTTTTTGATAAGTTATACTTCATGTTATGATGTCAATGTCAATCGGCAAAAAAATCTCTCAGTTAACAACAGTGGCAGTACTCATAAGAGCATTAGCTGAGAAGCATTCTTTTTTCCTGTTGAGACGTAACGCCAGAAAGAAGAAGACGGCCTTGCGGTTGGCTGAGAAACAATAAATCACGATGAAAATGACAAATTTGTATTCTGGCTCTACCCTATTTGGCATAAAGCCATTTGGCATAATGTTTATTTGGCATAATAGTCATTTGGCATAACAGCCATTTGGCATAATTTATAAAAGATAGCAAATTTATTAGCTTTTTTTTCTGACACTTAAAATTGTTGAACCATATGTTAGTGCTTAAAATAAAAATAATGTTTGTCTAACACAAGTAAAGTTTACTGAAGAATGGGACAAATATTAATCATGATTCTTCTGTACAAAAAAACTTAGGTAAAGCACAAGGAAAAACAGGAATGTTATGATGCTGTATTGGAATCATAATCTTACATACAACTGATCTCCATCTACGCAATAACCCAGACAACCAGAAGTCGCATAACAGTTAACGAAAAAAAGTCGTTTAGTTACACAAATTTTATCACACCCGCACTACATGGTGGATGATATCGTTCGACCGATGAGTTTCCTCGCATAAAACGCTATTTTATGAGTTCATACGTACATTTCGTTTCGTTTCGTATACTCGTACAAAACAAGTCGGATCAATCCGTAGCAGCTGTCAAATCAACATTGTTACCACAAATTAAGTCGCATAAGAGTACAGACTAGTTTACAATAAAATTTACACACTCGCATTGCATGTTATTTTTCATCATATAAAATATGCACGTATATCGCCTCCACTTTTGTACGTATAAGGCCTTTTCGCAACATCTTATACGTGAAACTTTGCGCATATAAACATCGCATAACGCAAAAGGTGATTTCGTTATGCGTACATTCTGGTTGTCTGGGTAATAAACCACCCACATTAAGGGACAGCTGTATTAACACCAATCGTTGAACTCCGATGGCAAATCTCCAACGATATTCTCAAAGTAAGATGTAACCCGTAATATACTTTAAAAAAGCCACATGTATTTCTTAAAGTTTTTCCTTGTGCTTTACATCACTTTTTGTACAGAAAAATCATGATCAATATTTGTCCCATTCTTCAGTAAACTTTACTTGTGTTAGACAAACATTATTTTAATTACAAGCACTAACATATGGATCAACATTTTTAAGTATCAGAAAAAAGCTAATAAATTTGCTTTCTTTTATAAATTATGCCAAATGGCTATTATGCCAATTGGACATTAGGCCAAATGGCATTATGCCAAACGGCATTATGCCAAATAGATTTATGCCAAATAGGGTAGAGCCAGAATACAAATTTGTCATTTTCATCGGGATTTTTTTGTTTCTCAGCCAACCGCAAGGCCATCTTCTTCTTTCTGGCGTTACGTCCCAACAGGAAAAAAGCATGCTTCTCAGCTAATGCTCTTATGAGCACTGCCACTGTTGTTAACTGAGAGATTTTTTTGCCGATTGGCCATTTTTGCATGGCTATATCGTGTGACAGGTACAAAGAAACTTTATGCCATGGTAAGTTAAGCATGAAAAGATCCTCGACCTGTGGGATTTGAACCTACGACCCTCAGTTTGGTTCTGCTGAATAGCTGCTTGTTTGAACTAGTAGAGTCACAGGTAAACAAAATCATGAAGATTGATCCGACGCATTCCGTTGCACCAAAGGACCAGAATAACCATCCATTCATTCTTTTGTCAACTACATTCAAACATTACTGATCATAAAGGATTGGATACCATTTATTTGGGTTTGAGACATAAATACAGTATGGCCCATTAAAAAAATGCGAAAATTGTCGGATCGTGAATTCAGCATCCACAAGCATTATTTTCGTTGTTTTTGTAAATTAATGTAATTTCTGATTACTGCACAGTATATTCTGACATAACTTCGCTCTCTAGGACAATTTTTGTCATATTTTTCGCACTGTTCTAAATAATGTAATAAAGTAAAGAAGTTTGAAGGTTTTGTCCGCTCAAATTAAGAAACAACGACTGATTGTCGTAAACTTTGATGATAAATTTTCTGCCTTCGAAAATCACACTTTATTTTTGAAAATATTAGTTTGTTTGGTATCAGTGGATGGAGGAGTTCTTAGAGAACGCTCTTCACTAGTCACTAAACTAAGGTATGAATCGTAACATTATTCAAGACCCTCTACCTCCCCCTACGTATTTTCTTCATGGAAGCCCTCCTAGGGGTCATTCAAAGCTTTTGTTTCCAAAAAAATAAAATTGTTCACACAAAAAAAAAATAATTATCAAAAAATTTTAAGTTGCTGGATTATTTACATTCATTTGAATTTTGAAATGGGTCGAAAGAGATCTAAAGCCCTTACTAAGGTTAAATAATTAAAAAAAAAAAACTATAGTCAATTTTATAAATGCCATGTATTTAATCATAAGCCATTGAGACTAGTTTTATAAGATATTTAAAATGTTTTTCGCATTTCAATACCGATTATTGATCATGTTCAGACCATAAAATATTATAATGTATTATATTATAATGGCTCTTATCTATGTAGAACGGTAAACTACAAGGTTGGGATCAGCTTGTAGTAGATAAAAAAAAATAAAAATGTTACTTGGAACACGAGGTTGAAGTTTGTATGGCGGAAATAGACCAAGTATATGGAAAAACTAATCACATTTTTTACCATAGCGTCCCCTGTTCTTTCGTAAGGGATTTGAGGATTCTTCTATCGATAGATAAAGGACTAAACCTAACCGGAAGTCTTTTCGTTTAGTAAAAAGAGGTATACCCGGGGAAACTGAAATTCGATTTTCCCTGCGGTGGAAGGACCTCCACCAGAAAAAATATATATATTATTCCTAAATGCACGGATTTCGTTCAAATTTTATGAATAGAATTTGTTCCCGAAGGGAAACCAAAATATTCGAAGAAGCTGTTTGTTTTCCAGCAACGACTTTCAAGTTTAGTAGATTTGGTAATTTGGTCGGATAAATACTGGTGCAGTTACCCTACTTATGTTGCAGGTGTAATTCAATCGCAGCCAACGGGAACGCTAATCTGGGACCTAATTGATTTTCAGGTCATCAGGTAACCAAATTTACTACACTAAATCAACCAATCTTCGGGCTATCCGCAACTATTCTCACGACAGTTTCTACTAATTTCCGCATTAATATACTGGAATACAATACATTTTACGACTAATCAAACTATTAATTTGCCATAGTGAAAGATTCCTTATATATCTACCGATCTAATCATCTATTATTTGTTCATTTATGCTACGCAACTCTCTTCACTTACCACCACATACATACTCACACGCACTACCATGTTGGCACCAGGCATGCCAGGTGATTTTTTCCAATGTCTTCCATTGCACGGAAAAATGTCTTCCAATGTCTTCCACTTTAAATGTTTCAATTATCATGGCAACTTAAGGGCAACTTCACCGGTGGTCCATTTTTTGGGCCAAATGTATTCCAAAAATGTCAAAATTGATGAGACCAGTAAAAATAAACCAAGCCACACGCGCATGCACCGATGTTTTTCATCGATCAATTTCAAACGTGATCACAAAAACAAACATATTGGTGATGCTTGGAAAAAGCGAAATTCAAGCTGAATCCTTGTAGGAATTTCTGTAGAAATTCACGTAAGAATCACCGCATTAAATATATCGCGAAATTCACAAAGGAGTTCCTGGCAGAGTTCCTTCACCCTAAAATTTCTGGAGGACTTAGGAATTCTGGGCGTTTTGCATATTAAAACTCCTGGTCGAACTTACCGAATAATTTCCGGAGTAACTATGACCCAGGAGACGGACTTGACCCTCCCGGGGTCCATAATAGGATTGTTTACAAATTTGACGTTGCGTATTATGGACCCTCCATTTGATTCCCATGTAATCCGGCTCGCTGCCGACGTGCCTATTATGGACCCACCTGGAAATGCGTATTATGGACCCTCTTGTGCGGTTTCATTTACAAAACTGTTCAAATATCTGTATTTATGCGCCTCAATCCAAATATTTTGCCTGAAACTGCTGACTAACAATGCAATTGAAGTTCCCCCGGTGGATTTTCATTGGAATAAGGTTACTTTGAGTGCTAATTATATGTTTTTCTGTAGGGGGTCCATAATACGCAAAGGGTCCATAACCGGCATCGACTCCCTATTTAGGAGATAATCTTCGAAGGAATTTATTAATGAATTCCAGGAAGAAATCCCCAGAAGAATTGCTATTGGAAATCCCCAGTGAAATTCCTGGAGAAAAGCCCTGGAGGAGTTCTTGGTAGAAATCTCCGGAGGAAATCTCGTTATTAAAAATCCGGAAGTATTTTTAGAGGAAATACCCGAAGGAATTTTTGGCGCAAATCTACGGAGAAATTCTTGGAGTATATGCCCGGAAATATTCTCTTAAAAACACCCTGAGGAATTCCTGGAGGAAATCCCCGGAGGACATCCAAGGAGGAATTCCTGGTAGAAATTCTTGGAGGAATTTCTGTTGGAAGTCCTGTTTTACACATCGGAGGAGCTTTGATTAAATTCCTAAAAAAAAAATCCTTGAGATTTCTGTTGAGGAATCTTCAGCTGTATTTATGTAAAAATTCGTGGTGGAATCCATGTAGGAATTCCTGCAGCAACACCTAAAGGTTTCACCGGAAAAATAAGCTGATGATTTCTGAAGGTGTCATTGTATGAATTCCTGGAGGATTCCCCGAAGGACTTGCCAGAGGAATTGTTGGAAGAGGAATAAATATTGTTTAAAAAACAGCAGCGATGGAATATTTGTTCCTGTTTTCACTTAAATCAAATGAGTAGGGACTAAAGATGGTGATTATTTCAGTGAGAAAAATCCGAATTGGTGAACAAACATGTGTCAAACCCTTGGTCAAACCAGTTTTTGAACAGCTCAAATCATAGTCCAATTCCGATTTATAATGGATCAGGCAGTTAAACTGTTCCAAAAAATAAACCAGAAAACTGGTATAAAATAAAATTGGAACATTATTTGTATACCGGTGCAAGCTCCAGTTTTTAACTTGGTCCAAAAATTTGGAACCAACTGAAAAATCAATTTTCTGCTTCAAAATCCCCAATTCTGAAAAAAAAAATAAAACTCACAGCTGTTTTATTTCGAAACTAAAACTGCTTTATGTTTTTATTTTTTGCAAATGGTCCCGGCAAACTTCGTCTTGCTATCAAGTAGGCTGTTCAAAAACGCTATGAATCGTCCCATACAAAATGACAGTTCCGTTCACGCTCGTTTTTCAGACTTTCCCGGTGAATATCCTGGAATTTCATGCTCCTAAACACTTCTAAATATAATTGACCCGTTCGGATGCCATTTCCTGACATACAAACACCATTCCATTTTTATTTATATAGATTTGGTCGTATGAATAAACTGAGCAAAAGCTTTTACTTTACTGAAATTCATCTGTCAGATCATTTTCCTGAGCATTTACTCAAGTTGGTATTATAAAACTGAGCATTTGAGCATTTCCTTTTCGAACATCCAAATTCGTATGAATAAAATGACAACAGCTAAATAAATGTTCAGAAAATCCTTAGTCACCTACTTGCCATGCCCAGTTGAAAATTTGAAAAAAAAGGATTGTAGGTATTCGCTACAGATTTCTCTGGAGGTTCCTAATGAAAAGCATTGAGCAATTTGTCCACAGATAATACATAAAAAATCTCCGATAATTCTCTAAGTTTTTTTTTCGCATCTTTCAATGCCTAACAAAATATATCCACTGTTTCTTGTGCTAATTCCTAGAGTAATTCACTCTAAGAATTTCTTCAGATTTTTGAAGATTTCAATACTTCTTGATATTCATTGTGTTTTTTCTCAAGATTTAAAGGATTATTTGAATAAGTTTTGCTTTATTTGAAATGCATGAAAATCATCAAAAAAAAAATCAAGCTAGCTCTTTTTATATTCACATGAATGACTTATCGTTATTTTATATTTTTTTCCCAACAATTCTTCTACGGATTTTAAAGGAGTTTAATTGGAATCAGATCAGGAATTTAATTGAAATTTCAGTTATTTTTCTATCTCCAGGATTTTTTTTTTTTTTCAGGAATAGAATGATCCAATAGTTCTATAAAAATCGTCAAAGATTCTCACAGAATTTCACCAGACATTTTTCTAAGGACATCTTTCTTCCGAAAATATCTGAGGTAACTAATAAAATTCATGGAATGTTTCAAGACAAATACAAAATACATAACCAGTATTTGAGCATTTTTTTCCTCTGTAAAAAACTAAATAAAAATAAATAAATAAAATAAAATAATTATTATGATTCGTTCCCTAGCATCTCCCAAAAAACATTCTCTATATTCCATTGGGAAATTTATCCGAGAGTTTTGGTAAGGATTTTTAACAAAATGATACTTTCATGATGTATTAAGAAATCGATATAAAATTGATTTGCAAATTCTTTAAAAAAGAAATTTTTAAAAATTCCTCCTGATTGGTTTAAGAATTTGCAAAAAAGATTTCTGCGGGATTTTCACTAGGATTGCTTAAATTAGATTCATCCACAGATTCCTTTGAAACATACCTAAGAGTATTCTTAAACAAATATGAAATAATATCATGGATATTTATTAAGGATGTTTTTGCAGATATTGTTTGAAATATTGTCAAACAATTGTTGAAAGAATTCTGGAGGAGATTTCAGAGCAACCAGTGGAAAAAATCTTGACAGATATTCCAAAAGTCCCCGGGAAAACTTCAGAAGCAACGATCGTAGCAATCTGAGGAAAAAATCATATGAAAAACCGTATATTTTTGGAATTGGTATGAAAAAGATACACGAGAATCACTGAAATAGATTTTAGAAAAAAAAATCCTTGTAAGAATCCCTGAATACCTTTGATGAATTTCTTGAATTATATTTAAATGACGAATCTCTGCAATAGTTCATAGAAGGAACTCTGGAAGAATCTTTGACAGAATTATAAGATAAATATCTGAAGAAATCAATGGAGTATTTTCAGCGGAATTCGGAGAGGGATAGCTAAAGATTGAGTAAGACGTGCAAAAATCTTATAGAAGCGTTTCTGTAATTTCCAACTCATATGTTTTTTTTTTAATCTAGGAATTGTAAAAATGCCAATAATTTCAAATTGTCTTGCAAATGTCTTCATAAATTCTGAAAAGTCTTCCAAAAATCTTCCGTCGTTCAAATGTCTTCCTCAGTACTCAAATGTCTTCCAATGGAAGACATTTCTTCCAATCTGGCATCCCTGGTTGGCACAGAACAGATAGGAAAGATGACAACAAAAACAGCTGCCAAAATTAACGCGAACACTAGCGCACCTGATGGCGGCGGGCAAGCTTTTTATACTGTAAATTTTTCGAAAAATGTGCAGAATTGGACAAGAAGCCCCGTCTAAATCTTTTCTCGATTACTTTTTCAAATCGACGTAAGTAACTTCCATATGGATTTGAGAAAATTAATTCAGAAGAATCACAACCTGTCTTTTAAAACTGTTTTAAAATGAATAACCTTCTTGACATTTTTTCGCCGTGTACATTGCTTAAATTTTGCACACAATGAGCTTGTGTTCAAAAACTAGGGAGTTCCTATTATTTCCCACAAATTTTTTATGACAAAATGATAAGCCGTTTTATTCAGTTACTTGCGACGTTTTTCTACCAGTGTAAAATCGACTCAAGTAGTGTTTTGTTTTGATTCGTGATTAAGTCACTTTGTCTCTCCATACAGCGGAGCGGCGAAAGTAGTGGTTAGGTTGCGAAGGTTGAAAATCTTACTTTCGTCGTTTTGTAAATCCGGAAATTAAAGGTTCTAAAAGTGAAAAATCGAGATTGTTTAAAGCGAAACGTGTAGAATTTCGCCAGTGAAACACGTAGAATCGATAAAGTAAAGCTGTATACTTTTTTTACTTGAGTCTGTTTGAATAAGGTTTCGAGTTTTGTCAGATTTGTACTCCAAGGTTGTTGCAAAAAAGGTAATCTCCAGTCATTGAATTTATGGTTAACGAATGGTTTTGCATTCTCTCCCTCGTTTTATAAACCAGATCCTACAAAGGTGTATTTAAATGAATTTAAATACTTAAATGTTCGTAAAATTTCTAGTTTGGAGATCTAGACCTCGGCTTCTAGTGCTCCAATTAACATGAAATTTTAATCGCAGTTCAGACATAGCTTGAATTTTACTTAGCGGGAAATTTACAATGTTTTACACACATTTGTTTAGTTCCCGCATACGGTAAAATAAGACATGACAGATATAAATTAGCAAGCAGGACGAATAAAAGTGCTATTTGGTTATTTGTAGTGTAGTGTAGTAACTTGTACAAGTGTACATAAATTTACAAAACTTTTCTCATGTCATTTCTTTATTTGAAAGTTATTTAGCTTCGGACACATTTTGACGTTTGAGAATCCTACAGCATGCTCGTTTTCTGAACTAGGTAATTGCAGTTACTCCAGGCGAAGTTTTTTTCTCTTAATTTTGATACAATTATAGATCATATTTCAGTTAAAACCTTTATTTAGTCATTTGCCTCATTAATGTCATCTTTTGAACCGAAATTTTTGAAGTGTGCAAACAACCCTATATTGCATAATAATTTACTTAAAAAATCGTACCAGTTGGATTCAAATTTGAAACCATTCGTAGAACAACATTTCGGTAGGGGTTTTAATCCAAAATGGAAGAAACTTATTGTTCTGAGAATTGCTGATACATTTTAGTGTAATACAAAACATTTTTGTACCGGAAAAAATATTGATATTTTTCAACTCATGAACTCATGGTGCGCTATACAGCGTGTCATGTCGGGCGCTGTGTCTGAGGATTCAGAGACAAACCTTTTTATGGTGCCGGAGAAAATTAGAATTGCCTGCATTTAATTTAATGAAATTAGATAACACAACACCGCGACAATTTAATCAACCTTGCACTCGTCTAACAATTTGCACATCAGACCGGCAGCTGTTTTCATGCTTCACTTACATCATAGCAATCCTTTGTTGGAAAACAATAAACAAAACTCGATACAGTGAAATAGAATATTGAATAATTTCAACGACATCCTTCATGAAAGCTTTACTGCGATCGTTTTGAACGAGTCGTTGCGTGCATGCGTTTTTGTTGGAAAAATCAAACTAGTCAAACAAAAACTGTGCCCCTCGACATGTAGATAAACTTTCTGATCTATTTATTTCTTTAAACAATGGAGGAAGAGGTGCACATGAATGAAATCAGCGTTTATTTTTTCGATATAAGTTTAATGGCAAATTCAAGGCAAGGGCAATGGCAAGGGAGCGGAGGAGGTTGATAATTTTTGTTGCAGTTCGAAAACTCCAGTCGGTCGTAAAGGATGTTACCAGTTATCACACCATTTTTATTACACATCGCAAAAGATAGTTTGAACCCAAAAGGACGTTAATTGTTTACAATTCAAAACGTGTCGGGCTTTTGTTGGCATTTTTTTTTATTTAGGTGCACTCCAAGGCTGCAAGGTTTACTGTGCTGGCAAATCAATGGTGCTGACATAACGTCAAACACATTATACGAGCGGAATAGATCATTTTAGACGAGACTAACGTCAATATCTTGCACTGTAAATTTCCATAGGGTAAACAATTCGCCTACTCATCTTCACATTTTCTTGTACTCTAGGCGAAAATTACTTATTGTTCTAGGATAGCTATCTGTTCTGTGATGTTGGGCTACACTCGCGACTAGACCTGTTCACAGGTTAGGCCTGTTCAAGCTGCGTCGCAATAGAATCATCGTTTCAAAAATATGAGATCCATAATGTTCAATGTAGGATAGAAGTGTCCTTGTTCAGGGTGATCCAAAAAATGATTTCTTTATGATAGAAGGTTCCTCCAGGCAGACGGAAATGTTCAAAGATTTGGTAAAACTGAACCCGAAAGTTCGACTTCTGAAAATATGTTCACAAGATTAAAATTCTCCCCTTGATAGTCATAATGTTGTTTATATTCTACAGCAGTCCTTGCCAAGAAAAGTAGGATAAATAATCAATTCTAGATTCTTTATAACCATTCTATAAACTAAGAATCCTTAGAAAATATCATGCCTTTTTTGCTGCTCTTTTACATTATGCTATTTTAGTTTACAACAAATACATGATTTAATTATTTAAGCAGTACCAGTAGTTCATTTTCGTATATTTTGCAGGAAATTAACTACAGTGGGGATTTGTTACAACTCAATAAACATTATACTCAATTTCCAATTAAATATAAAAAATACAATTTCATAATTTGTTCAGGCACTGGGAGGGTAAAATACAAAGACAAGAGTGCCAGCCGGACTCTAGGAAAATGCGCTGTAACATCCTTGTACATGGGAGCATATTTCCGACAGTGGCAATGGATTTGACGCGCCCTTTTTATAACAACCCATCTCGTGGTAAGCTGGACAAGCTTTGAAAATTTCTTTATTATATTTGTTAGATTGTGTTGTTTCAACGAGATTCTCTTTTTTCCGTGGGTTTCGCGTAAGTGTCGCTGCTTACGGGTCCGCTACACCCCCTTTTGGCCCTTTATACAACGGTATTTTGAATTCAAATTAATAATGAAAGTTGACTTTGCTATCCAGTGGAGCCGCATGCAGAGCAAGACTCAAGCTAGGATGGTGGCTATCCACATACATACATACATATAAATAGATGGGGTATCCTATGTGGATCCTAGCATTGCAGTGTAGATCTGAGTATTTTAGTGTGGTATGGATCTTTTGATTCCTTGGTGAATCTTGGAACTGTAGTGTAGACTGTAGGGATTTAGTGTGAATCCTGGGATTGTGATGTGGATCGCCGAATTTCAGTGCGGAACTTGGGATTCAAATGGAGATCCTAGGATTCTAGTGTGGATGCTGGTATTTCAGTGTGGATCTTTTGATTACAATGTGGATGCAGGGATTATAGTATGGATCGTATATTTTTAATGAAGATCCTGGGATTGTAGTGTAGATCGTGAGTGTGGATTTCAATGTGAATCTTTGGACACCAGTGGTGAATCCAGAACTACAGTGTGGATTCAGGTATTCCATTGTGAATCCTAGGATTGTAGAGTAGACCAAAGGATTTCAGAGTGAATCCTGAGACAGCAATGTGGATCATTGGGTGACAGTGTGGATCTTGGTATTCCAGTGTAAGTATTGAGATTCCAGTGTGGATATCGAGATCCTCGTGTAGATCCTGAGAATCCAGTGTGAATCTTTTGATTAAAATGTGGATCCTAGTATTCCTGCCTGGATTTTGGTATTTCAGTGTGGATCTTTTGGTTACAGTGTAAATTTTGGAATTGAAGTGTGGATCTTGGGATATCAGTATGGGTTCTTAGTTTCCAGTGGATTCTGGAACTCTAGTGTGGATGCTGCGATTCCAGTTAGGGTGTTGGGGTTCCAGTGTGGATCCTGATATTCTAGTGGTGATTTCAGTATTGATCTTGAGATTCCAGTGTAGATGCAGTGATGTCAGTGTGGATTTTTTCAGTTTAGGAATTTTGGTGTGGATACTAAGATTCAGGTGTGGCTCCTAGAGTTTCAGTATGGATCTTACGGAATCAATGCGGAATCTGGTATTTCAGTATGGATGCTAAGGTATCAGCGGATCCTTGTGTTACAGTACGAATCTTGGTATTCCAATGTGGATTATAAGTTTGTAGCGCAGATCATAGGATACCATTGGGCAATGCCAATGGGCATCCTGGGATTCCTTTGTGGATCCTGGAATTCCAGTCCTGGGATTTCAATATTGATGCTGAGTTTCCAGAGTAGATTCTGGGACTGGAGTGTGATCCCAGGGTGGATGCTGGGATTAATATATGTATTCTGGTTTTTTTTTTGTGGATTTTGTTATTTTAGTGTGGATTCAGGGTTTCCAGCGTGGATTTAGGTTTTCCGGCGTAAATATTGTAAATCCAGTGTGAATCCTAGGATTGCAATGTGAACCCTAGTGTTTTAGTTTAGATCTTAGGGTTCCAATGTGGATTGTGATACTTTATTGTGGATCCTTGGGTTCTAATGTGAATATTGGGATTCCATTGGGGTTTGTTGTATTGCATCCCGGGACTGTAGTGTGGATCGTAGCGTGATTGTGTGGATCTTGGGATTCCAGTATGGAACCTGAGATTTCACTGGAAATTTTGAATTTCCAATTTACAACCTGATATATCAATGCGGATATTGGTAAACCAGTGTGAATTTTGCGCAGATGCTGAGATTCCAGTGTCGATCCTGGGATTTCTGTAACTACCTGGGATTCCGGTTTGGATTTCGGTATGTTAATGCGGATTCTGGATTTCCAGTGTGGATATTGGGAGTCCAGTGTTATACCTGTGATTCTAGAGTGAACTTTGGGTTTCCAGTATTTTAGTGTAGATCCTGGGATTTCACTATGGATCCTTATAATAATTGGGTTACCAGCGAGGATTTTGAGTTTCCTTGGATTCCAGTGTGAATCCTGGGATGACAGTATAAATGCTAGATTTCTATTGTGGATTTTAGGATTTCAGTTTGACTGCTGGTATTCCAGAGAGAAAGGTTAAATGGGAATCGTAGGATCCTGGGCTTTCAGTACAGCTGCCTTTAGGAATCCTGTGAGAGTTATACTGAAATACTGTGCAAACGTTGTGGAAATACTGCGGAAATGGTGAGCTCATCGGTTGAAAATACAGTGGGAACTGTACTGGAAATTTGGAATTCTTGTGAATATCCTATTGAAATGGTCGATATATCAGGATAATTTGCATTAACTATAAGCCTACAATATCCGCTAAGATATATAACTAGAAAGAACAGCCTTTGAATAAAAGAAGGAAAAATCACTGATGAATGTGTTAGCCAATTTGAAAACGTAGTAAATGATCAAATGTTATTTCGACCTAACGATCCTTTCGGCCTAACGGCATTGGGCCTAATGGCTTTCGGCCTAACGACCTGCACCCGTTTTGTAATTTTATTTGATGCACAAACATTTGCGAAAATATTCAAGTCTTTCTAATGATTCAATATATTATATGCAGATTATCCACTGTGTACTGCAAATTTTTTTTGTTCATGAAAAAGACGGTTTTTGAATTATCTTATAATTTGGGCGTTAATGGGTTAATAACTTAAAGGTGTACTTATAAAAGTGTTCAAATTGATGGTCCACAAACTTTTTTTATGCTGGAAAATCTTCAAGTCGCTAATGGAAAAATTTCATCGCACTTGAACTTGAAGTCGAGTCTAGTTACATGACACTGAAGGCGGCCTTACAGATGAGGTCAAAAGACGTGCTGTCAAAGGATACAAAATCTAGTGAAATTGAATGGTATGGTACTTAATTCGGGCTATTATTTATTTGAAGGTTTTCCATTAAAAGCTCGTAGATTTATTGTCAAAATTGTTCCTTTTTCTACAACAAAACAATTCATTTACCGTTTTGTCTCAAATGCCGAACGTCACTAATATTCTGAACATTCGATTTTTTCTTGACAAGATGATCCAGTTCTTTCATGAGTCAAGTCATCGCATTTAAAAGCTGTGAAAATTTCAATACTTCATTGAAATTACCACTTTTTGGAATATAAGTCATGTTCAGAATTTCAGACAAAATGGTATTTCGAAATGAGAACGAATAATGAAGAACTATGCTCGAATGCTTCGTAAAAACAAAAAACGAATTTTTGGAGCTTTGAAGCGTTTGACGAGATGGTTCCGTGCAATTTATGAAATGAACATATAAATTCATGACCATTTTATAAAGTCGCTGTATCTCGAGATTGCCTCGAGCACAAATATTTTATATTGTGAATAAAAATGGTGAGATATCTTGAGTGATATGAACGAAGTCTTGTTTTGCAAAATGAAAATTTGAAGAACGTTTTTCAATGTAAGGGTATTTGGTCAATTTTCTCCATACATACTTCAAGCTCGTTCGAGTTAGCGGATTCCGCTAAAGTTTTCACAATAGCTTCCAAGGGTTTATATGAACAATTTTGGGTGGTGTAACCAAAGACGTCAATGATGTAACTTAAGATTTTCACAGTTTTATTTTTCATATAACAATGGGCCACCTTAAGCATACGCTTGTGCCCTTGTTCTAAGGGAGGGACGATTCGACACAAAACGATCATTTGAAAAGTTTTCACGTCCTCCCTCCCTTTTGCTGTCAAATATCGACTCCAAGAGTCACGACGGAAATTATTTTAGTTTTATTTTTCTCAGTCAAAAAAGTTGCTCCAAATAGTGGAAAGTTTTCGAACGGGTAAAACAATCGTAGCAGCCGGGTAACAGCTTGTTGGGTTGGAGTGGGGTCGCCCGGCATGCTGCGATTTGGCTTGTTGGGTAGGACGCATGTCAAGATTTGTTGAAAACCACATTTTGAATAGCTGATTTTTATTGTAATAAATTGCGGCAACTGAATCTTAACTAGAACTTTGGAATCGAACCCACGTCAACACGTTTCTATAGAACCAGAAATCATTCCAACTTTTCTCGTTCGAAAAATCGAGTGGGTAGACCCTTCCATTCCAGCCAAAGTAACAAGGAAACGTCTCACCCTTCGAGAATCTAATCGCTCACGTATGCACGTCCCTTGATTGACCTAATTCGATTAAAACTTGGGAACCTTTCTCCACAACCGGGTTCAGAAAGGAACGGTTCTAATTGACATTTCGACATCTCTCTCCTTCTCGTTTCTCCCACACAGCAACGTTTACGAGCACAAAAATCGACGGCACGTGAATGACGCCACCGCCGAGAGGAAGATGCACCGGATATCGGCCAGCTACAGTCAGCTGGCGATTCGAATTACGGAAGCCCTCACCAACAACGTTGGCCGGATAGAGATCACCTGCCTGGCGACGATTCCGGCCCGCGTGGAACCCGGTGAACAGTACGCCGACTACAAGACGTCACTTATCAAGCGTGAGTATCTGGGATCGAAACATAAATTAGATAGTTGTTCGTTGCTAGGGCACAAATCACAGCCTACTTTGCTGTGCGTAGGCGTTCGAAATCTTCAGATCGCATATTTCTCAACGCAGCAATCATTGGTGTAGGTAGGATTTTTTTCTGGAGGTGGGTTAAGGCGAAGTAGGCCGTCATTGAAGTTTGCTCGCGTCGTTGATGGTTGTTGCTAATTCATCTCACTATTTCGAATCAAAGAAAATCAGTTGGTTTTGCACTGACACACCTAAAAAAGTATCAGCATACTTTATGCATGTTAGCGCGTACAGTGATCCTTTTTCAAGTCAATATAGACTTACACTTTGAAATGCAAGCTGAAAAGTCATTATTGTTGCCAAAACAAAAGACGGGCTACTTAGCCTTAAGACTCAAAAATCCATTATTTGATAATCAGCAATCAATCAAAAATAGTTTTTTTCATTCATAATTAAAAAAATCCGCGTAAACATCTTTCATCGCATAACAGATAGCAAGTGCAACACAGTGATAGATTTTCGTAAACATTGCTTAAACTTTAAGCAAAAAAAAAAACTGTTTTTAAAAATTTGTAAAATTATGATGACGCCAGAATGTTCTTTTTTGTTACTAAACACTCAATATCATGAGAATGTCTGAAAAAGGGGTGGGTGATAGCCTCCTGGTCCCCTCTAATTCTACGCCAATGTTCACAATGGTAGAACCACCATCATCATCATCATTATTATCGCTTTTATGGCCATCGTTTCCATTCCTTTTAACCGGAGTGCTGCCTTTGTCCCAACATCGTGGCCATCGTCATCATCATCTCGATACCAGTTGGCGACCCCTTTGCAGAAAGCTACAGAGTAAAAAATCAGACCTTCTAGATCTAGAACGATGGCCCCAACTGGCGGTGGAAAGGCACATTTTTCTAAAGGAAAATATCTTTTATTTCTGTCCCGCCTTCCGCCGGACTTAGTCTCCTCCTCCTGCAACCCTCCCCACTTCTTGAACAGGAAACCACCTCGAGAACGAAAGGAGCATTGCATCATCATGCTTCTATAAAATATTCTTTTCTGGCTCGTTTACTTCCATCGGACAACCTACCGCAGCCGAACAGCCTCCTAACGTTTTTTCATTCCTCGGATCCAAGCAACCTGGCATTTTGAAAGAAACGCAGCAGCACTAAAAATGCGCTGAAAAAGTTGTAGTTTCCTTTCCGTGAAGGGCGGTGCGACCACCACCAAAGCCCTCCATTTTCTATGTGTTTAATAATTTTCTTTTATTCTTTTACGCTTCACCGAGAGTGGTTTCCCCCGACAACCGGCAGCGTACTGAAGCAGCGAAAGGATTGCCTCCTGAGCAGTGATTTTCCTGTTTCTTCAGTTTGAGTTGCTTCGGTTGGTGCGTTGCTTTGAGCGCAGAAGTAAAAAAAAACAATAGTGGCTGTAACTTTCAAGATATGAAATAATGCCGCAGCAGGCGGGGAGCGCAAAAGTTGTTGAAAGTGTATGGTAGTTGTCCGAAATGGCATGGAAGCAGTAGTTATGGTTGTCATGGGGATTTACCGGAAAACGATAAGTTTAAAGTGAATTTATTAGCGATGTGGACAGTGTTGATAGACTCACACTCAAAATCTCAATCAATACGCTCTCCCGTGAGAGCAAACTCATTAGAGATCTGCTTCGCAAATCTCACGTTTGAGATTTTGATGCAAAATCAACTCAATCAAAAATGATTCAGTCGTAAAACCCGACATAAATTCGGGAAACCCGAATGTTGTTGTTTACGTTAGAAAGGATTAACATAATTTTACCAGACTAACAAGAAATAATTGCCGTGTGTGAGTAAACCAGCCCTGTCGTCGTAAATTTTGAGCTTCTTAGTCGTCTCCATTTGAGGGGACGCTGCTATAGCCCAGAGGGCGCTTCAACTTTCAGGCGTTAATGAGGGTGTTTCATAACAAAAATTTTAATACCAAATACCTAAATATGTATCCAAACACACAAAAGCCAATATGTAACAACATTGCTTTGTTTACAAAAAATTGGTCTGTGAATTTCTCACAATTTGTACTAAGAGATGTACGCGTTCTTTACATGTCAATGTTGTAGAGAAGGTGCTCAAATTAGAATAAATATTTTAGTTTCATAATGAATAGAATTTGGTACACATTATCTGATTAAAGAAGTTCAAAAAATAACATGCAACTACAACGCGTTGTGAATTGAACTAAGAGCAGGACAAGCGAGGTGGTGCTTCGGAAGACAATTCTTAAAAATTGCAAAAAAAAATATGGTAAATACGTCCCAGAATGATATCTGACATCCTCTAGTGGTTTTCTACCAAATTGCAAAAAATATTGTACACAACTCGATATAGAATTCTTTATTACAATAATCGTCGAAATTAACCCCTCTACCGGCAGCTTCATTTTTTACCGCTAAAAAATATTCAAATCGCGATAACTTTTTTGTTCCTCGATATTTTTGCATCATTTTTTCAAAAGATCTCAAAAAACTCTTCTAGTTTAAGAATCCGTGTCGATATTAATCATTGCTGATCTAGTTTTGAAAATATTCCGATGTTCCTTGGGGGACCGACATTCTTCATATAAAATGTCTTTGGCGGCCATTTTGTTTTTGGTCAATTTATCAAAAAAATAAAATGTGTACTATACAATGACAGGAAATAAGGAGCTACCCTGAAAAAATCATACAAATCTGTTCAGCATTCTTCGAGAAATCTGAAAATTACGAAATGAGGTTTTTTAGAGTTTTCAAGATCTGTATTTGTCCAGCGCGGTACCAAAAACATAAATGCTCATTACTCTATGTTAACGTATCATTCCGTGGAGTAAACATTCGAATACGATAAAAATTCTGTTGCCTGAGATATTCAAGTGGGTTATGGCCAAGCGTCGGTCCCTCAAGGAATTTTGGAATATCTCCGGATCTAGATGACCAATTATTAATATCGACACATATTCTTAAACTGCAAAAATATAGAGAAACAAATAAGTTAACGCATTTTGAATATTTTTTTAATGGTAAAAAATGGAGCTGCCGGTAGAGGGGTTAATCAACTCGGCAAGCTTCGTTGGGTAAATATACGATTCGTTCTGTAAAAATCATCATTCTGCAACAAAACTACTATGTTGTAAATGAAATCGCTTAAGCTACAATTGGTACGCGTGTATCAGTAATTTTCCCTCGTAACAGTTACTCTAGAACTTTTCTTCATTTTAATATGTCTATTTTCAAGACTACTTCCATTGGTTTATCTACTACCCAGACAACCACAATGTACGTATAACGAAATCACCTTTTGCGTTATGCGATGCTTATATACGCAAAGTTTCACGTATAAGATGTTGCGAAAAGGCCTTATACGTACAAAATGGAGGCGATATATGTGCACATTTTATATGATGAAAAACAACATGCAATGCGAGTGTGTAAATTTTATTGCGATTCAGTCTGTGCTCTTATGCGACTTAATTTATGATAACAATGTTGATTTGAAAGCTGCTACGGATTGGTCCGACTTACTTTGTAGTTGTATACGGGACGAAACAAAACGTACATATGAACTCAGAAAACAGCGTTTTATGCGAGGAAACTCATCGATCAAACGATATCATCCACCATGTAGTGCGGGTGTGATGAAACTTGTGTAAATAAACGACTTTGCACGTACACTGTTTTGCGACTTCTGGTTGTCTGGGTACTGGAACAGGACGGCAACTCCTGATGAAAGGGAACTCATTTTTTGCGGAAACCTTATTTTTTATATGACTTTTTGATCAGATAAAAAGCACAGGATGGGCACCAAATTAACAAATTGAAATTCCAGCTTTTTTCCCGGTTCTTTATTTTGCTAATAATACTTTAACTCAATTTAAATCTCTCAATTTTTTTCATGGAAATGAAGGGACTTCTAAAGCAAATAACTTTGAGGTAAACATGAAACAAAGCCGCATATGTAGAAGCACCATATTTATTCAACACTTAGTCATTTTTTTAGAGACATACTCTAAGGGACTGTCCATTAACCACGTGGTCATTTTTTCTGGGATACCAGGGGGGTCTCTCCCATTCGTGGTTATTTGTTCACACAAAAATTTTAAGATTTATATAGATCATGGTCTTCGGTCAAACCCCCCAAACTATGTTCAGTAACTCAAGGTATTTTTCCAATACGTTTAAGTGCCAAAATCTTCTAAATTAATTTATTTAATTTTGACTCAAAACATTGAGTCAAAACAGTTTGGGAAAAGTTCAAAAAATGTTATTCATGATAATAGTGAAAAGATTAAAACATTATTTCGAAACACGGCTAGCGGTGTTGAAACATTTTTCAAATACATAGTGTATTAAAGCAGAAAAAATCAAAGCATTCCAAATTACTCGCTCAAATTCACGAATGCTGAATTACAACATATTCTAACATAACGATTTTCCACAATTTCTGGTTTGTCGGTTTATAGCTCGAAAATGTTCTTTCAAAACAATTTTCCCGGTTACCATCTCCAATTCTCGCCCAGTGAACCACGTATCGTATAAGAATGTGCATCCAAAATCACATATTCATGCGTCCAAAATCAGAATCACACAAGATGCCATATTAAGCGTTATCAATGTCAATACAAGTTGTATATAAATCCCCAATACGATTAATAAACGACAATCTGTGTTGACAACAAAACATGTCGTAAATAGTGCAACATAGAATCGCGTTATGTTATTTAAACTGACAGATCATATATCAATCCAGAAAGCATCGTATGAAATCGCAATAACTTGGCAAAAATTGCCATCCACATTTGGCATCTGCTGACGATGGGCTTCAAAGAACAACAAAGTATGTGTCGCTGCACATGAAACATGTATTAATATTGGCAAATAATCACCCGTTCGATATACAACCCTTGGTGGTACAGTGGTTAGGTACCTGATTCCTGGTACAGAGGTCCCGCGTTCGTGACTCGTTGGAAACTTTTTTTTTATTTTCATCCAAATTTTGTGGCATCGTATATCTGATCGCAAAAACTCCGAAAAAGTCGTGCCAAGTACGCATATAGCCTCCACTTTGGTAGGTTTATAGCCTTTTCGTGCATTCTATACGATTGAATTAATTCATATAGAATGATGTATAACAAAAGTTATACCAACCAAAATGTTGACTGGGCGGTTTTCCAGTCTTTTTCCCGGTGGAATCGAATTCCCGTCTTTTTTCCCGCTTTTCCCGTTTTTTCCGGTTCTGTGCCACTCTGAGAGCAGAAATTTAGCAAATCAACTAAACTAGAGGTGATCTATCCACGAAAAAATAGCAGTTTTTTTCTTAGCTAGCTTTTTGATGGTGACCTCAGAATTCAAAACGAGCGATGCACTTTTGGTGAAAACATGTTTTTCATGATAAATTTGGCGGCCAAATTTAAAATGGCCACCAATACTATTTCATTTGAAAGCTACATATTCCTACATGCGATGCCACTAAGTTTGCTTTGTGTTTCGGGGGATATCTGAGAAGAAAGACAATTGAAGAAATACCTTAACTTTATACAAAAACTACCTTCCCTACAAAATGCTTAGCTAGCTATCTAGCGTACGAGGATTCTACATTGGACGGATTTCACGCTAACTCGACAAAGGGATTGGCAGCACCCCTTCAGAATTCAATGAAACTTTCTGGGTGTGAAGACTATGTGAAACTAAGATACATTACATATTTTGTTTTTTTTTCAAAATCGATCTAGACTAACATTTGGAAAGGGTCAAAGTTTTTTTTTACTTTTTTTATAAACCCGTATAACTCGAAAACGGTAAGACCTACAAAAAAGTGTTGTATGGGGGGGCTGTCGTGAAATTTCCTGACGTTTTGGAAAAACCATTGAAAAAATAAAAACACATTTTCTACACTGAACAAAAATATGATTCAAAACTTAAGAGTCGATTTAAAAACAATGGCCATTTCAGATTTTGATCATCCTTAAGCAAAATACGACTAAAAGTCGTTTATACTTTGCAAATTGGGCATATCTAAGGGAAAAAAGTTTTTCTAACAACGAATTTTTCAAGTCCAAAGCTGAATTTATTTTTCAAAGATTTTGTTCTAAACCGTCAAATATGATCGTGTTCTCAAGTGATAAATGAGTTTGAATCAGAAATAAATTGTATTTTTTATTGAGAATAGTTAAAAACGGAATTATGCAGTGATTATGTTTTTTAAATGAAGGCAATCTATGGATTTCGCCTCTGCCTATGAGAAAATCAACTCCGTCTAACAATCCGACGGATTTTTATGGTTCGAAAGATTGCAAACATTGAAAAGGAACAACCTGATCCATACCCCATTAAATTTTCTTCTAGAAAATACTACTAAACGTACCTGCGTTACAAGCCAGATGAATAAGAAATAATGTTTGTATTGTTATCTACCTAAAATGTCCGTTAACGACTTGAGTTACTCAACAATCACCGCGTGAGTGTATAGAAAGATATGTATTTATCTTATAATTGTCGTTCTACCTATGCATATAACTATTTAAGCTTGATGTCAATAAAACTCTTTTCATTTTATCTAAGTCATTGATATGAATTAACCAAAACGCATCTCCTCTAATTTTGGCCTATTCTAGCGAACTAAAACAAAAATTGTAACGATATGTGCTGATGGCGGTCAGGTTTCTCAACCATAACCGACGCAACTTTTCTTTTTTTTTACAAAATAGGGTGCAAAGGCAAGTTATAAAGTAGAACATACTAATACATATTTATAGAGATTTTTAAGATTTAATTTATAGAATATTTGATTGTGTTTGAACGTGAAGTAAAGTATGAAGCAGACTTGATATGATTAAAAAAATAAACGGAAACTTTTGTTCACAAAAACAATTTGAAGTTTCTTTAAACATGACATCTAGAAAATTTAAACGTTTTTTTGGGAGAGGTTTTCAAACTTCAGTCAAATATATCGCTTCATTTTAAAATCAATTGTCGCTCTTGAAGTGATTTAAAAGTGCAAAACAGTTGACAATTGCTTTGGATTTATATATATTTCCCTATGATTTTGTATAGTTGTTTTGCGTTGGATCTTTTAGTGGGTTTGAGAATTGACAATTTTTGTACAGGTGGCTGTTCAAACTCATTTCAAACATGCTGGTTTTGAAGCATGCTTGATAAAGAACTTTTGTCACTTTT
Organism: Aedes aegypti; assembly: GCF_002204515.2. Lineage (NCBI taxonomy): Eukaryota > Metazoa > Arthropoda > Insecta > Diptera > Culicidae > Aedes > Aedes aegypti. Next base: position 4,959,696 of record NC_035107.1, read on the forward strand.
ATTTACAAACTAGCGGTTCCGCAAACTTTGTCTTGCCATCAGTAGGCTATTGAAAAACGCCATGAAACGTCCCGAACAAAATGACAGTCAGCTCCGTTCGCTCCCTGTTTTTCGACTTTCCCGTTGAATATCCTATTCTTTTCATATACGTAAACACGTCGAAACACTCAAGGATCATATATATGGAAGAATTTTCAAAATCCAATAAACCGTTCTCAAGCCATTTCGTGACATACAAACACCATTCCATTTTTATTTATATAGATAGATCATTGGCCCAAAACGAATAAGGATATTAACTAACTGTTTTAGAACATATAATCGGGGTAAACTGCACCAACCGCCGTAAACTGTTTACTACAGTTAACTCTCCCTTACTCGATATTCCGTATCTCGATATCGAGTTAGAGAACCATAGTAAAAGTTGGTTTTCATGGCTAACTCGATGGTCCCTTGGAACGCAGTTGCACTGCTTTTGTGTTCTGTAACTCGATACTTCCCTAACTCGATGGTCCCTTCAATATCGAGTAAGGGAAAGATGACTGTATGTATATTATGTTTTGAAGTTTTTTTCCAGGTTTAAATTTTCATATATCTCATCAAACTTCAAGAGATTATTTGATCGATATTGTTCCACTAATGCTAGAGATATCGTAATAATTTCAACATTTCCACGTCGAAAAAGTAATTAATACCAGAGAGATACCAGAATATCAGAATTTATTGGTGACAAGAGGGTGTACGGGTTGGAAATTTCTATTGATTTCTACAGGGCGTTAAGATACTCCAGGGTGTTTATACAGTTCAAAAATGTCGATTGATGTCCAACAAAACGTCCTGATCTATGTGGACTAAGGTCAAGGGCGTTCTACATTGCATTAAGATGATGTATACATGAAACAAGATCAAATTACTTCACGAAGAGGATAAAACTCGACCAGTTCGTTTGATATCATACAAAGTGTTAAGATGCAGCTGATCTACGTATGATACGGTCAAATTCTCCAGGGCGTAGATACCGCTTAGAATTTGCAACTGATTACAACCAGAGCGATGAGATGCACCTGATCTACATGAAACAAGGTCGAATTACTCCAGGGCGTTGATAATGTTTGGAATTTTCAATTCATGTCTCACAGGGCGTTAAGATGCACTTAATCTACATAGAATAAGTCAAATTACTTTAGTGCGATTATACAGTTCGAAGATAATCCAGATTGCAAAAATCTATGTGGAATAAGGGCAAATTACTGCAGGGCGTTGATACAGCTGGAACAATTGATGCTTTACAGGGCGTTAGGATGAATCTGATCAGATTATATCAGATTACTCCATGACGTTGATGAAGCTTTTTTTTCAACTGATGTCCTACAGGGATGTTAATATGCACTTGATCTACATCCGATAAAGTCAAAATACTACATGGTGTTAATACAGCTAGGAAATTACGATGAATTTTCTACAGGGCGTAAGGATACTCCACATCTCACAAAGATCTATGTGAGATAAACTCAAATTACTCCAGGATGTTCATGCAGCTTGATGGATTGATGTCATATAGGGCATTGAGATACATCTGATCTACGGGAAAAAAATCAAAATACTACAGTGCGTTGATAAAGCTTAGAGTTTTCAATTGATATCCAGGGCGTTGAGATGGACTTGATCTATATAACATAAGCTCAACATAATCCAGGGCGTTGATACAGCTTGGAAATTTTGATTGATTTTCTATAGGGTGTGAAGATGCTCCAGCTCTCACAAAGATATGTGTGGAATAAACTCATTTTACTTAAGGGCATCGATACAGCTTGATTAATTTATGTTATACAGAGCGTTAAGATGTTACTGATCTTCGTGGAATATTGTCAGATTACTCCAGGGCGTTGAAAAACTTGTAATTTTCATTTTATGCCCTATATATGCCCTGTACACTTGACCTACATAGAATAAAGTCAAATTACTCAACGGTGATGATACAGCTCGGAGATGCTCCAGGTCTCGCATAGTTATATGCGAAATATAGTCAAAATACCCCAGGGTGTTTATAGTATACCAGACATCATGTATACGCGCTTCATATCAAGAGCTTGAGATCAGCTTGCCATGAGCCCGCAAAAATAATCGCGCGCTTGAGCACGTGCTATGGTGAGACACATTTTTTCAGATCTCGTGTAGCAATGTACTAGCTCAAACGATCACATCTGCACTGGCTCATGCGCCGTCTCATGAGAAAATCTCAATGTGACAGTGCATTTGAGCCTCGCAGGCGAAAGTTTCAGAAGCAAGGAAAAGGTATCAAACCATCGATTAAACTGCCCGTAGGCAGTTTGAAAGGACTGACACCGTTCAACGCGGATGAGGTTATAGCATTCGAATTGAAAAACTTGTACTGGCCCCCGAAGAATCATAGGCATAGACCGGAGCCGTATGCTTCCGTGGGGCTATTGTACTAGGCAAACATAACTGCATAAAAGTACTCCTAGTAAGCGCATGTGACGAGCCTCACGAGATGTTTCATGAGACTCGCTCACTAAGATATATTTTGTACGTATCCGCATCTCGTGTCTCACATAATCTGTGAGCTGCGATATGAAACATCGCATGGCACACTAGCTCATTTGGGTATACATGAGAAACACGACACTCTGGTTTATACAGCTGGATCGGTTAATGTCATACAGGGCGTTGAGATGCATCTTATCTACGTGAAATAATGTCAAAATACTCCTGGGCGTTGATAATGCTCGGATTTTTCAATTGTTTCACAGGACGTTGAGATGCACTTGATCTACATAGGATAAAGTAAAAAAACGCCAGGGCGTTAGACATTGATACAGCTAGGAAATTTCGATAGATTCTCTCCAAAGCGTAAAGACGCTTCAGGTGATCTGCATGGAATAAGGTCAAAATAATCTAGGGTGTTGATAAAGCTTGTAATTTGCAATTCACGTTTTACAGGGCGTTAAGGTGCACCTGATCTACATGGAATAAGGTCAAGTTATTCCAGGGTGTTGACTAAGCTTGAAGCTTACAATTGATTTTCTACAGGGCGTTAAGACGCAACTGATCTATACAGTACTAGGTCAGACTACCTCAGGGTGTTTATACAGCTTGGAATTATCAAATGATGCCATACAGGGCGTTTACATGCAGCTGATTTATGTAAGACAAGGTCGTATTATGTCAGTGCGTTGATACAAGTCGACAATTTCGATTGATGCCCTACAGGGCGTTAGGTTGCACCTACATTAGGCAAAGTCAAATTACTTCTGGTCGATGATACAGCTTGAATTTTCAATTGAAGTCGTGCAGAGCGTTGAGAAAAAATCTCAGAAAAAGCTTCTTAGTCGTTGACTAAGCGCGACTAAGCAGGACGACAGGGCTGTGAGTAAACTGTGGAAATACGAGACAATGAGTTAAAAAGGAGAACCAACTCATCCATGATTTTTTTGACTGCTGAGTTGCATGATTGACAACTCACGCATGAAAAATCTCAAGCGTGAGTTGTGAGAAAAAGATTTTTTCACAACACTGGATGTCGATGACATATGAATGCTTAAATACTAGCTCACAGTGTTACATTGTAAAGTTATAATTAAATACGTATAGAACTTCTACATTGGACTCTCGTTTTTCGAAATAAGACGAAGATATGTAAATGAAAACAACTCGTAAACAAGTAGATAAACATATATTGTAAGAAAAGCTTTTGTCGTTTAGGTTTTGTTAACAACAGATTTGTTTATTTAAATCTGGTTACATTTTTCTACACAGAAGCTAAAAGGGTTGTCATTAGACTGATGCAGGTTTTGAAGTTTTTGCTCGCCTATGCTTAAACAGTATGAATTATGATCAAAATAATTCCTCCAAAATTTTGGGTGATTTGGATTTGGTTGTGCAAACGCCATTTGAAGTTTATAAGGAAATTACTATGGAAAAAGCATTTTTTTTGTGTTCTGTCTTCTAACTGCTCGTCATAATATTATACAGAAAAAAAATTCTTCTCATGTAAAATCTTCCCAGCTACAACTTTTTCAAAAACCACATTTTGATAGGACGTAAAGTCTAAATCATGCTGAGATGATCATCCAATTACTTTCAGAGCAACACTGCTTTTTTGCTGTAGAACATAGTAGCCTGGATTACTTTGATCTATTCTTCCCGCCTGGAGCACCACTGTTGCCTGCCGAGAAGTTGGTTATGCATGCAAAATGCAAACCCAATTTATGATTCTGAATAGCAATTTATTCTGACGTCCAATCAAAATGTGGTCTTCGGCTGTCCATCCTCTTGAAGGGACATATGCATCATCCACAGCCCGACGGTCAATCCCGATGATGTCGATAGCGTCCGCAAATCCAAGGAACATATGAGAACGTCTGATAATGGTTCCGCTTCTCTTTACATCGGCTTTCCTGATAGCACTTTCCAGCGCTACGTTCAACAACAAGTTAGAAAGAGCGTCACTCTGTTTCAATCCAACTAAGGTTACAAGCGATGACAAAATCTCGTTCATCAACCGCACACATGATTTCGGCTTTTCAAGCGTTGTACGAATCAGTTTAATTAGCTTCGCCAGAAAGCCATGTTCGGACATAATTTGCCTCAACTCGTTTCCCTTCACTGAATCATATGCTGCTTTGAAATCTACAAACAGATGATGAGTCAGCAAGTTGTACTCCCGAAATTTATCTACGATTTGTCGCAGAGTATATATTTGATCCGTCTTTGATCGGCCTTCTCGAAAACCAGCTTGGTATGCGTTGACAGGGACTCTTCATTCATTTATTTAGTTAACATCTAGACAGATAACACTGAATCAACAATTACACGCCACAACACTCAGATCGTGGCCGCATCTCTCCATCCTCGGTTCTGCCCCGCGCTCGCCAAATCGATACGCACTTGATCCGCCTACCTAGCTCACTGCGCTCCACGCCTCCTTGTACCGGATCCGAGGCGAACACCATCTTCGCAGGGTTGCTGTCCTTCATTCTTGCAACATGCCCTGCCCATCGTATCCTTCCAGCTTTGTCCACCTTCTGGATACTGGGTTCGCCGTAGAGTTGGGCGAGCTCATGGTTCATCCTGCGCCGCCACACACCGTTCTCCTGCACACCGCCGAAGATCGTCCTAAGCACCCGACGTTCAAAGACTCCAAGTGCTTGCAGGGCCTCCTCGAGCATCGTCCACGTTTCATGCCCGTAGAGGACTACCGGCCTTATGAGCGTTTTGTACATGGTACATTTGGTGCGGGCGTGAATCTTTTTAGACCGCAGTTTCTTGTGGAGGCCATGGTAGGCCCGACTTCCACTGATGATGCGCCTCCGCATTTCACGGCTAACGTTATTGTCAGTCGTCAGCAAGGATCCAAGGTAGACGAACTCGTCGACCACCTCGAACGTATCCCCGTCTATCGTAACACTGCTACCTAGGCGAGCCCTGTCGCGCTCGGCCCCACCAGCTAGCATGTACTTTGTCTTGGTCGCATTTACCACCAGTCTGACTTTTGCTGCCTCACGTTTCAGGCGGGTGTACAGGTCTGCCACCTTTTCAAATGTTCGGCCGACGATGTCCATATCATCCGCGAAGCAAACAAATTGACTGGATCTCGTTAAAATCGTACTCCGGCTGTTAAGCCCGGCTCTCCGCATAACACCTTTTAGCGCAATATTGAACAACAGGCATGAAAGTCCATCACCTTGTCGTAGTCCCCGGTGGGATCCAAACAAACTGGAGTGTTCGCCTGAAACCTACACTCAATTTTGCACACCTTCCATCGTCGCTCTTATCAGTCTCGTGAGCTTCCCGGGAAAGCTGTTCTCGCCCATTTTCCATAGCTCTACGCGGTCGATACTGTCGTATGCCGCCTTGAAATCGATGAAAAGGTGATGCGTTGGGACCTGGAGGATTTGCTGTACAGTAAAGATATGGTCCGTTGACGATCGGCCGTCAACGAAGCCGGCTTGATAACTTCCCACGAACTCGTTTATTACGGGTGACAAACGACGGAAGATGATCTGGGATAATACTTTGTAGGCCGCATTTAGAATGGTGATCGCTCGTAAGTTCTTACAATCTAACTTGTCGCCTTTCTTGTAGATGGGGCATATTACCTATTCCTTCCACTCCTCTGGTAGCTGTTTTGTTTTCCAGATTGTGCCTATCAGCCGGTGCAGACAAATTGCCAGCCTCTTCGGTCCCATTCTTATGACTTCAGCTCCGATTGTCCAAGTGCTGCTTCCACCTTTCGATTACATCATGCTCGTCCGTCAAAATGCTCCCATCTTTATCCTTGAAGAACATCTTGGCTCGCGGCAAGAAGACGTTGCGGGATTCATTAAGGTTCTGATAGAACTAGTAGGGTTTCTTGAAACCGGCACAGCTGTGAAATCTCCTCGCACTCCGTCTTCTCCAGGCGGAGTTTTTTCTCACGAAAGAGGTGGATCTGCTGTTGCCCTTTCCATCTATAACGTTCCACGTTCTGCCGGGTTCCTTACTGTGGCATGACCGCCTCCAGAATCGGCCTTTTTCGAAAGATGCTACTGTGTGCTACTCCATTACTCTGCGCGTCATGCTCTACAGGCGGACCGGTTGGAAAGGAGTTTCCTGAATCCGCCTAATTAAAATCTTGGTGGAAACATGGAGGACTTTTTATTCTATTTGATGAAATACCTATAGGAATTCTCGGGTGAATCTCTGTAGGAATTTATAGAGGAATTCTTTCGGAGGCCCAGAACGAATCTCTGAAGAAATTTCAAATGGGATAACTGAAGGATCACCTGGAAAAATCATAAGAATAATTCATGTAGTGAATTTCCTGAAAGTATTCCTGAAGGAAACTCACGAGGAACTCTATTTCGTTTAGTGAATTTCAATTTCAAGTAGTGAATTTCCTGGGAAAATTCCTGAAGGAAACTCTTAAGGAATCTTTATAGGTATTCCTCTCTCTCTTCTTGGCATTAACGTCCACACTGGGACAGAGCCTGCTTTTCAAATTAGTGTTCTTATGAGCACTTCCAAAGTTATTAACTGAGAGCTTACTGTGCCAATGACCATTTTTGCATGCGTATATCGTGTGGCAGGTACGAAGATACTCTATGCCCTGGGAAGTCGAGAAAATTTCCAACCCGAAAAGATCCTCGACCGGTGGGATTCGAACCCACGACCCTCAGCTTGGTCTTGTTGAATAGCTGCGCGTTTACCGCTACGACTATCTGGGCCCCATAATTCATAAAGTTATTATTTGTGGAATCCTCCGACAAATTTTCGGTGGAGTCTCCGAAAGATTTCCTGGAACGATCTCTGGAAAAAATCTAAAAAAAATACCTAGAATATTATCGAAAGCACTACTTGAGGGATTTCTCGAGAAGTTATTAGGGAAATTTCTGAAGTAATCCTGTAAGACGAAGTAGGCCGTCATTGAAATTTGTACGCGTTGTTGATGATTGTTGCTAATTCATCTAACGATTTCATATCAAAGAAAATCAGTTGGTTTTGCACTGACACACCTGAAAAAGTATCAGCATACATTATGCATGTTGGCGCGTACAGTGAAACTTTTTCAAGTCAATATAAACTATCAAGGCTGAGTTTTATCACTTTGAATGGCAAGCTGAAAAGTCATCATTGTTGCCAAAACGAATGACGGGCTACTTAGCCTTCAGAATCTGCCATAGAGTAACCTTGGGTTTCCCGGGAAGAATTTTTGAAGCAATATAAGGAAAAATTGCTTGAAGAATTTTCGGAAGAGTCTCTGAAGGAGAAATAATTCCTGGAAATGTTTCCTGATGAATCCTTTAGTTTGATGGAGACCTTTTTGGTGAAATCGCTGGAGGCATTTCGACAGGAACTTCCGGCAAAATCGCTCTAGCAATCTCTGTAGATATATTTTTACCAACAAACCAGGAGCATTAAAATGGGGAACAGTTTACAGCCCAAATTCTCAATTTCGAAGCATAGCCTGCTTCGATAATCAATTCTTTACCTCTCTCATTTTATAATAGATTAGGCACAGAAAATAGTAGTTTACGGAACAAGTTGCAGAATGATGATTTTTACAGCACGAGTCGTAAATTTATCCTACGAGGCTTACCCAGGGTATCAGAAATTGTATAGCAATGCATTCACCATTGCTTTACAATTTCTGAAAATTAGTTGTGTTATGATTCATTACGCAACTCATAACAGTTGCGTAATGAGAAAGCGTTGCGTAATAAATCATTACAGCACTGGTTTCAGTTACGTAATGACTATTCCCGCACTGCATAGGTCTCTGCACTGTTTTGATTTTGTATGCGATTTTGACGTTTGCTGGCCTGGTTGTTTACATATTTTTTGTAAGAATGAAAGAGAGGAAGATTATTGTGCAGTGACCCATACCTCAGTGCAGGAAGGTAGGCCGTTTCATGACAGATTGGCGTGATGAAATACAGCCTATTACGATTAGAAATTGCAAAAAGTAGCTTACCAAAGTGATCACAGATGAAAAGTTGGAAACGAAAAAAAAATTTACTAGATTGATTTTCATGAACTACGTCTTTTGTTATGCTTCTTTTCCCTGTCGTAAAAAAATGGTGCAAAAATGTTCGAAATGTGCCTTCCTACGCTGTGCCACGCTCATAATTTTATATCGGTTTTGTAAAAAAAACTTCGCATCACATACTTCCAACGAAAAAGCAAACAATACATGTACATTGAGCAAAAACATTCGTTGCTCCAATGAACCGGAGATCGTCCCACTTCATTTTCCACCTTGTTGATGCCATTCATCACAGCCGTACCATCAGTTCCCTCAACCCGGACGCTGACACGTAAACTTGACTAATTACGCTCAATATTTCTCGCCATCGTTTCTCCCCGGCATGTCGCTTGTTTTCATTCAAGTGGACGAGTAATTGAAAATTTAACATAATTTTCTCTTAGCGAAATGGGGAGAAAATATATTGAACAGCACTCCATCAATGTTGCAAGCAGGACATTGCCTATAGCTTGTGGGGCACCAATTGGGAAATGGTTGACGACAAGAGGAGGACAAGAGGGACTTCACACTCAAGTGATTAACGGCTTGACGGCGTGGAGTCGTTTTTTTTTTCTTGCTCTTCAAAGGTCAACGGTAATGGAGCAAGGATTTAATCGATGGACTGATGAATAAACAATGACCGAAAACAGATCCAGGGAGAAAAATGGTGAATCATTATTTACTCACCACCAAAAGTAGCATTTTTCGGGGAAACTTTTGTGACTTTCGTTCGTGCCTAGGTTTCAGAGTAGAGCAGAGTGTGCTGTTGTGTACTCTCAAATCATGACGTGCTTCGATTTGGCAACGTGGTGCTAAACTTTCCAGATAAACAATAACGATCGACCTCACCGCGGAAGCACCGCCTACTGTCATTGGCTTCCCGACGGCGAGAGGCAATATTTATTGTTACCTCAGCAAACGACAACCGAACGAAGCGGCTTTCAGTTAATAAAGTTGGCTTTGCCGTTTTCCCGAGAACTTGACAAGTCAACAGAAAGCTTCTCAATTACGCTTTGTCAGCTCTTTACTACTCTTGTTCAGCTTCAAGCAGCAGGCCTTACGCGCGCATCCACTTGGCACAAGAGGATTCTCCTTACCAGCGCTGAAAAAGTATCCTAATTTTCTCCGCATTTTAACTCCACTCGGGGCAAGTAAAATGAGAATAGCAGACGCAGCTCAAAAAAAGGAACTTTAGAACAAAATGTCTTTCTCATTACGCTAAAAGCAATTAAGGTCCACCACCGTAGATCATCATTTCTAGCGAAAGGCACCCAGAAGGCACACGAAGGCACATCACGTCGGAGCGTTACATCGAACTGCTGCAGAACATGGCTCCCTTCATCAACCATTCTGTCAGTGCTTTGTCGGAGAGGAATTTCCTTTTGTTTTTTGTTCTACTCGGCTCCAAAACCACTCCCACACCTGCCGCCAGGCCAGTTGTCGTGGCTAAATGAATCTGTATAGGTATGACGCTGTCAGTTGCATCCGAGGGACCACTTCTGCTGTCGTACCCCTCGTTCGGAATTGTTTCCCAGTCGTTGTCGTCGCCTGCTTGGGACTTTTATGTGACACTTTTTTTTTCCTGTCTCTACGGTTACTGCTGTTAGATGGAGTTGCGTTTGTTCGTTCATTTCGGTTGGCATTCGCCGCAGTCTCTGGCTGTCCCAGGTTTTGTATGCTTCTTTTACCCATTTGTAACCATAAGTCTGTCGCTTAACGACAGTTTTCCACTACGCGAGTACAACTTCTGGCTGTGGCTTGGCGGCTGACGATGAAATGAATTTATTAAAAAAAGTGCAACCATCACCATGGGAATTCCACTGGGTTGCTGCGTGCAATAAGCTGGGTTGCAGGTTTTGCCGTTTGGAGAGCGTACCTAAGTCAAACCGAATGACATTCCCGAGTGGTATGGAAGAAAAGCTGAGCACTTTACAGCTGGAGGGGCTTTGAACCCGCTTGACAACTGTTTGTCGAGAATGGCTCTTGATGACGCATGGGAATGAAATGCTTTCAGTTTGGTTGCTTTGTTCTGGTTACAATTGTTAGAATTGCCTCTCCAAGGAGTTCCGCTTATCTAACACAGCATCGCCACGCTGTTTTCAGTGAATCACGCGACAACCGAAAGCAGAACCATTCGACCGTCGATCGACTGGTTACTGTTATACCGTCAAGCTACCATTCACCGTGCATTTAAGAAAAATTTGCACTTCAAAAAATCTATAACTTTTCCAAATAATTTGTAGCGTACTAGAATACCACAACGTAGCGTGCAATTATATCGTAATTCAGGGAAAAATCTAAAACTAGTGATACATAACAAAAAATTACTCAAAAATTATGTTTGCAACTTTCATGTTAAGGTCGTCTCGTACCGTTATATGTCACCATTTACCGTGCACACTAGTGCACCATTCACCGTGCGTATAATTTTCGTTATGATTTTATTTCGTATCTTGAAGAAACGTTGTTGATGAAGCAACTATGTTGCTAGTAGTGTGCGTAGTCATTTTTAAGTGTATTCAAATCTTCATTTACAATAAAAACGTAAAAAGTTTAAAACTCGGCAAAATATTTATTTTTTCACTAAAATCGTTAAAAGAGGTTTGACTGTATTGTCCAAATCATTCCATATTCACTCAAACACTAAATATGAAGTAGTTAAATCACGACATAACAATAAATCTAATATTATCGAATAATTTCAAGCCTTTTACACTAATGCACGGTAATAGGAACCATATATACTGAAATGGGTCCATTCACCGTGCATTTGGGTTTCCACTGAGACACAATAAAACATTCTAATTTGCATAAAATCTCATTGCTCATACGATGAAATACATCTTACTAATAGTATCCACAGTGATAACTTGTTGAAATTTTGAAAAATTTCATAATCTAACGTTAAAACGAAAAATGTGAATTTTTGGTGTTTCTACTAAGAGTATTGAAAAATCTCATTATCAAACAGAATTCACATGATTTTGACTGCATAAACTAGGTTTTTCAAAATGCTTTGTGACAAAAACTACTTCATTTCATCAGTTTTATCTTATTTTTCTGACAAAAGAATAGTTTGTGAAAATTGTATGAATATTCTGTAAGAATTTGTATATGTGCACGGTGAATGGAGGCCGCACGGTGACTGGTGACTTAACGGTAACTAGCTTCCTGTTGTATGCGATAAGCGCAATTTTTCGACATTTCCGTTGCAAAACAATACCGAGGTATAAAAAAGCGTCAATATCCTGCATATTGAATTCACAAAATAGGTTTTTTTTAATAATTCAAATAATGCTGTTTCAGCATAAAGCAGCATATTTACTTCCTTCTAATTTTTCAAGCTTTTGAGAATACCCTGGTTTACGGTAATGATGACCTCTCCAATGAGAATTTCACTAAAAAAATCCACACATTTACTTAAACTTTTACACAACCGAAAAATTTAGTTGAAAAATTAGACAAAATTACGAAACGAATTTCTCAGACGATAATTAGCGGGAATTCTTGTTGAAAAATAATGCTTAACTTTTAAAGGAGTTTCGGGCAAGTGGTCAAGTTTTCTTCAAATGAATGGTAAAAATTTAACCTGGTGTGAAAAATGCTAAAAGATTCAGCAATACAACCATTCTTTGACTATGATTTTTTTTTTAAGTTTTTTCGCATAAATATTTTTTTTTTGCATTTTTTTTAACTTTTCGATATTCTTTATAAAATTTTATACAATCAAATTCCTCAAGAAATATTGAAGAGTGACTTTAGAATTTTTGGAAACCTCTTGGAAATTAGTCAAATAATATTGTGGGACTTGTTCATTCTTTCAAAGCGAATTCCTCCTGGTGGACATTGATTCCTTCTATGACTACTTCGTAATTTGCTAAATGTTCCCGGATTTATCTACACAATTTTACTTTTGAAAGATTATGAAGAGTTCAGTTTTTCTTCGCAATCGCTCCTTAAACTTAACCTCCTTCACTGAAAGTTCTATTGGAAATTCTTTTGGGGATTTCTATAGATAGTTTTCCCAAAAATATTATCACAAATTCTTCCGCAACGTTCATCGAAAGTCCTTAAGAAATATTTCCAAAATACTTCACAAATTGCGTCCAAAATTCATCTGTCTTTTATTTCTAGAAATTTTGCTTCAATTCCACGAATTATTCCAAAATTGGGAAAAATAGTATTATTGAAATGTCACTTGCCTTCGAATTTTCAGAGGAAATTTGTTGAAAACCCCCGGAAAAACTTTTGCTTCCGAAATTATCATAGCGGTAAATGAATCTGTAAAGATACATGTAGCAATATAACTGAGAAGGCGTAAAAGATTTATAAGGATATTCACAAATAAATTTATATTGATCTTCATCCAAATCCTGAATCCAAACTCTTGGTTTGAATTTGACACGATACGAGGGCGGAATTTCTAAAGGTTTTCTGGCTGAATTCTTGAAAACCAGAATTCAAGGAAGGATATATTTCAAGGATAATTTCTAAAGATGATTCTGATGGACTATCTGGTGAAATTAATTTAAAAGGTCAATTCATTAGACAGGTTATAACGATCCTGTAATTTACCTCTATCGAAAAGATTAAAAATTATCTTTCATTGTACTATTGCCCATCTATTGTTCTACCTGCTTCAACATTTGATTGCTTGTCTTTTCTTCGCATGTCGCTTCGAGGAACTTTGTACAAAAATCTTTCCATACTCACAAAATCAATATATAAAAGAATCTAAAGAAAGGTAAAATATAGGAGTTTTGAAAAATAGAAGAATTCTTTTACGTATGGTTCCAGATTCTCAAAAGTCCATCAGGAATTCATCAAAAATAAAAAAAATCAGTGTAATGCAAAAGTGTCAACTAAGATTTTAATTTATTAAAATCTTATATTACGAATTTTACCACAAAACATCTTCGGTAATGTTCTTAAAAGTTGCAGGCGATATTTTCGCGTTAAACTTCTACAGTACTATAAAATAATCGATAATAGACCCTTCAAAAAAGTGTTTTTGGAATTTCTAAAGGTAGCAAGAATGAGTTCTACATCAATATATTTTAAAAAAAGACACTACACGTTTATGCCCCAAGTAGCCATAAGCACTAATAATAAGCCCTTAATCAGCATCATTGATGCGTACATGCATTATAATTGCACCACAAATGCTTACACACCTTATAACAGCACTTCCGCTGCATAGAAACCCTATTACAGCATCATTAATGCTTCTAAGCCTGATGCATACAGGCATTTAATAAGCACTATATTGGCTTTATATTCGAATACAGGGCTTGTTTAAATGCCATCCAGTGTTTTGACAGATATACCACGTGCTTTGTGTTTGTATGTAGTGGTAAGAGGGAGTCAAACATAAATCTTCTCACTACTGCAATTGCAGGTTTTATGACGGGGAAAAGTGATGGTTTAAATTGGTCACTTTTCTTTCCAATACTATTCATCTTATGTGGCCGTAGGAGCAAAGGAGCAGGATAACAACTCAACAATACGGGTGTCGCAGGTTCGAGACGCAAAATGAGGAATTTCATCATCATAAAACGAGGATCAAAATGTGGCAATTGCAAGTCCTCAAAAGGATGAAAACTACCTAAACGAATACTTCTGATACGGAGAAGTACTATCTGTATCATTTTATTACATTTTTTGCATACTATTAGAGGTTTCCGTTTTCATTCATTCATTTATTTACCTCGTGTACCAGTTGCTTGGCCGCATACGCGAAAGCTCTCTGGCTGCGTACGCGAAAGCGCAAAATATTCGCCCTAAAAACCTGGCGAAAACAACTGACGTTTCTCACGTGGTCTTATATCAGCATTAGGGGTGCAGAGAAGCACGGTTATATCTTGGCACTATAATGGCACGCTTTTTTGCCTTTTCTGGCATTATAATAGCATTATATGCGTATATAAAACTGACATGCATCAAATGATTACCCTATATGCGCATATAATGCTGTTACCGTGCCGCATTATCGTGCTTACTGGTTACTTGGGGCTTCCAGTGGGCTATTTGCCCTTTGAAGGAAGCACCACACTAGACAACGGACTAGCATGCAACGCCCAATGGCACAGTCGGAAAACATTCACTAACCGCCCGACTACGAAGCCCACAAATATATTCACCATAGTATCATGAAACTTCGGAGTTGATACAAAACATTATCTAAGATTTTAGTTATAAAACTAACAGTGAAAATTCCATCCATTTTAACACCAATCATTTTCTATTATAATATACGAAGAAAAAAAGAACAAAAATTTATGAAGTAAATCTTACAAGACCACTTAAGCTTTTCTGTGAGGTACATTCTCAACAAGTTTCACGAATTCTTTGATTTATTTCTTAAATTTTACAATAGGAATTTTGTAGATTTTTCCAAATTATATTTAAGCCCCAATTATTCAAAAAAAATCGAGCAAGTTTGTTCAATCTTTCTTTTGTTTCTTTTGTATGTGTTTCTTTAAAAATCTGGTATGGAGTGATTCGTAGAAGAATTTGTGAAAAAAATATTGAGCTATTCCTGGAGTTGTTTTTTGTACCACAAAATGGATAGTTGATAAATTTTGTTATACCATTTTGTCTCAAATTCCGAACAGACTCATATTCCGAACACTCGGTTTTTGTATGGCGATTTGGATGAATATTTCGCTGAAATATGTCACCAAATTGCCAGCAAATAGCAGTCAATTGCAATTCAATTTTAACGTCTACCAATCTATTTTATACTTCGGGAGTAGTTATGATTCTCTATTTGGAGACCAGTAGACCTAGCTCTGATGAATTTATTTGCGAAATTATTCATTTGAATATGATTTATTCGTGCTGTTCGGAATTTGAAGCAAGTTGTTCGGAATATGAGACAGAATGAACACAGTGTTCGACATTTGAATCAAAATGTTTTTCCAAACTATTACGTAAAAACAATGCTAAATAAGTTTCAATAAACAATTTTATCAGCCAAGCCAATAGCTAACAGTTAGACTTTGTGAAGGAATTAAAATGTTCACAAATATCACTCAATTTATGCTTATCAGATTCATTTGTAGTCGCGGCTGGCCTTAAGTGTTCGGAATATGAATCAAAACGGTATATTATTTATGGAAGAATCCTGAGATTACCATTCGCAAAATATTGGAGTTATTTTTAGAACCTGAAAGAATACTTGATGGAACTACTGAAGACAATCTCTGAGAGGTTCAAGAATGAATTGCATAATATTTCTAAATCTGGGGAAAAAATTCTTCAAAAAATTTCCAAAGTAGTGGTTAGTGCGGTTTAACGAAAAAAAAAATCTCTAAAAAATACTTAGACGAATTTCTGGTAAATTTTTCGGAAAAATCTTAGAGAAACAAAAATACAATTCTTTAAAAAATCTCTGAACAAATTTTCGCGGAAGAGTTTTTGAAAGAACAGTTTAACGTATTCCACTAGGAACTTTATATAAATGTTAAAATACTTTAATCATTTCTTAGTTAGGCATTTTTGAGTTTTGAAAGTAGGCGATTTTGAAGGAATCTAAAAAAAACAAAGATCTGCGGAGAACTTTTCTGAGAAATCATGAATAACTTTTTTTTTTCAAATAAATTGTTTTTAATTGCTTATGAAATTCTTGTGGACTATACGAGGAATCCTTACAGTCACATCTGGAAGAGTCAATCAATTTTTTCTGCAGGAAGTCTGGATTAATTGTGCGGCGATTTTTTCAAACAATCCTGTAGAGAAACTTTAGGAAGAACTTCAAAAGCAATGTAGGAAAAACTGGCGAACTCTCTGAAGAATTTGTGAATGATTCCTTGCTTGGTGATCTTGAAGACATGATTGATGAAACTCCTAGAATTGTTTATGCTACTTTTTTGGAGAAATCCTCATTCATTTCTGAATATCCTGAACAAATTATTAATGAACACAGGAGGATATTTTAAACTAACAATTGGAATTTATATGTGATAAGTACGTGAAGGACCTTCAAGGAGAAATGATTCAATGAATTGCAAATGCATTTTCTGGCGGGATTCTTCAAAAGATTGTTTAAGAAATTCGATAGTGATTCTTTGAGAATTTGCTCCCCGCCTAGGCCCCCTCCAGAAAAAAATCCTAGCTACGCCAATGGCTGCACCTCAAGCCAGCAATCCGAGGGGTGAGAGAGGTGGCTTTTAACTCATGCAATCCTTCCATACAATTACAATTACTCAGTTTTACTCAGTTCAGTTGACATTAACAGAACAACTTCTTTTGATTTGACTTCGTTGGAACTGTTCAAGAGATAAGGAAATATCTGCCGAAAATGTTACGCCTCTAATCTGTCCGTCTATAAAAGCATAACTATCCCATATGGATTTTCGAACCAACACCTTATATAATTGCAACATTCATGATATACTCCATTACGCATAAATAAATTAACACATTTTGTTTGAAAATGATGTGGAAAAATATGCAGTTGATGCAGCCTATGTTGAATAATAAAGGTATTACAGTTTCTATATGAACTTTCAACCTAAATAGCAACTGCAAAACGTGAATTGTATTTAAATTTAAAATCGGATCGAAGCCGATTCCGCCATCGGTCGAACCGAAAAATGCTGGTTCCGAATCAGCACAACCGTACGACACAAAATCCTTCACTAAACTGAGGTCTCGATTACGAGACACGCATGCAATGTCTTTTGCGCGTTATTTTTTTTTTCTGAGCTTTCCAGTTGACGGATTTCACGCCAACTCGACAAAGGGATTGGCAGCACCCCTTCAGAATTCAATGAAACTTTCTGGGTGTGAAGACTATGTGAAATTAAGATACTTTACATACTTTGTTTTTTCAAAATCGATCTAGACTAACATTTGGAAATGGTCAAAGTTTTGTTTTACTTTTTTTATAAACCCGTATAACTTGAAAACGGTAAGACCTACTAAAAAGTGTTGTATGGAGGACTGTAAAAATAAAAACACATTTTCTACACTGAAAAAAAAATATATTCAAAACTTTAAAGTCGATTTAAGAAAACGGTCACTTCAGATTTTGATCATTCTTAAGCAAAAAGTTTCGAGATTAAATTTACTAAAAGTCGTCCATACATTGCAAATTGGGTCCTAAAATGTTTAATGAATTCTCGTTTTTATTCAATAATACGAAAGAGCATGTTCTTGCAACTACTTTAGCAAGTTTTCCCGCTCAAATAACGGTTATATCATTTTTTAACTTCAATTTTAAAAATGGTTCCAAATATCAACCTTGACACTTGTGATCTTGTTTGACATTCACTTTTTCGACAAAAATGCCACAGGGCATATAGTTTTAACACTGGGGTTGTTCCTATCTGACATTTTGGAAAGGACACGGAAAACAAAATATACCCAAAATTCGAGTTTAAACCAAGGGGTGTGACAAAATCTCAAAAATCATAAAAAAATGTTTTTTGTACTTAAACCAATGAAAATCATTTCAAAATTGAGTAAACATGTGTTTCTGCCCTAAACTTAAGCGTTTGGTAATAAATATGAGACAGGGCTTTAGGATCCTATTACCAGTATTTAACGTTCGTCCTTGACGCTTTTTTGTCTTTTTTGTTTCGTAGAAAAGAAGACTGTTCTTTGCAAATAAAATCATGAGTTATGAGCTTATCAACTTTTTTTTAGGTAGATAACAATACAAACATATTCATTATTTCTTATTCATCTGGCGTTTAAGGCAGGTACGTTTAGTAAGTTTTTTTTCACAACACTTTTTCTAGAAGAGAATTTAATGGGATATGGATAAGGCTGTTACTTTTCAAAGTTTGCAATACTGTTGTGATACCTTTCGAACCATAAAAATCCGTCGGATTGTTAGACGGAGTTGATTTCCTCATAGGCAGAGGCGAAGTCCATTGATTGCTTTCATTTATAAAACATAATCACTGTATAAATCCGTTTTTTAACTATTCTCAATAAAAAATACAATTTATTTTCTGATTCAAACTCATTTATCACTTGAAAATACGATCATATTTGACAGTTTAAAACAAAATCTTTGAAAAAAAAAATTCAGTTTTGGACTTAAAAAATTCGAAGTTAGAGAAACTTTTTTCTCTAAAATATGCCCAGTTTGCAATGTATGGACGACTTTTAGTAAGTTTAATTACGAAACTTTTTGCTTAAGGACGATCGAAATCTGAAATGGCCTTTTTTTAAATTGACTTTAAAGTTTTGAATATTTTTTTTTTTGTGTAGAAAACGTGTTTTTATTTTTTTCAATATTTTTTTCTCCAACTTCAGGAAATTTCACGACAGTCATACAACACTTTTTTGTAGGTCTTACCGTTTTCGAGTTATACGGGTTTATAAAAAAAAAAAAAAAAACTTTGACCCGTTCCAAATGTTAGTCTAGATCGATTTTGAAAAAACAAAGTACGCAAAGTATCTTAGTTTCACATACTTTTGACATCCAGAAAGTTTCATTGAATTCTGAAGGGGTGCTGCCAATCGCGTGTCGATTTGGCGTGAAATCCGTCAGTTGTCAATTCTATCACGCTTAAATAAAACATACACGATAAAATTCAATTAACGCATGCACGCTGAAATCAAACATGCACGCTAAAATGCAACATGCATGCTCATATAAAACAATCAACATTTATCACCAAGTCTAGCTACCACAATCAATAGAAGCGGTATTGGTCCTTGGTGACATGGAAATTCAAAACAAATAATTAATCCATGGAAAACCAGCAGCAGTTTAAATCAAACTTGCGTTCGGCGGCGAAAAAGGTCAATGAAACCACGGTGCAAATTTCGATGGAAGGGGTTAACCTGAAGGCACGGCAGTTCAAATTTGGCAACCCTTAATAATTAACGAACTACCAATAAGAAAAAAAGATTATTATGTTATGAATTTTGACTGAAAGGCACGATTCTTTTGTCGACCAATTTTTGCGCGTTCCAGTCTTTATGCGCCTGATGAACGAACCTTGTCAAGAAGAATGATTCTTATTTTAAAACGGCTGGAAGAGAAATGTGACTACCTCCCTTCTAGAAACCTTGTACCTGACCAGAGCTGTCAAAAGTCATGAGATTCACACTACCGTAGCCAAACAAAGCAAATCACACGCTAACTTGAAAGTACCCATTAAATGGGTTTCTTCTACCCATTTTTATGAACAGTATGGAAATGTCAGAAAAAGGGTACTTTTTAGTGACATAAAAAAGAGTATATTAACCTCATTATGAAGTATCCTTATTGGCTGTATAAATGGGTAAATAGTGCACATGATAGTCAATAGCGCCATTTTCCAACTTAGTTTGTTTACCGCTCGGTGATTTGAAAAACTCATGTTGTTTTTATTTATTCGATATTAATTATGGAAGAAAATATTGCACGTACAATTTTCCGACACGTAAATATCAGTGGATACTTTCCGGTAAGTGGATCCATTATTAATCGTTTTTCTGAATGCAGAGTTTTGGACTACTGCAGCTGATTTCACTGCCGACTGCAGCAATTCCCGTAGTGCCTGGTTTGTCTGCTAGATGTTCACCGAAATGATCACAAACATGTAGAATTTGTTTGTTAAACTATGGAATAAATATACGTTGTGTTTTATTAAGTCTCTTTTGCTTTTCATCATTATACAGAACTTTTCAATTCAATACCTTTGCCATAACCTCAATCTGCAGCATCGCTCTTAAAATAATGGGGTTTTATTACCCATGTTCACATAAGAGGTCAAGAGTGAAAAATACCCATTATTTGAATCACAATGAAAAAAAAAAAAATGTATTTTTTGTAAATAAATACAGATATATTGGTCATGGTACACTTACCCGCACTTTTTAATGGGATGGGGTAAGTGGATCAATTATTGTTATCAAATATTGGCAGACTACCTACGCGGATTTGAATAAGCTTTAGTGTCATCAAGTGTTGTTTTCCTTTTAAATTTTTCATTCCTAGCTTGAGTTTTCCAAATTGACCTGAGGAAATTTCAATTAATCCACCTAAAAGTGTTTACAGTCTTTCTAGTACAAAAAAAAATGAAAATTGAAAAATTCAAACAAAATTTTTCTTGGTTTTTCTAAGCTGAAATGCAAAAGAGCAAAACATACAAATTCTCCACCTGAAAGCATATTATCGTACGTTTTTTAACCATATCGATTGTTCTAGACAAATGATATAAATTGTTCCATAAATAGAATAAAAAGATTTCAGTATGTTAAACAAAAGTAAATGTAATTAATATTTTTTAACTACGAGTGTCTTTCGAAAACATTGTTAGGAATAAATCATCAATTCTTTTGTATAACTCGGATGAATTTTCTCCAAAATATTCTAGTTACAGTGTTTGTTTTTGTTCGAATAAGAGTAAACTAATGTTCAAATATTTTTCATAATATTTTGATAAAATAAATATTTTTTTTATTTTAAAGCTATCAAAATATATAGCATAGCACTTATAACAAGAATGACAGTAATATTATTCATACTATACATGATAACATTGGCGCGGGAAGTGGGTAGGACAGGTAGGACATGTCCTACGCACGATAATACCTGGGTAGGACAGTCAAAGGGTTGTACTACCCACGATTAATATAAAACAAGTTTAGCAGAAAGATTGAAAAATAGCTTAACACTTCAGTAGTCACGCTGTTGTAGTTTGAACAACACTGGTGAAAAAAGCTTGCTTTTCGCTCACAACAGCAGCGTGGTGGTCCTGACGGTGGCGAACCGCGTGACGACTGGAAGGTTAAACTATTTTTTTTTTATCTGTTCATTATACATGAAACTCAATCAACGTCGTTAGATACGATAAGGTATTTAATGGAGTTTCTGCAAGATAAAACATTGTTCAAACATCTTTAGGCAAGCAATTTGGCCTATTTTTTATTTTATAATTTTATGAAATAAAGTTGGGTTAGATATAAACATAAAGGATATTCATATTTTTTAATGAATGATAACAAAAGTTGATTCAATCAGTAATGCCAAAGGCAGCACTGGAATAAGGTTTCTTTTTAGAGATTTGGTCTCTGTTTTATTGAAAATTTCTAAAAAGTCTATATTTTTTAAATGAAGATCTCTAAAGTATCTATTCAATCCAAAAAGGTTTCTAAAGTCTCTTCTTCCTTATTCTGCTTGTATTGAATCCTGATTCAAAATTGTACAGGCACCAAGAAACCCGAAGATAAGCAGTAGGAATTATCATAGTGATTTTATTTAGTATACTTTCAGGGTTTCCTACAGGGATCTCTAGAGAAATATTTCTAGAAATTTCTCTATCGATTGTTCCAGAAATTCGTCAAGCGATTTTTCAAACGATGCAAAAAAGAATTTCTCTAGAATTTGATCCAGGAAATCCATAAGAATTCCAAAGCTACTATCTGCAGTAATTTCCTCGGGCCTCACTACGATTTTTTTTTTCAAAACTGTTCTAGAATTTCCTCAAGACCAGATATTTCCTTCAACCGAATTCGCCAGTTGTTACTCCAGACAGTGTTGATAGACTCACACTCAAATCTCAATCAATACGCTCTCCCGCGAGAGCAAACTCATTAGAGATCTGCTTCGCAAATCTCACGCTTGAAATTTTGATGCAAAATCACGCAATCAACTCAAACCGTAAAAAATGATTCAGACGCAAAACCCGTCAACTCGTGGAACCCGAATGTTGTTGTTTACGTTAGAAAGGGTTACTGTAATGTTACCAAACTAACAACAAATTATTGCCACAAACAGTGGAAATAAGAGACAATGAGTCAAAAAGATGAGCCAACTCATCCATGATTTTTCAACTGCTGAGTTACTTGATTGACAACTCACGCATGAAAAATCTCAAGCGTGAGTTATGAGAAATTGAGTTTTTTGCAACACTGACTCCAGGAGATCTTCCAAAGATTTCTACAGAATTTCTTTCGAGGACAATAATAAGTTTAGTCCAGAGTGTTTGAAAATAATAGCTCAAGGATTTTTTATCAATGAACTTTGCAAGAACTCCTTCGTCTGTTCATGTAGATTTCTATAAAAAATCATCCACGTTTTCTCTCAGTAATCGGATATTCCTTGGCGTGTCCTTAAAACAACCAATTTTACCAAGCATTTATTAAAAAGTTTCTCATAAAATTTCAATGCAATCTTCAAAAGTTTGTTTAAATTTTCCTACTACAGCAAATATCCCAATATTTCTTTCGATTATTCCTACATATATTTCTATAGAGATTTTGTCTGTTTTTCGAGAAATTTCTTTAGAAAACTCTGAGGAATACTATTCCGATATTCAATTTTTTTCCGATTATCTTAAAAAAATATTCAGGAAATCTTCTTCAACTTCCTCAAAAGCCCAGAAGGTTTTTCAGATAACATTGTTCATTGAAGGTGACTTTTAAACATACCCCAGTTTTACCAGAGGTTACTCTAGATTTACTTTAAAAATACCACACGGATTTATTTTTCAGAAAAAAAAATCCCAGGCATTCCCCTAGAAATTCTCAAGAAAAAACTGGATAAATTTGTTTACAAATCTTAGATGGAACCTCTGGAGCAAATGCTGAAGGTATCTTTATAGAAATTTCTAGTTGAAATCTTTACACATCCTGAAAAACAATTTTAAAGGAAATCCCTAGAATTTTCTGGTGAAGCTATTGATTGGAATTTAGAAGATGTTTTGACCGGGATGTCCCAGGGAAATCGGTGAATAAAATCTTGGAGGAGTAAGGACTTTCTTTAAAAATATGTCAAATAAATTTTGGAGAAATTCAGATGAATTCTGAAATAATCTTCGAAGAATTTCCATAAAGGTATCTTCCATAAAATTCTTGTAGAAATTCCATAGGAAAATTCGTGGAAAAATTCATTGGAAAACAATCACCAAATAAATTTGTTTAAACATTTCCGAAGTAATATTGTGTATTTCTTTCACTACTGGACTGCGAAGTGCGGCTTCATAAGTGCGAAAATGTGAATAAAAGTGCGAGATTGCATCGAATCATGTTGGTATCTTCAGAGCACTTATTCTTTGGACTGCGATGAATAACCGCGCTGAAGACACTGACTCGATTTGATGCAATCGCGCACTTTTATTAGCGTTCCCGCACTTCTAAAAACTTCTGCGATAGTCCAGTGGTGAAAGAAATGCGCAATATCTGAATGTTTGGGCAAATACCTGAATAAATTTCTGATGAAATTTTTAGGGAGAATAATGAGAAAAGCATACATACTATGAAGAATTAAGGTGATTATTTAACGAAGCCTAAATTTAAATTTTCAAGTGCACAAGACTGGAGAATCTGACAACAGCTCACGTTGAAAATTAATCAAATTACTTGCATGCTGGTGGTGACTAATGGGATAAATTTTCAACGCGGAGCGCTGTTTGGTTCTCAAGTCTTGTGCTCTTTAAAATTTGAGTTGTGGCTTCGTTTTCTAATCACCTTAAACTCTTATTTTATAGCTCTCATTAGGTTTTGTTTGAAAAAAAAAACGAGGCAGTCTTCTAAGATTTACGTGTTTTTTTTTTGTTGAGCGAAAAAATCGCATGATAATATCGTTAGAACGCTGGGAAACAGTACAATTTCCTCAAGTCAACTCAAAGCCGACCAAAATGTATGTTTCAATTTCCAGTTCAGGTTAACATTTTTCTTTGCTTCACTATGCAAACATATTTGCCAACGTTTGTCCTACCCATGGTTGCGAACGTGGACGCGCCTCTGCATGATAACATCACATTTGCTTTGAGAATAGAGTTTTTTTTATAGGTGATCCACTTACCCCACCATGGTGGGGCAAGTGGATCATTTGGGGCAAATATTCAAGTCCCTCATGCTCAATAGATAACAATCAGAAAAATCAAAATAATTGACGATTTGAAGTATAATAGTCCCTCATTTGTCATGCACAGGAAAAAGTTTGAATTACATTATTAACGTTAGCTGTACATAACAATGAAGTTGACTATTGATTTTTCTGTATCCACTTACCCCACGGTACCTTATACATAAGACTGATGCAAATTTTGAAGTTTTTGCTCCCCTATGCTTAAACGATGTCAATTATGATGAAAATGATCCTTCCAACATTTGAAGTGATTCGGAAGAAATTTGGTTGTGCACACGCTATTTGAAATTTATATGGAGATTTCTATGGAAAACGCCAATCTATTGTGTTCAGCCCTCTAATACGTCATCATAATATTTTAGGTAAAAGTGAGCACACTCATCTTTTGTGAAAGCTTCCCAGCTACAACTTTGCCGAAGACCACATTCCGATGGGACGCAAGGATTATTTGTTATTATTGATAACAAAGTCCAAATCGTGCTGAGATGATCATTCAATTACTTTCAGAGCAACACTGCTTTTTTGCTGTAGAACATAGTAGCCTGGATTACTTTGATCTATGCTTCCCGCCAGGAGCACCGCTGTTGCCTGCCGAACAGTTGGTGAGGCATGCTACATGCAAACCAGCTTTATAATGAAGAATAACAATTTATCGTGAGGTCCAATCAAAAAGTGGTCTTTGGCAAAGTTGTAGCTGGGAAGTTTTCACATAAGATGAGTGTGTTCACTTTTCCATAAAATATTATGATGACGTGTTAGAGGGCTGAACACAAAAGATTGGCGTTTTCCATAGTAATCTCCATATAAACTTCAAATGGCGTGTGCACAGTCAAATTTCTTCCGAATCACTTCAAACTTTGGGAGAATGCTATTTACCATAATTGACATCGTTTAAGCATAGGGGAGCAAACATTTCAAAATTTGCATCAGTCTAATATACATGCATACACACATTTGTCCCGCGGTCCATCAGGTTTACATAGAACATGGGACAAGTAGGCGTAGAAGGACAATATTTTCAATATAAATAATAATGGAATGGTGTTTGTGTGTCATGAGTTGGTTTGAGAACGGGTCACCGGCTTTGAACGATGCTTTCTTCGTTTTGTTTGTCGATGGTTCCGACGGCTTCGTGTACACAATGTCACGGGAAATGTATATAAAACCTAGGAGAAATAAAACTTTTATTATGTATGGCAGCCTTCAAAGCGTCATAAAATGACCTAATGAGAAGCAAGACGAATTTTAGAGAACCTTTCTAAATAGTTATTCCCTGGGAGGGAGAAATCGATACGAAATTTGTGTACGTCAAGGTAAGCCGAGATGCTGCTGTCACGAACTGTCACTGTGAGCTGGGATCTTAAACAATGGACAAACATGATAGAAGCGCTGATCAAAATATATATTTGCATTTCATCAAAGGCGACAAAAATCGAAATAGAATCAAATCATGCATATTCAAAAGAAATGTCACGAGAGCTCCATATGTTCTGATTGAATATAAGGTATTGAAATACGTATCTTTTTCCTTTTTCAATGAAAATTAAAACTATGGCTCGTTATCCTTGATTGTCCAGAACGACCGAAGGTACACAACAAAAGAAAACTAGCGATTTTCATCAAGTCTGTCTTGAGTGTCGTTCATAAGCTGGGAGTTATCTTGTAGTTCGTAGAAAACTTTACTCCATATTTCGGACCTATGCACGGGTTCACTATTTTACGTTTTAGCGATGCTGTGTTTTTTATGCGGAAACCATGGAAACCAGTGAATTCGGCACCGCTCAAACGTCAGATTAGTGAACTCGTGCATCGTTCCATAGCAGCCTCCTTTGATTTCTGTGCGTAGGCTGCCTTCTCATAGATAATTTTGTTTAAGGCGCATATCATCGAATTATTTTAGATAATCATATATTAAAGCTCCATCGTCTAATTATTGCACTCATCTTTCAAGGTCAACCGAGATGGTCAAAATTTAGCTAGATGTAATCAACAGTGTACACCTTGAATTCATCACCTCTTCTACTTTCTGTCTCTCTCCCTCCACAGTCGACATCGAGCAGAACGACCTAACGTCTCCGGAACCCTCAACCGGATCGCTAGCGCACGCCAAATCCGACGCCGTGCAGACGTCCAACTTCCAGACGAGTTCCGGCCTCTGTCGGAACCTGTTGGCCCTGCAGTGTGGCTTCGTTGCCCTGCTGTTACTGTACCACCGGAGATCGGCAGCAGCGTGGTTTCTGCCCTCGTCGCTAGCGTAGATCTCACCTCGCCCCGCCGCGAGCCGAAATCACCTTCTCCGAATCAATCGAACAAAAATCGTGCCCTGCGTGCAGCTATTAGACGAGACGAGGGGGGATGGAATGGAAGTACAGAAGAGGGCGCATCCGCCGCCAGGAGGTGATTCCAGCGGGACACGAAAAGTCAGTCAGCCAAAGCCAACTGCGGATCGGGGCGCGCACGAGGAAGGTAAGTGTGTCTTTTCGTTGAATAGAAATGGGTTTTCGTCGAACGTCAGCGAGTCAAAAATGTCTCGAGCGACACCAGCGTCATTGTCATCTGTCATTGATCCCATTTTAGGGATTTGGGCGCGGGTGGTTGGGAAAAGCTTCGTGGAATTTGAGGGTATGCGATATTTTGGATCATTAATCGGAAATTTTCCATATTTCGTTTCATTTCGCTTCCATCAGTGTTACAAATTCTGTGTAACGTTTCGTATGATATCAACACGAGAAAATGCACATCGCATGCCCTTAGTGAGATTTGCCATCGGAGCTTTTCCATGTAAGCGCCATGCTCTGCTAATTGAAATGGCTATTTTTTGGCAGCAAAGTAAGCCGGATTGTCGTGCTCCAGAAGCAAAAGCGAGTCTAAAAATAGTAGGCGAAGCCCGTCGCCGAAGCAACAAGCGAGCTGTTGAAAGCCGTTTATTCTTAACAAGAGCGGGAAAAAAGGCAAACGATGAATGTAGAATAAGGGAAAGCGCACCAACCGAATCCCAAGTGGTGTGAAATTTCATTTCCAGCATTGACTGCGTGCAACAGGAAAGGCGCTCATGTGCAAGTGAGAGCCCAGCGGCTCAAGCGAGGATTGCTTTGATTTGCTACGTGGAAAGCTGAAAAAGACACTGTTTCTGGCACGGTTCTTTTTTCTCGATTCGCCGAATTCAGCGTGCTTTTCAACTCTATTTGTCGGATTCATTTCAGATAAGCTCCACAGAGCAAACACAGAGAGGCATAAACCGCGTACCCAAAAGCAAACAAGCTCGCCGGTTCGCTGTTTGTTTATCGTTCATCTGGGCGGACCGAGAAAACATAATCGTTAAAATATTTTTCACTGTGTTTCTCGGATTTTGTTGTTGAAATTTGGTTTGTGTTTTTTTTTTGGTGGCCAATATTATTAATTCATCCTCTGGTTATGGTGAGTGTCTTTCCCACGCCATTGTCGCTCGGCACTCCAGTCCAACGAAATTAGTTTAATGTGTAGTGCCATTACATCGTTTGGCACTTTGTTCGGAATGTTCACCACAGCAGGCCATGTTGAATAAGAGAGCAGAGCAACACATTGTCGATGATGAGACGCAATGGTGTCGTCATAGTTGTCTCAACATGCTGTTTTTGGAGCTTGGTGAAAGTTTTATAGTCATTATGCAGTACTTGTTTAGGAGCTCGGGATGAGTACTTTTGAAGTTTAAACAGCATCATCATTTACTAGCGAACGGTGTCGTTTATTTGGGAGAAGTTACTTCTAAACTATTCCGAAGAGTGAGTGGAGCGCTATCTTGGATTTCGAACGAAGGAAGTTTTTGCTCTTGTGGATGAATATTTTGGAGAATTTTAAAACCCTGCGGTAACGCGCACTATTAGCGAATTTGGAGTCATGAGTTCGATTCTTACCAAAAAAAAAAATAGTAACTGTTTCTTAATATCACTCCAATTTGTCCATTGATCATGACCCCACAGTTATGAATAAATTAGTGTTGAATCCCCGCTATTAAATTCTATAAAAGAACATAGAAATCATACAATTTCAATATAAAACCACGAAATGTATCGTTCAAATTGTAACTTCAGTTTGTAAGCTATTCTGAGTGTAATATTACCCCAGGACCAGAGCTATGTTGGTCGCTCCTTCCTAGTTGTCGACTCACCATTTTGCAACCCAAAATCTATCTTCTATCTCCTGTCTTCGGACATCCTCGAAAAACTTGGATTTTTAAGAAACCGAATTCTTCAGTTAAGTTACTCTGATCAAGCTCTATTACAACTTTCGAAAAAATTGCCGATCATGGACTCATAGATTTGCGATGTTTTTCTTCGCTTGCTTTGATCTTGCATCAAAATTAATTGAGAACGAACTCTGCAATGCCTTTGTGAGACAGGTTGTTTGAATCCGCTCAATCCGGTTCCATATGTTTCGCTGAATCAGAAAAAAAAAAAACATTCATTGCATCGCATGACCACCGTAAACAATTATTTGCTCCAGTCTTCTCGCGAAACAAACCATTGAACCGCAAAAATAGTAAACTTTCTGCATACAAGCGCGCGTGCTGGAACTTGCAATTATTACAACAATACTGGCCGGTGAACAACGCATATTCCTCGTTCGTTACATCAACCAACTCCTCCACCCTCTAGTCATGTACATAAATCTCATGAATACGTTAGATTCCAGAGGTGTGAAACTCCATTCCAATTTCAGACACTTTACGCTTTTCATTCGCAATCCCGGTTCGCTGGTCAGCGCCTGCAAGGTCCATACAGTAAAATACAGGAACCATCACATCATCATAGCCTACTACTACTGGCTCTGTGCACGGCCTACTATGGTCCAGAATCCTAATTTATCGACCAAATTACAAGCATATTCATAATAAATAAAAGTCAACTCTATACTAAAACGAACTCAAATATACAATTTATTCGAATAGCGCATTATATAATCATATAATCATAGAATCATAGATAAGAAATTGACATAAGATAAATCGTTTTATTTAATTTATTCAGGGATGCCAGGTTGGAAGACATGTCTTCCATTGGAAGACATTTGATTAATGTGGAAGACATTTGGAAGACGGAAGATTTTGGAAGACTTTCCAGAATTTGTGAAGACATTTGGAAGACAATTTTAAAACTCCTAGATTTGAGAAAAAAACATGTGAGTTGGAAATTATAGAAACCCTTTTAACAATGTTTTGCACGTTTAAATCAAACTATAGCGATCCCTCTCCGAATTCCGTTGAAAATTCTCCAAGGATTACTTCAGATATTGATCTGAGAATGGATCATTAAAGGTAGTTTTTGCCAGTGCTCACCGCATCAAAACAAAGGCGTCACTGTATATGGGATTTATCATTGTGACAGCATTGCTGTCCTGTCAAATACACAAGGCTACGATGGCGCTATGTATGCTTTCCGGCCGTTTTGGTTATTTTAATGATCCATTCTGACAAGGATTCTTCCAGAGTTTCTTCTAGGAACTCTTGCAGATATTTATCAAGAAACTCTAGTAATGTATTTGAGTATTATTTCATAGAATCATCAAAGTTATTCAGGGATTCCTACAAGGGCTTTTTAAAAACTGTTGCAGTGTTTCTCACGTATTTTTTTTACGTATTCATAAAAAAGTAAACAGATTCTTATATGATTTTTTCCAAGATTGCTACAATTGTTGCTTCTGAAATCATCCCAGGATCTTTGGGATATCTGTCAAGATTTGTTTCACTGGTTTCTTCTGAAACTCCTCCAGAATTCCTTCAACATACCCATTGAGCTACCCTAGGGCAGCTTCACCGGTGATCCAAATTTTTGAACCATGTTATAAATTGGAGCTTGCACCGGTGTTTTAAAAATTGGTCCAATTTCATTTTATACCAGTTTTTTGGTTCATTTTTTGGAACAGGCTAACTGTCTGGTTCATTTTTGGTGAAGTTCCTCCGATTTGCCCAAAAGAATTTCCAACAGGAACTCCTCAGGGGATTTCTTTCAGGCATTCAACCCGAAGTTTGTTGCAGGAATATCTCCGGAGATTTGCACCAGGATTTTCTCAAGGAATCTCTCCGGGTATGTGTTTCCTTCAGAAATTTTTCTTCATGGATATCGTCCAGAATTTCCTACGGGGATTACCTCCAGGAATCCATTTTAGGATTTTGTCCAGAAAGTTCTCTGGGGATTTGCATTAGGATTTTTTCCGGAGGTTCAGTCTGGGAATTCTCTTGGGGATTCCCATTCCTCAGATGATCTTTCCAAGGACTGCTCCGTGGATTACCTCAGTGGATTACGTCCAGGAAGTCCTCTGGGGATTTCGTGTAGATGTTCATTAAGATGTTCCTGCGAGGATTGTCTTTAGAAATTCCTTTGGAGACTTTTTTCAGAGAATTTGTCCGAAGATTTCTTTCAGGAATATTTCTGAGGATTTGCACTAGGAATTTCTTCGGAGATTTCGTTCAGGGTTTCCTCTAAGTATAAATCACTGGATGATTCATTCCGTGGATTTTCTCCAGAAATTGTTTCGGCGATTTTTCCAAAGAATTTTTCAAAAAATTTCCTCCAAGAAGTTTTTTGAAGATTTGATCCAAAGATTCCTCTGGGGATTTTGAGGATTGCTTCGGGGATATCCCTCAACATTCATTCCGTGAATTTTCTCCAGGAATTCCTCAGGGGATTCTCAAAAGCAATTCTTCCGGGGATTTACTTCAGGTATTCCTCCAGAAAATTTTCCGGATATTTCCATCAGATTTTTATCCGAGGATTTGCCACAGGAATTCTTTCGAGGATTTCCATCAGTAATTTCTCCGGAGATTTTTCCCTAGAATTTCTCCGCGATTTCTTTTGGAGCTCCACCGGAAAATTCTCCTGCATAGTTCGTCCTGGATTTTTTTTATATCTCCAGGAAGATTTCAGAGTCGAGTACAGTCAAACCTACCTGAATCGATATCTGAAAGGACCACCGACTCATGGAAATACCGAGTCATGGAACAGAAATGCGTTGGAAAGTTGTATGAGGGGACCATCATAGTAACCATAAAATTATGAGTTTTTGTATGATTCCATGTGTCGATATCAAATAATGGAACATCGACACATGGTTGTTT
Source organism: Aedes aegypti (assembly GCF_002204515.2). Classification (NCBI taxonomy): domain Eukaryota; kingdom Metazoa; phylum Arthropoda; class Insecta; order Diptera; family Culicidae; genus Aedes; species Aedes aegypti. The sequence continues at coordinate 4,991,133 of NC_035107.1, forward strand.
CTCTATGATTTCTCGGAAACGCTTCAGAGCTCCTCTAGGAGTTCTTCTGAAGTTGCTTCGAAAAAAAACTTCTTGGAGGAAATCACCGGGAGAATTCTTTAGAAAAATCTACTGGGAATTTTCTGGATAAAATCTCCGGAGGAATACCTGGAGCAAATTGTCAGAGAAGTAACGGAAGAAGTTCTTAGAGAAATTCCTTGACGAATTCCCTTTAAAAATAATTTCTAGACGAAATCCCCAGAAAAATTTCAGGAGAAAATCCAAGAAGGAGTATGGAGAGGAAATCCTCGGAAATGCTTCTAGAGGAAATCCCCAGAGAAGTTCTTGAAGAAAATCCCCGGAAGAATTTCTTGATAAAATCCCTAGAGTAATAGCTATTGAAAATCCCCTGTGAAAATTCTGGAGAAAATTTCCGGATGAGTTCCTAGGGATATCGCCGGAGGCATCTTTGAATACCCCGAAGGAAACCCCGGAGGAATTCCTGGGGAAAATAATCGGAGAAATTCCTTGTTTGAATCCTTAGAGAAATTTCTGGAGGAAATCTCCTGAAATTTTTGGAGAAAATCCTCAAAGGAATTCCGTAATACATTTCAAGGCGAAATCCCATGGGGAAATCCTGGACCAAATCCCCGCAGAAATCGCTTTCCGAAATCCTCTGAGGAATTCCTGGTGCAAATCCTGCACAAAATCCACGGAGGAATTGCTATTGGAAATCACATGAAAAATTCCTGGAGAAAATCCCGGAGGGGTTCTTGGGGGAAAATCTTCGGGAGAACTCTTGGAAAAAATCTCCCGAGGAATTTCTGGACGGCTCAATCGTAAATACTTTTCAAGCTCCACTGGGAGCTCCTCCGAAAATTCCTTTGGAGCTCCACCGGGAATACCTTCGGATTTTTGCCTTAGTTCCTCCATGAACTTTCTCAAAGTTCTCAATGAATCCACCAGTAATTCCTCGGAAATCCTCCAGAGTTCCACTAGGAATCCTTCTGGAGTTACTCTGAGTATTCTCCTAGATTTCCTCGGGATATCCTCCAGACTTTCTTCAAGAAATTCTCCAAAGTTCGTCTAAGAATTTCTTACGAGTTTCTCTTAGAATTCCTTCAGAGTTCTAGTTGAAATCCTTACGGATTCTTTACTTTCGAAAATTCCTCCAGTAATTTCTTCGTAGTTACTTAATAAATTCTTCCGGGGTACCTTTAGGAATTCCTCTGGAGTTTCTCTGAATATTCCTTCAGTCTTCCTTCGGGACTTACACCAGAGTTCCTCCAGAAATACTCCACAGTTTCTTAGTAAATTCCTCCACAATTGACCTAGGAATTTCTCCAGAGTTTCTCCAGCAATTCTTCCGTAATTCATGTGGAGCTCCACCTGAAATTTATTGGTAGTTCTTCCGGAAAAAGCGAGGTTTTTTCAACAACGTGTCGATTGAAGTGCAAAAAAAATAAATGAATTTAGAGATATTTCATGTATTACCTGTGGACATTTTGTGCATTTCATCAGGAATCTTCTGAGAAATCTCTAGCGAATACATTCCTTTGTAGAATCTAAGGCAGGAAATTCAGGGAGGAATCCCTGAAGTTACAAGTGCAGATAATTTCTAAAGAATGTCTCAAGGAGTTCTGGGGTAACTTGTTTGAAAACTTGTCACGAAAATTTGAAGATCGCGATAAAAATTCACATGAACTACTTATTGCAAAACCGATTGGGAAATGTGCTAAAGTGTCTGAAAAAGCCATTCTGGAGGAATTCTTGCAGAAATTCTGTGTGAAATTCCGGAATAAATTGTTGCAGAAATTCCTCATTAAACATTCGAAGAAATTCTTGGACGAAGCACAAAAAGTTTCTCGATGATTGGCTTGAAATATCATAAAAATTTCTGAAGGAACTCGTAAAGAAGTATTCTGCTTGAAATTTTGTTAATTGAATTGTTCATTCAATTTATCCTTTTTACAATGCTTAGAGGAATACATTCATATTATCTTGGAAGAATCCTTCGATATTGTTTAAGATACAATTCATGAATAAATAAATGTAGATATATTTTTAGGGGTTCATGTAGCAATCTGTGCAGGGACTCTTAGACGAGTTTCTGGTTGAACCCCTAATGAATTCTCAAGAAAAATTATTCATAACCAAAGGGACTTCCTATTGAAATCAAAATCTGGTTGAAAACTACCATGCACAGGTCAGCTATTGCCTGACAAGTATGGTTTTAAAGCAATATGCTAGAGAAATTAGCTGTGGAGGATTTCTTTGAAGCAATTTCCTCAAACAAAGGAGAGCCTAATTTTCTGACTTACCAGACTTAACTAAAAATGAAGCAAATGTCACAACTGAAAAAGCAGTTTTCATCGTTAAAATCAACAAATAATAATAACACACAGCAGTTTTAGTTTGAAAGTAAAACAGCTGTGTGTATTTATTTTTAGAATTGAGAATTATGAAGCAGAAAACTGTTTTTTTTTTTCAGTTTTGACATTTGCTCCATTTTTACTTGGGCCTTACCATGATAATTGAAAAGTTTTGAGTGGAAGACATTGAAAGACATTTTTTCATGCAATTTGAAGACATTAGAAAAAATCACCTGGCATCCCTGCTTGTATTTGTTATTACTTTTATCGCAAAATTTCGATTTCTGACCCATAGTGCCGTCCGCGTGGAATTATGCACACATCACTGGATGGAAACCGCCGCTGCGACCTCTCTCCACGCAGGCCACAGCAGTATGCCATGATTTTGCATAAGTGTGTGTGGAATTGCACTCACTACTTGGCGGGGAAATCGGTTTATGGAGGGTTACCAATGGCCTGCTGCTACGACCTCATGGTCTCTTCGGTGACCGCAAAACTACACCACCGCCCCGAGTATTACTGAAGCGTGCGTGTTGGGCGGCGCTTTTAAGACCTCATCCCTCCCTCAAGCTTCCGCATGGGTTGTCCACTGCAACAGGAAGTGTGTAAATTTGTGTCGTCGGGTGTCTGTCTGTGTGTGCGGTGGCGGCGATCGTAGTTAATAATATATATTCATGAATCCAATTTATATTAATAGTTGGTGATTAAAATTTACGCCGCTGCCTTTTTGGAGTGTAGAGCACATGCAAAAGCATCGAACCCATAGGTACCGACTGACTGGTGAAGACTCGATGCACAGTTTGTACAGCTAGCGCTCTTGTGGGATATCGTTTGACATCGGAATCGACGCCACATTGCGGAGAAGGCAGCCGACGGATGCCGGGAAACTGTTTTGCATTTAAATACTGGGATGGTGCAATGGAGAGCAGTGCATGGGCACTTAATTTATGAGAGATTTAATTAATATATATATAGTGAGGTGGAATACAGTAGAATAATTGTGAGTCGGTGTTGAAGTTGAGACACAGAGATCCTTTGGCAAGTCTTTTGAACAGTTATCGAAGTAACCTAGAAATTAATTCTTGTACCGAGTCATGAAACATCGACTCATAGAAGTACTTTGACCGTTAAAATGAGGTAGAATTGACCAAGTGAGGTTAATTATACGTATATGTAAGCACGCAGCATTTCTGATGCTTATCGCCTTCAAAGACATGGTAAAATTCTGACATTTTAGTGAAATCATTGGTTCATGAAATTGAGCTTGATCGAACGCCAATTTTTGGTACACCAGTATCGGTTAGATCACTTGTATCTTCGATCTTCTATCATAGGATAACAATCAATGACTGAAGATAAATTCGTAGATGGATGAGAATTGATAGTTCAACCTGTGAATAACACAAAGATGCCAGCTAAACCAAAACTCATTGTTCTATAAGTTTCGTCAGAAATATATAATATCTTGAACAATTTCAAATAATACCGACACAAACTCCTCAAAAGTTCCAAGAAAAGTTGATTATTATTTTATAAATAGCGAATAAAGAATGAAATATAAGGCTATCTCTTCTATGGTCCGGAATGTTTCTATTCTGTACACAGTTCGAACGAAACGTGTAAATTTCTGAGACATATAATGCACATAATTGGAGCGTGGAATATCATGGATATTTACATGATATGTCATGTAAACTTCAATCATATGTCATGTAATCCAGCAGGATCCTCAGTGATTACATGACATATAACACATTTTTACATGATTTCAGAATTAAATTTACATGACGTCATGTTTACATGGCATAAATTAAGTTTACATGACGTGTAATCTTCATTATTTTTAACTGTGTACCTTTAGCAGGCATTGAAGAATTAATTCTCAATAGATTTTGAAGCACGATCAAAGCAAGCGAAGAAAAATATCGCACATGTGGCGGTCCATGATCAGCAATGTATTGCAAGTGGTAAAAAGTTTGATATACAAGAACAAAGAAACGAAAGCCTCAAAGAGGGAGCGCCATTTATCTCGCTTGTGTTTCACTCTACTGGCATAATAAACAATCCCTGACCATCTAATAGCAACAGTGTCCCCCTGGTTTGGAGTTTGTTTAGCTTGGTTTTATCATGCACTGTTATCCCCCAGATCTTATCAGAGCTGTAGCAGTATACGATAAACAGGCTTCCATGAGGTGCTGCAAAACATGATCATTACTGACCATTGTAAGAGATTCTCTCAATTTCTCTGGATTCAATCCCCAACCTTTAGCATTCATTACACTGCGGAACACGTTTTTGTCTCCAGCACCAAAATACCGCTATTCACTTAGATAAGGGTTGCTGAATCCATTGCCGTTTTCAGAAATATCATAGCACGTCTAGTTTTTGAGATATTAACTGTTGAAAATCCAAAAAATGACTATTTCAGCCAACTTGCATGCAAGTTTGCCAGCTTGTAAGGTAATATATTGGCTTAATTTGCCACAAAATTCAAACTTTATGTGTACAACAATACCTATCATCAAAGTTTGTAATACTTTCGATGCGGAAAAGTTATTTTTTGATGGTTTAGAGATTTTTTTGTATTTTGCCATATAGAAGAAACGAAGAATTTTGTATGGAGACTGCAAGTATGTTGAAAAAATCGGTTTAATCGAAATTTAATCGCGCAATTTCAATCAAATTTTGTCTCAAATGAAAGTTCAAGTTCTATTTTGCATGTTTGGTGGATTAGATTACAAAAAATGTGATAAATTGTACTTTAAATTTAATGTAAACATGAATAAAACCAGTGTTTTATACAACTTTGGCGACCAGTAGCTAAAATTTCTGACGTGCTGGAACATTTCTGAGAATGACACCAGATTCACCAACCCCAAATCTACTAGAGACACATAATTTGATCCTTGAGATACGCAAAAATGTCATTTTTGTTAGGCTGTGTTATTTATAACGCTGTAATACCATCAAGTTGAAGGTAGTAGGTTTTGAACTAAATTATATTTTGATTCCCGATATTGACTTCTGCTTTTGTTGCATAATATGATCTATGGTCGGAGTTTTATTGAAAATATAGAAGTTTCAATTAAAATCAAGCCAAAACGCAATTTATTTCTATAAAAGCATTCGTAGAGGAAATGTTTAAAATTATTGCTCGAAAATAGAATTGATTCATACACTTATACGGTCTTTTCGAAGTCTTTCTATCGAAATTAATATGATGTAGATGGCAGGTGATTTATTAAAAACAAAATACAGAAATAATGCAAAAATATTTGGAAGAATGAGGATAAAACATCTCTCAGAACTATAAAAGAATCTTCTGGCAGAAAAACTGTTGTGCATGACTTGTTCGTATAGATTTGAAAGTTTTGATTTCAATTTCCACATATTCAAGACCCACAAGTTAAAGTGAAATATTTTTACGTTCCCTCAGTTTAGTTTAATATGATCAGCAACACCCTCTACCTTATCAACACACCACCTCTTCATATTGTTCTGTGTTCTTTCTTCTTTGCTCTTTTTTGCATGCTAGAGTCCTCTCCATCCATTGAAATAGTCATTTGGAATTATAGTTGTCAGTCAGCGTAACCTATCATGGGTAAAAAATTAAATAATATCGCTATAAATAGTAGAGATATCAATGTTTTGAAATTTTTTTGTGCAACTAAGGGCTTTAAAATTATCAAATTACATGGAAAGTATACTACAAATTTTGTGATTTCGCCAAATTGTTTAAACGGCTGTTACTTTCTTGTGGTCCCTTGTCCTAGTGTGGTGAGTGGGAGGGTTCAATTGAAAATTCTATAGTGATTAATGCATGGTTGTAACGAATACTTGGATTTCGAGATTTGCTTGGAGTTGATACGATTTTGAAAGTAAATTTCAACCTTTTATGCAGATTTTATGCGTTTTAACCTCCGAAATCATACATTTTCCAGTCAGAGTATCGACATATTGAAGAGTATTATTTTCTTCGAGCATTGGATATCATTCCAATGATTGGCAAGGATGGCGCAAATTGAAATTGCATAATTAATTCTCCGAAAATTGATTATTCTCTACTTTAACCTACATCCAAGGTTGGTTATCTCGCAAAAATAAAATAAAAACTATGTTTAGCAAACAATATTTTCTTTTTTTTCTGTGACGAAAGTTTTGAATTAAATATTTGTTGAGGTTCGCAGGTACTATACATATTGTTATTATTTTATGCAAATGTCTCAAAAAATCTCATGCGTCGCACATTGAGGCAGATCGCTGTTTTCGACGGCCAAAACCTCTAGTGTTCTGTATTTGTTTCCTTGAATTTTAGTGTCTTCAACAAAGTATTTTGAATTTATTATATTAAGACCCTTCGGCTTTGATCGAGAGAAGTTGTAACTAGTCTAGATGAATTTTACCTTTTGAAAGGAGCGTTCTGTAAAAAAAACTTTTTTTGGCAAAATTGCTGCATTTTTGACATTTGTAAGACACTTATTCCCTTTCACTGACGTAGATGGCGATGTTGTATGGCTCTTTATTAGAAATACTAAAAAACACGATTTAAATGGTTATAAAATATCTTGTCATCAAGTTTTAAAAAATTACCAAGAACAAAGTAAAATAATAACATTTACTCACTAATTTTTTTGGTTGCATGGTACTTTTATCGAAATCGGCAACAATAATTTAATCGGCAGCTGACGTGGACGAGACGGCCATGGATGCCGTTGATCAGCACGACTCAGTTAGGAAGCGAGGATATGATGAAAGAGACTCGGATGCCACATCGGAGTCATCTGGAATAATCGAAAGTCCCCGTTTTGTTCAGCAGCCAGCTGAATTGACCGCTTTCAAAGTTCCAAGCGTAAACAGCTTGCTGGAAAAACAGATAACAGCAACAAAACTCAGGACAAAAACAAAAAAATCAAAGGAGTAGATAATAGGGGGAGTGTCTTGCTTTTCTAAGAATGAATTTCAAGATTAGTGTAGCAACTATCAACTTTTTTTTTTTTTTTTTTTTTTTTTTTTTTTTTTTTTTTTTTTTTTTTTTTTTTTTTTTTTAAGGCACTTTGTGCTCGTGGCCACTACTGTGCCGGAATCAGTGTATCTGTATCTTCCTTACCGATACAGTTCTATTTTTAACTAATCTATATTTACATCTGCTTTCACTCTCTTCTGCTCTTTTGCTCTCACACCGAGCAGGTAGGAGAGTGCTCTGCTGTTGGTCCAATCGATTTCCATAAGCCATAGTCCATTGCTCTCGCGGTGGTTCGTTTTGCCGTGTTCCTGAGTCGTTTGAGGCTAGCTGCCTGCGAAGTGGGTCAGTTTGTCTCAGTCACCATCTGAAACTGACGGAGGATGGATGTGCTCCCCTCCTAAGCACGGTCCTCCGTGTGGCGTCTTCTGGTGGCTGGACGGGTTATTTTTTGGAGGGGCTGGGAATTGAATCCATGACCTTCCGCTTATGAAGCGAAAGCGTAACCTCAAGGCTACGGACCCCCCTTGAACTATCAACTTGAACAGCAGTAACAATGAAATTCAAAAGTCACTTCTTTGGGATTTCGTTTATAACTACGATATAGATGTGGTCTTTTTACAAGAGGTAGTGTATGAGAATTTCACTTTTTTGTTTTCTCATAATGCACTGTTGAACATTAGTTCAGATAAAAAAGGTACAGGTGTGTTGATTAGGAAAAACTTTAATTATTCGTCTCCGATATTCGACCCATCAGAAAGAATATTATCATTAGTAGTCCGTGGAGTCAATTTTGTGAATGTATATGCTCATTCTGGTTCAAATAAAAAGAAATAGAGAGATGAACTTTTCAGAAACCAGATGGCAGTGCATTTGAGCAAAACTAATATCAGGTTTTCTATAATAATAGGCGATTTTAACTGTATCATTAACCCGGCAGACTCCAGCATCTGGTTGATTCCTTCAAGTTCAAAGATATTGCACAATCTTTGAATTGTGACAAATACACGTTCTATAGGGGAGACAGTGCCTCCAGACTTGATCGCGCTTATGGGCCACAAGAATATTTTAATGTCGTAAGTGAAGTCAAAACAATAGCAGTCGCTTTTTCTGACCATCATGCTCTATTTTTGAAGTATGATGTTTAACAGCAAGATATAGTGCCACGTGGAAGGAGTTATTGGAAAATCGATTTTCTGATGCTTTCATCCACTGAAACGTATGATCGTTTAAAAATCGAATATGCAAATTTGAAACGCCGTTTGTCTTACATGGATCATAGTTCGTGGTGGAAATTCCGAAGTTTTTACAAACTTGAGTCTTGGCAGGCTGATCAAAACGTTTGGAACCAAAAAGGTGCTTTGTATTGTAAATTAGAAAATTTGTCAGCTCGACAGGCAAACGGAGAAAATTTGAGTTACGAAATAGGTAGAGTGAAGTCAGAGCTCATGGAGCTTGAAAATTTACGTTTGGAACGTATACGTTGTAGCAACAACGATTGTTCCTTGATAGAAGGCGAGAAGATTAACGTTTGCCAGCTAGCTAAATATCTTCACAACAATTCATCCAGCTGAACACTGATTATAAGTTATTTACAAAGATCATTGCTAATCGTATTGCGGCAATTCTTAATAAGTTACTTGGTTACGGGCAGTGTGCTGCAACGAATGGCCGCTCGTGTACAGACAATATAAAAGATTTGAGGAGATTGATCACGCGATCAGTTGAATTAAACAAGTTCAAAGGATTACTTGTGAGCCTGGACCTTCAAAAAGCTTTTGACAATGTAGATCATGAATATCTTTGGAAAATTTTAGAAAAGTTCAATTTTCCGGCTTAATTAATCAACTGCTTGAAAAAATTGTATAGTTCAGCATCATCTAAAGTTGTGCACAATGGTTTCTTCACTCCAGAAATACCAATACGTTCATCAGTGAGGCAGGGATGTCCACTCAGTATGGTCCTTTTTGTGCTCTATGCAGAGCCGTTGATAAGGAGCATACATGCTAGTACAAACGGTGTTCTTGTCTATAGGAAACTCTTAAAGGTGATAGCATACGCAGACGCCATTACTGTTTTTGTCCGAAGCCAGAAGGAGTTTGACGATTTGATGGGAATCGCCTCTTCCTTCTCCAAGTATGCAAAAATCAATATAAACGTAGCAAAATCATGTGTTTTAGGCTTAATAATGCGAAATTCGGCCCGCAACTAATAAAAGAAGTTGACGAGGTAACAATTCTTGGGGTAATAATCTGTAGATCTTGGTCAACGATTATTGATCAAAACTACTCACGGCTAATTCGAAAACTTCAGTAGCGCGTAATGATCAATAATTCGAGGAATATTAATTTAATACAGAGATCATGGATACTCAATACTTTTATACTATCTAAACTCTGGTATGTGGCACAAGTCTTTACTCCGCGTAATAGCCACTTGGCTGAAATTAAAAGCATAGTTGTTAGATTTTTGTGGAAAAACTCTATTTTCCGTATAGCAAGAGATCAGCTTTATTTACCATTCTATAGAGGTGGCATAAACTTAGTGGACCTTAGTTCAAAATGTAAATCCTTGTTCATCAGAAATGTGATTGAAGAAAATGACGAAAGCGGCGAAGATGAAGTATACTTGTTAAACTATGCGAACAAAGGTCAACTTACGAGAAATGTTAAAGAATGGTTGGAAATTGCGATTCGGGGTGAAGGAAAAAGATGGAATGATTCCACAAAATTGCTCCATAATTTCTTTATAAGCCAATAGAATATACAAGTGAACTGTGAGATACAGTTCTCTGAAGTTGATTGGATGATAATTTGGAATAATTTGTCAAGAAACTTCTTGTGCAGCGAGGATAACACGAATGTGTATCTTCTTCTGAACGATGTGCTTCCTAATAAGGAAAAACTTCTGGCGTATGGTATTGGAAGATTAACAGATACAAACTGTAACATATGTGGAGTTCCAGAAAACAACTTACATAAAATTGTAGAATGTGCCAGAGGAAAATCTATAAAAGAGTGGGTGTCCCACATACTAAGATGAAGAATGAAAATCGATTAGAGAAGAATAGATGATATTCTAGTTTGGAATATTAGTAACGAACCACGACAAAATGCTGCACTCTGGCTGGCAGTACATTGTATAAGTTGGCTAGTAAACCCTGTAAATAGTGATAATCTGTATGTTTTCCAGAAAAGTATTAGAGAGATCAGGTGGTCAAACAGATGTATGTTAAATAAACATTTTAGTTCTTTCCTGAATATTTGTTAAATTGTAAAAAAGTAGAATATAAAAATGCAACTGTAAAATGTAATGTAATTTATATTGTTTCAATAGAACTAAAAAAATAGCAATAGGGTGATGTGCTAGTATCCATCGTATTAAGCATTGATCAGTGAGAACTGCAATTTTCCCAGTATTGCAGTGAATGATGCTGATACAAACCGATGCCAAACAATTCTTTCTTAAAACGGCTTTAGCATGGTACAATAACATTTTGATAAATCTTGATCTCTTTTTGGAAATAATGCAAAGAAAATGCATCTTACCGTATTCTCAGTCCGTCGTATCGTTTTCAACTCCGTCGCAATCAGTTTCCAGATTCGTCTCACAACTTACGGCTCACTGTGTGTCAATACACACAGTGGTTAAAACACAACATATCAACGCTATAATAAAATGTTTTACTAGAATATATTGATCTACGGGCATCTCCCTCCATTCCTTCAGCATGATGGAATATACTAATTTCCTTTGAAATTCATTGCTCGTCATCAAAATTCAGCCCAAACATATGAACACAATTCCTTTTGACCGTACAATTATGGCATTTGCTCACAGTACAGCGAAAACAACACAATCAAAGGAACCGTATTTTTACATCGAGCGTCGCCCACACATTGATGCGCACGAGCTTTTTTTTTCTCAGTACGACGGATTGAACTTTGTTTACATTCTCAATTATACGCGGCGGTTGAGGAAATTTCGTAAAATTTAGTGATTTATTTAAGTTTTACGGCGTGTGATTGGAATGTAATCCTTCAGTGAAGAAGTACGAAGGTTTTCCATAGTGAAAATAAGTGCCCGGCGAAGTAAGTCACCCACGGGGGCGGGAAGAAGTTTGTGTTGGAAAGTGGTGTGGTTCAGTCAATCGCTAAGCATTTTTCTCAAATCGTGTTCGTCCATGCGATTTCGGTGAACAAGTGCAAAGTGGATAATTGAACTGAAGTTATTTACCGAAATACAGTAGTTTTATTGCATTTTTGGTGTACAAGTGTACAAACCATAACAGCTTTCACAAAATTACACTTCAAGCCTAATTTTTCAAATCGGCGTATCTAACATTTGGAAGGATTCGAGAAAAATGCGATGCAATATATTGTAAAGCATTTTAAATCCTGTTTAAAATGTTTTGCATTTTTTCTATTGCTGTGTCTTCTATAAGTTGAAAAAAAGAACACCGTTTCTAACCACTATTAAACAATTCCGATTTGTTTTGAATTAGATTGAAAAACTGGTGAAATTATCGAATAAACCCTTTTGCTTTGTGCTGCTCACATACACCATGATGATTCGTCGATATCATACCTTGCTTGATACATACACCTTGCTTGATGCGTCGGTTTGACAGTTCATTTATCACATGCGTCACGTCATATACACCAGTATTGTTTTGAAGTTGCACATACACCGGTTTGCAAATTCTCATAAAACATAATAAAGTTTGTTCTATTCGTCAGTTTCTACGTTCAACTACAACGAATATTGAATGTTTCCAATTTCAACTCGACTAACAGGAGCACCGGACGGAGCTGTGAGTTACAAAAGTAAATGGAGAACAGTTCTTGTGAAAAATTTGGTGAGAAATTTGTCTAAAACCGAATACTGATGATGTTCCACATCAGTTTGCCGACCCGTCAGCTTACTGCAGCTGTGAAAATCCGAATCTCTCGATTTCCAACATGTTTAGTAATTCGAAAACAGTATGACGTATCTGCTGATTAAAATTTTATGTTTTGATTCTGCATATAGGTCGCTTTGCTATGAGCATATGTACGGTGTATGTGCTAGCATGAAAAATGTTGACAGTTGAGTCGCTTTGCAATGGTAGGGTGTATGTAGCCAAATTAAAAACACTGAGTAAAGTGCACATAGGGCAGAATTGAAATTTATTTCAAAAAATCAAAAAAATGTTTTAGGATTACTTTTTTGGACTCAATATGTAGATTATGCGTTTGTCAAGCCCATGCAAAGCAAATCTCGATTTGTTTATTTTTGCAGTTAAGTCGGAATGAAGAATTATGCTTGACTTGGATAATGAATCTATGTTGCAAGTAAGTTTGAATATCCGCCGTAGTGGAACATTTAAAGTTTGATGCAACGAACAGTAGCGCATACGAGGAAGAAGAACAAAACCCTATCTGCAGAAATCGCAAAATATACCAAAACAATCCTAAGAGTAATTTTTGGAATAATCCAACAAATGATACTTAGGTTGTAATTATCTTTGAAGAAATCATACGTAACAACCTTTGTGAATTCACAAAAGTCAATGTCAGGAGAATCTGATGTCGTACCCGCGAAGGATTTTTAGAAGGCACTTCTGGATTTAAAACAAAATGCTTTACTGGACAACTTACTGAAAATAGTCATGGAGAAAGTTTTAGAGAAATTCCAAGAGTAGTTCTTCAGAGAATCGCTGTAAGCTTCGCTTAGACTGACTACACTTATCAACCGTGTTTTTCATAAGGGCTTATCAGCATTCATCGACTTCTCTTCATCGTTGCTCTATTTGCGTTATTGCAGAAAACTGATTCCCTTTTCGTAACATATTTTCGTGCTGTAGGATGAAGAATCATTACAGATTTATCTAATATAGCGAAATAATTAACGATAGAGAGGATCGATGAAGAGAAGTCGCTCATGTCAGTTGGGCCCTTTTGAAGTAACAGTGTAGATATATCTAGTTGCTATTCCGTGATTGCCTGAAATCAGTGAAGATGCGCAAAAAATCAACTTGAAGCTCGGCTGGGATCCCCGATTTTTTAGATGAAAATTTTTTTTAAGATATATGATATAACTTGACGTTAGGGCACTGTTTTAAATGATATTAAGAAATAAATGTCATTTATCTGCAATGTTTTCACAAATTCCTAATTATTTTTATTTTCAAAAAACAACTAGGGTAACCAATAAATTTTGGACCCTCTGGGCCATTTTCCTGCAAATTTCCCAGTTTAAATCGAAAGACCAAAATGTGTTTATTTTATCTGAAATTAATTTAATTTAATCGGTTCATCCATGCAACCGATACAACAACCGTTACACACAGAAATTGAAGCCGTCCGAAATTATTCAAACGTAAACAAAAACTTTTTTCAAATTTCTGAACTAAAAGTGTAACCTTTCTTTGGTTTTCCATTGTCAATCGATTGATTAGACTATGGGCAAGCATATTATACAACCAGTGTCGCGGACTTTGTCGCCAAACGATAAAAAATACCGGGGTCCAAAATGTATTGGTGTGTCCAAAGTAATGAAAATCAGTGCTTCACAATTCAATTGTTTTCGACGTTTTTTGGATCCTACATGAACGTATGGGCATTTTTCTCTCGTACAGGAAGTTTTTCTCTACATTTTGGTATGTTCTTCGACTTGGTTACGCTGGGCAATTGATTAATTGGGACAAAAAAACAAAAATCACTTCCTTAGGTGGTTCAAAATACGACCGTCACCCTATTCATCATTAACTTACATTCAGTAGAACAAGCTTGCATCAAAAATTGCTGACAGTCATAATATGTTTGCAAAGGTTCTTATTGATCTAAAAAGTTTAAATTTCGTAACTCATGTATAACACAGATTTTTGCCAAGATTTTTGCAAGTTGACCTAAGATGAAAAAGATTTTTTTGAGCCAAAAACACAAATGAGAACGGAAAAATATGTGGCAACACTTCTTCAGTGTGCCTCTTTGTATTGGGGAAGGAATATTAGTGTATAACCTTTGTTATTTGAACACCGTGTTTACCTCTGCATCTTTACAATATCTACTGGAACGGATGTTTGTTAACTGTGTTCGTTGGGTCACAGTATTTGACCATGATAAATAATCATTTACGAGAATGTTTATGTCTAGAACGCTAGTAAACATAATGTTTTTAGTAAATATGGAAAAATAATCAAACGATAAAAAATGAATGCTGACATTTGGAGTGGCGAACCATTCAAAGTTTGTTGAACTACACAGTTCGAACGAAACGTGTAAATTTCTGAGATATATAATGCACATAATTGAAGTGTGAAATATCATGGATATTTAAATAATATGCCATCAGGATACTCTGTGATTACATGATATATAACACATTTTTACATGATTTAAGACCTAAATTTACATGTTTATATCGCATAAATTAAATTTGCATGACGTGTAATCTTCATTATTTTTAACAGTGTACTACTTAAACACAAAGACAAAACCATATGTGTTATCATATTTAACTCATAAAAAAAAGCATTGAACGAGCTCACCAGTTATCAATTTATCCTCGACCGAACAGCCACGAACCAATTTTATTTTGTCAACGCAAAACACGCATGCTGATGAACATATTAAATTACTTCGAATACAGGCGCTAAACGATCTGGATTGCTTGAACCCTCGCAGAACACTCTGCACAGCAAAACACGCAACAACTAAAAAAACTTCTCCAGCGACCCGAAAACGAACCGCCAGTCCCTTGTAGATTTGCTGTAAGACCCACAAAGTTGGAGATTTGCTAGTAGAAAATTTCGAGCGAATTCTGCTGTGCTTCTTGTATGATTTAAATTCTTGCATTGTCCTACTTTCTTAAGGGGAGAGACACGACTTAAGAAGAGCTATCAGATAAAGAAAAAATGCTGTATTGCGCGTAACTTATAAGATTTAAGAAACCATAAATGCAGATAAACAAAAAATAGATAAGGAAAATCCTAGAAATCCCTTTAAAATTGCCTGGACATATCCTCTACCAGAAGCTTCACTTTTTACGACAAAAAATGCTTGTTTTAATTAATTATGATTCGTGGTTTACGGCTTACCAGCCGAGTGGAAATTTAACAACCACCGAAAAAATAAACATTACATATACTTTGCAATTGGATTCAATGGACAAATTGATGTGCAATTTGCGAAGAATTTACACGTCTTTTCGTTGAGAATCGAACTCACGACTTCGTGTTCACTAGATAGGGCGCGTTACCCCTACACCACGAGAGAATAGAAAGCGTTGTGTTTGGATGGGGATCCACGTGATTATTGAGTTGAAATCGAAGTCAGGTTAACTTCTGCGTTCATGAGGGGTTACGCGCCCTATCTAGTGAACAAGGAGTCGTGAGTCGATTCTCACCGAGAAGACGTGTAACTTTTTCGCAAATTTCACATCAATTTGTCCATTTATTCCAATTGCAATGTATATGTAATGTTTGGTGTTTCGGTAGTTCACAAAAATATCGTTTCTCGATGTTTTTGCACAATTTGTTCACCAGTTCACAAAAAACTCTGATATTTTCAGAGTCTGCGTCAGCCTTGATCATTGGTTATCTTGTTTTGAAGAAATTCCGATTTTCCTATATTCTCCATACAAAATTGCTTTGGACGCCATTTCAATTTTGGTCAATTGATCAAAAAAAAACAAAACTATAACATGGGCTATAAAATGTCAGGTAATAGGCTTCTTCTCCGAAAAATCATACAAATCGGTTGAATTGTCTCCGATAAATCTCGTAATTACAATATGATGTTTTGCGAAGTTTTCAACAACCTAATACGACCAGAGTGGTATCACAAACATAAGTGCGCCTTCTTCGTAAACGGTTGCACTAAATCGCTTCATTTTTTATAATAGACTCTTTATCAAAGTATTGCAAGCGAATAATTGAACGTGAGAAAAAATCTGTAGCCTGAGATATTTAAGTGGGTTTTGGTTACGCATCGATTTCTCAAGGAATTTTAGAATATCTCCGGATCATGATTAGCAATGATCAAAATCTGCAGATTCTAAAACCAGAAGAAATTTTTGGGAACATGATGCAAGAATAGTGAAAAACATAAAAGTTATCACTAATTAAATATTTTCTTGTTGTTAAAAAAATGATGCTGCAAGAGGAGGGGTTAAAAGATTTTGTAGAGAAATCCTGGTTGCATTACCAGAGTTCTGTTCAGAACACCTGGAGAAATTTTCGACAAAATTGTTGCAAAATTCGTGTAGGATACTCCGAATGAGTTACAGATAAATCACTGAATCAGTGATCCCAACATTTTTGAAGCTGGGGTTCTGATGGTTTTACGAACATTTCACGGCCTATCAAAAAATGAATTTCTTGAAATGGAAATCATTAAAATATCTATTAATGGATCAATTCAAAATATAAGATATCCTCTGCCAATGTTTGAAATCCATCACAGATAATACAGAAATACTATTATAATCATCAGGAGTCTACGCAGTTCACTGTGAACCTTGTTAGGAGACTACCGAACATTGTTGTAATAGTCCGATCAGGAACTGTTAGAAATAATATGCCAAACTAAAAAAAATGTTGTGGATGAAGCATCTCACTTGCGAGAAAATATGAGGAAAAAAACATAAGAAATTCAAATTTTCTGTTTTTTTTTAAACACCCTTGAGAAATCCTTAAAGAAGTGCTAGAGACATACCTTTAAATACTCTATGTTAATCAATGGATTGACTCTTGGGATAGCTCCCAATTACTTTGTGCAAGTTTAGTCTTAAAAACTTTATGACAAAATATTGTAACATATTTTTGGAGATTTTTTTTTTGTATAAAGTTCTTTACACTGCCACTTTTGTGATAGAACAAAAGTGTCTTCAGAAATACATCAAACGTGGAATATGATAACACAGCGTAACAAAAATAACATTTATCTAACTATTTAGTGATATGATCCATCAAGCATGCACAAAAAGACTTTATTCGAAATAAAAGCTAGATTGGTTCGGTATCTGATTTAGCGATAAGAAACAGTGTTCTTCGTTTGGCGATTTTTTTTTGACCGACTGGACTGGCTATTCTATACATTACCCATAAAGGCATAACTGTCCCATATTGAAAAAAAAGGCATTGAGAAAATAGCGCTCAAAGTTTGAAGTTTGTTTTCTCATACAAATTTTCATAATTTTCAAGTACATTTCTGCACGCTATATTCATTTAGCACCACCGCACAGATTATTTATTTTGCATAACTGTAAGGCAAAATGAAAAATCTGTGCGGTGGTGTTAAATGAATATAGCGTGCAGAAATGTACTAAAAAATTATGAAAATTTGTATGAGAAAACAAACTTCAAACTTTGAGTGCTATTTTCTCAATGCCTACTTTTTCAATATGGGACAGTTATGCCTAAAGCTAAGTATGCTGTTCCGCTCAAGAAAAGTAAAAATTTCTGCCCAAGAAATGGTCAAGAAATTTCCTACATGGAGCTCCATTTGAATTGACATTTCTTTTCAACTGCGTACTGCGATCAAAGAAAAATGCTTTTCTTGAGCATTTCTTGCAAGAAATTTCCCTCGCATCGAGATAGGCGATTACTTTTCTGTTGAAGTGCATACTTCGCTTAACTGTTTTTATTGATCAGTAAAAAATAAAAACTTAAACACAATTCTCGTTTTGCAGTTGCTATTTGGATTGAAAGTTCATATAGAGACTGTTATGCCTTTATTTTCCAATATGGGACTGCACCAAGTTCATATTTTTCCGCAACATTTCCAAACAAAGTATGTAAATTTTGATATGCATAGTAAAGTATATATTAAACTATACATGTTGCGATGAAAAAAGGTGTTGGTTCGAAAATCAATATGGGACATTTATGCTTTTATGGGCAGTACAGGTTATATAATACGTTCAGGACCCGATTGGAATACGAAAATTGACTCTATTGGTATGCTTTCGCTTACACTATCAGACAGATAGGTAATAAGAGAGATAAATGCAATGGTATTGAACTATTTCATAATAGGCTAGATGGTGATTACCTATAACAGACTTCAATTTTTAACTACGATATAAATTTGTTTGAATTGCACGATGAAATTTAAATTAAATGGAATTTTTCAACATGTTTGCAGTCCACATAAAAAATTCTTTGTTTCATTGATATGGCACATTACAATATTTTATAAAATTCTCGAAAACAATTTTATAATATTAAAAGTACAACGGACTTTGTTGATAAGTATTGTTTAATGCATAAAATTTGAATTATGTGGCAAATTAAGCATTCAAACTGGTAAACTTGCATACAAGTTGGAGTAAACTGGGTTGTTAAATGATGAAAAATTCACGTTTTTTGTGGTTTGAGCACATTTTACTTAGTAGAATACGATTTTTTTTGCGCCTCAATATCTTAATTTTGATATAATAAATGTTTTTTTTTTGGAAACGGTAGTGGATCCAGCAACCTTAGATTAAGTAAATAGCTACCGCTATTTAGCACTTGAGACTAAAAAATTGTTCCGCCGTGCAATCGGTCCCAAAATATCATCCTGCGAAAGACTAAGACCAAACTGACATTTGGTGAAGGTTTAGATGTACGCAAAGGGTGTCCGGCCAACGCTGATGTGTGGCCTGCAAGTTAATTTGGGGATGTTTATGGCGGGACGTCATGTTTGTCACTTGAGAATAATTTAAAACAGGCCCGCTCAACCTTTTTGAACCGCGGGCCAAATCGTAGAAAAAAATTTGTGTCGCAGGCCACATTTTTGAACGCACAAATATTCGCATGAAGTTTGACAAAAATCAGTAAACAGAGTTCTTATAAACTGCCAAAATCAGTGAATGAAGTAAATGTCAATTGTAGAAATAAAAAAAAACCGATAATTACTACTAAGTATCCTGCTGGATATTGTGAGAATCCGTTTCAAAATTATCTGATCAAGATTTTACAAAAATCTTGGTCAGAATGTCTAGAATTTTACAAGAATTGTGCCAGCGTTTCTACGTAAAATTCATCGACGAGAACAGCTTTAACCGGTTCAGCAGTACAATGGAGGAACAGTACTGGTTCGAATATGCAGATGGGGAAAAGATCCGAGTGCAACTCGAAATGGCAAGCAGACAGTTTAAGTATGTCCGAATTTTCAATTTGCCCCCTGAAACAGAGGACAAAGATATCGCAGCAGTCCTGGGACAGTTCGGAAGGATTCGGCAACACGTGCGTGAGTGATATCCTGCAGACTATGGCTACCAGGTGTTCAGTGGCGTAAGAGGAGTCCACATTGAGATCGAAAAGGAAATTCCGGCGAATTTGTACATCGGTCACTTTCGTGCAAGATGCTATTACGAGGGATTGAAGAATAAATGTTTCTTCTGCAAGGCGGAGGGACACAATAAGGCCAACTGTCCTAAGCTAGCGGAAATCAAGGAAAAAGGAGTCTCTGGTCCAGCCAACAGCAGGATGTACAGTCAGGTGGCAGCAAATCTACGAATAGCAACTAGTTCTAGTGAAAATGAGAGCAGGCCATCTTCGTCGATGACGGTGCTCCAAGTTCCGAGGCACCCAAGTGCAGGTAAGCCGGCTCAAATAGATGTGCAAGATTCGCACACTAACGACGGAGACAATGCTGGTTCGATGGAGACGGATGATACATCACGCGCACACACGGAGGAGAACGGTGTGAAAAGACCATCGGCGACCACCAGCGAAAACGATAGTTCAGATGTGGAGAAAGGAAAGGTAAAGGACGTGGACGTAAAAAGAAGCAGCACACCGGGAATTCATCGAATACCAGCAGAAGCCGCTCACGTGGTAACTCTCGTGGAAGCTTCTGATGGAATATAACACGACTAAAATAGTGACGGTATGTGTGAAAATATTGGACGTTTTTGGGTGAATTGTTTATAGCCCTGGTTTCGATGCTTTCGGTGGAGTTCTATTTAGACTGTAGTCGTTCTATTACTGAGTATCGTAGTGTAGAGTGAACATGCCATACATTCGAAAAATAGCTACAATTAACTTGAACGGTATTAGCTGTCGAGTGAAACAACACCTACTGAAGGAGTTTGTGTGGAATAATGATCTTGATGTAGTATTCATGCAGGAGGTGGCATTTGAAAACTTTTCATTTGTACCAACACACACAGCTGTGGTAAACATCAGTGAAGATGGTAAGGGTACTGGGATTTTGTTACGCAACAACATCAGTTACACAAATCTTGTAATGAACACTAACGGTCGAATCACATCACTTGTAATTGACGGTGTAAATTTCATCAACGTCTACGCGCATTCCGGTTCGAAGTACAAGCTAGAAAGAGATAATTTGTTCACTGATGAAATTTTAGTGCACTTGGGCGAATTCAAAGAGAACGTCGTTCTCGGATTTCAATTGTATAATTGATAAAAAGGACTCTACGGGCGCAGTGAAAAACATTTGTAACGGACTGAAAAAGTTGGTTGGTGAACTCGATCTTTTAGATGTTGAACTTTCAAAAAATTCGCATCGCGTTTTTACCTTTCTGAGAGGTGATTCGAAATCCAGGCTTGACAGATTGTACGGTACGAAAAATTTCGTAGAACGCGTAAGAAAAGTTGAAATACTTACAGTTCCATTTTCCGACCACCACAGTGTAGTTGTGACGGTGGAAATAATCAACAGTGAACAAATGAATTTTTATGGTAGAGGGTACTGGAAGATAAATTCTAGCCTATTTGCGGATGAAGTTATAAAAGAAAAAAATAAATCTTATTATGCCCAGTTGAAAACCAGAAATTCGTTTCAAAACATCAGCTTTTGGTGGAATAATGATTTGAAAAGAGGGATTAACAATTTTTTCAAGGGTGAATCGTTTAAGATGAACCAGCAACTATCTCGTGAAAAAAGTTTTTACTACAAATGCTTCAATGATGCAGTAAAATATCAAGCTTTAAACATAGATGTTTCAGAAGAATTGAAATTGGCAAAGTCTAAACTGATGAACCTGGAACAGAGTCGTTTGAACAGGTTCAGAAGTAAAGCGAATTCTTTGCACTCGGACGAAAAGTTGTCTTTTTTCCATGTTACATCATTCATAAACAAATCTTCAGACTCAAAATTGTTGAAATTGAAATTGGATGATGGAGTCACCTCGAATCCATCGCGGCTAAAAGAAGAAATTTTTAATTATTTTTATGAAAAATTTAAGATCGATGATAATGTGCGAAATGGCTGTGGAAATACCCTAGAATATCTTGACAGGCGGGTAGACGAAAACGATAAACAGCGTTTGATTAAACCGATTGAAATGATTGAAATTGAACATGCAATCAAAGAAGCATCCAAGAACAGTTCACCTGGTCCGGATGGTATCAATTATGAATTTTATTCAACGTTTTTTGATCTACTTAAAGATGATATGCAGACATTATACAATTCTTACTTTGTTGATGGAGAATATCCTCCTGGACTATTTTCCTCCGGAATTATCGCTTTGATTCCAAAAAAGGAGATAACTTCGATCTAGGCAATAAAAGGCTAATCAGTATGCTCAATAGTGACTATAAAATTTTTAAAAAATTATTATGCAACCGTTTAAAACCAATAATGGAGAAACTACTAGGCCCAGGGCAGACAGCAAGTATTGAAAATAGTTCTTGTATAAATAACTTGTCGTTATTGAGAAACATTATTATTAAAGCAAACAAATCTAGGAAATTCAAGGGTATTATATTGTCCGTAGATCTGGAAAAGGCCTTCGATCGAGTTGATCATCAATATCTTTGGGATATTCTGAAAACTTTTGAGATCCCGAATAGATTTATTGAGTGTCTGCAAAAGTTATATAAGAACGCAAGCTCCATAGTTCTGTTCAATGGATTTTTGACAAATTCGTTTCCAAATAATGTTCTGTAAGACAAGGATGTCCATTAAGCATGGCACTATTTTCGCTGTATATTGAGCCTTTGTTGAGGATGATTGACAAACATATTAAAGGTGTACTTATTGATGATGTTTTCGTAAGAGTCATTCCTTATGCAGATGATCTGAATATTTTCATTAGAAATGACGAAGAATTCAGCATTGCATTGGAACTGATAAATTACTTTAGTATATATTCAAAAATTAAAATAAATTTCAGTAAATCACACTATTTGAGACTGAACAATTGTTCTCTTGGTCCTCAGCTTATAAGTGAAGCGAGAGACATTAGGATACTTGGACTGACATTTGATGAAGATTATAAAAAAATGATCGATTCAAACTACAATGAATTAATTAGGAATATCAATTACTGCTTATCACTGCAGTATAAAAGAAGACTGAATGTTGTTCAAAAAATATGGATTTTAAATACCTATATTCTGTCAAAATTGTGGTACGTTGCACAAATCATACCACCGGAAAATAAGCATATTGCGGTGTTGAGGAAAAAATGTGGGGATTTTTTGTGGAAAGGATATTTTTATAAAGTGGAGCGGAATGAATTATATGCTCCTGCTCTTAAGGGCGGTCTCTCGCTTACATGTGTGGAATCGAAAGCCAAAGCACTTTTTATTAAGAACTTACTATTATCCGGAAAACAAGCCACTACTGATAAATTTATGATGGAGCAAATAATGAATAACAAATTGAATCGAAACACGAGAGAGTGGATTAAACTTGCAGTTAAATTTGAAGAGCGGAATTTAAAAACAAGCAAACAAATTTACGATGACTTAATTACAGAAAAAAATATAAAAATTAAACAGCACGATAAACAGCCCCATTTGCAATGGGAAACCTTGTATGAAAATGTTAACCAAAACTTTGTATGCAGTGAGTCCAAGTCGATTTTATTTTTCGTGTTTCGGGACATAATTCCATGCAAATCTAAACTATATAGGCACAGAGTGAGAGGGATTGATTCTCCAACTTGCGATTCTTGCGGAAGAATCGACTCTGTTGAGCATAGGATCAAAAATTGTTCGGGATCTGAAAAAGTATGGAGCTGGTTAAATGGTGTAATGAAATCAAAATTTAAAATAAATGTAGAAGACGCGATAGATTTAGTGCAGTTTGGTATAAAACCTAAAAATTGTAAATTCAAAGCAGCTCTGTGGTTAGTCATAGAAACATTAACGTATTGTATCAAAAAACATTCAACTGGTTGTATAGCAGATTTAAAACAGCAAATAAGTGTTAAACGCTGGAATAACAAAAAACTGTTCGATTGTCAATTCAAACAATACATGTATTTACTGTAAGTATTTGTAAATAGTCTTAATCAATGTCAAGAACTTTGTAGATATAATGAAAAAAAAAAAATGCATTTTTTTAATTTCGATGGAAGGCATGGTAGAACATTGTTGAAACATTCAGAATTTGAGATTTAGAATTTAATCATACATAAAATTGAATCTTAAGATGATTAAAAAATAAATTTAAATTACAACCAAGTGAAAAAATTAGGATGAAACCAAATTGAAAATTAATAAGTCTTGGTATCTTCTAACTTCGGGTTGATAAAATAGTCATCGGGCCAAATATGAAAAGAATCTTCGAACCCTCCGCGGGCCGCACAAAAGGAGGTCGCGGGCCGGATGCGGCCCGCGGGCCGTACGTTGGGCAGCCCTGATTTAAAACTATTCGCTTATTCAGGACAAAGTTGTGAACTCGCATCAAGACTCTGTGCTCATGGTTGGTTCGTCGCTTTGCTACCAACGTTGTGCTAGGGTTTGAAATGTTTTTGATAATTTCATAACAAATTTTTCCTTCTTTTGAACATAGACTATTCTTTCAACTTGTACTGGTTTAATTACAATTGGCAACAATTTAGCTTATATTTTAATTAGGAGTTTTACCTTCTTTAAATCATCGGCAGTTCTTTATAGTAATACTGATATCATAATTATTTGCATTACACTGAACTAAATTTTTATAAGGATTTTTTTCCTCTTTTTGATCATAGGGTGTTCTTTCATATATGAATATTTTTCATAGTTATCGGAATTATGGCTTATAATGCGTTCATTAATAGTTTTATTATAAATTAAACAGAACGGCTCGATGCACACTTACGATAAAGAAGCTCACTGTTTCTCCATTGTATAAAGATGAAACAAAACTCGTTGCTACAAACTAATCAATTTCCTAAGTACTATCAGAATAATTGAAATCGATGCTACAGAAAGACGAATAAGTCGTAAACCGTTTTATTAACTGTCAAATTCAGACTTCAAACGCAATGCGAAAATCTACGCTACCAGCTATTACCGCTAGCAGAGAAGTGAATAATTGCTTACATTTAGGGTGTTCTTCTTTCAGCATTGACTGTTCCTTGAACAAACACTAAAGAGCTGTATATCAATGATGATTTATCCTTCTTAAAGAATAAACTGTGAAAATGAAATTCAGCTTTGAAATTTTAAATTTCGGCCAAACGGCATTCGGCCAAATGGCATTCGGCCAAATGACCCTTTCGACAAAATGACCCGGAACCACGCAAAGAGCGTAAGTGCAGTAAAACCGAATTCATTGAATTCTAAATAATTTGAATATGCTTTTCAGATTCTTTGATGATTTCATAATCCATATAGGTACGAAATAAAATCTTCAAATTGCGATATATTTACTATTTCAGACGATATTTGACGAAATCTCTTTAAAAATTATGATTTTTCGCCCTTGGAAAGATTACGTTGACTGACTACTAAAATCCCAAATGACCATTTGAATGGGTTGGAAGGACTCCTATTATAGAATGGGAAATATAGCAAGGAACAATGAACATGAAATAATGTTGAAACATCATGCAACAGAGATAACTTCGACTGAGAAACACTTTGGCAAATAAGCCACACCGTACTGCATTTTTAGAGTAGGGTCGTTGAAAATTATGGTCGGCCACAGTGTAGCGAAAGAAATAAGATTTTAAAAATTCTCAAGGGGTTTATGGAAAGCTTTCTATATCATCCATTGACATAGCAATAATCTGATGGAAAGCTATCTCTTCTTCAAAAAGGCATTCCAAACAAACTTTAAAATTTGAATAAGACACAAATAGCAAATACATACATGCTGTTCAAAGTGTGTCAATGAATTTTTAAAAGAAACTTGATTTCTAATGGTAAACCAATGAGAACAAGAAGTTTGGAGATTTTCTCCATCGCTTCCTTGGATTGATCCACACCTACAAATGATAATAAATTCTACAATCTCTGTGATTGTCATGCACGTGTAAAACCTTTAGTTCAATTTCGCAACGCCTGCTTCTTCTAAACCAAACCCCTTACCTCCTCCAATGTCATTAGGCGAAGCTTGACAAAAACCGAGCGAAACAACGACGAAGAAAAACTCACTCCGCGCGGAACACCGTGTCACCATTGACAATCAAATGACGTTCGCGTAGGAGATAACGTCAAGCGGCAGCGGTAAGGCCAACATCGCTCAACATCGCGCTCTTAGGACGATACTCCATCCATAGGAAAACCGAATGACAACGACGATGTTGACGGAACGGTGGGAAAAAGGCGAACCAGATTCAATATTTGCACTCGTCGTCGTCGTTGTCGTCATTGTCATTCCATACAGCGGTGGTTCTTTTTTCCCTTTTCCGAACCTAAGCTCCCGGTTTGGAATTGTGAGCGAAAGGCGGGGATTTCCATTGTTCCTGCAAGAATGACGAAGGACAAGTGCTTGCCACCTGCTGAAGTGGGTAGGTGGTAGTAGGCGGGGGAATGTTCCATTTTCAGCTTCAATCTGTGGAAATGATCTTATCAGCGTCCGATAGACAGCGAACATGAAATGTGCAACTTGATGGAATTCGATGGAGAGATGGTTTGATAAGCTTATTTCAATTAGCATTCGGCGACTAAAACATGCCCTCAGCCCCTGATCGAATTATGTGTTGAGCTTTTTTTTGTAAACTTTTCTATCTTCCACTTCAACATGGCTGAACTAAGCGTATGCGTTATGCAGTTTTCCAAAGCTTGGTACAAAATCCAATATGACGTGAAGCTTTTCGGAACGAAACGATTTTGATTTTGTTCCGGAAGTATATTTTCCAACATCATTCGTCTTTTTTATTCCTTTATTTGTATAATTTCAAACATTACACTCATTTCTTATATCTAGATACATTGAGTTAGGAATCATCCGAAATATCACATACCCTTAATGGCAACGTGTCATTGTTGAACAACGTCACGTCCCACGTGGCAACAGCTGCCATCACTGCGGTTGACCTATCCCTAGTCATCGCCTGCTGCTGCTGCGACGAAAGATGATGGTGCACCAGAAGTCAACTCGGGCTAAAGGCCTCATTCGCACCACCAGTCTCTTTGGCCCTGGAAAGACACATCAGATGCAGGGGTCCCGAAAGGGGTTGAGCAAAAAGATGAAAAGTTCATTAGAAGAAGGTTTTCATTCTTATTTCTCCCGGGAACTGAACTCCATTTACACTGCGTAATGGATTTTGTTTGTACGTTCGAGAAGGCGAAGATGGCAGCCTAATATCCTTCTCCGTACTCCGTCCGATTGGGAGTCCAGATCCGGCCCAGGACGGAGGCGTCGAAGCACACGAGAAACTAGTTATCCCACTCTTGCCGTTCCTCGGAAAAAGGATGAATTGCGAGGAATAATATTTGTTTCATATCTTTGAATGTGCTTTTTGCCTGCTCCTGTCGAGGGCTGTTTTTGCTCTGCAGAGGAAAAGTTAGAGAATTGATTAAAGTTCTGTTTGTGTGGACAGTCCCATGGTTGCGACTATTTGTTTGGCAGATGGCTGGCTGCTGGTCTTTTCGCCTAATGGAGCGTGAAATGGATGGAAAATGAAGCATTGAGCTTGATTCCAGCTGAACCGTGCTCTGACAAGTAAATGAACTTCTTTTACTCAGAATCGTGTGCGGCGGAACTTCTTTGCAACTCAGTTAGCCATGACATCAGACTCTGTATTCATGGCGATTCGGGGTTGGCTCCGAATGTAGAATATCGTTTTGCTCTTAGCAATTGAAAGCACCAATCGTTGCAGTTTTCGAATCTGATAGATTGAAAGCATGCAACAGTTTAATCTGCTTCGTTGTATACCAATCAGGGCCCATCGTGTGGACGTAGCCAGAAGAGGACTTATTTCTCCAAATATTTCTCTTGAGATTTTTCCAGGAGTTTCTCCAAGAACTACTCCATAAATTTTTAATATCGAATTTGTTAAGAGTGTCATCAACAGCTTATTCAGTGTTTTCGCAACATTTTTTTAAGAATTGCCAGTAATTTTGTAATTTAAAAACCAATAACTTCAAAAATATCACTATTACACCATTACCATGTGTTCATAAACATTTGTTGCGTTAAAACTAACCATATCAAAGGATCCGGTAAAATTCGGATGGTCCGTACTAAAGTAATGAGCGATCAAGGCAGATAAATACAAAGAATATTCTGTTTTTTCGATGTATTTCATAAAAAAAGCTTTACTCGAATGAAAAAAAAACATCGATACACATTTTAATACTTTTTTTTTCATTATGCAAACAAAGTCCAAAAACTGATCTCTAACTACAAAAAATCCGATGTCGATCATTCGATTTGAATAATCTGCTGGTTCAGACATATCCTGTGAAATCTTGAAATAATCTTAAAAGTAGGTTCTCAATATTTGTTTCTAATAATTCTCCTGGAGGTCCAAATTAAATATGAGCATGAGCATGAGCATGAGCATTCATACAATTCGTAGTTGCTACTCCGTGATTGACAAGAATCATCGAAATTGTACAGGGAACCAACAGATGTAGCTTGGGAGTAGCATACCATCTTCAATGTACATTTTCGAGCACTCTGAAATAATTATGTCAATAACGGCGCAGGCCACGGGGGAAGGAATGTTAGTGTGACATCCATTGTTACTAAGGACCGAGTATACCTCTGCATCTTCATGGTTGCCACGGGAAGGAGTTTTATTAGTGGGAGGGTTTCAAAGCTACATGATCAGGATTCACCTTGGTAAGTGATGTGATTCATGTAACCGTTGTTTAAAAAGTTATCTATCAATGCGTCGATATCTTAAACATCAAACTATTCAAAGGTTTAAATCTCGAAATTTTATAAAACATGAATAAGCGCTTATGTCAACACTTAAAGTCACGAACCATTCATGGTATGTTCAACAAATCAATAAAAAATTACATTTATGATACAAATGTGTTATTACAAGAATGAAACGAGCTCACCAATTGGTTATCCATCCTCGACTGCGATTGCACACCGTCAACACGTGTAAGCAAGAATATGAAATAACTCGGATGGCGCGCAAATGAAGTGCAAACTGAAAAAAATAAAACACTCCGAGCGCGCGAAAAATGAATCGGACAGCTTAGGCCTTCGCAAAGGACTCTCTCCTGGAGGTCTTCGCAGGGTTGCTCGTCTCTTCGTACCATCGACGGATCGCACATGGAAATGTCCCGACCGTGATCGATGAAATACGCCAAAAATTTCACACCACCAGTTTTCGAATCATTGTTCGACATATTGCTAAGCAGTGTTCTAGGTGTACTGTCTATGAGGCAGGCCCAAGAATCCCCAAGATGTCACCACTTCCAGAAGCTCGAGTAGGAGTATCTGTCAACTGCCGGTCCAAGTGGTTGATGGATACGAAACCTCTGCAGCCTGGAGATCTGATGATGGTAGTAGACTCAGGGTTACAGAACAGCTGGTAACCGGGCGATATTCAGGCTGCCAATGGATTACTGCTGCAGAGGTCGGTTACTAGATTAGTCGTGATCGAGGTGATGAAGAGCGGTACAGATGCAGAAGTCTGCCAGCAATACGGGGTGGGGAATGTTGAAGAAACTGACTACACGGCAACACTGACATCAGTTGACAGTCCGAAAACGAGCAGACTTTGCAACGTCACAATGACAGACAACGATGTAGAAGTCAATAAAACACTTGTTACTTCTTAGAGCTCTGGATCTAAAGTGACATTTATTATAACATATATCTTACGTGCCTCCTATGATTGATACATGTTTCTCGGCCTACTACACCCCTCCTTAACTTAATATAATTTTTATTTATTTCAATAACATTCAATATAAAAGTGCTTAATAGTCAATTTCATTAATATTATATTCTTTCAAATACTCAGGCATTCGTCGTTCTCGTCTTGGTTTCTTAGTTATTCTGCTCAGTGGCGCGGGAAGTGGGTAGGACAGGAAGGACATGAACTACGCACGAAAATACCTGGGAAGGACAGTCGAAGGATTGTCCTACCCAAGATTTACAAAAAAAAACTAGATCAGTGGAATGCTTGAAAAATAAATTAAATCATTTATCATCTAATTTTACAAGCATATTAAGTTTGTCCAGAAAACTTTTGCGATTACCCAGGGTGTTTTCAGTGCATAGAAAAAAGAAACTACACTAACTCATAGAATTTTTGCTGTTTATCCATTTGTTATCTAGAAATAGATGAAGACATTAGAACAACCTCAGTGGTTGTAAAGGCAAGCTTTTGATCTAGTTTTGTGGCATTTGTTTAATAAAGTTGTATTAAAAAGGATATAAATATAAACAATATGAAAAAATGTTTTTTTAATGGATGATAACGAAAGTTAGGTTTTATTGTAGACAGTTGGTATCTATTTTAATGCAAGGCACGAAAAAGTCTCTATTTTTCAATGGAAGGTTTCTAAAGTATCTATTTTAACCAAAATGGTCTGTAAAGTCTCTGTTTCCTTATTCTGCATGCATTGAATCCTGATGTTAAATTGTACAGGCTCCAAAAACATTCGGAGATTATAATCAATTTCAACAGGAATTTCGTCTCAGATTCCCCGAAGAAAAGCATCAGGAATTGTCATAGTGATTTTATCAGGTACATATACTATCAGGGTCTCTTACAGGGATCTATCAAGAAATACTTTTTGAAATTTTGCTACTGATTCTCCCAGTGATTTTTCAAAGGATGCTTAGAAAAATATCTCTAGAATTGGATCCAGAAAATCCATGAGAACTTCAAAGCTCTTACCTCCAGTAACTTTCTAAGGTATTATTTTTTTTTTTTTGCGAAACTATCCTAGAATTTCCTCCAGATATTGTTCACTAATCCTTCAACCGAATTATCCAATTGTCACTCTAGAAGATCGTCCCCAAGATATCTACAGAATTTCTATCAAGAAAATTCATAAAGGTTTAGTCCAGAGTATTTGAAAATAAAATATCAAGGGCTTTTTACACAGAAACCGTGCAAGAAATCATTTTGTGGATTCTTTCAAGAATTCATCTACGTTTTCTCTCAGAAATCGGAAATTTATTCGAACAGCAAGTTTTGCCAAGCATGTATCAAAAATTTTCTCAAAAAATCCCATGTCCAATGTTTTTCTAGAAATTTCTTTGAAAGATCCTGAGAAATGCTATCCCGAGATTCGATTGATTTTTTTCGATTATCTTCTCAAATTATCTAGGAAAACTTTCTAAAACTCAAGAGCCCAGGAGTTATTTCAGAAAACCTAGTCCATTAAAGGAAACTTTGCAGCTTACCCAAGTTTCATCGGATTTATTTTCCAGAAAAAAAATCCTATGCATTTCCCTGGATACATTCCTTGAGAAAATCTGGAAAATTACTGGAGGAATTTCTGTAGAAATTTTAGCTGGAATCTCTTGTTGAAATGCTTATTTGAAGATTTGTATAAACCCTGAAAAAAAAAATTAACGGAAATCCCTAGAAATGTCTTGTGTGTTTCTTGAATGTTGGAGGATGTCCCAGGGAAATCTATAAAATCTTGGAGGAGTTAGGTCCTTCTTCAAAAAATTTGGAGGAATTCAGATGGTTCCTGAAATAATCCTTGAAGAATTTACATTTCTATGGTTCTCCTTGAAAAAATCCATGTTATATTATTGAGTTATCCTAAATAAAATTCTTGGATAAATTTCCTACAACAATTCGAGGAGATATTCCTTGGAAAATAATCACTAAATGAACTACTTTATTAGTTTCCAGAGTAAAATCTGAATATTTGGGAAAACATCTGAAACAAATTTTGATGAATTTCTACAGTAATACTTGTTGTAATGTCACGAAGAATTCTCAAAAAAAAAAGTATTAGATCTTAAACAAATGCCTGCTCTGATGCTTTGAAGAATTAAACTCTTATCTACTGGCTTCTATTAGTTTTTGTTTTGTTTTTTTTTTTTCGGTTACTGTTTGGTTCCTTCTCGGCCTCTTTTTGGTTCTTTTATGATCTCTTATTTTCCGTCAAGAGGTCTTCAACTTCCTATTTTTAACGCACTCAGTCACTACCAGCCTTGCAAAAACGAAAAGCTTTCAAAATCAAGTCAGTCTCCTAAGAATTATATTGTTTCTTCTGTTTAGCGAAAAACTCATCTGAAAATATCGTTAGAACGCTTGCAAACAGTAGAATTTTCTTAACTCAACCCAAAACCGTTCATAATGTCACTTATACCCTTTGCGTTTGAGCCCCTCAAAATATAATATAGTAATTTTCAACTTCCAGTTCTGAGTTATTTTTTTTTTGTTTCACAGTGCACAAAATATTTGCTAACGTATGTCCTACCCATGATTTTGAACGTGGACGCGCCTCTGATTCTGCTGGTATCATTACGGCCATCTTCTTCACGATGCTAAGGATTACTAGAAGCTTTGTTTTGATTCGGATCGAATAGATCTTCAGTAGAAGCTGTTTCAGAGTTCTGAAAAGGGCTGCTTGATGTAATTCGTTTAGCATGGTTAACATGTCTGTCCCTTTCTGCTCCGGTTTTGAGATCCTTAACCGTAAGCCAATTTCCGAGTATTTAGCTTTCCTTTTTAAATCGCCATATTGTTTTCCTTAATCCTTTTTGATTTGGTCAAAACTGGTTACCACACCTTTCTCACCTTCTTTTGTATTCAGCGCTTCAGGTAATTTGTCCTTCAACGTTCTACCAAACATTAGGACCGCTGGTGATTTTCCAGTAGTGGAGTGGGGAGTGTTTCGGTAAGCCAAAAGAAAACTGTATCCAGCTTTTTACGCTGGCTTGCTATAAACTTTGAACCACCCCTTTCTGACATGTCTTGCGTACACTATAATTGTTCATGGTTGAATCTAAGTAGGCTTCTGGAAGTTGACTTTTTTCATGTTGTCAAAGAAAAGTTGCAGTCAAGATTATTATAATGACAGGTTTACCGATCTTAGCAGTCAGTGGGTGCGCGGTGTGGTGAGCTGCAGGGAAGGCGGAAGTGACAGCTGGCAAGTTGGCTAGCTGGCGAGTTTGTGTACTCAACCGTTTCTATGGGGTTGTTAGGCAATGTTTACTCCAACAAACATAAACACAGTGAAGTGAAAATTTTCCCCAGCATTTTGTCGCGAATAAAATTTTCGTCTTTAATGTAGTATTCCGGTGTTTTGTGTCGAAGAAAAGCAGATTACTAGAAAAATTGGTTTACAATTGCATGTAATGCATGTAAATGTGGAAATCTCGAATAGTGCAGCGGGTGAGAGCCACCGCCGATGGTCTACGATGAAAGAGAGGATGCGCCACGGTGTCACCGTCTGACGATGACGGTTGTATTATTGTAACTTTATCTCGTAAGTTAAGTCATTCTACTATCAGTGCATTACACAGTGAAGTAAATTCAGATACTTTGCCGCGTATACCACACAGATATGGGTGTAAAAGAAACATTCTATACATATTATGTCACGCCATGCATCTGATATCCAAACAACCAAAACAAACTCGCCAGCTTTCACTTGGCATTTCAAAATGGCGGAATGGGAAATCTGACACATTGGACTACCTCCCTTCTAGATACCTTGATTGCAGTCTTGATTTTAGGAAATAGATTTCGATAAACATTGAATTATTTTATTTTATTCTAATGCTCAAAATTTTTCACGTTGGCAAACATAAGCATCCAAGCTAATGGTTCGAATTGATGTTGGAGAAAAAGTGTCGTTACCATCAGTATCATTGGAGTTAAAAAACGTATTATAAAGATTTTTTCGCCGATCAAATATTCTCCATTTAGCGGAAGAACTACGTAAATCAGTTTTTAAATGAACTGAAAATTTAGAAGACCTTTTAGAAAAAACGGCCCGAGAAACCACTTTGGCAGTTCCAGACATTATTAGTTTTATGTTTTTTTTCTTTATTCGGGTACCCTCACTAAGTCGTATCGACAGAACATAATAAAATCTTTAACCTACCCCCAAAACGTGTTGGACGTTGTATTTCAACAAGCCCATGTCCCAACAAGCCGCAGATGAGAATGGTTAAACACGATGTGGTCGAGTCCAGAGGTGAGGTTGAAGGAAACTAGTCCTTTCTTTCGTTCGCTTGCGTTCTAATGCAATCACTGTCTTGACATCATGTCTGATATCGCATAAGAACGTCGAGAGAATGAAACTGATGACTAGTTTTTTTTTCAACCGCACATTTGGTTGAACCAATATCTAAGCATGACGTTGGTCATTAATGGCGTAGAACTTGTCGATGTAAATTAAATTAACATCGTGTACCCCCTCGTTTTGACAGCAAATTTGCATGGATTATAAATTCTGGTCGTTATCGAAAATGCATAACAGCAGAAATTTCTATTGGTTAGGTTTATTAACTCTTCCCATACATATGTTTGTGGTCCTACGGTGCCTAAAATAGAAAAATAAAATTAAATTACTGATAATTATATGCAGATGGAATTTTCAGAACACAAACATGTTGGCCGATAATAAAAACAATGAAAATTTTTGACAGTTCGATCAACAATCTAAAGTCACTGCCAACTAAGACCTATTAATAAAATCTGAAGACAAGAAATGTCAAAATCGAATCACCCTCCGCAGTTTTATAGCTAGCGTAAAAAGCTGGATAGATCATTTTTCCAATCTCTTCCCATAGCTACACTAATCCGTATAGTTTTCAATAAGATCCTGTTCTGTCGTTCTACTAGACCAGTCTAAAATGGTGCATAAGGAATTGAATGGTTAATACGAATATCATTTGATGTGCAATAATCCTTAAACTCTTCTGACTGAAATGGTGAACCATTATCGCACACAATTTCTTCTGGGAATCCGTATCTTGAAAAGATGGTGCGTAATCTGAATATCGTCAGATTTGTAGAAGTCATGATTTCAATCTCCGGAAACCTTGAATGGTAGTCTACTGCAACCAAAAGATGAATGCCATTCAATACTTCCATAAAATTTATGGCAATTTTCCTCCATGGTTTGGATGGCATTTCAATACGAGTCATAGGTTCCACCGATGGTTGCGAAACAAGCAAACATCCATGACATTCCTTAACAAAACTATCCACCATCGTATCGATACGCACCCACCAAACTTTCTCTCTCAATCGCCGCTTCATTGCATCAATACCAAGATGTGGTTCATGGGCCAATTGTAGAATTTTCTTCTGAAGGCTTCTGGGTATGACAATTTTCTGATTCTTCAATATTATCTGCCCGTCTGTTGATAGATCATTTGCAACTAATCTGTATCCAGCTAATCTCTTCGGACAGCGTTTGTGTGGGTAAGGCAACCATTTAATCAATTCCAGTAAGTCTAAATCTTTTTTAGTGGCTTCGATTATTTCAATAACTGGAATTGCTACAGGAGAAACATCAGACGAAATCAACCTTACAACTCTCTCACTTTCCTCATCGTAGCTATTTGGGCATAAGGTCTGATTTTGACACATTCTAGATAATGGATCTGCAATGTTGGATTTTCCAGGTCTATAAATGACTTTGTAGTCATAAGACATCAATCTTAACTTCCATCTGTCAATCCTAGCACAAGGTTTCGATCGGTCTCCAAATATCGTTACAAGTGGTTTGTGGTCTGTTATGAGCCAGAAAAACTTCCCATATAGGTAAAAATGGAACTTCTCTGGTGCCCATACTAAAGCTAAAGCTTCACGTTCCGTTTGGGCGTATTGTTTTTCTACATCTGAAAGTGTTTTTGAAGCGTAACTAACTATGTTGTATTCTCCCGATCTTGTTTTCTGAAACAGAACTGCACCTAAGCCGACTGGGCTGGCATCAGCAACTACGAATGTTTCTTACTCAGGATCGAAATAAGCCAAGATCTCTTCTTTTAGTAAACTAGTTTTTAGTAGTTCAAACGCTTTCTGGTGTGCTGCCGTCCAATTGAATATTGTGTGTTTTCTTCGTAAGAGTTACTAGCGGATTGGCAATAGTTGACAAATTTGGAATGTGACGGCTTACGAATGTTAATAAACCTAGACTGCGGTTCCCGAAATTCTCTGATAGCGTGTAATTTCTCTTGTGAAATTCGAACACCATTCGATGTTAAGTTAATTCCAAGAAAATCAGTTTGAGCGACACATTCTACTGTTTTGGAATCATTTAACATTATATTCCTTTCGATTAGTCGACGTTTTACAATATCAGTTCGAATCTGTAAAATCAAATTATCAAAATCTAACATTTAAACATAATATTCTTATGTTTAAATACCTTCAATGTTGCTATATCGGGAGCATGGATCAAAATATCATCAATAAACACAATTACCCATGGGAATTCTCCAAATATTGTCTCCATACACTTTTGAAAAAGTTCAGGTGCCGCTGATAAACCAAAAACCAATCGCTTATATCTCATAAGACCCAAAGGAGAGATGAATGTGGTGATGTAACGGCAATCTTCACGCAACATGAGTTGGTGGAATGCTTGCTTAATGTCGAATTTTGAAAATACCTTGCTTCCTCGCAGTTGGCAAGCCATTTGCTCCAATGTTGGAAGAGGATGAATCTCTCTTATTATAGCTTTACTAGCTTCTCGAAGATCTATTATGATTCTCACTTCAGTCGAACTTTTCCGTTTTAC
Source organism: Aedes aegypti (assembly GCF_002204515.2). Classification (NCBI taxonomy): domain Eukaryota; kingdom Metazoa; phylum Arthropoda; class Insecta; order Diptera; family Culicidae; genus Aedes; species Aedes aegypti. The sequence goes on from NC_035107.1 coordinate 5,027,251, forward strand.
AATCATTGGAGATACCCATTCTGACGCATCTCGAACACGCTCTGTTTTTCTAGTTCTTTAAGCTTCAAAAGTATTAATTCTTCTAAAGGAATAGGGATCCGACGATAAGATTGTTGAACAGGAGGAATACTTTTATCGATTTTGATCGATGCGCACATATCTATGTTTTTTAATATTTATTTCAATAATTTTCCATTGGTAATATAAATTTGAAACACAATTTTTACTCACCTTTAATTGCAGGCAGAGTATCATCAGACAACGATCTGAGGAATTTTACCACACCAAGCTTTTCAGCAGTGTTTCCCGATAGTAAGGAACATTTACCATCTTGGATAACGTAAAGCGTAGTGAAGCAGGACTGATCTTCGATTGCGATTTTCACAACAACTTCACCTAGTACAACTAGGGCTTTGTTTGAACCATACGCATGAAATCTTATCACTTCCTTTGCGAATACCGAAAGCTTCAAACCCAACTTGCTTCAAACGTCTCCAATCCATTTCGCTTAGTACATCTTCATCAGCACCTGTATCTATGATGAACCTGATATTGACACCTCCTACTGTTGCTTGAACTGACCGTTTGCCTTCCAGATGAAAAATTTCTCGGATCTCCACAGTCTTGGTCACATCATCAACTTCGCGAATGAATTTAGGTTTTCTATCGAATCGAGACTTTCCGTTCGTCCTCCCAGTTTCTTGCTTCATCGATCTCTTGAATCTTGATTGTTGACTTTCGAATTTACGGAAACGATCACAACACCGGGCAAAGTGTCCTTTAGATTTACAATTGTTGCAACGTGATGAACGGGCTGGACATCCTGGATCTCAAGAGAAATGATTACCAAGACACCTAAAGCAAATCCGACTAGGTTTATCTGCATTTTTGTCAATGCTCTACATGGTGTTAAAATCATCAATCTCGATTGACTTGCCACGAAACTATTTTATTTTATTTTCTAATTGGTGAAATTACATATATATATATATATATATATATATATATATATATATATATATATATATATATATATATATATATATATATATATATATATATATATATATATATATATATATATATATATATATATATATATATATATATATATATATATATATATTACATGGGACACATTAAACTAATTTTCAAGTAGTTTAACATTACCTGTGCTCTTACTGACTCATGTGTTCGACCAACTTTCAGCATATCATCAAGGCAAACATCAGCTTCGAGATATTTTGCTCTCAGTTTATCGTCATTTTGTGTAGCTACAATTGTCTGGTCCATCAACATTTGATCGAGCTGGCCATCAAAATTGCAAAGGCGGCCTGTGACCTCAACCGAATGACGAATTGATCTATCTTCTCATCTGGATTGAACATCATCTGTCTGAATTTGAATCGCTCATACCGTAAAGACATACGAGGCGCATAATAATTGTCTAAAACCTCCATCACGATGCGGGAAGGATTGTCCATAACATTGCTGACCACAGATGGCACATTTTGAGCAATTTTCCGTACATCCGGACCTCCAAAACACATAAGAGCCTTGTACATTTCCTCATGATCCGTTACGTTTTTCAACGCAAGATATGCGCAGAACTGATCTTTCCATAGATCCTAGCGTGAGCTTGTAGGACCAACATCATTCTCAACAAACGGGGTAATTGTAAAATTGAACTGTGGAATAATATGATTCCAATTATAATTTATAAAATTATTCAAAATAATCTTCTATTTGACAGTTATTTATTTTCTTCGTGAATTGGATCAACTTTTCATTTGCATTCATTAGACTCAACCGTTGCATAGCAATGGTCCAAAGCGACATCAACAACAGCGTTGATTTTTTTTTTTCAGACGGTCTTGATACAATTCACTACGTCTTCACTAATTTATTGGACAGGAACCATTGTTCCCTGCAATCTTTTCAATTCGGAGACAGGCTGGAAATTGATTTCCCTTTGTCTACCTGGATAGACTGGATTGCCTTTAATCCATATGTGTCAGGATTTTTCCAGAACAGACTAGAATTTTCCGAATTCTCTTTGTTTCTAGTCTTTACTCAGACAGACATTCTTTCTCTATGTCTGAGATTTTTCCTGGCCAGACTGGAATATCTTCCCTTTGGCTCAGGTCAAAACTTGAAACAATTCACTCAATAAAACTGTCAAATATTTTTCTCCACCTCAAATTAACATAAGGTATAATTACCGTAGCCATTTTCTGTTCCGCTCAACGATGATTGCCAAATAATTCTCACTCTCGAGCCTCGCGATTCTCACTTTTTCCTCTTCTGCGGCTGGAATTTTCTGCCGGCGGCCAAACGTTCTACACTTCACTAAGATTTTTGATGATTTCAAGCATTTTGCCTGGAAACTATGAACTAGACCAAACACTTTCCCAAAAAATTTTATCAAGTATTTTTTCTTATAGTAAACCACGAATTGCAACAGAGTTTCTTTCAGAAATATGCTATGGAAGCCGTCCTATTTTTTTTTTTTTTAATTATTTTTCACTTCTCTGCAGAAAGTTGATGAGGTTTTCTGAAGGGATATCTCTTGAATACTTCTCCATGCGTATCTATTCGCATTTTTTGAGGCATTACGTCAATCAATTTTTATAACAATTCCTGTTGGAACGTCCTAAAGGGATTTTTAACAAGACCACCGATGATTGTACTAAGATTTTCGTCTAACTATTATCCATGAATTTTTTTTCTCATTTTTTAACAAGTTTCACCGGAAAACAATTCAGTAGTTGGTTAAAAAGTTTCTTCTCAGGTATTTATACTAGGTCTTCATTTTATACCAACCATTTTAATACAGTTTATTCATAAAGGAACTAATCCAGCGTAAGAATATTAAATTTTTATAAAATCTCTCCATAATGGGCAAGAAAAAGCTGCGTTTGAATCATTGGACTGTTCTGTGTCTGTCACCATGAGATCCATCCGGTAAATACTAGAACTACCTTCCCTGGGATTTAGCATAGCGACAATTACGTTTTTGTCCATAACTAGCAACATGTGACCCATAACCTGTTAACACTTGTCCGCCTAAGATATTCGTCACTTACACGGACGACGAAGCCTCAAAATCAGTTGGAACGCTAAATTCAACCCACTATATCTCGGCTGTCCTAAGCCCGATTTACAAAATTTTGGCACCTACAGAAATGTATGGGCTTCTAGATTCATGTCAGATTTTTGAAATATTTTTGGGAACTACTGTTTGATTTGTAGTACTTAAAACACCGGAGCAAGTCCTAAAAAAATTTCTAACCGGCGGTAATTTGTAGATAACTTAGAATTTATCGCGATAACCTATAGATTTGTTTATTGGATGATGATCGTATTATTGTAATCTAACAATTGGCATTGAATTTTTGATTGTTAGCCGTTCAAAGAACTACAATATATTCACAAAACTGCGTAGAATACAGAAAAAATACATTTTCAATTATAACTTGAAATTTATCGCGACAACCCAAACATTTTATGATCTTAAAATATACTCATATTTAAGGTCATCAAATTTGCAGAACACTGATAATATATTTCTGTTGGAAAAACTACAATATTTTCACAAAATAGTGAAAAATACAGGAAAATACAGGTTTTCTACAGTAATTTCATGTTTATCGCAATGACTTATAAGTTTTATAATTTTAAACTCTTTGTGTGTTCATGAGAAACAAATTTCCTGAAAATCGTTGATCGCTGTTTGTTCAAAGAACTACAATATATTCACAAAACTGCGTAGAATACAGAAAAAAATACATTTTCAATTATAACTTGAAATTTATCGCGATGACCCAAACGTTTTATGATCTTAAAATATACTCATATTTAAGGCCATCAAATTTGCAGAACACTGATAATGAATTTCTGTTGGGTAAGCTTCACAAAATAGTGAAAAGTACAGTAATTTCATATTTATCGCAATGAGTCGTCAGTTTTATAATTTTAAACTCTTTGTTTGTTCATGAGAAACAAGTTTCCTGAACATCGTTGATCGCTGTTTGTTCAAAGAACTACAATATATTCACAAAACTGAGTAGAATACAGGAAAAAATACGTTTTCAACTATAACTTGAGATATATCGCTATGACCCAAACGTTTTATGATCTTAAAATATAATCATATTTAAGGCCATCAAATTTGCAGAACACTGAGAAACAAATTTTCTGAACATCGTTGATCGCTGTTTGTTCAAAGAACTACAATGTTTTCACAAAATCTTGTATTGTAATTTTCTGTATTAAATTCTGAAATTTCTTCTACAATTTATTGGTTGTCTCTAGATCTTATCAATTTAAAGACAATACTTCAATTATGAAATATAAAAATAAACATATTTTAAAACATTTTTTATGTTTTTCAAAGAACGACAACATTTTCGCAAAACTGTGAATAATACAGGAAAAATACGATCTTAACAGCAGTTTGATTTTTTTTTGCAATGATCCATGCGTTTTTTGATTTTAAAACATTCTCATATTTAGGGTTGTCAAGTTTGCACAACATAATCGATTAAATTTTATTGAAAGAACTACAATATTTTCACAAATTACCGTATAATACAAAAATATTCTGTTGCTACCGAAGTTTGAACATTTTATCATCTGTATAATTTTCTAAATTGTTGTAAATTTTCAATAAAAATAAGTTTGCTCGAAAATCATGTACAATACAGAAACATTTAAAATTTCTCCTGAAATGTCAAAATTGCTGCATTTTCTTATAATCTCCACGGTTTAGAATTTTTCAGATTCATATATAAATTGATAGAACACATTGTTGAAACATTGAATGTCAAAACGTCGAAAGGAATAACACATCGAAAAGAAAAAAATATCGAATTATTTATTCTTTCGGAAGAGAATAATTCTTCCAAGATCATTTCGTTCTCTTCCAATTCCCACCTTTCGACGTTTTGTCAGCCAAATGCAAATAACTGATTGCCTCCAGATCATATAATTTTAAGGGTTTGGAGCATAATTATATATAAAAGTAAATATGTCTACAGAACATTTTAAGTGATTTCTGAAGAACTAAAACATTTACACAAAACTGTGGAAAATACCAGAAAAGTTAGATCGTAATAAAAACCTGAAATTGACCACAATGTTCCATGGAGTTTATGATTTGAAAATGTTAAATAAAATGTTTTCATTTAGAGTTGGTGAGCTTGTATAAATTAACCGATGAAATTTCGTTAGAAAACTTCAATATTTTCACAAAATACCATGTAATACAAGAATATACTATTTCTTTTCTTGTTTCATATTATTCAAGATGACTAATTGATTTTATTATTCGAAACCGTTATTAAGTTTTGAAAACAAAACAAACTTTCTCAACAATTATAATGGCTATTTGCTCTAAGAACTAACAATATTTTCACAAAATCACGAATAATACAGAACAGTTTCTGACTATGGTTGCGTTTTCATAATAGTTGTGTTTACGATTTGAAATATTCTCAACGTAATAAATTTAAAAAATAGAGCAGTTATTATTTCTTTATTCAAAGCACGACAAACAGTTTACAAAATTGGTAATATAACAATTTCAAATTATTTTTGTTTTATGGCTGTATTGGTCATGCGACTCAAAAAAAAAAATAATTTAAAACAATCACGGTCGAAACCTTCTCCTATATAACAATTTCTATTTATTTATAATATTTGCACAAATCATATCTATGTATTATTATGTATTATAACAGAAATGGCCCAGATAGCCGTAGCGGTAAACGCGCAGCTATTCAGCAAGACCAAGCTGAGGGTCGTGGGTTCGAATCCCACCGGTCGAGGATCTTTTTGGGTTGGAAATTTTTTCGACATCCCAGGGCATAGAGTATCTTCGTACCTGCCACACGATATACACATGCAAAAATGGTCAATTGGCATAGAAAGCTCTCAGTTAATAACTGTGGAAGTGCTCATAAGAACACTAAGCTGAGAAGCAGGCTTTGTCCCAGTTGGGACGTAACGCCAAAAAGAAGAAGAAGAAGAACAGAAGTATATCAGATTTCCGTTGCAATATAATAATTGAGGCAAGGAGTTATCATTTTAATGATTTTATTATATTTTTTCATATTATAAACCATAAATTAACTGAGCAAATTTTATAGTTTCTCCAAAGCATTAAACCATTCTCAAAAAACTGTAAATAATACAGAAAAATACCTTCAACAATCTTACTTCATATTCACCGCAACGACCCATAGATTTTGTGGTTTTAAACTATTCTCATATTTGAGACTTACAACTACAAATTGTAGCTAATCCATTATTGTCGCAATGACATCATTTTTTAATTTACTTATAATAACGCAATTAATGATATTTTACTTACATGAATGACGGTGTTAAAAAAAGACTAACAATGAAGTTCGAATTTATATTACCAAACATTTTTCATTGTAATTTGTATATTTAACGAATTACAACATATAAATTGAACTGCGTAGCATATGGCAGAAAAAAAAGTTTCAGCAATAGTTTAAAATAATCGCTATTACCCATGAATTTTACAATTTATAAATTTTCTCATATCTAGTGTAGTTTGATATTCATTGCGATGACGCATTGATTTTATTAATTCAAACCATTTTCATGTTCACGAGAAAAGAATATAAATGAAAACTGGTACGTGTAAGTTCAAAGAACTAACATATTTTCATTAAATAATTTATTCAAAACTAAGAACTTTTTTGTAATTTAATAATTTCACGCAATGACCTATATTTTATGGTTCAAAACTTTCTCATAAAAAAACAAGAACATGTTTGATGCCATCTATCTAATAACCTATAATAAGAATTAAGAATAAAAATATAAAGGTAAATATTTCAAATATGCAGTTACCCTAATCACTGTCCCAGCTAGGGCTTAATTGAAAACCCATTTTCATGTCACTTTTTCAGATCCATTTTTATTTTGTACTAATAGCATATATTTTAAACTACCATGTAGTAAGTTAAACAGTAAGAATCGATTCAACCAGCTTTGCTTTAATAATATTTGAACATGACACATCTTAAAAAATCTGCTTCAAAATACTATCATTTTATTCTTAAAAGAACTACAATCACAATAGAATGTTGAATGCAATAAAAAACTTTCGTTTACCTATTGCTATGGAAAACTTACAGATATTTTAATGTTTAACCACATCGTACTGTTCACTATCACCGTAGTTTTCCTATTTCGCAGGGAAAAGAAATAGAGTACCATCTGTGCACCATATTCCCCTTATTTAAGGGAAGTAAGGTGTTCTAAGGTTCATTTTAAAATAACTATTGAGTCGATCAATACTTTTTTCATGTTACAATGTAGCTCCGAGTATACACGGGTAGAAATCAGAATCCAAAAACAAGATTATGACTCATGATATCATGATTCCAGCGTGTTTTCGTCTTATGAAAATACACCATGATTTGGACTCATGATATCATGAGTCAGATTGCCGTAACGCAACACACGCGTTAGGTTTTTGTAGCTGATTGCTCGGAATCATGATTCAAATGCCAAAAATGCTGAGTCGTGCATCCGTTTATGATCGACAAAATAAAAAAAAGTTAAAAATAGCATACTTTGAGATTCGAGCCAAGAACCTTCCGATCGTGAGCCACGTACTCTACCACTTAACCACTTCGTCATCTTGAATTTAGAGTGATCGATACGAATGAGATGAAGCAAAGTGCGCAGCTTAGTGTTTTCACACTGGATGTTACGCTTATGAGGAATCATGATTATGACTCCAGGAACCATGATTTGTGATCCTGATATTATGACCTAACTAATTTATGAATTTCATGATTTGTAAATCATGGTGTATGGATCAGATTTTTATCCGTGAAGATGATAAGCGTTAATACAGAAATTATTTAAAAACATTCATAAAACATATTTAATTTAAACTGTTACTGCATCTAAGTGTTCCTGTTCCGCTCACGGTAAACAGATTTCGTGACGAACATACTGGATAAAAAGCATTACATAATTAGAATTTCGTTATTTAGCCTGCTATTTTTTATGGTCAAATTATACCTACTTCAGCAAAAAGAATTAGTATACATAATAATTTTTGAATGATCGATTATTGAAACATAAAAAAATACCTACTGATCCAATAGCCGCTCAAGGCGTCTTGTGTTTTTAATATAAAGAATAATTTTATCACATAAAAATAAAGTCAGACGACTTCATTTGAAAGTTGTTAATATTGCTAGAATATATCACGCTATTTCTAAATCAGCAGATTATGCAAACTGAATGTACCTCGGATTTATTTCCGCTACAGTTCAGTAATTGGGCTATGTTTTCATAATTAGAAAGTTTTACAATATTCCAAAGGAACAAACAAACAAACAGCTTCTAATAATTTTGAGCACATTTATTTTTATTGAAAATACACAACGATTTAGAAAATTATATAGTTGATAAAATTTTCAAACTTCGGTAGCAACAGAATATTTTTGTATTACATGGTAATTTGTGAAAATATTGTAGTTCTTTTAATAAAATTTCATCGATTATATTGTGAAAACTTTCTAACCCTATATATGACAATATTTTAAAATCACAAAATACATGTATCATTGCAATGAATTTCAAACTGTTGTTAGGATCGTTATTTCCCTGTATTATTCAAAGTTTTGTGAAATTGTTGTAGTTCTTTGAAAAACATCAAAAATGTTCTGTAAATATATTTATTTTCATAACTAAAATACTTCAAATCTTCTAATTGATCTAGAGGCAATCAATACATTGCAGCAGAAATTTAAGATATGTCTGTATTATACAAGATTTTGTGAATATATTGTAGTTCTTTGAACAAACAGCGATCAATGATGTTCAGAAAATTTGATTCTCATGAACTAACAAAGAGTTTAAAATTATAAAACTGATGACTCATTGCGATAAACATGAAATTACTGTAGAAAACCTGTATTTTCCTGTATTTTTTTACTATTTTGTGAAAATATTGTACTTTTTCCAACAGAAATTTATTATCAGTGTTCTGCAAATCTGATGGCCTTAAATATGAGTATATTTCAAGAACATAAAATGTTTGGGTCATCGCGATAAATTTCAAGTTATAGTTGAAAATGTATTTTTTTTTCTGTATTTTACGCAGATTTGTGAATATATTGTAGTTCTTTGAACAAACAGCAATCAACGATGCTCAGGAAATTTGTTTTTCATGAACACACAAAGAGTTTAAAATTAAAAAAACTGATGAGTCATTGCGATAAATATGAAATTACTGTAGAAAACCTGTATTTTCCTGTATTTTTCACTATTTTGTGAAAATATTGTAGTTTTTTCAACAGAACTTTATTATCGGTGTTCTGCAAATTTGATGGCCTTAAATATGAGTATATTCTAAGATCATAAAATGTTTGGGTCATCGCGATAAATTTCAAGTTATAGTTGAAAATGTATTTTTTTTTCTGTATTTTACGCAGATTTGTGAATATATTGTAGTTCTTTGAACAAACAGCAATCAACGATGCTCAGGAAATTTGTTTTTCATGCACACACAAAGAGTTTAAAATTATAAAACTGATGATTCATTGCGATAAACATGAAATTACTGTAGAAAACCTGTATTTTCCTGTATTTTTTTACTATTTTGTGAAAATATTGTAGTTTTTCCAACAGAAATTTATTATCAGTGTTCTGCAAATTTGATGGCCTTAAATATGAGTATATATTAAGATCATAAAATGTTTGGGTCATCGCGATAAATTTCAAGTTATAATTGAAAATGTATTTTTTTCTGTATTCTACGCAGTTTTGTGAATATATTGTAGTTCTTTGAACGCCTAACAATCAAAAATTCAATGCCAATTGTTAGATTTCACTAAAACGATTATCATACCATAAAAAAATCTATAAGTTATCGCAATAAATTCTAAGTTATCTACAAATTACCGCCGGTTAGAAATTTTTTTAGGACTTGCTCCGGTGTTTTAAGTAATACAAATCAAACAGTAGTTCCCAAAAATATTTCAAAAATCTGACATGAATCTAGAAGCCCATACATTTCTGTAGGTGCCAAAATTTTGTAAATCGGGCTTAGGACAGCCGAGATATAGTGGGTTGAATTTAGCGTTCCAACTGATTTTGAGGCTTCGTCCTCGGTGTGTTAATAAAGACACGTCTGATTGTGAACAGATTAGAACAGGGAATGATTTATTGGGGTATCATTAATTCGTTGCTTACTTCAATTCAACAATTTATTTATGACATTTTGTGTGAAATCGATAAAAAATGCCTTTGAGGTCGTTCGTAACATTCCTCATGATCAATATTCTGGCTACGCCATTGGTTTATCCCATGGCTATACACCCTTAAGCCCTCAGTACACTGTTTGTCAAGTGTGCAAATTTTTCCGTACGCATAAACCAACATGCAAACATCGGTCTCAACAATGACAAAACATCTGAAGTGTCAAGTGGATATTGAAGTGTTAGTTTATGCGTGTGGAAAAATTTGCACACTTGGCAAAGAGTGTACTGAGGGCTTTAGGAGTATTCCAGCTCCCGATGGTACGATAAGCTCATTCGAATCGATGGACACGATGGATCGAATTGCGGTCCATTGCGAACTGACATGTTTGCGGACTCGTCTCTCAACCGTCATGGGAACCAATTCACTCACAGAGTCACACTTTTCAAATTCGATTACAAGAGACTAAATAGCTTTCTACCACCCCTCGGTAGACGATCAGAAAGCGATTATCTGCGCTCTCCAAGCCATTGCATTGTCTGCTATCCACCTGAAAATGCTAATTAGATTGCTGCTGGAAAACCGAAAAAGGTCGCTTTCGATTATCAGATCTCGGTTACCATCGCCACCGACATCGCCAGGACGAGAATCAGACAAGTTATTATCTGATCTGACATCGAATCAAATCGACACCCACAGCATTCATCCATCCACTCGATAGGAGGAGAAACTCTCGGTTGGCAAGATTAATCAATGTTTACCCACCAGTGAAGCGTCAAGAGCACTCTCTGTCTCTCTCTCTCTGTACATTTCAAGTCCCTTCGGAGCACCTGTGTCACCTCTTGATTTCCCAATCGAAGCATGCGAGCGCTGTTTGGTTGGCTTGGGTTGCTGCTGAGCGTTGACGTGGAAACGAGCATTTCCCCACCGAAAACACATTGTCAAAAATCTGTCACGAAAAGGTACACACGCACTCAATCATTCGTACCTTATCCCGTATGTATGTCGATGACGTTCCCACGGAAAACCGAACCGAAAGGTGCGGGGATGATATTTTTCCATTTCGCTTAGAACCGATGGCGGTGACACAGACTGCCGGAGCGTTTTATCACAAAATCATCACAATCAGTTCTACATCAGCGATAGAGGCACCTACCGACATCCATCCCACCTTTTCATCCATAGCGGTGGCGCTTCACTTCACTTCGTTTAAGCTGTCATGAGGAGTGCGTGTTTTTCGGGTTCATGAAAATCAGAACACGTGTTGGCATCGGAGCATCCGAGTAGGCGGTTGAAATTTGCCACGCCGAGCAAGAAAATAATTAGTTTTCCAATGAACTTCGGATCTGAGCTCTTCTCGGTACGGACAAAAACTTTCAATCACAATTCAAGAGTAGTCCCAAACCCTGATATGGATAGGATTTGGAAAGTAGGCGAATTTTGAAGATTATTTTTCGTGGAACAAGATTACGGCGTAGGGAGTTTTGATTTGTTTCGTTGAACTGAAAGATAAGCTAGTTAGTAAGAAATTTTTACAATTTAAAGTGAAGGGTCATATGGTCCAAAATGCCACTTTAAGGATTCGCGTCGTTTTATCCTAATAAGATCCACATTTTAACGCCATTCGAAGTCGTAATAGTAACTTCACAATATTTGCTAGCCATCATCATGAAAACATTTCCCAAATTTGAGTTGTTAAACGGGTTTAAATCGTGTAGAAATGTTGGTTGAAAAATGGGGGTGGTTCAAAATGACCAAATGGATTGGGTAGAATGCCATTTAGTATGGAGAACTAGTAGTTAGCAACCATGTTTCTCCATGAGTTTGCTCTGTGCTGTTATTCCCTAATGAAATCATCGGAAAACCTTAATATTTAGGCGAAAAAGGGAAAAATGTTGAATTTTAAGGAAAAATCTATGAGTTTACGTCCAAGGGTTGTGGCAGCAACTCTTGGGTAAACATATTTTATCATCGTTTGGCAAAGAGTTCAAATTGAAACGTTCTGGGAATGATTTAATGAGGTGAGCCATTTTACCCCATCAGTGCGTCTTGGACCATGTTCCCCTACACAAATTATTTGAAACTATCTTTTTATGGTGGACACTATTTTCCATATCAAGCTCATTAACGCTGTAATGTGATGCCGTTTCTGATTTATCCGCAGAAGGTCTTAATTTCAACCATTCGCCAATTCACTACTCCCAACTTTGTAGTTGAGATTTTAAATCATCTGCTCAATGTACACTCATTGCAAATGATTCTAGATGTATGAATAGAAAGCATAATTGCTAGTCTACGGGTAGGCTTAATTCAAAGGTAACCCAGTAATTAGAGGCATGTCGTCAACGGCCTCTTCAACAGACACCTATGTAATCTTCATTAACTCTAGCACACGTAGTTGCATTTACACTCTGTAGCGTATGTATCATAATTTATCCCCTAATTGACCTGCATTCTGACACGTCAAATGGCACTACTTTCTACTAATTCATCACAACTTATGCGCTCACTACCTATGGACAAACGATTGGCTTAGTGAACCGGTATCCATTCATAATCGTTTCTGTGTCCAGGCATTACAGAATTCGTTCCCATTTAATTTAGAAGCACGATCAAAGCAATCGAAGAAAAACTTCCCATCTACACTCCCGTGCAAAAGTTTGGGTTCACCCCCTCAAAAACATACAAAAGTGTTCTGTCCATATCTCTGTGATTACACGTCCAATTGAAACTCTTTAAGCCGCATTCGAAAGGCAAATAGCTATTCTTACTTCGTATGTATTTTTCAAAAAACATTTTTTGAATTTTGTATACTATTTTTTTACTTAAAGTTGTGACATTTTTCAAAAAACACACTTAAAAATCATATTGAATTTCCTCAGCATTGGGTCGACCAAAATTTTAAATCAAAGTGTCATTAGAATCGTAATCTTATGTTCTTTGAAGAGACCCCACGAAATTTGGCGGAAAAATCTGGAAAGTATTCAAAATCAATGAAACAGTCAGTCAAGTCATCGTGCAACAGTTTGAGTTCACCCCTCAGTATGATGCAAATCGTGCAAAAATTTGGGTTCACCTGAGCCGCACGCACATCATTTTTGTCAATATCTCTGCCATTTTTCAACCGATTTTAATAGTTTAAAGCTTTATTTAGCGCAAATAATGGCGTGTACATGATTGGTTTGAGGTTTCACAGATTTAAGTCAGTTTAGGTGAACCCAAACTTTTGCACGATACACCATTCTGATGGGTGAACCCAAACTTTTGCACGATGACTTGACTGACTGTTTCATTGATTTTGAATACTTTTCAGATTTTTCCGCCAAAATTTCGTAGCGTTTCTTCAAAGAATATAAGTTTACGATTCTAATGACACTTTGATTGAAAATTTTGGTCGACGTAGGTATGGACCGATGCACGCGTTCACTATTTGACGTTTGAGCGGTGCCGTGTTATTTACGTGACCATTGCAACGAGTGAATTCAGCACCGCTCAAACATCAAATTAACAAACTCGAGCATTGGTTCATGGTCCGATGCACGAGCTCACTAATTTATCGTTTGAGCGGTTTCCCTGGGTTACGTAAATAACACGGCACCGCTCAAACGTCAACGAGTGAACGCGTGCATTGGCTCATAGCAGTCCATGATCAGTAATGTATCGCAAGTTTGATAAATAAGAGCAGCGAATAAGAGCCCCAAAGAAAGCGATGATAATATCTTTTTTTTTAATTTCTTTATTAGTATCATTCCAAAAATTACATTCATTATTTCTTATATCTAGGTGTTCTGTGTTATTAGACACTATTATCCTAATTTGGTAACACAAATCTAATATTTATTGCTGTGTGCGTTTGAAATGCAAATATCAAATGCGGAAACACCAAACGCGGTAAGATTTTTCACAAGAAATGCGATGTCAAGGATAGATTTTTCTTGCTAGGTCGGCGGTGATTTATATAACCGTTGCTAGGTGTCCTTTGATTGTTTTGTGTTACTGCGTTTGGAGGACGTTTAGCCAAGATTTGCATCTCAAATGCGAACAGCAATATTAACATTTTGTTAACAACAAATTATATTTCATATGCCGAAGCAGTTCAGATTTTTTACAGGTGAGTTGATTTCACCTGCTTAGGGGCTGTCCATTAATTATGTAAGGGTTTATGGGGGGAGGGGGGGCGGTGTGTTGGGATTTCTTACGCGCCATACATTTTATTTTTCATTTTCATACAAAAAAATCTTACAATGGGGGGAGGGGGTAGATAACCGTAGCGGTAAACGCGCAGTTATTTAGCACGACCAAGCTGAGGGTCGTGGGTTCGAATCCCACCAGTCGAGGATCTTTCCGGGTTGGAAATTTTCTCGACTTCCCAGGGCATAGAGTATCTTCGTACCTGCCACACGAAATACACATGCAAAAATGGTCATTGGCATAGTAAGCTCTCAGTTAATAACTGTGGAAGTGCTCATTAGAACACTAAGCTGAGAAGCAGGCTCTGTCCCAGTGGGGACGTAACGCCAGAAAGAAGGGGGGAGGGGGTGTTGAAAAACCCTGAAAATTGTCTTACGTAATTAATGGATCGCCCCATTATAAGAGAAAAAAAACGTTCTGAATATACTTCACCTAACTTAACCTAAATATATAACGCATTAATCGTGGCAATAGAAGATTGTACCGATTTTTGCCTGAAATTATTAATTATTTTATTTGACATTTGTTCCAATGTTTCAACATTGGATATTCTATGTAACTCATTGGTACTAAACCAGGGAGGAAGCCTAAGAATCATTTTCAAAATTTTATTTTAAATTCTCTGCAGAGGTTTCTTCCTGGTATTGCAACAGCTAGTCCATATTGGTACAGCATACAACATGGCTGGTCTGAAAATTTGTTTGAAAATCAAAAGCTTGTCCTTAAGACAAAGGTTTGATTTTCTATTAATAAGGGGATAGAGACATTTTACATATTTGTTACATTTGGCTTGAATGCCCTGAATGTGATTTTTGAAAGTTAAATTCTTATCTAGCATGAGCCCTAGATACTTAACTTCATCTGACCAATTTATTGGAACCCCTTTCATCGTGACAACATGTCTACTTGAAGGTTTCAAATAAAAAGCTTTTGGTTAATGTGGGAATATTATAAGTTGAGTTTTGGAAGCATTAGGAGAAATCTTCCATTTTTGCAAGTATGAAGAAAAAATATCCAAACTTTTTTGCAATTGACTACAGATGACACGCAGGCTTCGTCCTTTGGCGGAGAGGCCTGTGTCATCCGCAAACAAAGATTTTTGACATCCCTGAGGTAACTCAGGTAAGTCAGATGTGAAAATATTGTATAATATTGGTCCCAAAATGCTGCCTTGGGGAACACCAGCTCTTACAGGAAGTCTTTCAGATCTGGAGTTCTGATAATTAACCTGAAGTGTACGATTTGACAGATAACTTTGAATTATTCT
Source organism: Aedes aegypti (assembly GCF_002204515.2). Taxonomy (NCBI): domain Eukaryota; kingdom Metazoa; phylum Arthropoda; class Insecta; order Diptera; family Culicidae; genus Aedes; species Aedes aegypti. The sequence continues at coordinate 5,042,966 of NC_035107.1, forward strand.
AACAATGTATGTTGGAAAATTAAAGTTTTTTAATTTTACAATCAAACCTTCATGCCAAACACTGTCGAATGCTTTTTCTATGTCTAGAAGAGCAAGACCAGTAGAATAGCCTTCAGATTTGTTGGAACGGATCAAATTTGTTACACGTAAAAGTTGATGAGTGGTCGAATGTCCATGGCGGAATCCGAACTGTTCATTGGCAAAAATTGAATTTTCGTTGATGTGGGCCATCATTCTGTTCAAAATAACCTTTTCAAAAAGTTTACTGATGGAGGAAAGCAAACTGATTGGACGATAGCTAGAAGCTTCTGCAGGATTTTTGTCTGGTTTTAAAATTGGGACAACCTTAGCATTTTTCCATTTGTCAGGAAAATATGCTAATTGAAAACATTTGTTAAATATATCAACTAAGAATGATAAGCTACTTTTTGGAAGTTTCTTGATGAGGATGTAGAAAATTCCATCATTGCCAGCAGCTTTCATATTTTTGAATTTTTTAATAATAGTTCTCACTTCTTCCAAATCAGTCTCCCAGGCATTTTCGAAAACGTTCTCTTGATTGAGAATATTTTCGAAGTCCTGAGTAACTTCATTTTCAATTGGACTAGTAAGTCCTAAATTAAAATTGTGCGCACTTTCAAACTGCATAGCAAGTTTTTGAGCTTTTTCGCAATTAGTCAGTAATAATTTGTTTTCCTCTTTCAATGCCGGTTTTGGCTTCTGAGGTCTTTTCAAGATTTTAGATAATTTCCAAAAGGGCTTAGAGCCAGGGTCCAATTGAGAAATCTTATTTCCAAAATGTTTGTTTCTCAATTGTGCAAAACGTTTCTTTATTTCTTTCTGCAAATCCTGCCATATAATTTTCACAGCAGGATCACGAGTGCGTTGAAATTGCCTTCTCCTCACGTTTTTAAGACGGATCAAAAGTTTAAGATTATCGTCTATAATCACGGATTCAAATTTTACTTCACATTTTGGAATTGCAATGCTCCGGGCTTCAACAATGGAATTTGTTCAAGTTTCAAGAGCATTGTCAATATCAATTTTAGTTTCTAAAGAAATGTTAACATCAAGATTAGAGTTAACATACGTTTCATATGTATTCCAGTCGGCCCGTAAATAATTGAAAGTGGAGCTGATAGGATTGAGAATCACTTCTTGGGATATTTGAAATGTAACAGGGACATGATCAGAATCAAATTCAGCATGAGTAATCAGTTGGTTACAAAGATGACTAGAGTCGGTTAAGACCAAATCAATCGTAGATGAATTTCTAGAAGAGGAAAAACATGTGGGGCTATCAGGGTATTGAATTGAGAAATATCCTGAAGAGCACTCATCAAATAAAATTCTACCGTTGGAATTACTTTGAGAATTATTCCATGACCGATGTTTGGCATTAAAGTCACCAATGACAAAAAATTTTGACTTATTGCGAGTCAATTTTCGCAAGTCAGTTTGGAGCAAATTAACTTGCTGCCCAGAGCATTGAAAAGGCAAATAGGCAGCTATGAAAGTATATTTACCAAACTGTGTTTCAACAGAAACACCCAAAGTTTCAAAAACTTTAGTTTCAAATGATGAAAACAGTTGATGTTTTATACGCCTATGAATGATGATTGCAACTCCCTCACATGCCCCATCAAGTCGATCATTACGATAAACAAAAAAGTTAGGATCTCTTTTGAACGTAGATCCAGGTTTTAAATACGTTTCGGTAATAACTGCTATATGCACGTTATTAACCGTAAGAAAATTAAACAGCTCGTCCTCTTTACCATTCAGAGAACGAGCATTCCAATTTAAAATATTTAAATTATTATTTGGATCCATTAGAAAAACGTAATCCAATGACAATTTGATTTGTAAATTTTACACCTACTTGGACTGCTTCAGTCATAGTGGTGGCTTTGAACATTGCATCAATCATTAGATTCAATTGTTCAGTTAGAAAATTAAAATCAGAGGCAGACATGTCATGTGATTTCCCATTGGAATTTCCGGTAGACGAAGAAGCGGAGTTACCTGTGGCGGTAGGGTTTTTTCCATTTGATTTGAAACAAGTAGAATGGGTACCCATGGATCGAACAGGGGAGGAGTTCAAATTTCCTGCTACGATATCGGCAAAGGATTTACCGTGGGTAGATGCATTCAAAATTAAAAGATTCGAACGGCTACCCGACGGATTAAAATTAGTTTGTGAATGAGCATGATTATGATCTTCCTGATGGGTATGATTCATGATCAAGCGATCGTTAACTGAAAAATGAGCATTGTTCGATACTCTACCAGGCAAATTCCGGAAACGACCGTTATAGTAACGGATATTATCTTTCATCTGCCTGGCACGAGCCTCAATGACCCTTTTGCGTGAAGGACAATTCCAAAAATTGGACTTATGGTTAGCCCCGCAATTACAACATATGAATTTGGTGGTATCTTCCTTCACTGGACAGACGTCTTTGGCGTGAGAAGAACCTCCGCAAATCATGCATTTAGCATCCATGCGACAATTTTTTGTACCATGACCCCACTTTTGGCACCGACGGCACTGAGTGGGGTTCTGGTAATTTCATCCAGGTTTCTGGAAATGTTCCCATGTCACACTGACATCAAACAAAAGTTTTGCTTTTTCTAAAGCTTTAATATTATTTAGTTCTTTTTTGTTAAAGTGAACTAAATAAAATTCTTGAGAAAGCCCTTTCCGAACAATGCCAGATTGGGTTCTCTTTTTCATAATGATTACTTGGACTGGGGAAAATCCAAGTAAATCATTTATTCCATTTTTGATCTCTTCAGGTGATTTATAGTCACTTGAGAGACCTTTCAAGACAACTTTGAACAAACGTTCAGTTTTGTCGTCATAAGTAAAAAATTTGTGCTTCTTCTCTTCAAGATGTCTGAGAAGAAGTTCACGATCTTTAATAGTTTCCGGCAAAACGCGACAGTCTCCTTTCTTTGCGATTTGGAAGGAAACCTTGATTCCCCTAATGGAGTTCAAGATTTCCTGCCTAAATCCCGCAAATTCGGAACAACTGACCACGATAGGCGGCACTCTTTGCTTCCTCACTTGAATCAAAGAGCCTGGGCTAGAGGCTGCTTCGATTTGGTGTTCGGAAAATTTGTCAAGAGCATCGAACTGATTGCTCATTTCGATACAATTATTCATTTCACCCTTGGAAGAAAGTTCGCATTCCGGAGAAACGTCCTTTCTTCCATTCTTGCCACGTGTAGTGACAGTTTTAAAACCCACTTTTTTGGAAGGAAGTAGTGAATTCAGAGATTCACCCTTCCTTTTGTTTGTTGTTGATACCATGTTTAATTAATAAACGAAAGAAGACGTGACCTTCGAAAGGTTTTTTCCCAAGACGGTGTCCAAGAAGGATTACCACCGCTAGCTTTCGCCAACGGGTCCAACGAAAAATCGAAGGCACGGGTCCAAACAAGGATCGTAAAGGGATCAATAGTAGAAAAAATAGTACTGAAAAGTACTGTTTTAGTAGCACTGAAAAGTACCGTTTTTAATTTTAGCACTGAAAAGTACTGTTTTTGTAGCACTGAAAAGTACTGTTTTGTTGCTTTAGGTAGTTTTTAAGAAAACTTCCAAGAGCAGAGAGAATTCGTGTACGCACAGCACGAAGGTACGATGCGCACTGCAACACCATATCTCGCGTTCAGTATCATAAGGGCGTACCTGCAATGATCGATTTCTCTCCATCGATTTTCTTTTTAGATAATTATTGATCGGGCGACTGCTTTTTACTGCTATTTTCGAATCAGTAGAAAGAACTCATCGTCCTATGTCATGCTACATCGTGAAATGTTACAAAAATCGATAGAACTTCGTGTACTAATCCAAAGATAAATCGACGAAGAGAAATCGATCGTTTTTCTCCATCGGAGTTCCACTACAAAATCCTTTTGAAGCGACAGTCTTCCGGGCACATTCAGACCTGACAGTACATCTTAGGGTCGATCACCGAAAGAACCACCTCGTATGTACATAAGCGCAAAATAATCGTCAGCGCTAACTGAAGGTTGGCCGTTGCTTGGACTGGCCTGCTGCCTGTTGAGGCCCTTGGTGCTGAGAGTGACTAGTCCGCGTTCTTTAAGGAAATCCATGAAGTCACTTAACACTGGTAAGTCTCCTGATCCTAAGCCCACTGCCCTATCCCACCTTTTATACAAAACTTTAAGGATAGTTAGCTCGATCAATCCCTCGATCTTGTATCCATGGCCGCTTGGAGCTTCCGTATGTCTGGGCTGTAGTCGTTACTATTGATGACCTCCTAATCAATTTTATCTTTTGCATCACCATCCAGTGACTTCCTCAGATGTAAAATTTTGATTGCAGAAGGATTCCCATTGAACCACAACAACTTGCGCCACAGTTCTAGACGGTTTTGAATCTGACTCACCAAGCCCTGCTACCTTCGTTTGCAACACCACGTACAACTGGTCGTGCATTCTTTCAAACTTCACTTATTTCAGATGTTGATCTTCACGATTCTCCTTTGGAATGATCACGGACATTTCGGAAAATATTTTCTCATTTTCATCTGAACACCTACGCTACGTATTCAAATGCAACCGGAGAAGATGAATGTTAATATCTTCCTGCTGCACATTTTCGTTGATTTGCGATCAGCGCACTACGCCGATCGATCGATAATTCCACTTTCTGCTCCATAAAGGCTCCCCTAAATGAAAGCAATTTCTTTACGGCGAAAATGACAAAAAATAGCGGTGATTTCGCTGATGTTTTGCTGCATGCACAGTTCGATCGCGGCGATTTGGGGGAGCCTTAACTTTTCTTTCTTCTGCTGCTTGCTTCATGATTTTTTGCTGGGAATCGTAGGAACCTGATTCTCATCGATGTCAACCGGCAAAGCACTCTTTTGGAACCACAACTCGGCGTCTCGGACTCCGACATTCAGTTGTTTTTATATTCGATTGCTGCTCACACGATGAGATCAGCTTCTCACTTTCTCAGTTGTGTTTTCTTGTGGAGTGTGTGGAGTGACCACAATTCAATTTTGTCGCTGGGGCAGGCACATCGTTGTGCAAATCACTCGATGCGACCAGTGTTGTGAAAAACTCAATTTCTCATAACTCACCCTTGGGATTTTTCATGCGTGAGTTGTTGATCAGTAGGCAAAAATATTATGGATGAGTTGGCTCACCTTATTGACTCATTGGGCCGTATGAATAAAATGTAGTAAAGTTGAGTTTACTAAATTCTCGGTAGTAAACGCTATATGTGGAACACGAGTGGAACATGTTTGTGTCATTTTCTTTTCTACACCTTTCGAACATACTACAAACAATGCATTGCTATGAATAAAGGTAGCATTTACTACAAAGCTACTGGTAGTTAGCTTCAGAGGTTGCTACACATGCTTTGAGATTGCGGAATTGAATGGAATGATTTACTTTTGAGTAAAAATGATGGGAAAACGGTAACATACGAAGGTATAACAGTAACGGGAAGGTATTTTGAGTTTTGCTTAGGAATTTTGAGGTTACGAAAACATTCGCTTCGCCAATGCTGAGATTCCGGTATGATTACCGGCAGTAGCAATTTGTAATATCCGTGTGAATTCTGACATTACGATAATTATGTTATTTTCTAGGAATTTTAGGATGTTGGTAGGAATTCATATACTTATAATGTAATTCTGAATTTTACGTGACTGACATCTCAGATTCTCAGATTTCCTTTGGAATTCCGGAATTCCTGTAGGAACTTTGGGATTCCGATAGGGATGTCTGTTTTCCTGTTCCGTTGGAATTTCAAAGCAAAGCTTTAATATGAACCTTTTGAATGTCGGTAAATATTTTCAAGATTTCAATGGGATTTTTTGTGAAATCGATAAGAATTTTAATTATTTCAAAGGTAACCCAGGTGTTTTAGGGGAGATCCTCATTGAATTCTAACGACTACCAATGGAATCACTACAATTCCCATTAAAATCTCTACATTCTAAGTTCTAGAAATTCCAAGGATACTATCAGAAACCCCACCAAAATAACGAGAATATCACAGAAACACTTAGAACTTCCGAAATTCAACATGCTGTTAAGAACACAAACGGGGAGCATCAAAATTCTACCGCAATCTCACCAGAATCTCAGTACTGTTGCTAGAAAATATGTGGTTCCTAATTTGATAGCTGTAATCTCAAGTTCTCCTCATAGATGTTAAGCTAATATCAAAAAAAAAATTAAAAATTGGCGTTGGCGAAGACCGAAAACCACCCAGAAAATTCTTTGATGTACCATCATCATAAAATCGTAGACATAAAGAGAATACCAGACTAATCGCAAAATTACACTACAAATATTGTCAAATTACAGCACCTTCATGATTGTGTGCAAATTATCGCTTAATCGATTAGATTCCATGCATTTCCTTCATATGCGTGATTGTATTAACACTTAACACTCTGAATAGATTGTTCTTTACGTGCAGAATCACTCTGCATTCTGAATGGAAATTTCTTAACGTGCAGCTTCAGTCACCGCTCATGTTCGAAAGTAGTAAGTACTACATGTTCGAAAAGTTTTTTATTCATACCAAAAGTGTAGTAAACTTTGTGGATTTTGTTTTTGAGTGGATGCTACATGTAGTAAAGTGCAATGTTTTTTATTCATATCACCAATTGTCTCGTGTTTCCACAGTTTACTCACACACGGCAATAATTTCTTGTTAGTCTGGCAAAATTATAGTAATCCTTTCTAACGTAAACAACAACATTCGGGTTTCACGAGTTTTTGACGGGTTTTGTGACTGAATCATTTTTTACAGTTTGAGTTGATTGAGTGATATTGCATCAAAATCTCAAGCGTGAGATTTGCGAAACAGATCTCTAATGAGTTTGCTCTCACGGGAGAGCGTATTGATTGAGATTTGAGATATCAACACTGGATGCGACATCTCCGTTCACACTCACAGCTTGCATGGCGAGACAACCTTCTCAATTTTCAGCCGCTGGCGATAATTCACTCACACCGCTGTGCGTCCCACTTGCTTGGCGAGAACTGCTGTACACAGTTTTCCAGTAGCTCGAGTATGCTTATTAGAGTGATGCAAATTTTGAGATTTTAGCTCCCCTATGCTTAAACGTTTTTATTTATGGAAAATATCATCCTCCCAAATTTTGAAGTGATTCGGAAGTAATTTGACTGTGCACACGCTATTTGAAGTTTATATGGATATTACTATGGAAAACGCCAATCTTTAGTGTTCAGCCCTCTATCTCTTCGTCATAAAATTTTATGGAAAAGTGAACGAATTCTTCTAATGTGAAATCCTCCCAGCCAGGGATGAGAAAAGTACTGGAGCAAACATTTACCGCCTCTACATTTACATCTTTCTACACGACCATCAACATCCAAAGGAAACCATGACGGTTCAAAACAAAAAAATGTCACGGCTCTTCAAAAATGTAATCTTCTTCTTCCTAACGTTTTTCAACCCCGAATGCGAAATGACTCGAGCACAGTGGTGACACGATTTTTGCGGTTTTCGGGGTTTTGCATTTTTGCTCGATAAAGGCAGTATGAAATTGAACTTGTTTATATGTATCGTAACGGAATGATTATTGTCTTTCTGTTAGAGCTAATAGATTTCAATTAGTTGAAAACACAAGCGAAATATTAGCGATTGAATGATTTAACACTTTTTTCAATCATTCAGCTTGGAATGGCTGCCCGAAAATGGTCATAGTGGAGAGACAAAAACAGTCAAGCAGTATGTGAACCGTTGGCAGCGCAACGCCTGATGGTATTGATGCTGCTGCTGCTTTGTGTTTTGGTGGAATGGCAGAATCGATGAACTGTGATGAATTGTGGTCACAGTTCCCAAGACTGCTCCCAGCTACAACTTTGCCGAAGACCACTTTTTGATTGCACGTCAGGATAAATTGTTATTCATCATTATAAAGTTGGTTTGCATGTAGCATGCTTCACCAACTGTTCAGCAGGCAACAGTGGTGCTCCTGGCGGGAAGAATAGATCAAAGTAATCCAGGCTACTATGTTCTACAGCAAAAGCAGTGTTGCTCTGAAAGTAAGTGAATGATCATCTCAGCATGATTCAGACTTTGTTATCAATAATAACAAATTATCCTTAAGTCCAATCGAAATGTGGTCTTCGGCAAAGTTGTAGCTGGGAAGGTTTCACATGAGATGAGTGTGTTCACTTATCCATAGATTATTATGACGAGCAGTTAGAAAACTGAACACAAAAGGTTTGCATTTTCCATAGTAATTTCCATACAAACTTCAAATAGCGTGTGCACAGCCAAATTTCTTCCGAATCTCTTCAAATTTTGGGAGGATCGTTTTCATCATAATTGACATCGTTTAAGCATAGGGGAGCAAAAACTTCAAAATTTGCATCAGTCTAATGCTTATATCATTGCTCTAGGCTTCGCATGGCGAAGAACAGCCTCTGCTCACACATACTTGGAAACACGATTTCCATCAAAACTCGCTAGCTGTGAGAGTGTTTTCTTGCCCAATCAAAACATGTGTCGTCATTCCTATCGTCAAGCATGAGGCTCACAGGATAGTAAAAGAGAGCAAGCCTTGCTCTCTTTTGCACTCGTTCGAGTTTGCGATAGGAATGACGTCACTGCCAAATGTCATTTTTCGGAGTATAATACCTTGCTTCTTTTTACCGTGTATGGACCGATGCACGAGTTCACTATTTGACGTTTGAGCGGCGCCGTGTTATTTACACGACTATGGTAACGAATAAATTCGGCACCGCTCAAACGTCAAATTAATGAACTCATGCCTTAAGACTTAAGCTTAACGGAGGTCTTGGATGATCTTATAAATCTGTTGCACTCCAAACTTCATAGAATATGTTTGTTAGGGTCTCTTTGAGTTTGAACCTTATTCATAAACTTTAGAAAGATCTCTGGTTACGTCTGTATATACGAAGGCCTTCACTCACAGAAGATTTTGGTTAACCGTAAACAACGTTTGATTTCAAATCTGTGAGACATATTTTAGCGAGCCTGTCAACCTAATGTATAAATATCAGAAACGTTACAAGTTACGCTTGTAGATCTGAAGGCCTTCACTCAAAGGAGCTTATTGATTACTGGAAAACGTTAAACTTGGTTTACCATAAATGTATGAGTGCAATTCTTGTTCATTTATGATTTACCTTGTAATGTATGTTAGACCTAGGCTAAACAGAGAAAGCCGTTAGACTCCAGACTTGATATAATATATTTGTTTGAGTCTGAGTATGAATCTTGTTTATAAACGTTCGAACGAACGCATGTAGATATGGAGGCCTGAACTCAAAGGCGTTATTGGATAAATGTTAACAACCGTTGATTTTAAATTTTGATAGCACACATTAGGTGGAGCCTCTTTGGTTTTAAATCTTATTCGTCAACGTTAGAAAAGTCAAATGTAAAGGAGGCGTTGAACTGAAAACACAATAGATCATAAGGACTGTTCATTTTATAAAGTGGACATCTTGTGTATGCTGTATCTTTCTTATTAATCAATAAAATTTCAATTGGTTTTTTGCACATCGTTCGACTAGTATTGTACCGTTTTGATTCGAAATCTGGACACCTAAGCACCTAGACAGCTTCAACTCAATATTTTTCAAGGAATTTCATATTATGGGATGAATTTTTTGGTTGAAGTATGTAAACAGCTGTCTTTTGAAAGCAATATTCAATTAAAAATAACGAGTAATATGATATAAACCACTTAAAGTACACTAAACGTGTGGGATGTCTTGCTTTGAAATCCGGACACTGAATAATGCATGCTTCCAATCCTGGACACTTTTGCTTCGAAATCCGGACACTATGAAATTGTCAATAAATTAGGAGAATTTAGGTAATAAATATTTGCGTAAAAAAAATTTTAACACGTTCTACAAACAACATAAAGCTATGATGCAAATATAAAAAAACTATAAAAAATATAAAATAACTGCTGTAAAATCCAATTTATCAACTTCAGACAACAAGGAACAGTCCACTCTTAGATGTGAACCTACTTAGAGCATATGATAAAGTAAATTTTATCTAATTAGTTAATGCTCAAAAATGAATGAAATGCGATTGAAGCTCAACTTTATTATAGTAAATTATAGTAAAATAAATACTACTTATATGCAGTAAGCATTCAAATTTATGAAAAGGTTTGCATCTCCTGTTTTCAATAAAATTAGTAGAACTGAGACGCGAATCGAATTCCAGAAGTTGAAGCAATATTCTGTTCCCCCCACTGGACGAGGATATACTGCTGAATATCACTTTTTAAAACTATTAATTCCTTACCTGTTTCTGCTCAGCATGGATTTGTTTACTTCCTATTTAGGGGACGGACCTGGTGTAGTGGTTAGAACACTCGCCTCTCACGCCGAGGAACTGGGATCGAATCCCATCCCCGACATAGTCACTTATGACGTAAAAAGTTATAGTGACGACTTCCTTCGGAAGGGAAGTAAAGCCGTTGGTCCCGAGATGAACTAGCCTAGGGCTAAAAATCTCGTTAATAAAATCATTCCAACCAACTACTTCCTATTTGAAAAAAAAAATGAATAAAATATTTCCAACACCATCACTAAATGTAGTGCAGGACTAAAACATCCATTTGTGTTGAATTAAACACTTGCTCACTCACAGTCCATCACTTTTCCTAGATTTTTGAAACTTTCAGCCTCTTTAAATCACTCATTAACACTCTTATAATGATTTTTTCATCTTCCTTCAACAATCACTATGAATGGAATGTTTGAATCATGGGGTGTCCGGTTTTTGAAACGGTAGATTTTCATGCTTCAAAACCCGGACACCAGGTATTTTTGACAAATACTGGAAGCTTGTGCAGTTGTTATCACTTTTCACTGTTCAGGAAGTAATATTGAGCAAAACCAAACATTATTCTTGTTTATAGTGATGTTTGTATCACTATAAACATGAATAATGTTCGGTTTTGCTCAATATTACTTTAGTTAACTTCAATACTCTGAAATGATAAGATTTGTTTTAGGTGCAAATCTAAGGCTTCGACCTAACCAGCGGGAAAACTTACGCTCAATATGACACGAGTTTGTTTTTTAAGAGTTTAACAATCATTTTATCAGGTTACTATGATGAGAATTATAACACCATGTAGAACTTAAAGTTAGGCATCGATTCGTATATAATTATTTAAAATTAAAATGCATATGCATGTTAAAATAGCTGAAATTGTACTGAGTGTCCGGCTTTCGAAGCATCCGGGAATTCGATGCAAAACGGTACAATGTTGTGACAATAAAAATTCTCCAAAATAATTAAATTTCACAAGAATATGGAACAACGATTAGATCGGTCGATTTTTTGAGGTCATCAAAATCAATGATTGTAAGAAACTGGCTGGAAAATTCGGTAATTTATATTTTCTATTTAAAAAAAAAGGCTTGTTCTTCGAAAGCATCATCAATCAGAAGCCTGATGGAAAAAATCAAGTTATTTTTGGAGCAACAATTTTACAGATATAATAAAATCAATTTTCCCGTATACTTTTAAAGAATTTTTTTTTTAAATTTGATGGGAAATGATATGAGTAGAATTGTTTGTGTAAAAGTACGTCCTGACGGATGTCCTAATATAGTATTAATATGAAAAATAACTTACGCCTTCATAGAGTTACTTAGTAAGTCCCCACGTCACATTCAAAGCACAACAGAACCACATTATTCTTAGAAGACCTATCAAAGTACATTGACAATCATCAAAATTGGCAACACTGCTGTAATAAAATCGATTTTATTTTCCACATATTATTTTCATAATATGTTATTCTGAGATTAGCACTTGAAAAATTCGGAGAAAACTGTTTACAATTTGCTGTAGATCGATAAATATGCGTACATGATTTTAAAAGTGAGACTTTTTAGTAAAACTACCATAAACAGTAAAATTTATACTTAAGACTGTAGTTTAATCTCACGATTTAGCTTTCGTTTATACTAATATAGTTTCTTTAGTAATCCAAACTAGTTTTGAACACGCTTTTTACTTTTCTCTTTTGCTGGGAGTGAAAGGATGGTGTATCAGCAAATTTGGCCATAAATGGGTAAATCACTAAAGTTACCTAATGTCATAGAATGGTGGAATATAATTGATATTTTTAAAGCTTTACCTTTAGTAGAATAGCAAAGGATACAAACATACAATTTGTTCATAAAAATAAGGATTTTTGTTTTGCGAAAAATAATGTTAAACTTTGACGGACAGCTTTTTTTAAGAGTTTTTGGAAAAACTATTTAGCTCTTCAACCAAAAGCATTTTCAAAGATTTTATATTTTCATAGCATTTTAGAATAATAGGTCAACGATACACAGAAAACCGATTACGATTTTATCAATAAATAAAGATATAGCATAAACAAAGTGTCCACTTTATAAAATGAACAGTCCTTAGTTGTTTGATCTATGCAACCAAGATGCTCGCGTGGCTTAGCACAAGTTTCGATGTTTCGCGTATACTAACCATTCATGAGATATCAACTAACGTTCGGGGAGCCGACACTCGGGAAAAAGTTTCACAACCAATACCGTTGTTTTGATTGCGTTCTAATATTTGGTCAATCACATCTATGACATATTCAAATATTGTGTAAAGTAGAATCCACTATAAAAAATAGATGAACCAAACATAGATGTGGTTGAATGAGTTATAAATATAATTAACAGAAATTCGAATTGAAAATATGTATGGATGCACAATTATTCTTACTCCGTGAAAAGATTCGGTTGTGTTTTGTTCAGGAAATTTCAAAGTCACTTTTACTTCAATGAAGACTCACCGCTTTGTGCTGCCAATAAGAGTTTCCAACAAGCATAAAACAGCAAAATTCCTGAGTTTTTACTTCATCAGAAAAGTAAGCCACAACTCTTTCCCACTCATTCTAGAAACATTCCATTTCTCGACGTTCATCAAATCCCACAAAATTGAATTAGGCCCCAGCGCCATTGCTTCTAGAGGCTCCTAGGCTCGGACCGGGAACATCCAAGTTGGCATTGCTTCGCTCGGTTGGCTTTCGGCAACAATGGCGAAAAGGGTGGCGGTAATTAGGTCGTCTTTTGTGCAAACTTTTTGTCCCGAAGAGAGTACGATGGCGGAGGATTAAACCAGATAGGAGTTTTTTTGGGAGGGGTGGATTCCTCCGAGAGGGTGCGTGTGTTCAGATTGCTGAAAAATTTTCAATTAAGATCCGCGCAATAACGATACTTTTGTGGCGCAATAAAGCCGTCGTTTTGTGGTCGTTTTCGCCATCTTGGGGTTTAATGGGATCCTTCGCCCTTCGCTGGGGAATATGACCACATCATTATATTGGCATATGTATGTTTTGCAATCGACGGGTTTTATTGGCGATAAAACGGGATTTCATAAAGTTGTATCACGAATCATGGCTTGAGGCGTGTCACGGATGAATGACAAAGCAACTTTGTGTTACATCTAGCAGTCCATGCGTCGATTGGAAAACTAGCTTCATTGCGGTGCCTCGGGGCTATTTCCGTCCAAGCATGCTGCGATATTTTTACAACAGCATTTAATGAGCAATTATTTTTCCCTGTATTAACCTAGAAGAGCAATTCCAGTGCTGGGTAACAATAGCGATAGCAAAACTGTGGATGATTGGTGGGCATCGCCTTCAGTTGGTATCGTTATTGAAGGCAGAAACTGTAACAAAATTGCCAATTGAATCGACCAGAAGAAATGTCAGAAGCTATATTTGCCAATTGATTGATCTTCGTTCTTTGACGTAGCTACAAGCGACTCGACTTCAAAGCGTTCGTTTTCACGGGAACGATACATCAATAGAACTGTGTCCATTCCATTGATATTGAGAAGAAGTTATGTTCTTGCAAGATGAAATATAGAACCAGATTCATCGATAGTAGATTGACGTTGTATAACTGGACATTCACCGGAAAATGATCATAATTTTACGTAAAGATTTACCGAACCATCTTTCACAAATATGTATCAACAGAAGGGATTAAAAAATATCTGAGTTCGATTTCCGGACGGTCCAGGATCTTTTTGTTATGGTAATTTCCTTGACTTCCCTGGACATAGAGTATCATCGCACCTGACACACGAATGCGAAAATGGCAACGACCGTTTTTATAAATGATCAATATCTTAGAAAGTATTCAAAATAGAGAGCTGAACATCATGCAAAATTGTTCAGTAGTTCAAGGGCTAACATATGGTGGTCATTGAATTGTGGAATTCTGCCACTAGGTGGCGCTAGTGAGCATCGAAATTTTGTTTTGCGGATATCTCAGGATCCTGACCACTTAGAAAGATTGCGCCTTGGGCAAAATTGTTCATTAGCTCAAGCGCTATCATTATAAAAGCCATGAGATTCAAAATATTGCCACCAGGCGGTGCTAGTGAGCATGAAACTTTTGTTTTGCGGTTATCTCAGGACCCTGACCACTTAGAAAGATGGCGTCTTCGGTAAACTCAACAAAGCTCAAATTTGCTCATGTCTATGTGGTCAGGATCCTGAGCTATCCGGAAAACAAAAAACATCGTGCTCTTTAGCGATGCCTGGTGGAAAAACCTTGTATCTCTTGACTAGAATAATGATAGCGCTTGAGCTACTGAACAACTTTGCCGAAGACGCCATCTTTCTAAGTGGTCAGGATCTAGAGATATTCGCAAAACAAAAGGTGCATGACACTTGTACTGCCTGGTGGCGCAATTTCACTCAAGCAGTGTTGCCAGCTACGACAAAATTTTGAACCCTTCATGGAAAAGAAGAAGTGTTGCTCTGTTGCTAAGCTCTCTATTATTCTATTCCGCTCAAGTTTCATGGTTTTGATCTTTTCTTTATTCTTCTTGAACAGTGTTGCCAGCCACATGAACATTTGTGATTCGGTCGACTCACGCAACGCTTCCTTCAACTTTGGAGAACATTCGGTATCGTTATCTTTAAAATGTTTTGGTATTTGCAGATCACACCCCCATAAAAATGGCTCCTTTGATAACAATCGAACAGTGTTGCCATCTATTACCAAAATATGAAAACTTGAACGACCATTTTGGGATGCTCTCAACCCATGCTTCAATTTTGCTGAATATCTCGAATCAGTATTTCCACATATAGACGTTTCATTTTTCAGAAAAATGATTATAACCCTGATTTTTTTTACGACCGATTATTTTTACGATCCCCCGATAACGGTCGTAAAAAGAGGTTGGGGTGTAGAAGTAAGTGCCAATTTTAACGCCTTCTGCGAATATTTATAGACACTTGCTAATTGACTTCATAGTCAACTATGATTCATGAAAAAAAACTCCTAGAACTGTCAGAGAAGCTTGTCAGATAACTGTCAATAATCTTCTCAAAACCCTTAGAAGAGTGTCTACTACAGCCTTATGTTAAAATTCTCACAAGTAATCAACCAGAAATCCAGTTAATTTTAGGGAGCAAAATACTTGAAGTATTATGAAATTCACAAATTCCATTGACTGTGCATCAAGAACTCCTAAGGATGTTTCCAAAAATCTCGCTAGAAATCTATTAAGGAAAATCATAAGTATGTCAAGAATTTTATATGTATGCTTCGAGAAAACACTAATGTTAAAGTTTTCAATAAGCACAATTTTAAATCATCTGTATCTTTTGAATGGGATAGATCATAGGCTAAACTAAACTGTAAAAAATCACCTATTTGGAACGGCTTCGCAGCCCCCCTGATAAGTTTTTAACGACCGTGGACCACCGCACAGTGGACTTTTTTGCCAAAAAAAAATGTCCAATTCAATATCTTTCGATGCCGCTAGAACAAAATCGACCTTTTTACCGTAAAAGAAAGATTTTTTCATGGGCAAATCGATAGTGAGGTAAGTGTTCACTGCACGTTATTTTTTCGTACGATTTTGACCAATTAAAAATCGTTTTGACCAATTAAAAGTCCACTAACCCAATTTTTTATGGAAATGATATATTCTTAAATCAATATCTCTGGATCCCGCTAGAATAAAATCGCTATTTTTACCGTAAAAGAAAGATTTTTTCATGGGCAGTGATATAGTGAGGTAATTCTCCACTGCACGTTATTTTTTCGTACGGTTTTGACCTATTAAAGGTCATTTTACCCTATATTTGATGGGAATTAGATGTCTATAAATTTATATCCATAGACTCCACTCAAATAGAAACGATCTGTTCGCCTTTGAAGAAAGTTTATTTCATATTAAATTTGATGGTTGGATAAGTATTCACAGCAAATGAGTTTTTTGCACGAGTTTGTCCGACTAAGGGTATGCGAAATACCGAATGATACCGTCAAATACGGTACGAAACGAAATTCCGCGGAATTCCACGGAATTCGCACAGGCGAAATTTGTATTTTGCGATTTCGTTTCGTTTCGCCAAATTGTTAAAATATTTCCACGGAAAATTGAAAACAAACGGAATAAAACGGAATTTCGCGAAATTTGAGTTTAATTTCGAACAAAAAAAGGCAAAGAGTCTCCTAGCTACAGTCAAAAATGGGTCCGTATTATGGATCAAATCGACTCATATCATGGATCAGAACACTATAACAACAAATTATCTGCGAAGCAAACGAATGGTGTGCTAGTGAAAGCATACGTTTTGGCGTTTCTTCAGGAATCGTCTTATCTTAGATTCATAACTGTGGTACCGTAATCCGGGGTAACATTGATCAGCGGGGTAAAATTGATCGCAATGACCCTCTTCGTAAAAAGCTCGAATCAACATTTGTTGATGAAATATTTTCAATGCATGAATGGCGATTCTCTTTCTTCTAATCATGAGCTCATAAACAATAAGGTTTTTGCGAAAATAAAGTTGTGTTCATGCGTAAATTATTCAACTTTTGTAAACAATGATTTTCATGATTATGGATGACACCATAAAAGAACCATGTCTCACATGAGTTCTGTAAACGATATGAGCAAGAGATATGCGGTTGTTACTAAAAATGACATCGCCGAAAACGACTCCGTTGTCAAAATTTTCATAAATATGTCCAATAAAACATAATTCACAAATTATTATAAAGCGTGAAGAATTTCCTTAGGAAATTGCATACATTTAGGCGTATTCCACAATTCAAGGTGTTTTTAACTTTAAAATAACTCAAAAAGTAAATGACTTATAAGAGTTTGACCTTCATATTCGGCTTCAGGGACCATGATTTTAGTAAGTAATGATATTTTCAATATTACCGAACGATGTTTTTATGGTGTGATCAATGTTACCCCATATCAGCTAAATCAAAAACTCACTTAAAACATTTTTTTAAACATGCTTTAAACTTTCAGAAAACAAAATACAGTACATAAACACGAACAATGGGTGGCAGTACTTGTTCTAAAAATATAAAATTCGCAACACATGCATTCTCAAATCAAATGTTTAAGAAATATTCAAAAAAATGATCAATGTTACCCCGGATTACGGTACCGTAATCCGGGGTAACATTGATCATTTTTTTGAATATTTCTTAAATATTTCGTTTGAAAATGCAAATGTTGCAAATCTTATATGTTTAAAACAAGTACTACCACCCATAGCTCGTGACTATACACTGCATTTTGTTTTTTGAAAGATTTAAGCATGTTTAAAAAAATGTTTTAAATGATTTTTTGATATGGCTGATATGGGGTAACATTGATCACCTATGGAAACAACGTTCGGTAATATTGAAAATATCGTTACATACTTAAATCATGTCCCCTGAAGCCGAATATGAAGGTCAAACGCTTACAAGTCATTTATTTTTTGAGTTATTTTAAAATTAAAAACAACTCGAACCACGGAATACGCCTAAAGGTAGGCAATTTCCTAAGGGATTTCTATGTTCTTTACAGTAATTCGTTAATGTTGCCAACTTGAGCACACTTATGAAAGTTTTGACAACGGAATCGTTTTCGGTGATGCCATTTTTAGTAAGAACCGCATTTTCCTTGCTCATATCGTTTGCAGAACTTATATGAGACATGAATCTTCGATAGTGTCATCCTTACCCATTGAAATCATTGTTTCGAAAAGATGGCAAATTCACGCATAATGTAAACGCAATTTTCGCAAAAATCCTCACTTACATTAGCTCATGAATATAAGAAAGGGAAGCACCATTCGTGATTTGGAAATATTCCATCAATCAATGATGATACGAACTTTTTACGAGATGAGTCATCCCGATCAATGTTACCCCGCTGATCAATGATACCCCGGTTTACGGTACCGTTAAACGGGGTATCTTTGATAATGCGGGTAACTTTGATAGTGCGTAACCCACCACAAGCTAAACGAAATATCATAAATTCTGTTAATCGGTTAAGCAAAACGAATGCAAAACTGAAGAATATTTGTATGACACTCCATATAAAAGCTGTTTTCATTTGATTCGAGACCATTTGAGGCTTTTTACACGAATATTAAAAATTGACACAATTTTAGCATTTTTGAAACGCTTACAAACAATCTGTTCTACGATCACTGTTTGACGTACTTTTGAATAGTTGGCCACTTATATTTGGCAGCCTAGTTATCATAGAACTTGAATACGGTCTCAAATCTCTTAGCGAAAAGCATTTTCACAAACTGGGACCATTTTTGTAATCTAAGTCAGAAATTTCCATATAACGTTAAACGCCTATAGGTATGCAATGCCCTACAAATGTTCGTAATTCATTCAATTTTGTTCGATGCATTCTCCATTATCAAAGTTACCCCAAAACAGAAAACCGACTTTCGATTATATGAAAAATTATATATCCATTCAAAATAAATCTTTTGGTAATCTTTCAACAGCAATCGATAGGTAGGATGCCAGTACTTGTTTTAAAAATATAAATTATAATTCTTTGAAACAGCATGCATAAATATTCAAGTTTTCTTCGAAAAAACTATCAAAGTTACCCCGTTTTACGGTACCGTAATTTCGGGAGAAATTGATCACTTTTCACTGTTTTCCATGTCTGTTTTCTATGATGTTCCCAATTCCAAACAACTTAATGCAGGAAAACAAGTACGACAGTGAGCCTCATTGATTTATAAACTCAAATTTTCATACAGTTGTGATTTTAGTGCTGAAAATCGTCTCTAAAATAAAAAATCAAGGAATTCCATTTCGGGGTGAAATTGATTACCTGTCAAAACCATTATTGTTAGTTTTGAAAACAACTTTAATTATTTAATTTGAGCCTCCTGAATCCAAATATGCTTGCCAAATTCTTAACAATGCATAATTTATGGAAATAATTAACAATTAATTTTCAACAATACCGCAGAAAACGCCTAAATGTAGGCAATTTCTGAAGGAATCTTCTGATATCAATAAAAAAAATCAATTATTACAAGAAAATGAATAAATTGGTACGAATTTTGATGATAAAATTCGTTTTGGGGATATATTTCAAGCATCCTTACAAATTTTCAGGTTGACACCATGTCCAAGTCCTTGTTTAAAACTATAAGTTTATTGATGTCTGCTAATACCACACAGAACACGAATATGTAATTTTCAATTATTTTCATAGAAATAAATATTCCTTAACACAAAAAGCTTCACAACATGTAATTCGACCATAGTTAAGACAAACAACGTTCATTTACATAGGCTGCATTGATTTCTGTGCTCTATTAGAGGGAAATAAAATCGTGTGACACAGTGATCAATTTCACCCTACTGATCAATTTCACCCGAATTTACGGTATGGGTTACAATGCTCCACAGATGACAGATATGAATCAAAGCTGCGAATAGCCCAGGAAAGGAACAACTGCGTTTGATGAACTACCACAATGTTATCTTCCATAAGAATGAAGAGAGCAAAACCACGGTTTCCTTCGGGGAACATCGCGTGTCCTTTTGAGCAAATCCGTTAATATATCGCAAAAACTGTTTGTACACAAATGTCAAAAAAGCTGCGGAGCGTGAGTCCCTGATGTTCTATATTTGCTCAGGTGGTGCAGATTATTGATACGTGCATTTGTTCTCTCTCTTGCTTTCCCGCTATGACGTCACTTTTAACTTTGCATAAGCAGTGTTGACCAGACTCATTTCCCCGAAATTCGAATTGTGAAGCCATGAACTGTTATAACTGTGCGTTGTATTCCTGAGATGGAGGGGGAGGTGGTAGGGCTTGAGTGTTGCACATGGGATCCGACAATTTCGATCTCGGTGGGCCGCAATTCAAGTTTCGGTGAAATGATTCGCACTCACTCACTCACTCATTTCATTTCACCGAAACTTGAATTGTGGCTCTCCGGGATCAAAATTGATCGATTTTGTGTGCAGTACTCAAGCTTAACTATCTGCTTTTCTATCTTAGGAGGATAGAGCATGGCTGTAGTAGTTCGTGGCTTCGCAGTTCGGAAAATGTTATTTTCGGGGAAATGAGTCTGAACAACACTGTGCATAAGAACAGCAGGAGAATAGAGAAATACTAGAGAATAGAGAAAACTAATAGCACGCATCAATGAGTAAATGAGTAAATGACATGTAGCAGCGAAATCGCAGCGATTGTTTGTCGCTGTCACCGTAAAAATTCGCGCCACACCTCAAATCTTCAAGAGCACAAATCTAAAGAACCAGACGTCCATTCAAGCTGAAAACTCTATCGATTGGTTACTCGATGGCCAATCGATCGAGTGATCAACTTGAACCGCTGTCGGGTTCGTTAGATTTGTGCTCTTGAAATTCTGAGGTATGCCTTCGATTTATATTCACCTTAAACAAGGAAGATGCATACATTATTTTATATCGAAAAATGAATCTAGGTTTATTCACGCTGTACCACACCACCAACTCCTCTCTCCTCTTAGAATGTAACATAATTTCCTCACGACCCCCAATTAAAAAAATGTGAATATTGATAATATATCATAACAAGTATTAGAAGCCAAATGCTGCAAGGCAAAGGTCTTAACCTTTTCAACGCCGACATCAAGTTTCAAAATTCTCTATTTTCGCCATCTTTTGATCGATTTTGATGATTTATTTTAGAAAAAATCACAAATCAGTTATAAATTTGATTCATGCAAAGCATGTACCATCAAAATTGGTTCCGGATATAGATTCAAGTTTGGTGGGGTACCTAGGGTATTTCACAATGGAAAAGCGCTACATTTTTTTTTCGATTTTCGCACATCGAAATCTCGAGAAAAAAAAATGAGCCAAACATTAAATTTAGCTCATTGAAAGACGGATTTTGTCTGAACGAACATGGGTGAACTTGTCAGTCTTATTTGCGGTTCCGCTATGCTATGTAGTCCAGTCCAGGTTCAAAACTTTTTTTTCAAAATTTTCAAATATTTTTAAAAATACTCTCTAGGCTCAAAATTTAGTGAAAATGTGATTTTGTAGTCAGTTATAAACAAAGAATCTGAAAATGAGATAATATCAACAATCCTTAATTCCTTCAGAATCGTCCAGAAATTCCTTCACAGATTTTGGAATAGGATCATTTCTCCAGTGTTTGCTCTACAAAATAATACCTTCAGTATTTTCTGCAAGGTTTACTCTAAAAGTTTGCATTCATCCAGATTTTATCCCTCCAAGAATTAATTCACAGTTTATGCAAGGCTTTTCCAAAAAAATGATTAGGAAATTCTAAATTAACCCCAACAGGCAATCCTGGTTAAGTTGCTGCCGCAATATCTCTTGGAGTTAATTAGTTTTGCAGTTCTTTTAAATTTATCTTGATTGATTTCTTGGGTATGTGTTGATGGATTCTTTAAAATTTAATTTAATTCAATACTTCAGTTAACATTAAACCAAATATTCCAGTGATTCCTCTGTTCTACTTATTTTTATTCTTCTTTCTGGCGTTATGTTCCAACTGGGACAGAGGCTGCTTCTCAGTTTAGTGTTTTCATGATCACTTATCGACTTGTGTCCCCAATCACATTCATGTAAGCCACAAATCTTAAAGTACAGCAAAATATATGAATATCATTATTCCATGTTTTATGATGTTTATTAGCATGACATCACATCCACATGATTAAAAAAATTGTAAGGCATTTCTAAAAATCAAATTAATTTTGGGCTCCTCTCAATATTTTTGAGATTGTTTTAAATGTTTGTTACTGCTTTTCGACTCACTTCTTAGTTGTAACATTTAAATTAAACCCTCTCATTGCCTTGTGAGAATGTCAGATATGTTGAAATGAAACCTTATAAACTTATTAAGAAGATTTCAAACAAACAGAAAAGAGTCTTACCAAAACATGTAAGGATTCCGCTGAGCAACACTAAGGTTTCCATACGGTAGAGGATTTAAAAAGACGTTTTTTATGCCTATTGTCAAATTTCCAGCTTTTGACAAGAAAAAAAAAATTAAACGTGTATTCCGCGAAACAAATTCAAAAATTTCGTTTCGTTTCGAAAAATTCCGTGAGATATTTGATTTCGTATCGAGTTTCACGAAACATTTTTAAATTTCGTTTCGTTTCGTCATTATCAGCGCAAGATATTCCGCGTATCGTTTCGTTTCGTATCGGCATGGAAAAAATCCATATCGCATACCCTTATGTCCGACCGATTATCATATTACTATGATTTTTGTTAGAAATTATATACTTCTTGATCAATATTGAATTTTGCAGAGGAGCGGTTCCACAGATAATGACGACTTTTTTCCCAAATTTCATTTTTATATTTTTTGATTTGGATGAAATTTTGCACATGATTTCTTTATGCCCAAAAATGCCTTTTTGCATCATCGGCTCGCCATTTTGACTCTAGCCTTACTTTTAAGAAGGGCCTAAGAAAAAATTCCTTAATAATTTTCAAAAAAAATATAACTTAGAAATGGTTTATCCGATCAGTTTGGTGCCTTCCGCAAAGTTTTAGGTTATTGTTGGGACTATCTGGAAAAAATATACACTGTAAAATAATGTTGTAATTTTTTATATATCGAAAATAAAGTTTAAAAATCAATTTTCTCAAAAATCGTATTTTTGATTTTTTTTATTTTTTTAAATGTTTAAGTAGATAAAAAATGAAGTCTTTTGCACAGTGGGTCAAGATGGAGAAATCATGGACAAAAAATTTATGATTTTTTTAAATAAGGTGAATTTTTGAAAATGGTCATAATAAACTTTTTAAATATTTTTAAACTCGATTTTATGAAAGAACGCAAAATTTACAACAAAAAAGGTATACGGAAAAATCAGGCTAACTTTAACCGTTTTAAAGATACAGCGATTTTAATACAAAATTATGATTTAATTTTCCATTTTCGGTCATTATAATAAAACTCAGAAACTATTTGTCCGATCAGTTTGGAGTCTTCCGCAAAGTTTGAGGTTATTGTTGGGACTATCTGGAAAAAAATACACTGTAAAAAAATATGTTGTTTTTTTTTATATATCGAAAATAAAGCTTACAAATCAATTTTCAAAAAAATCATAACTTTTTTGTCCATGATTTCTCAATCTTGACCCACTGTGCAAAAGACTTCATTTTTTGTCTACTTCAACATATAAAAAAATAAAAAAATCAAAAATACGATTTATGAGAAAATTGATTTTAAGCTTTATTTTCGATATATAAAAAATTACAAACTTTTTTTTATAATGTATTTTTTTTTCAGATAGTCCCAACAATAACCTAAAACTTTGCGGAAGACACCAAACTGATCGGACAAACCGTTTCTAAGTTATATTATAATGACCGAAAATTGAAAATTATATCATAATTTTGTATTAAAATCGCTGTATCTCTAAAACGGTAAAAGTTAGCCTGATTTTTCCGTATACCTTTTTTGTTGTAAATTTTGCGTACTTTCATAAAATCGAGTTGAAAAATATTTAAAAAGTTTATTATGATTATTTTCAAAAATTCACCTTTTTTCAAAAAATCATAACTTTTTAGTCCATGATTTATCCATCTTGACCCACTGTGCAAAAGACTCTATTTTTTGTCTACTTAAAAATATAAAAAATAAAAAAAAATCAAGAAAACGATTTTTGTGAAAATGGATTTTTAAGCTTTATTTTCGAAATAAAAAAAATTACAATTTTTTTTACTGTGTATATTTTTTTTCAGATAGTTCCAACAATAACCTAAAACTTTGCGGAAGACACCAAACCGATCAGACAAATAGTTTCTGAGTTTTAATTTTTTGAAAATTGTTAAGGCTTTTTTTCTTAGGCCCTTCTCCAAAGTAACGCTAGGGTAAAAATGGCGAACCGATGATGCAAATAGGCATTTTTGGGTATAAAGAAAGCATATGCCAAATTTCAGCCAAATCAAAAAATACAAAAGTAAACCGACATTCGAATTCAAATGGAACCGCTCAGAGATAGAACCGATATTTTTGCCTCAAACGAAATTTGTTCTCAATAACAAAACAATATTGAGATGAGAAGGTGCGAAACGTGATTTTTGCGTACGATTTTTGCCAATTAAAGATTGTATTTTTTTTTATTCTATTTGTATAGAAACGATATATTTATCAAACTTTTTTTTTGATTCCGCTGAGATACAAACGATCTTTGTACCTCGAAAGAAACAAAAAAAATCATGAGTTAATTGATGATGGAGCGAGTACTTGCGGTACGTTGTTTTTTTTTCTGCATAGGTTTGTCCTATTAAAGATAATTTTACCATGTATTTGTTAGAAAAGAAATACCCAAATATAAATATAATTAGTTGTTTATGGCTTATGGTCTGATTTTTTGTTATGGTCAAACATTCTAGAAAGTCTTATCTAATCGGTACTTGGTCGTTGTTAATACTTAAAGTAGAAAGGTGTAATGATTTTTTATTGAATGCGAGTAACTAACGCTGAAGAAGACAACTGGTAAATCTGTAATCAGAATGGAATTAAAAGATACAACAATCATATCAACTTTTCTGATTATTATCGTTATCGTTTCGCAAGTGTTCAACTCGGCCAGAATAAAAATAATCTAGCACCTTAAAATTCGACCTAGACCTACTCATAAGTGGAAAATCGATTATAAACTTGAAGAATCTAGTAATTGCAACTTTAAAATATTGTCGAGAATGGGTATAATGACCATCAAATAATTAAATCGGTAAGAAAAATCGCGCGCCCTAATTACTCACCCAATTTACTCGTGAAGCTTGATTAATTTTGAGGTAAAAAATTCGTTTGTATCTCAGCGGAACCAAATATAATATTTATAAAAATCTCATTTATATGAAAAATCAAAATCAGTTCTAACAAAACAGAGTAATTCTCCATTGGTTCATCGATTGGTTTTCGGCGAGAAATAATCACAAATTTTATTTGCCAGACTGTCCGAACGTTTCGGTCGATTTACTGGCTTTCGACCATCTTCTGCGGACTCTAAAATATATTTTAATTTAAAAATATATTTTAGAGTCCGCAGAAGATGGTCGAAAGCCAGTAAATCGACCGAAACGTCCGAACAGTCTGGCAAATAAAATTTGTGTTTATTTCTCGCCGAAAACCAATCGATGAACCAATGGAGAATCAAGTTCGCGGCGATTGAACCATAGAAACCATTAAAACAGAGTAATATGACCATCAGTCGAACAAACTCATGCAAATCGTGTGCCGTGAATATTCAACCCACCATTAATTTGATTATGAAATAATCTCAGTGAAGTCAAGAGAATTAACATCTATTTCCAATAAATAATAGGGTAAAACAACTTTCCATTGGTCTGAACCGAACAAACAAATTACGTACCGTGAATACTCACCTCACTACCGTATTGCTTATGAAATAATAGTTCTTTTTGCGGTAATAAGATCGATTCTATCCCACTGGGTACCAGAGATATTGATTTATGTTTAAATCGTTTCCATTAAAATAGGGTAAAATGACCTTTAATAGATCAAAACCGTACGAAAAAAATACTGTACTGTAAAAGCATACCCCATTATCGTTTTGTTCCTGAACAAATCTTTCTTTTGCGGTAAAAAGTTCGATTTTATTCCAGCAGAAACCAGAAATGTTGATTTATGAATATATCATTTCCATTGAAAATAGGGTAAAATGGCCACACGAAAAAATAACATGCAGTGAATACTCACCTCCCTATAGTTTTGCCCTTGAAAAAATCTTTCTTTTGCGTTAAAAAGATCGATTTCATTCCAGCGGCATCCAGAAATATTGAATTTAAAGACATTTTTTGCAAAAAAAAATCCACTGTGCACCGGTTGGGAAACACTGGTATAGTACAATTACCGGGTACCCCCGTTGGTTTGACCATATTTAATCTGAACACTTTTTAATTTGTACCCCGCTAATTTGCACGTCGTTCAGATTAAAAATGGTTCAAACGTCATTTAGCTCATGGAACGGAGTAAATTGAAATGGAACGCTGTGAAACGGAACACAAAATCAAAACAAAACAGCGAAAGAGGTTACCAGAAACACGATTCTATGGTGACTAGATGTTCAAATTAAAAATGAACCCCGATGGTTTGCATGAGGTACCGTTCAAATTAGCGGAGGTGTACATAGAACTTCGAAAACGAAATATTGTAACAAATATCAAATTAAATTATTATTGGTATATGACATGATTTCAAATATTGAATATCTTTTAAAGCGTTTTCTGTCTTGTTTTACCAAATTATGATGAGCACATAATACTTTAATATGAGAAGTGAATTTCATAATGACACTAATTACGAAAAATAATAAAAAATACTACGCTTTAAAAAACTTCATCAAACGAATCATAATGCTAAAATTAACGAATTGGATGTCATCCAAAAAGTGCACGAAACGACATATTTTAATGGTAGCAGCTGCTCACAAACTGCATATTCTGTCGAAATAGCATTTGATTCAGAATCATAAATAATTTAAACCATATTTATGTCAACAGTGTGAACCACAACCTAAGAGTAAACGTCGACTGGCGTCGAATTATTTAATTGGAAACAATCCCATCGATAATTGAACCATAAATCAATAAACGCACATTGGAAGTGCCTCCGTTGAGTGACGTCAACCTCAAATCACTCAGTGCCAATTAGGTTTCACTTTTTGAGCGAACAGTTTCACGTAGGTCCACAAAATCACATTATTAAACATCACCTCGACCTCTCGTCCCTTGTTTTTTTTTTTAAACGTAGAGGAGCGTGGTAAATTGTGGGACCTGTTGGCTCCGTGCAAAATAACTACAAAACGGCACCTTTCAACATCAATCAATCAAGTGGAAAAAAAAGGGCGCCCCATATTATTTTCACTCCGACTTTTCACCCGGAACATAGCAGGTCTCGTGGTGGCGGTCGCGGTCGCAGCATGCCACGAAACGTTACATTTTTCATTCGACTCTCTTTTGACACGTCACGCGCAGCGCCTACTGCCCCTACCAAACCGTTACAGGATTGATCGCGCAGTTCAATTTCGCTCACATTTTTGCGTGGCGGTTTTTGAATAGTGGATGGTCCTGAAGGAACCAGGGTGACATTTTAAATTTTTCCCACTTCGCTCGTGTTGACGTGCTCGCTGCAAATGGACCACTTTCCTCAACCTTCTTCTTCTTCTTCTCCGATCTGCTTCCGATTTTTATGATTGTGATAAGTTGTATGTTTATAGGAGGCACCAACATAGTGCTTTTTCAACGCCTCGACATGCAACCACTTACTGTCGTATTTCCCATATTGGAGCTCTTTTTTTTCCTTTAATTTTTGAGTCATTTTCCAACAGTTTGCTGGGCGACCACACTGCTCTACCGCTACCGCAACCTGTTGTCACAAAACCGGATTGTAAATGACGGCAATTTTCCCATGGGTGGTTGCTGCTTGTTGCTTTTAGCGTTTCCGCCAACCCACCGAGCGAGGGCGCTTTCTCCCACCAAAAAGGTTTATGTGTGTCATTGCATTTAATGTACTTACTCCTATGGGGCGGGAGTTGGGAAATGGTTCGAGGAGAACTGTGCAGAGGAAATCGGTAGTTTTTAATTACGAATCTATGGTGCATTGTTTGCACGAGGCTCTCAAATGGAGGGTGGTTTGGTTTTTACAAACAGTTCTGGCTACCGTTTGTACTCGATAGGGAGCAGGCCATAGTTTTGCTAATGGTTTTTCAGTTTACGTGAGCGGCAAACTGAGTGGGCTGTTTCAGTTTGGATACTAAGATTTCGGCGCCTGCTTCGATGGCAAGACATTCAATTTAATTGTGGCCAACTATGGTTGTAAAGCAATCTGGTCTATTAAGTGAACCATTTATACATAATCAGTGCTGAATGTAAACGTTGATTCGTTGAATTAATTCTATGAGAATTGCATTCTGTGATTAGATTACTATTTTCATCATGAATGAATGCAGAATAGAAGTTATCCACAGTACGAATATTCAAATTGGCGTTTCTTGTTTGTCTTGCTCTCCTTCCGCCACAGAATTCAGCATATGAATTCCATTAGATTTATGACTGCATGTGAGTGTGTTGCCACCTAAAATGCTTCTGACACAAACAAACTTGCCTTGCATCAGCAAACAGATAAACTTTTGCCGTACTATGTCTCGGAAACCGTTCGCCTCCCGTAGAAAGTTGACAGTACTCTATTTGCTGTGCACATCGTTGAGGCACTTTATCAACTTGAACGCCACCTACGATGTCACCTACCCGTCTTCTTCTCCGGTCGATATTATAGGGCGTAACTTCCCAAGTAAAAAAACGACACACCCAATCCCATACGGAGAAGACAAATATAACACATTAAAACTGTTCGCTTCCGCAGCATCCTTCCATCTCCGCCGGAATCCTTAGCTAAATACCCGTGCCGTTCATCGCTCAAGTATTTTTCGGGTGGAAATATTTCGAAACAATGAACCTCAAAACAAACTCAACTATTTCGGAAACAATCTGTTGCTCTCCGCCCGAGCACTCTTCATCGGATCAATTTGCTCCGGTCCGAGCGCAACTTGGATGTCGAGAGGATACGCTAAACGGTTTCCATAGCAATGTTAATAAACCAACCGTAGTGGAAATGTAAGCACACTCGAACGTCGAGATCACAGCAGGTCAGAGGAAAATAAATTGTAGCCTATGATAACAACTGTGCAATCAAAATTACCCAGAGCCAACACTGCCCATAAATCCTTAACTGTCCGATATGGATTGGTTTGAAACAACACCTTTTTTCATCGCAACAATCATATTTTAATATGCACGGAAAAAAACATTTCACCTAATTTTTGAGCTAACTATACCTAAAATTAAGAATATCGATTATTAGGGTAGAAGCACTAGATTTCGCCCCCCTAAACCATGTAATCGCAGGAATAATAAATTTCTGACTCTATTAATCAATATCAAATAATGTTATTGGGTTTATTCAACTATTCATCTATTATTTTAGGATGATCAAACTGCAAAGTAATCCAAAACAAAGTTTTACTATTGAAAAAAGTATAATTTTTGGATTGATGGTGTGCTTCAATTTTCGTCCCCCTAAATTCAATCTTCGCCCCACCCATGCTCTAATCTTCGCCCCCATTAATTGAAGTACAGGTACTTATTATCTTCTCACTTTTCATCTTCACTGGTACTTATCCTGCCTATTTCCACTATGTCTTTTTCTTTTTGGCATTACGTCCACACTAGGACAGAGCCTGATTCTCAGCTTAATTTTCAAAGAGTACTTAGTTCATAACTAAATGGTTTCTTTACATAAGTTGCCATTTCTACAGTCGTACCGTGTGGCAGGCACGATGACACCTCATGGACAAGGAACTCAAATAAAAATTCCATTACAAAAATATCCTGAACCGATAGGTAATCGAACTCAGACACCTTCAGCATGGATTTGCTTTGTAGCCGCCTACTAACGAAGGCTATGGAAGGTCCTGATTTCCACTATGTATTGTTTTTATTTATTGCAAAGTAATTATTTATGCTCTTGTAGCATTTATGTGATATATGCAGGGTTCTGAATTTTCGTATCAATGATGCGAAATCTACGATTTTTCTCACGTAAGGAGAATGCTTTTTTCGCTTCCTCACGTGAACATCTTTTATCGCTCACACTAATTTTCCCTGGAGCTACGATGGTGGATAACCGAAAACCACTCCACTCCGGGGATAATTTATTTTTCACTCCATCATATTTTCGCTCACCAACTGCTCCCGAGAATTATCACTATGTGGATAAATAAAAACTAGTGCCGGCGACGGGATTCGAACCTAGTACATTGCTAAAACAACCGCGATGCGTGCACGCTAACCATGCTACCACCCCAACTTGACGAAAGGAGTGGTTAATTTGGTGCATAAAAGCAACTGCTGCTTGTGGCGATGGATACAGGAAAAGTTCTCCATGGATCGGAGAAAGAGAAAACAAACTTCTCACAGCTGCGGAAATGTGCAATTATCTATTTTCGCTTTGTTTTGTGGACGGATAAAATCGCAAGGCAGCTAATCGCAGAAAATTGCTGTGAGGGATAAATCCATTATCGTGAGAGTGAGTGAGAATTCGGAAGCCTGGATATATGTTATTATTCCCAGGAAGTCGAGAAATTTCCCAACATGAAATAATCCAATGTCAGAATATCGGAATCAACCCCGATATGTCATACATTAAAGTTCTCCAATATTTTTTAAATAATTATATCAAGTACCGTTATTTCGGGAGAAATTTATCATATTCAGCGTTTTCAATAATGTTAGCAGTGCCAAAAACTGAATGCGGAAAAAAAAGTACTGCGGTAAACCCATTAACTCATGTAGTGGTAAAAATAATATTTAATATTAAAAATCGGTTGATCATATTTCGTTTCTATTCCATTCTTGCTGAATATGGTGGGTTATTTGATTGACAATAATAAGTTCAATTTGTTCTTCGTCACAGACTATCAGTATAATGATGAGCAACAAATATCATACACTGAAATGAATTTTATTGTAGAAACTACTGAATGCATGGTAAAACTAAGAACTACACCAACAATTTTCAAGACTACATAAATCTGTTAACTTTTTTGAAGTGTAGTCAACATCAATACACAAGAAAATTTATTTATTTAACCAGAATTGCAATATTTATGACTAGAAATAAACTTGATTTGAACCACACTGTGCTGTACGGTAGGTGTCACGGATTTAAATGCTTTGTAGTTAATGCTACTATGGAAATGGTCACATTTACTGCACAGGATTTTTACCAGATTATGGTAAACTAAACAGATTTTAGTAGTCGGTTGAAAAACGTTGATGAAGTTCTTAATCCCACCTAATTCTAGTGGTAACGTCCGCGTCTACAAAGTAAAGCCATGCTGAAGGTGTCTGAGTTCAATTCCTGGTCGGTCGAAGATCTATTATTAACGGGAATAATATTGACTTCGTTAGGCATAAAGTGTTTTTGTGCTTACCACAGAATAAAAGAATACGAAAATGGCAGCTTATGCAAAGAAACCTCTCAGCTAATAACTGTGCAAGTGCTCATAGGAATACTGCTGAGAATATATAGCTAAGAACAGGCTCTGTCCCAGTGAAACGTAATACCAAGAAGAAGGAACTATTCGGTACATTTAGAAAATCCTTTAAACTTCCTGTGACCTCCTGTAAACAGTTAATAAATCAATGAGTTTGTTTTGTTTTTCGAACAATTTCGAGGAGGGGCGAAAATTAATGCACGCACCACTGAAAGAACGTTACAGGTAGTTTCGCCAGGGGCGAAGATTAGAATCGTACGAAAACGTGCTTTAGTTTTCGCCACCCTGAAAAAATAGTTTAAAACTGGTTATAATTGCTGAAATAGTTGAAAAAATCTATTCGTGTCTCTTGCTGATGCATGTCTTATCAGAACTATTCATTTTTTAAAGATGAAATAGTTATCTTAATATGTTTTCCTTGCCTTTTAAAATAGACGCTTTTCTCAATGAACGCAAAAAATAGCGTATCATTTTTTCCACATTTTTATATGTGATTATTTGGCGGTTTAGAAGATTACTTTAATTAGTAACATTTGGAAACTAAGTATATTTTATTCCAATCTTTTATATAAGTTAAAAAGTAAAACATTTTTATTTTATTACAATCTAGAACAAGCTAATGTTCTACCAGGGGGGCGAAAACTAGGGAGGGGGCGAAGATTAATACATCTACCCTATCTCAACCCTTAGTATCTCGGTATTCTCTTTCTTCCACACCAATGTTGTCAAAAATAGATAGAGCACCCAATGGAGTAGTTTGGCCCAATAAGCCTAATTTGGATAAATGCATTATTTTCAAGCTTGTGTTGAATGAACACCATTTTGCGTTGAATCAAACCAAATTCAAGTAAATTCAAAAGAAAAGTATCTGTTCGCATATGCGAGAAGCGACACCTATGAGTCAGCGCAGATCATCGATATCCAGCGGTCATTCCCTCGTTCAACGATTACCGATTCGACGACAGAGAGACAGCTTGCGTTTTTTGACGTTTTCGGATTTCCGCTTGTTCCTTCTTCCGTCAACTGACAAGTATAAAAGGGACCTCCATAGCGTATGTAATTCTCTTTTTCTGTGTCATCGATCGAACCGACAGGTGGAGTGTAAATCAGTTTCGACGAGTGGATTGTAACTCCTAAATTTGGACATCTAGTGCTCAAGTTATTGAATTATCATTTGAATTAGTGTGAATTACCCAATTATGAACTGTAAATAGTAGAATTAAGTAATAAAGTTGAATTAGAGTAGTGCGAGTAGATAACAATAAATTAGTGAATTAGTTAACCTAAACGGACATTTCTTAATTGTGTGAGAAGAACTTACCTAAAGAACTAACCTGTGTGGGAAGCTGAAAAAGCCGTTAAAAATTCGTGTCACAACTACTGAGCATTCGACATTGGTCCTTCGAACCGGATAGCGTGAACTCCGCTAGTCCGCCAGCCCGGAATCTACGCCGAACCCGCCAGGTATTCGCCGCCACGTGCCGAAGAGGTTAGCCGTCTGGAACAATCTTCAATACAAGGCATTCGAATTGCCTTGAAAAGGTAATTATCTTTCCAACACCTTCTATCCCTTCTCGTTTGAGCTGCGCGGTCTTCCGCCTTCCAGATCCTTTCATTTCCTGGTCATCTTCGTCATCTTCCCACGATGTCAACGAAGTGACGCATCAAAGGCCTTAAGACGCGCCTAAAGAGCTTGTTGACTTCATTCAACCTCATCAAGTCATTCGTGGAAGAATACCAGGAAGACCGGGATGCTCACCAAGTCTCGGTTCGTCTGGAGCACCTAGTAGCCCTCTGGAAGGACGTGAACACCACTCAAGTCGAACTCGAAACGCTGGACGAAGAGAGCCTGGACCAATATCTGAAGGTCCGCTCAGACTTTGAGTCCAGCTTTTTCCACGTAAAGGGTTTCCTACTTTCCATTAATAAATCTGCTGTCCCAGACTCACCGTCTGCTTCTCGAACTACCGCACAAGTCCCTCCAACATCGTCAGTACGTCTACCCGACGTAAAGCTGCCCGTATTCTCCGGCCATCTTGATGGATGGCTAAACTTCCATGATTTATTCGTCTCGCTCGTCCACTCGTCACATGAACTTTCGAGCATCCAAAAATTCTATTATTTGCGGTCTTCCCTTTCCGGAGATGCCCTCAAGCTGATCCAAACCATTGCTATCAGTGCCAACAATTACCAGGTGGCGTGGAACTTACTGGTAGATCACTACCAAAACCCTGCTATTTTGAAGCAGTCTTACGTAGACTCGCTTTTCGAGTTCCCTTCACTTAAAAGGGAATCTGCGTCGGAGTTACACTCTCTAGTTGAAAAATTCGAAGCGAATGTCCGAGTCCTTAAACAGCTAGGAGAGAAGACCGAGTTCTGGGGCATACTCCTGATCAAAATGCTGAGCAGCAGGCTTGACCCGACAACCAGACGTGATTGGGAGGAGTATGCAACATCGAAGGACAACGTGAGCTTCAACGACCTAACAACGTTCATCCAGCGCAGAGTCAACGTTCTACAAACAATCAACAAGTCAACCGAAGTTTTGTCCCAAGGTGCCCCAAAGAAGTCAGTTTCTCGTTCAGTCGCCAGCCATGGGGCCAGTCAGCCCAACTATCGCAAGTGACTCGTCTGCTCCGACCATCATCCCTTGTACCAGTGCGTTGTCTTTTCAAAAATGACCCTTGAAGACAAAGAGAAGGATTTTCGACGTCACCAATTATGCCGCAACTGTCTCCGGAAAGGTCATCAAGCTCGTGAATGCCCCTCGTCAAGCACCTGTCGTGCAGAAGTCACCACCATACTCAACTCTGTCCCGGGGAAACCCATCCAGCTTCTGCGAACTCCAGAACTGTGGAATCTGCCCCACCGAAACCTACTTCTGCCCCAATCGTAGAAGATCCACCAAGAAACTCCGCTTCTGCCGTCTTAGAACCCGTAAGCTGCGCTTCTTCCGGCCAGAAACGGAAAAGTGTTCTACTGGCCACAGCCGTGGTCACACTGATCGATGACAATGGAACCGAACACTTTGCTAGGGCGCTCCTAGACTCCGGCAGCGAATGCTGCTTCATGGTTGAATCGCTAGCTCAACAAATAAAGGCTAAACGCACCAAGATTCAGGTTCCGATCACTGGTATCGGACAGTCCTCAACATACGCTCGTCACAAGCTTCAATCCACCATCCGCTCTCGAGTCAGCGGATATTCTACGGCCGTTGAATTCTTGGTACTTCCAAAGGTCACTGTTAACCTACCATCAACATCGATAGACGTCTCATCCTGGGAAATTCCCGACGGAATCCAGCTTGCTGATCCGTCATTTTACGATACAAGACCTTTCCAACTTGTATTGGGAGCAGAAATCTTTTTCGACCTCTTCAAGGTTTCTGGTCGAATTCAACTCGGAGAGTCTCTGCCAAACCTAGTCAATTCCGTTCTAGGTTGGGTCGTATCTGGGGGCACGTCGAATTGTGAACCGAGAACATCTGTCACTGCTAACGTAGCCACAACCGCTGATCTCCATCGTCTAATGGAGAAGTTCTGGTCCATCGAAGAAGACAACGATAAAAATCACTACTCCGTCGAAGAAGCTGCTTGTGAAGCTCACTTCCGTCGCACGGTTTCTCGCTCGCCAGAAGGCCGCTACATTGTACGACTTCCCTTGAAACAAGATGCTCTAATGAACCTCGGTGACAATCGCCGTTCTGCTCTTCGCCGTTTCCACCTCGTGGAAAATCGCCTATCACGCAACCCAGAGCTAGGTACCCAATATCGAGAATTCATGCGAGAATATGAAGAATTGGGGCACATGCAGCAAGTACACGACTACGAAAATCCCCCGTCTCGTTGCTATCATTTGCCGCATCACGCAGTCATCCGTGAAGACAGCACGACCACCAAGGTGCGTGTGGTCTTCGACGCATCCTGTCGTACTCCCGAAGGATCGTCCCTAAACGACGCCCTAATGGTCGGACCTATTGTTCAAGAAGACCTTCGGTCCATAATCATGCGATCCAGAACTCACCCCATAATGCTGATCGCCGATATCAAGCAAATGTTCCGTCAGATCCGAGTTGACGAAAAAGATGCACCACTGCAGCGAATCGTTTGGCGACCATCGTCGGACGCGCCAATGAGTACCTACGAATTAAAGACCGTCACCTATGGAACAGCAAGTGCACCTTTTCTGGCTACAAGGGTACTACACCCACTCTCCGAAGACGAGCAAGACCGATTCC
This sequence comes from Aedes aegypti, assembly GCF_002204515.2. Classification (NCBI taxonomy): domain Eukaryota; kingdom Metazoa; phylum Arthropoda; class Insecta; order Diptera; family Culicidae; genus Aedes; species Aedes aegypti. The sequence goes on from NC_035107.1 coordinate 5,078,627, forward strand.
CGGAAGCCGCTGAAGTACTACGCATGGACTTCTACGTGGACGATTTGTTCTCTGGAGGAAACACCGTAGAGGAAACCATCGCACTCCGAAGGCAACTGGATTCCTTACTCTCTGCTGGGGGTTTCGAACTACGAAAGTGGGCTTCTAACGTCGATGCTGTCTTAGAAGACGTACCCTTGGACAATAAAGCTCTCAAAACTTCAGTGGACTTAGATCGAGATCAATGCATCAAAAGTCTTGGTCTTCACTGGGAACCAGCAACCGATAATCTTCGCTACAAAATTGGCCTACCTCCGATCAACGACACCCCACTAACAAAACGCATTGCTCTCTCCCGAATTGCTCGCCTATTTGACCCCCTTGGTCTAGTAGGACCCGTCATTACATCGGCCAAGCTATTTATGCAAGCCTTGTGGACACTAAAATCCAACGAAGGGCACATATGGGGTTGGGATCAAGAGCTTCCTCCATCCTACAAGGAACGTTGGGTAACCTACACCTCTGAGCTACCACTTTTGAACGATTTACGTATCGAACGTTGCATCCTCTGTTCTAATCCTATTTCAATCCAACTCCACTTTTTCTCCGATGCATCGGAAAATGCATATGGAGCCTGTTGCTATATAAGGTCATGCAATAGCGTTGGGGAAACTAAAACTGCTCTGCTGACTGCAAAGTCAAAAATCGCCCCCCTGAAGCAACAAAGCATCCCACGACTCGAGCTCTGTGGAGCTCTACTCGCAGCTGAACTGTACGAAAAGGTAGCAGCTTCCCTGAAAATCACTACTGAAACTTATTTCTGGGTGGACTCAACCATAGTCATTTGCTGGCTCAGCTCTACACCATCAGCATGGACCACCTTCGTGGCAAACCGCGTTTCCAAAATACAATTATCTACCCAAAATTGCCTTTGGAACCATGTTTCGGGATACCAAAACCCAGCTGACCATATTTCTCGAGGACTGCCTGCAGAAAATCTCCTCAACAACGATCTCTGGTGGAAGGGTCCACCATGGTTGTCACTTGACAAGGAATTTTGGCCTCTCCAGCAACCTATGAACGACTCCGAGTACAACAGCATCCCAGAAGCACGAAAACCACCCACAACAGCAATAACGGCTACCGCAGAACCATCATTCATTGATTTGTTCGTCAGCAAATACTCCAGCTACAACAAAATGTTGCGAATTACTGCCTACTGTCGCCGTTTCATCCTACACTGTCAGCGCAATTCAAGGCCAAGCACAACAATCATTACCAGCGAAGAAATGACAGGAGCAGAAACGACACTAATCCGCCTAGTTCAACAACAAACATTCGCCGCTGAATGGAAACAGCTGCAGCAATCTATGCCTGTCTCGTCTAAATCACGCATTCGTTGGTTTCATCCTTTCCTTTCAACCGATCAACTGATTCGCATTGGTGGAAGGCTAAAGCAAACACAACAACCCTTCGACACTAAGCACCAAATTCTTCTGCCATCCACCCACTCAATCTCCACACTCCTCATTCGCTCTCTACATGAAACCCATTTACATGCCGCACCTCAATTGCTGCTCAACATTCTTCGTCTGAAGTATTGGATTACCGGAGCCAGAAGTTTGGCTAGAAAGATCACCCAACACTGTGTAGTCTGCGTAAGAGCCCGACCCAAACTCGTCCAGCAGTTTATGGCCGAACTCCCAGTCGAAAGAGTAACAGCGACTCGTCCATTCACAATAACTGGGATCGATTATTGGGGTCCCATTTCCCTCAAACCAATGCATCGTCGAGCAGCACCCGGTAAGGCTTATGTAGCAGTTTTCGTTTGCTTCACAACGAAAGCTGTACATCTCGAGTTGGTTAGAGACCTGAGCACTGCCAAATTCATTCAGGCTCTACGACGTTTCGTCGCTCGCCGAGGGTTGTGCGCGGAAATTTTCAGCGACAATGGCAGAAACTTCATTGGTGCTGCAAACGAACTTCGACAAATAATCCAAAGTAATCAGCATCAGCAAGCAATCATCGAAGAATGTGCGTCAAATGGCATACGTTGGCGCTTTAATCCTCCTAAGGCCTCTCATTTTGGAGGACTATGGGAAGCCGCAATCCAATCTGCCCAAAAACACTTTGTTCGAGCTCTGGGGACTCAAACATTGTGCATAGAAGATATGCAAACACTTCTCACCCAGATCGAATGTTACCTGAACTCCAGGCCGATCGTTCCGCTAAGTGACGACCCTTCCGACTTCGAGCCTCTCAGTCCAGGACACTTCTTGACAGGTTCGTCCTTGAAGGCTGTTCCTGACGTAAATGTCACCACTAGTCCAATGAATCGACTGAGCAATTATCAGCAAATCCAGAAGCTACTTCAACATATTTGGCAGAGGTGGCACACCGAGTACTTATGTACGCTTCAGTCTCGGACCAAATGGATCAACCATCCCGTAAATATCCAACGGGGCCAGCTCGTCGTATTGAAGGAGGAGAACGCACCACCGCTGCATTGGCCTACAGCACGGGTAGTGGATTTGCATCCAGGAACCGATGGCATCACTCGTGTCGTCACAATAAAAACATCAACAGGAGAATACAAGCGACCGCATTCTTCCAGTTCCAGCATCCGATGAAAACAACCAGTAAACCGGTCCACAGAATATCATCCGCCTTGGCATCTCTTCAATGTTTCCAGCATAGAACACCTAAAAATAAAGAAATACAAGGTCCTTTTAACCAAAAGGACAAGGTAAGAACCTGTCCTATTAGTTATGCCGCCCTTGAACCCGCTACCGGGTCTTATGTTTTGATTCCAGTTTTCGCAATTCATTCGTCGAGCAATATCAATTGACGTTTTCACCCATCGCCCATAACATCGAGATAATCAACCATCGAGCAGAGAATAACATCATCACGTTGAACATCGACGCAACTGTCAGAATCTGATCCTCGAAGGGGCCAGGATGTTCGCATATGCGAGAAGCGACACCTATGAGTCAGCGCAGATCATCGATATCCAGCGGTCATTCCCTCGTTCCCACGATTACCGATTCGACGACAGAGAGACAGCTTGCGTTTTTTGACGTTTTCGGATTTCCGCTTGTTCCTTCTTCCGTCAACTGACAAGTATAAAAGGGACCTCCATAGCGTATGTAATTCTCTTTTTCTGTGTCATCGATCGAACCGACAGGTGGAGTGTAAATCAGTTTCGACGAGTGGATTGTAACTCCTAAATTTGGACATCTAGTGCTCAAGTTATTGAATTATCATTTGAATTAGTGTGAATTACCCAATTATGAACTGTAAATAGTAGAATTAAGTAATAAAGTTGAATTAGAGTAGTGCGAGTAGATAACAATAAATTAGTGAATTAGTTAACCTAAACGGACATTTCTTAATTGTGTGAGAAGAACTTACCTAAAGAACTTACCTGTGTGGGAAGCTGAAAAAGCCGTTAAAAATTCGTGTCACAACTACTGAGCATTCGACAGTATCTTATGGCGACCTCACCTGGGGTTATGCGTTGAACCAAATCAGGTTTAACTAGATCCACGTTTCCGTGTGTCCCCTTTTGTAAAAAAGTTCGAATCAAAACTTTTCGTTGAAACATTTTCAGTACATGAATGGTGCCTCTCTTTCTTAGACTCACAGAAAAAGTTATGTAACAGCCTTTTTACACGGCCCGCTAGCTCGCATGCACCTTCAGGAACACTCAGGGTCGGCTCAATTCCTTGCCGTTGAGGAGACGCGGATAAGAGGGAATACCACAGGAATTAATGTGATGGCATGTTTATTGGGATAATTGCCCTATCGGCCCTAACCACCTAATTCCCTAGCTATAACCTACCAGGTACAGAGTACTCACGTGGTGTGGGTGTGTGTGTGGGTGTAGTCTCGTTGAGGCCCGTACGCTGCACTCCGGTTGACGGATCGTCGGTCAGTCCGGACTTCTGTCCTCCCTCATGCGGCCTTGGATGGTACGTGCCTTCGGATTCCGGATCGCTTCAGGGATATCTCGGAACCAGGGGTCATTCTCAGGCTTCCGGCTCGGAACCCTCTTCCAAAAGGGCTTGCACACGTCGTCGGCCTTGGGTTGAACTAGTCCGTGTTCGATACAGCAGGCTTCTCGCTTCGGCTTACACAACCGTCTTCGTGGTGTCGTGTGGCACCTCCCGGTACTCAAGGTGTCCGGCCTTGAAGTGGTAATCCGGAATGGTGACAGAACACCGGGATTACAACACCTCTACAACCGGTTCTACGGTTGAGATTCTTGGTCACTTTTCACTGATATTGGGTTTTCTATAATCCTTTTCGGACACTTCTGATTGGCTTCGCGTTCTCGAACTAAGTGAACGAATGGTTTACAATTTCTGGCTCTGAAACCTTCGACCGCCCATTCTAAGGCGTTCCTTTGAGACTGTATAGGTGTAATCCACCCGGAACCTCCCAAACGGATAAATTTGGCCAACACTGTTCAGCATCGTTCACACTGTCAACCAGTGCTGACATTATGTATAGTGTTACCTACTGTATATAATGCCTAGGTGTTTATTCAATTTAAACGTTATGCCATCCGTCTATCTAGCTTTTGATAAGTTCTAGTTTCATCTTGGTTTTTATTTATTTAATTGTAGAATAAGTTTGCATAGTATTTCATATCTTAAAGTCTTATATTTCCCTACTAGCTATGTTATATTTTTGTGGTTTTACCTCTTAAAGTTTTTCCGTATAATTTACCCTTTATGGACCCAATGTCAAACAAGCAGTGAACGGAGTAAATCGACTGGTCACAGGTACCTGCGAAAATTGAGTTCTGTTTGCAGCCATTCCATGAAAAACCGATCTAGTGGGTCACCGAATTCCGTGAAAATTTGCTATTTTGTTCCTTATCCGAAATAAAGATACACGTGCTTTTGGATTTTTTGATTGAAGTGACCATTTCCAAAATAAAGTGACCAACAAAAAATCTCGATTTTGTAAAATTATTATTTAAAAAAAAGAAAAATAACTTTTGAAACGCTTGACCGATTTTCAATTTTCTTTAATGGAACTAAAGATTTTGACTTTTAAGAAAAATATGAAACTCCAAAAAAATGTTTTTTTATACGAAAAATAAATAAAAATAATCCTTTTTTTCGTGTTTTGAAGGCCTCGGCACAAAAGGGACTATTGCTGTTCTCATTTTTTCTTGGAAGTACAGAGTTTTACGTTAACCGACAAATTTTCAGCGACCCATGTTTCTAAGTTTTGGAGATTTATGTTTTTGAAAATAAAAAATCAGTCATTTTTCATCGGCAATTTTTTTTTACATGAGATATGTAATGTAAAAATTTCTTAAAAAACTTTTTTTTTTATGTTTTTCAATGTAAAACAATTTTTTCAGAGTTTTATATTTGTTCTTTTTTTTTTTTTTTTGATGACGGGGTTGGTGGTCTGATGGCAACCGCTTCTGCTTCATATGCAGAAGGTCATGGGTTCAATCCCAGGCCCGTCCCTTTCCTCGTACTTTGTAGTTGTATATCTCTCACTTGCTTCTATCTTCCATTCTAATTATATCACACTCAAACTATTCGTTCATAGCAAACGCTAGAACCAGAGACGGACAAGAAACCGTTTCCCTAACGCTTCCTACTTCCACGCGCTCGCCTTTCTTACGCCTGATACATAGGCAGTCTGCTAACCACAAAAGCAAACCTCTCTGCCATGCCTTTCCCCCAATCCATACACTCCCGCATGAACTGGCGTGGATGCAGTGGAATATACGGTCTACGTGGGAGCCAGTTCAATGCATCATCAATTCCTCCCCCTTCCCCTCATTGGTCTGCATTCTGACGTGGCAGGTGCCATTGTTGCCTAAAACTAGAAGATCACCAGCACTTATACACTGAGGATGCCTGTTAGTCCCAAGCAGTCATTCGGTTGGTTCCTTGTGTAAGTGCAGCTGATCTGGCAATACTGGAGTGCATCCACGGGCGGCCAATCAAGCTCAAGCTCAAGCTCAAGTTTTATATTTGTTTTTTTTTTTTTTTTTTTGAAAGTTAAAATCTTAAGCTTTCATTTCAAATGAAAGAATGGAAATCGGTTGAGCTGTTCAAAAGTTATGATTTTTTTTAAATAAAAACTCTTATGCACTGGGACCTACAGTGTGTGCCGATGAAAAATGACTGATTTTTTATTTCCAAAATTTTATCTCAAAAACTAAAAAACATACATCGCTGAAAATTTGACAGTAAACGTAAAATTCTGACAACTACCGAAAAGCTAAACATTACATATACACTCAGGCAAATGGACTCTTGAAATACATAAGAACCCCTTATGAAAATTCGCCACAAGGAATCGGGTTGAAATTCATAAATTTGCCTTAGGAAACCAAAATTTGAAAACAAAAAATGTTTATGCGGCAACCTGGAATCACACCAAGAAGCTTGCGATCGACAGGCCCGTGCGTATGCCACGCGCCTATCGACGCCTTGATGTGGAGTGATGCTAGAACGATACATAAAGCGCTCGCATTGCAATAATCGTTCCACCGAAAGGCAAAATGTATGAAAATTGATAGTCCAGTTCGCTGCGTGAAGTTTGCAATTGAATTAAATGGACAAATTGTTATGAAGTTTTGCGAAAAAGATACACGTCTTCTCAGTAATAATCGAACTCACGACTCCCTGATCTCTAGTTAAGGCGCGTTACCCCTACGCCATGTACTCTGGATATGTATCCTAGAGCAGTGTTGTGAAAAACTCAATTTCTCACAACTCACGCTTGAGATTTTTCATGTGTGAGTTGTCAATCATGCAACTCAGCAGTCAAAAAATCATTGATGAGTTGGCTCACCTTCTTAATTCATTGTCTCGTATTTCCACAGTTTACTCACACACGGCAATAATTTCTTACGACATTCGAATTTCACGAGTTTTTGCCGGGTTTTGCGACTGAATCATTTTTTACGGTTTGAGTTGATTGAGTTGATTTTGTATCGAAATTTCAAGCGTGAGATTTGCGAAGCAGATCTCTAATGAGTTTGCTCTCACGGGAGAGCGTATTGATTGAGATTTTGAGTGTGAGTCTATCAACACTGTCCTAGAGGTTTGATGTCTCCGACAAAGTATTTTGGAATAATTTGTACTACATTTTGACACATTCAGGTTTGATCTAGATGAGTGAAAACTGATAGGAGCGTCCTAGCAAAAAACTTCCTTTTGCAAAGTTGTTCAATGAGGCATTTTTGACATTTCTTCCGAAGACACCTACACTCTTTCACTGACGTGGGTGGCGATGTATGATAATTTAGTAAAAACAGTCAAAAAATCGATTTCAACCACTTTTTCGTATAAAATATTAAAAAAAAATGTGTTATCAAGTCTTAGAAGCTTAAATATAACAAAGTAAATGATGTAATTACCAGCTTTATTTTAGATATAATTATATTTTTAGTCAAAACAGTCTAAAAATAGTGTTTAACAAAATCCAGGAACTCATGAACCAGCAGATGGCGGCAGCTAATTTTTTGTGTACAACTAGTCAAGAACATAAGTGCTATTGTCGCGAAGAAAGAAAAGTGGGGCTGAGTGGGGCTTTTTTGTTGTGGCGGTTTGAAAATTTGATGAAAATATGTTAAAAAATGTTTATATTTGGTAAACTTTTCATAAATTTATATTTTTCAAAGCAATAGTATTGTGTTTAATTAAAGCCATTTTATACGAGCAAATAAATGAAATACGTCTGAATTTCCAGAAGTTCATATAGTTCTTTTTTTATATCAGATTATTCTCTAGATATTAAATGAAATATATCCCATTATAAATCACATTCTGATACAACTGTTTTTTTTTTATCCCAATATTATTCCAGTAAAAAAGCCTCACTCGGCCCCACTTTGTTTTCTTCACGACAATAAAACTTATGTTGGTGAGTCGTTCTGACTCGTCCTGCTTATCAGACTGGGGATGAACCTGCCTACGGTAGAAAGTCCCTCAATAAAAAAAGGAAAAAAAATATGTTCTTGACTAATCGTATACAAAAAATTAGCTGCCGTCGTCTGCCGGTTCATGAGTTATCCTGGATTTTGTAAAACACTATTTTAGACTGTTTTTAATAAAAATATTATGAAATCTGAAAGTTTTGTTAGTAAACAGTCTTCTAAGAGCATCCTTCTGCTCCAAAATTCAAACAAGCATGCTTTGAATTCATCTCAATGAGCGGAATCGTTTTGAATCCTGATTTTTCAAATCTCAGCATGCGCGATTTGTGCACGAATTCAATCCCAGGATTGAATCTCTGTCATTGAGCTCATGGGCAATCAATCGAATGATTATAAAGTCCTCCTCGACTTGAATGTGAAAGTTAGATATTTCATAGGTGTAGAAGGAAGGCAATGAAATTACATCGGTCATTAGAAACGTTTAAATAGAATCACATATCTGAAAATTGGCCCTAGTGGCGGTCAACACCAAAATCGGTAAAAATTGTTAAGTCCAGGATTTGTCCGTCACAACTTTACTACTGCTTGACATACTTTACCAACCTAACAGACTAATACAATCTTATGTATACTCTCTGTTTGGAAGCAAGGAGTTCTGTCTACATGAGAGTTGCGTTGCATTGGTGCAGATCAGAAGGCAAACCTATATTAACGGTAGTCTGCAGGTCATATTCCAGATATAGTTCACTAGAACCAACTGTTTATGTTAACGTCTTTCACATTCCAAGTGTTTTGTCGGGCAGAAATTTTCAATTGAAACTGACGGTAATATCAATGCCGACTAGATATTTTCGCCAACAAAAAATCAATCAAGGATTGAATCCTGGGATTCAATCCTCGTAAACACGTGGCCTGATTCATTGCATGCCTGGATTTGATCAAAAAATGCGCGTGGAGTAAATCCTGCTCTGGTGATTTTGAATCTCAGCAGCTCCTGGAGTGAGATTTTTTGAAGACTGCTAGTAAATGATGTGAATTTACTTTGTTATATTTAAGCTTCTAAGACTTGATGACAAAAGATTATTTTCTATTTCTTGTTATATGAAAAAATGATCAAAATCGTTTTTTTTACTATGTTTACCAAAGTGTCATACAGCGCCACCCACGTCAGTAATAGAGTGTAAGTGTATTCGGAAGAAATGTCAAAAATGCCTCAATGAACAACTTTGCAGAAAAAAGATTTTTGCTAGGACGCTCCTTGCTTGAGCTTGAGCTTGATTGGCCGCCCGTGGATGCACTCCAGTATCGCCAGATCAGCTGCACTTACACAAGGAACCAACCGAATGACTGCTTGGGACTAACAGGCATCCTCAGTGTATAAGTGCTGGTGATCTTCTATTTTTAGGCAACAATGGCACCTGCCACGTCCGAATGCAGACCAATGAGGGGAAGGGGGAGGAATTGATGATGCATTGAACTGACTCCCACGTAGACCGTATATTCCACTGCATCCACGTCAGTTCATGCGGGAGTTTATGGATTGGGGGAAAGGCATGGCAGAGAGGTTTGCTTTTGTGGTTAGCAGACTGCCTATGTATCAGGCGTAAGAAAGGCGTGCGCGTGGAAGTAGGAAGCGTTAGGGGAACGGTTTCTTGTCCGTCTCTGGTTCTAGCGTTTGCTATGAACGAATAGTTTGAGTGTGATATATTTAGAATGGAAGATAGAAGCAAGTGAGAGATATACAACTACAAAGTACGAGGAAAGGAACGGGCCTGGGATTGAACCCATGACCTTCTGCATATGAAGCAGAAGCGGTAGCCATCAGACCACCAACCCCGTCGATTTTTGCTAGGACGCTCCTATCAAGAAATTAAACTGATCTAGATCAGTTTTCACTTATCTAGATCAAACCTGAATATGTCAAAATGTGGTACAAATTATTTCAAAATACTTTGTCGAAGACACCAAACCTCTAGGATACATATCCATAGTACTAGAGGTTTTGGCCGTCGTAAACAGCGATCTTCAAAAGTTATAATTTTTCAAAATAAAAATTCATGCCTTACGTGAAATCTGCAAATGACTTAAAACTGAAACGGCATCAACGGCATTCCTCTGTCAACATTTTCATAAGCATGATCATGTTCCAATTTTAGTATCAAACGCTTATTTTTGGGCCAAAAGCACATGTTTACTCATTTTTTAAATGTTTTTCGTTCGCCCAATATTTTTTTTCGATTTTTGAGATTTTGTCACACACGTTGGCTTAAATTCAAATTTTGGTTATATTTTATTTTCCGTGTCGCTTCAGAAATGCCAGATAGGAACAACCCACCCCAGTGTTGAAAAATTGAACCTCTGTGGTGTTTTTGTCAACCACGTGAACGTCAAACATATGACTTAAATGAAGACGTTCAAATTTGGATCCATTTTTTAATTAAACATTAAATATGATATACTTTTCATTTGAGCTGGAAAATTTGCCAAAGTAGTAGCAAACACGCTGTATCGTGTTCTTTAACCCGTATAGGCCTGAGTGAAATCAAAAATACTAAAACTCTTACCACTTAGCAAATACTTAACGGATTCAAATATTTTTTTGTCAGTTTACTGGCCCACATATGTAGTTTCTAGAAGTGGTCGGAGGAACTCGGGAAAACTCCTGTAGCCGGAGTTATTGTGGTGGGTCACTGGGTCAAGTCGGGTAGAAAAAGGCTTTTTTTGTGACATGCTAAGTTATCTTAATTTATTTCCAATGGCAATAATTTTAATTTGCATAAATCATTAAGATCTCATATTCTACATTATAAATGAAGAGCATTGCATCGTTTAGAATGTTCTGGATGTGGCCATTCGTACTTAATGCCCTGAAGAACCGGCTCTAGATTTGTTAGGTACTAAACTGTTTCAAATCTCTAAAAGTATTGATCGAACATATTAGTTTACTAAAATGCGTTCCCATTTGCTTGTCACAGATGTTGAGATACAAATTGTGCATTTTATCCTAAATTTGAAGTATCCTGGGCACCCGGAAATGACCATTTGTAGGATCAATAAAATGCAGTTGACAAAATTATTCAATTTAATCGATTATCAGAAGGTTTACGTTGATGTGTTTTTCTCAAAACTTATTGATATAGTGGCCACATTATAGCCGATTCTGGAAATTATCTGTGACTTGAAATTTGCCTACTTCCAGGGGCACAGAAGCACAGAACCCTTGTCACCCGACCTGACCCAGTGATCCGATGCAATAACTCCGGCCACAGGAACATTCCCGAGATCCTATGACCACTTTTATAAACTAGATATGTGTAACAGTATACTGACAAAAAATAATTGAAATCCGTTAAGTACTCGCTGAGCAGTGAGAATTTTAGTAATTTTTCTTTCACTCAGGCCTATACGGGTTAATAAAATCAATATTTTTTTAAATTATAGGGCTCTATTTCCATTGTTGCCACTGGGCACCAGTGGCGTAGCTAGGGGTTTTGGAGCCCGGTGGGGAGTCAAATTCGAGGGCAATTCAAAATATATTTAATATTTTTTTTTTATTATTTTATTAATTTAATATTTGGATTTGAATAAAACTGGACCTTGTGTTTTTATATTGAAGTCGTTATTAATTTGTATTTGGTAATCAAAATGTCTATTAACGCAGAGCAAAATACCGAAGCAACCACATCAGGGCTGATAGCGGCTAAGTGTTTGAAAATAAGAACCGAAACCTTATGATGGAAAAATGAAACCAAAATGAAACTGAACAGGAACCACATTTCGAGAAGAATTCCTCAAGTAGTTCGATCAGACAACTCTCAAAGCTTTTTTTTCATACTTTTCAGTGGGATTTAATTATTTTCTTCAGAAATTTCATTCCGAATGTAATTCAGATGTTTGCTTAAAGTTTGCTTCAATTGTCAATTCAAAGTTTTCTTCAGGAGTACATAGCACGATTCCTTCATACGCTTCCCAAAGAATTCCTCCAAAATTTTTATTCGAGGTACCTTGGAAAGCTCAACCTGATATTTTTCTAATGATACCCACAGATTTTTTCCGGTGATTCCCTCAGAAAATTTTCCCAACCAACTCACGCAGAATTGGTACACAACTTCTCTAGAAATTTGTCCAAGAAGATACTGAGGAAAGTTTTCAGATTTAGTTGGAGGGAATACCTTTAAAAAAGAGATAATTGGAAAATTACCTAACCAAACTTTGCCAGAGGAAACCCCTGGAAAACATCGAGAAGATCTCATCGAGGAGCTACAGGAATAATCACTGTAGCGTTTTGTGATCTTAAACTCTACAAACATTTTTAACTTGAACTATGCCAGTAGAATTTACTTCGTAGTTTTGTTTCAGGAATCTTTGACAGGAATCATTATTTTAGGAGCAGTATATGAGGAATCCTCGGGAGAATTTATTGTGAAATTCTTGGAAAAAATCATTGGAAATTTTGAGGAAAAATCCCTGGAAGTATTTCTGAAAAATTGCCATCGACGAAATCTCGTATTATTCCTCGTAGCATATCGTAAGAAATCGTTTATGGAATTTCAGGAGTAATTCCTGGGAAAATTGCTAGAGCAATCTGGAGAAGTCTTTGTACGGGTGTCCGGCCATTTGGTCGAACGCCGTTTGGCCGAATGCCGTTTGGCCGAACGCCATTTGGCCGAATGTAATTTGGCCGAAAGGGTCATTTGGCCGAATGCCGTTTGGCCGAATCATGAACAAAAAATCAAATTGCTACAACGCTGATGTGTAGGATTCATAAGTAAGACCCAATAACTGATAAGCTAATTAATTTGTTTATGATGTGACGGGACGTCATGTTTGTCACTAAGAGAATGATAATATCGACCCTTTTATTCAGAACGAAGTTGTGAACTCCACACTTCACGTTAAGACTCTGAGGTGATGATTGATTCGCCAATGGATTACCAATGGTGTAATAAGGTTTCAAGTGTTTTTAATGATTTCATCAAAAATATTTCCTTCTTTTAAACATGAGCTATTCTTTCTAGTTATACTGGTTCCATTACTATCGGCAATGATTGTCCTTATTTTTTAATTGGGAATTTTTCCTTCTTTAAATCATCGGCAATTCTTTGTTAATGTACTGCTGAAATAAATTATTATATGCATTGCACTTATTTTAATTTTCATAAGAGATTTATCCTTCTTTTGTTCATAGGCTGTTCTTTCAAGAAATAATTCAAGGAAATATTTTTCATAATTAATTTAATTAAGTTTAAAATACGTTCTTTTCAAAACATATTTTTTTAGCTCAAGGGTTTTAACTAACACACTCCGAAAAAAATGCGATTTCACGTTTTTTGGATGCACATAAAAGAAGCGAGCCAAATAACGTGAATTTGTGTCTCATTTTAACGCTTCAGTCGTCGCGCTGTTGTACTTTGTACAACACTGTTGAAAAAACCTCGCTTTTCGTTCACAACAGCAACGTGGTGGTTTTGACGGTGGCAAACCGCGCGACGACTGGAAGGTTAAATACGATGGTGTCTGATTAGGGAAATGTCAATCATAGCGGCATCGTTTTCAAAATTACATTTTTCTTTCAATACATCTTTCAGAACCCATTTTTACGTCATTTCATCACTTACATAATGTGCCATTTAGTCATAATGTGAATTACGTCCGGAGTGATTTTCATTATTTTTAAGAGTGTAGATGAGATGTCATTTTACTCCAAGATTGAAATTACAACTTGGGAACTGAACACTGCACCGTTTCTTGAATATAGCAATAAACGACTCGGTAAACACTTACGTCAAAGAAGTACACTGTTTCTCCGTTGTGAAAAGAAGAAGCCAAGACTTGTTGATGTCAGAACTATGACATATATTGCTTAGTACGATTCGAGGGATCGAAGCAAGTCGATCCAGCAGAAGACGAATAGTTTTAAACTGTTTCAGTTACTGTCAAAAGTTAACTACAAACGCGATGCCAAAACATCTGCTGGTGGCTATTACCACTAGCATAGCATTGAACAGCTGCTTACATTTAGGATGTTCGTCTTTCAGCTCTGACTGTTTCTTCAACTAACACTAAAAAGCTTATGTATATCAATAATTATATTTCCTATTTTTATGAATAAGCTGAATAAGTTCTTTGAAATTCATAATAAATCCATGCTAACTGTAGTTCACTTTTATTTTCAATTTCGGCCAAACGGCATTCGGCCAAATGGCGTTCGGCCAAATGACCCTTTCGGCCAAATGGCGTTCGGCAAAACGGCATTCGGCCAAATGGTATTCGGCCAAATGACCCGGAACCCTTTGTACGTACCGTTTTGACTCATATTCCGAACACTTAGGACCAACAGTGGCTTCAGTTGCATTGGATAGCCGTGAATCAGCTAATATTCGTGAACATTTTAATTTCTGTAAAAAACTTAACTGCTAGCTGTTGGATGTGCTGATAAAAATGAATATTCAAATTTATTTAGTATCGTTTTCACTTAAAAGTATGGAACAACATTATGATTCAAATGCTGAACACTGTGTGCTTTTTTTCTCGTATTCTGAACGGTTCCGGGTCATTTGGCCGAATGCCGTTTGGCCAAAAGCCAATTTTCCGAAAGGGTCATTTGGCCGAATGCTGTTTGGCCGAACGCCATTTGGCCGAAAGAGTCATTTGGGCGAAAGCCATTTAGCCGAATGCCGTTTGGCCGAAATTGAAAACAATAGTGAACTATAGTTGGTATGCATTTGTAATGAATTTCAAAGAAATTATTCTGCTTATTCTTAGAGAAAGATAAATCATCGTTGATGTACAAATAATTAGCTCTTTAGTGTTAATTCAAGAAACAGTCAATGCTGAAAGTAGAACGTCCTAAATGTAAGCAATTATTCACTTCTCTCGTAGGGGTAAGAGCTGCCAGCGGAGGTTTTCGCATCGCGTTTGTAGTCTTGCTGGCCTCTGACAGTAACTAAAACGGTTTACAACTCAATCGCGATTCTGCTGGAGCGGGTTGCTTTGATCTCTCGGATCGTACTAAGTAAAATATTTCATAGTTGTAGCAACCACATGTCTTTGTTTCTTTTTTAACAACGGAGAACCAGTGAGCTTCTTCGACGTAAAGTGTTTAATGAGTCGCTCGGTTTACTGCTTTACACAAGCAACGGTGCAGAGTTCAGTTCACACGTTGCAATCTGAATCTAGGAGGAGAAAGTGGGGAGATAAGTTAATCGTTGTGCTAAAAAATATATTTTGTAAAAGACTCTTTATGAACAAGTCTAAATTCCAATGACTATGAAAAATACTTCACTTCTAAAAGAATAGCCAATGACACTGCGGAACACGTTTTTGTCTCCAGCATCAAAAAACCTCTATTTTCTTAATTAAGAGTTGCTGAATTCATTTCCGTTTACAGAATTATCATAGCACGTCTAGTTTTTGAGATATTAGGTGTTGAAAATGCAAAATTGACTATTTCAGCCAACTTGCATGCAAGTTTGCCAGCTTGTAAGGAAATTTATTTGCTTAATTTGCCACAGAATTCAATATTTATGTGTATAACAATACTTATCATCAATGTTCATAATACTTTTCATGCGGAAAAGTTATATTTTGATGGTTTAGAGAAGTATTGTATTTTGCCATATAAGAGTAACGAAGAATTTTGTATGGAGACTGCAAGCATGTTGAAAAAATCGGTTTAATCTAAATTTAATCGTGAAATTTCAACCAATATATATCTAAAACGAAAGTTTAAGTCCTTTTTTACATGCTTGGTGAATAAGATCACAAACAAGTTTGATAAAATATACTTCAAATTTTAGGTAAACATCAATAAAACCAAAGTTTTATACAACTTTGGCGACCTGTAGCTAAAAATTGAGACGTGCTGGAAAATTTCTCAAAACGGCATCAGATTCAGCAACCCCAAATCTACTAGAGACATATAATTTGATTCTTGAGATACGCGAAAATGTCATTTTTGTTGCGCTGTGTGATCAAAAGAAGGAAAAATCTCTTATGAAAATGTAAGCACGTGTAATGCAAACATTCGTTTTATCAGTCTAACTACTAAGAACTGCCGATGACTTGAAGAAAGTAAATTTCTTAATGAATATATAAGCAAAATTATTGCCGATATGAATGAAACCAGTATCACTCGAAAGAAAAGCCTATGTTTGGCAGAAGGATAAAAATATGATGAAATCATTAGACACTTGAAACCTTAGCACACCCAGACACGAATCAACCATCAGCTTAGAGTCTTGCACGATGTGTGTAGTCCACAACTTCGTTCCGAATAGATGGTTCAATTTTATCATTATCGTACCGCCACATCATACGAATCAACAATTAAATTAGTTATTGGGCCACATTTATGAATCCTACACATCAGCGTTGTAGCAATTTGTTTTTTTTTTGTTATTCGGCCAAACGACCCGTTTGGCTAAATGGAATTCGGCCAAATGGCGTTCGGCCAAACGGCATTCGGCCAAACGGCGTTCGGCCAAATGGCCGGACACCATTCTGAACATCTTTATTCAATTTTCGAATATCTTTATATGTATCTGAGCTGATTTCACTTTCCTCGAATGAAAGAATCATAACAACTCCCAAGGTATTAAAAACCTTATAAGACTTTGAAACCGAGTTGCAAGTGGCTGCCATTTTCAGGGAAAATATTACATATTTCAGTAAAATATTTCAACCAAACCGTCGTACAAAAGCCGAGTGTTCGGAACATGAGTCTGTTCGGAATTGGAGACAACACGGTACTTTTGAAGAAAGCTCTGAATGCATCTCCTGGAAGAATTCCTGAAGGTCAAAACCTATGAGCCTATCGAGTCGCGTAGTAATCTCTGGAGCCTTGGTTCAAACTCAAATTTTAGTTATACGTAAAAAAATCAGGGTTATAATTATGTTTTTGAAAAATGCAACGTCTAGATGCGGAAATACTGATTCGACATTTTCGGCAATTTTGAAGCATGGGTTGAGAACTTTCCAAAATAGCCGTTCAAGTTTTCATATTTTGGTAATAGATGGCAACACTGCTCGATTGATATCAAAAGAGCCAATTTTATGGGGGTGTGATATGCAAATACAAAAAAAAATTCAAAGATAACGATACCGAGTGATCACCAAAGTTGAAGGAAGTGTTGCGTGCCATACAGTCGGCCGAATCACAAATTTTCATGTGGCTGGCAACACTGTTTAAGAAGAATAAAGTAAAGACCAAAACCATCAAACTTGAGCGGAACAGAAAAATATAATGCTTAGCAACATAGCAATACTCTTCAACTGTAATCCAGTTTTTCATGAAGGATTCAATTTTTTTTTCGTAGCTGGCAACATTGCTTAAGTGAAATTGCGCCACCAGGCAGTACAAGTGTGCATGCAACTATTGTTTTGCGGATATCTCAGGATCCTGGCCTTCTAAGATGGCGTCTTCGGCAAAGTTGTTCGGTAGCTCAAGGACTATCATTATTCTAGCCAAGAGATTCGAGACTTGGCCACCAGGCGGTGCTAGCGAGCATAGATTATTTGTTTGCCAGATAGCTCAGGATCCTGGCCACTTAGAAAGATGGCGTCTTCGGCAAAGTTATTCTGTAGCTCAAGGGCTATCATTATAAAAGTCATGAGATTCGAAATTTTGCCAACAGGCAGCGCAAGTGAGCATAGAATTTTTGTTTTCCGGATAGCTCAGGATCCTGACCACTTAAAAAGATGGCGCCCATCTAGCGAATAGGGATTCGTGGGTTTCAACCCCACCGGAGCACGTACCTTTCGCAGTTTAAACTCAACTTTTGGTTGATAAATTTTTTCCGTGTTCCTTTCGAAATGTCAAATAGGATCTTTTAGTATCTAAAGTATGATTTTTTTGGCGTTTTTATCGTTATTATTTTGAATTCGTGAATTAAGAAAAACAAACTAGATTTAATTTCTAACAAAACTTTTGATATTATCGGTGAGTACTGACCGAATTTTTTGTGTCATAGTAGAGCAAAATATCTTGTTGAGACATTTTTGAAAAAAATCCTGAAGTGACCGAGTCAAGAGTAAACTCACAGCACTACTTTTAAAGTAATGTAAGTCCACTAGTTAATGATTCAGCATGTTTCTTGGAAATTCGTAGGGGTTCTCGCAAAAAAACTTAACACATTGGTCCAAACATTTAGCCTTAACTAATTTCCTATTTTTATATTGTTTTTGCACTGCAAATTTTCCATATAAAAACGACAAAAATCTCAAAATTTCGACATGAAATATTCATCAGAATTTTTTCAGAAAAAAATTCTTTTGATCATTTGATTTTCCATTCGAACAAAGCATTGTCTATAAAATATCGAACATAGTGGCATCGTATAGACTATAGAGGAAGGGTCCATAAAATGTGGATTCGGTGTATTGCGATCCAAAATGCTTGTCGCAATAAATGTACACCGTAAGCATCAGTAAAAAAAAATTACAAAAACAATGTCGGCATCGAAACCAGGTATATCAATTACCCCATAGAAACACATTTTGCAATGCTAACTAGCTCCAGGAATGCCATCGTCAAACCACTGCAATCGATCCCAAATTCATCTTGTAAACGGTCCTCCCCTCTATCACACTTTCACACGCCGATAGTTGCCATTACCTAAAATCCATCGCGCTCGTTTATCTCGTCCATCCGTTCAAAAAACGCTTATTTAATTATGAAACATTAGACAGACCATCAATTAGCATATTTGATTGAAACATCCAACGGCTGCTCCGCTTCGGTTTCCGCCCATCCTTCTTCCGGCTCTCTACGAGCAAGAGGAGCAAAAATCACAGCCTACTTCTGGAACACTAGTCGACGACACTCCCTCACACAAACATTAGCATAACAAGCTGATAATAATCTGCCATCATCGGGCTTTTCCCGCTGGATGGATAACCGTCGTGGGGAGGGGGAAGCGATAAACAAACGACCCCTTAGTCAGAGCCATAGAGTAAAGAGGGGAAAAAGTTTCTTTTTAGGATTTATAGCTCACTTCAAAACAAATGTTATAAGTGCCATTGTGGTTCGAATGATTTTAAAGTAAGAAACGTTCATTTCAAATATTATAGAAATCCATTGAGGTTTGGAAAAGTTTTGGCTTTTGCATGAAATCTTATTCAACTTTCTATGTAACGGTGGTTGTAGGCCTATCATAAGGTGATCTTGAGGTATACCAGTTTTTGGATAAATGTTCTAAAAATTACCACAGAGGAGTAATAGTTCAAGCTATATTTTATCTCGTTATTATACAGCCAACTCTTCATATCTCGATATTGAAGGGGCCATCGAGTTTAGGAAGGTAGGTACCAACTTTTACTATACTTCTCCAACTCGATATCGAGATACGGAGTATCGAGTAAGAGATAGTTGACAGTATTGATTATTCCACGAAGCTCGCACTTTTACCCCATCTTACCCAACACGTATTATACCGTTGCACATGTGTTTGCATGCAAATTTAATTTCAATTAAACACGCACTAATTATAGATCCACCTGGCGGTAGCCTCAGCGATACAAAATAAAAAAACGGTTTGTTTTTCCCCATTTGCTGCATGCGTGCGTGACACATTCCGGTTCGATGGTTTGGATTTGATTTGGTTCAGGTCGCCCTCATCATCACGCAGCCATTTCCGGATGGAAAGTGACGATAATCGGCATCAATTACCCCACTTGGGCGCCCACTCACTCGGACGGGTGGCTGGCGCCTACTGCGATCGCTGGGCATAAGTCACCCGTCATCACTTCGTCCGTCGTCAAGCGTTGCACAGTGGGAAAAGTGGGCCTAAAACTGTGCCTAATTCATGCGGCCGAAAGCAATTCTCTGAAACTCCACA
Source organism: Aedes aegypti (assembly GCF_002204515.2). Lineage (NCBI taxonomy): Eukaryota > Metazoa > Arthropoda > Insecta > Diptera > Culicidae > Aedes > Aedes aegypti. The sequence goes on from NC_035107.1 coordinate 5,098,364, forward strand.
TTCCATGGAAAAATAAGTAAAGGAATCGAATGATAACAGTTTCATTCATCGAAATCGAGTGGAAGGCTGTAACTTTTAATTACTTTTTTTGGCATTTTCGTCGATGATATGACGATTATGTTTGGAATGTTTTTGTGAAATGGATGTAACCGAAGTCATTTAGGTCCGATTATTGGTACATAGCCAAAAAATACGTCGGCTGCTGTTAATCTTTGCTATGTATACATTTCCTAGTGAGCATAGATGGGGGTACAATTGGTAGTTGTTACTCCGTGATTGACCGGAACCCAGAGACGGAGCATGGGAGTAACTTACTATCTTAAGTGTACAATTTCGAAAATTCTTAACATTACAGAGTCAATAACGGCTCAGGTTACGTCCTCACGGTCATCGTGGAAGGGAAGGAATGTTAGTGATGCATCCATTGTTACTAGAGACCGAGTATACCTATGCATCATCATTGTTTTCACGGTAAGACGTTTTTGTTAGTGGGAAAGATTCAGAAGCTACAAAATCTAGATTCATTTTGGTAAGTGATGCGATTAAAAGACAAAAATGACAGTTTGCACCATCTTCAGCCAAAGGTTACACAGACTGAACAATCACGAACATTAGGCAACGGACAACACGGAACACCCAGTAGGCCAGTGATGAATTTTTCGTTTGACGAAAAATTTTCCATTGACTGGAGCGGGAATCGAACCCACGCTTCGTAGCAAATGACGCCTATACGACTAACGCCGCTAACCGCACGTAGCCCACGTTCGTTTTAACCAGATACCGAGTATACCTCTACATCTACATGACTATCGCAAAAAGAGGCTTCTATTAGGAGGAATGATTCATAAGTTACATCATATAGTTTTAATAAATAGTTCTTCATCAGTACTAAATTAGGGATTTAGAATTCCGTTGATTTTGACTTTTCAAATAAAGAAAACATCAAATTATTACCGTAATAAAACTCTTTTATCAAATATTTAATTTTTTTTTTTAAATAACAAAAACAAAAAAATAGGGAAGTTTGTTTTAATTTTTTATGTAAAATATGAACTAGAATATGTTGACACTTGTTGTGATGAATTAATCAATGTTATTTGGAAAATTGTAGAACCGTAACATCAAAACCGTCGTCGCAAAAAGATCTGCACACTTAAATCAGAATGCCGATTTCAGCTGTGCAAATCTCGGTTGAAGTTGATTTAAAGACATCTAAGCAAAAGTTACGTATGATGTCAGCGGCACCCAAATTTACAACTATAAACAAATTTGATTTGACATATCGGTTAAAATTCAGTTGCTGACCGTTCGGCTGTGCGGATCTCGGTAAAGGAATGGAAATTAGCCGAGCTCAACTGAGTTTATTTATATGTACAACTCATTTGAAATAGAAGCATGAAACGAGCTCACTAATTAATATTCCATCGTTACCCAGCAGAACGCGAAAACCGAAAAAAAAAACATTCAGGCGGTGAAAACAAAGGAACCGTTTGCTTGGGCTTCCGAAGCGCATTCTTTGCCGTGCTTATATTTCATGGTGTAAAATAATTCGGATAATAGGATAGAACTCACCTCATATAATGTTTCAATAATTTAGAATGTCCAGTTTTTCTTAAAAATGTGTTTTTTTGTTTAAGGTTCTTCGAAACGACATAAACAGCAAAAAATGAAATTTTACATCGCGTCAATTGAACTACACGTATGTGTATAATTACACCTTATTCGTACGTCCAAAATCAGAATCGTACAACATGCCAGATTAAGCGTCATCAATGACAAGAGTTGTATATAAATCCCCGATACGATTCACATAGGACAATTTGTGTTGACAGCAAAACATGTCGTAAATATTGCAACACAGAATCGCGTTAAGTTGTATAAACTGACAGATCATAAATCAATCCAGAAAGCATCATATGAAATCGCAATAACTTAGCAAAAATTGCCACCCAAACTTGGTATCTGCTGACGATGGGCCTCAAAGAACAACGATTGTACCCCGTTTGGCATAAAGTCGTTTGGCATAAGGTCGTTTGCCATAAAGCCGTTTGGCATAAGGTCGTTTGGCATAATGGTCGTTTGGCATAATGGCCGTTTGGCATAATGATTGACTTAAAATAAATATCGGCATTTTTTAGCTTTTACCGAGATCAACACCACCGAGCCCATAGCAAAAAAAAAATTGGTAGGTTCTAAACAAGCGTGGTGTTCGTTCAGAGATTTTCCAAGCTAAAAATTTCAAAAATTGTTGTGACATTAGAGAGCATTACTAAATAAAACTCGTGACGAATCCCTACATCTCAGAACATAGAGTATCTTTGAGCTTGTTGCGATATACATATTTGAAAACAGTAAATTGACAAAGAAAGTTCGCAGTTATTCATCAAGGGAACGCTCATAGAATATTTTGCTGCAGTTCAAGCTCTGCCTCAGTTTGGACGTAACACTCGATGAAAATTACTTGATAAAAGATTGGATTTTTTTTGCAAAATCTTTCACAGCATAGCTCAAATAAACAACACATCTCTAAAAGAAAATATTTGTGGCAAAACTTTTCAACGGTTCAATATAAATCCTAATTTTGGAAGTATACATCAAAAATATCGTCTTTTATCTAGAGAAGGGAAAATTTGTGACTGAAATAATATTTTTCCAGCATATCTCGGAAGGAAGTCACGCGTTTGCCCCAAAAAGTATATGTTGAATATTGGCAGGTTCTAAAGTAATTATCATTCTAACAACACATCTGAGCGGTTCCACAGAAAATGACGACTTTTTTCCCCAAATTTCATTTTTATATTTTTTGATTTGGATGAAATTTTGCACATGCTTTCTTTAAGCCCAAAAATGTCTTTTTGCATCATCGGCTCGCCATTTTGACTCTAGCCTTACTTTTGAGAAGGGCCTAAGAAAAAAAATCCCTAATAATTTTCAAAAAATTATAACTTAGAAACGGTTTGTCCGATCAGTTTGGTGCCTTGCACAAAGTTTTAGGTTATTGTTGGGGCTATCTGAAAAAAATATACACTGTAAAAAAAATGTTGTAATTTTTTATATATCGAAAATAAAGCTTGAAAATCAATTTTCTCAAAAATTGTATTTTTGATTTTTTTTATTTTTTTATATGTTAAAGTAGACAAAAAATGAAGTCTTTTGCACAGTGGGTCAAGATGGAGAAATCATGGACAAAAAAGTTATGATTTTTTGAAAATAGGTGAATTTTTGGAAATGGTCATAACAAACTTTTTAAATATTTTTCAACTCGATTTTATGAAAGTATGCAAAATTTACAACAAAAAAGGTACACGGAAAAATCAGGCTAACTTTTACCGTTTTAAAGATACAGCGATTTTAATACAAAATTATGATATAATTTTCAATTTTCGGTCATTATAATATAACTTAGAAACGGTTTGTCCGATCAGTTTGGAGTCTTCCGCAAAGTTTTAGGTTATTGTTGGGGCTATCTGGAAAAAATATACACTGCAAAAAATAATGTTGTAATTTTTTTATCGAAAATAAAGCTTAAAAATCAATTTTCTCAAAAATCGTATTCCTGATTTTTTTTTTATTTTTTTATATATTAAAGAAGACAAAAATGAAGTCTTTTGCACAGTGGGTCAAGATGGAGATATCATGGACAAAAAAGTTATGATTTAAAAAAAAAAATGATTTTTCAATATGGTCTAAATAAACTTTTTGAATGCTTTTCGACCCGATTTTATGAAAGTACGCAAAATTTTCAACAAAAAAGGTATATGAGAAAATTTTGCTGATTGCTACCGAGACATTTGAAAAGTTTATTATGACCATTTTCAACAAATTCACCTTTTTTTTATATCATAACTTTTTTGTCCATGATTTCTCCATCTTGACCCACTGTGCAAAAAACTTCATTTTTAGTCTACTTTAACATATAAAAAAAAATTATAAATACGATATTTGAGAAAATTGATTTTTAAGCTTTACTTTCGCTATATAAAAATTTACAACATTTTTTTTTACAGTGTATATTTTTTTCCAGATAGTCCCAACAATAACCTTAAACTTTGCGGAAGGCACCAAACTGATCGGACAAACCGTTTCTAAGTTATAATTTTTTGAAAATTATTAAGGATTTTATTCTTAGGCCCTTCTCAAAAGTAAGGCTAGAGTCAAAATGGCGAGCCGATGATGCAAAGAGGCATTTTTGGGCATAAAGAAAGCATGTGCAAAATTTCATCCAAATCAAAAAATACAAAAGTAAACCGACATTCGAATTCAAATGGAACCGCTCATCTGGCAATAATTGATAAAACAGCAACATATAAAAATGGGTAACATTTAGCTTTACTGAATAATAAAATTTTAAACAGTATAAATATGAAGAACAGCCTATTTTAAAAAGAAGGCAAAATTTATAATTAAACCAATAGAAGAATGGACGCTAAAAATTATTGCATCATAATAAAACGAAAAGACATAAAAAAGAGCGTTCAGAATCATCGAAATGATTGTGCTACTTTTCCCCGAAAGCCATTCGCCAAATGACTGGTTTCCCCGAAAAGTGACGAGAAAGAACTATGAACAGTCAAAAGAAGGAAGTATCCTGTCATTCTCGGCTGTACGCATGTTGGCAAAAATGCTGAGGACGGTAAAACTGGAAAGAACCGCCAATTAAATAAAGAAGGGTGAATATTAGATGGTCAATTAATTCACCACCCTGAAATGTATAAAGTATAAATACAATTATGAGTGCTAAAAACTTTTCGGGGAAGTGGGCTAGTCGGGGAAACGGGATATTCGGGGAACTGTCGTTCGGGGAACTGGTGTTCGGGGAAACGACATTCGGGGAAAAGTAGCAAATCAATGTTATCGATTGCCGCCCTTTTGTCAATTTGAAACAAAAAAAATACTTTAAAAATATAGCTCCAAAGAACAGCCTATGCATAAAAGAAGGAAAAATTTATTGAAATTTGAATCAACAGTTTTCACACCTATAATTATGGTTACATCATATTTAGAACAAAAAACAACTTAAAGAAGGGTAAATTTGTGCTAAATATATAAAAACTTTCAGTGCAAAAATGTGTTCCAATAGCAAAACTAAAAAAAAATATTTGAAAAAGGGATAATTTCTGGATAAAAAATAAAATACTATTGGCAATAACTTTCCCAATATGCTTAAATTTATTCAAGAGCGAATGATTGTTATATAAAATGTCATTTTGTATCAATTGACTCCAAAACAAGCCTGATGTCATCAGAAAGATTCAAAAGAAATGTAAAAACGAAAAATTGAGAAATTCTTGGTTTCAGACTCATTATGAAAAACGACTTCATGCCAAACGGCTTTATGCCAAACGACTTTATGCCAAATGACCTACCATAATGCCTATTGGACCATATCATAAAAATCGAAATTTCTGGGATTCACCCAGTCACCCCCTAGTCCTAATTGCAATACTAAAACAAACTACCAGCCAAATTTTCATCCAATTTGGAGAAGATTAGGAGGTGCCTCAAGTCGAATTTGTGTTTTTTGGCTATTTTCTAAAAAAATCTAACGAAAATTTGGAAAAACGAAAATCAAAATAAATACCAACAGTTCAACGTACTATTAGTACTTTACAACTTTTGGAAACAGTGTATGGCAACTGGAGATGGCTTTGACCTAATAAAATTGATTTCTGTTCATTGAAATACCTGTACATACATTCCCCTACAGTTCTTGTTCTACGGGATTCTACTGTAACCTCGAATTTTTAGGAGCGCAGGTCTGGAGAGCCAGACGGCGAAAAGCTGAGTGATTGAGGGCTATTGTACAGGGCTTTTCACTCGCTGGTGGTGACTAATCGATCAAGTTTTGAGCTTGAACCACATCCTAGAACTGTCTATTCTAGATACATGTCTGTCTAGATTGACGCTCATCAGAAAAATAGTTTTTTTTGTGCCGTTGTCGAAGTTTACTTTTACTAGGATTTCATGTCGCCGGAGTGATATTTTGCTTTTGTGAAAAGAGCATGCTGGCTAAAGTAGCTTACAAATCAGTCAGATTATCAATTTGGTGAGCTCGTTTTATGCTTTTATTTTGAATGTACAACATATTATGAAACGTATTTTTATCATGACAACGGTGGGCATGTTACTAAAACGAATTGATTTAACAAAATATGAATAGTTCGTCGCTGTAGTGTCGACATAGACTCCTGTATATTGGCATTGAACCAAATATCTTTCATTATACCTTATTTAAATAAAAATTGAAAGGTTCGACGCTAAAAGAGTCGACTTACCGTAATGTCACGTTACCTTTGGGTACTGATAGGAAATTTTTAGAAACAATGTTGCATGAATCGCACTATTTACTAAGGTTCAAACTCCTTCCCGTGACAACCATGGAGATGCAGAGGTGATCCCGGTCTTTATTAACAATGGATGTCACACTACCATTCCTTCCCTTCTCCAATGACCGTAAGGACGTGACCGGCGCCTTTAATATTTTGATGTTTAGAGTTCTTGAAAGTGTACATTGAAAATGGAAAGCTACAGCCAAGCTTCATCTCTTGGTTCCTTGTACAACTTCGATTATTATTCTGATCAATCACGGTATGGCAATTACGAATTGTACGGTCATCAATGCTTATGCTTATAGTTCAAGATGACATGTCTGTGCAAAATCATGATGAATCCATAAAAAAATAGTATATAAGAAATGCTAGTGTTGCTGGCAACACTGATCATTTTGCATCATTGTATGCGATATTATTGAGGATTTTGCCCTCCAATAGACTCACACCTAAATAATTTTGTCCCACCAAAATATTCTCCCACCATGTTTGCCATATATTGGATGGCGTCGTAGCTAACAAAACCAACAAGTAACGCACATATAACGCATTATGTTGGATTGTACTTTGAATGCAAGGTGCGTGCTTCTATGAAAGTGCCATATAAACTGATGTGTGAGTATTTATTTTTCCTCGTTGAAGATGTGCACAATAATATATTCCTCAACTAAACGAACAATATTATTGTTCTCATATAGATGCTATCCATGATCAGAACAAATAGAATTGTATCTTGATTGAGGTGATAAAGTGCAGCTCATGCTGAAATGTAGGCAAAAGAGTGTAAAAATCTTACTCAAGTCTAAAATTAAATATACATAAAAAATTGAACATAAACGAGGAATTCCATTTGAAATCAACCTTATTATTATCACAGTAAGTTAGCTAATAGTTATCACAGTTACTTCAAAATTCCAGGAACTGGTTGCTGAAGCATGAAATGGAAAATTCAGCAGAAATTTCATCAAAAAACTATTGGTTGAGCTCATGGAAGAAGATTTTCCAGGATGTATTTTCATTACAAATATATTGCAAAATTACTGAAGGTTATCTGAGATAAGCAAACATGGCATTACAGTCAAACCTTCATGAGTTGACATAGGGGAAGCGGTAGAAAAAATAACAGGAGTGGTAAAATGAACATCTTGTCTTTTACCGAGAAAAAATAAATTTCAATGAATTTTTATGACGCACAGACGATTAAGAGCATGCATCGTAGTGTTCGGTTTAATACAAACGTCAATTGGAGTAAAAATATAAATGAAAACTAAGATTTTAGAAAACCACGATTGAAAATTAGAACTGCCGTAACTTTTAGCTCGGAGGTATTGAGGTTTTTCAGTAAGGTGAATATCGTTATGATATGAAGTCGAATTTAATAATTTTAGATTTCTTTTTGAATGGGTTACAATCCTTAATGGATATGTTTTCGGATATGCAATGAAAATTTTCAAAAATATTTTATAAGCTCACGTTTTTTGCATGATGTTCATTTTACCCACATAGTGCAGGTAAAATGATCATTTGCATTGATTTTTGCTAGGGATAAAAATATGTGAAAATTTAACTTTTTTAGTCTGAATTCGTGTCGCAGCTATAGACAGCGCCGCATTAACGGGGGGTCCAAGGGGGCCATGGCCCCCGGGCCCCCACATTTTAGGGGCCCCCACAAATTACGACTAAATATTTATTATTGCACTAGTGGTCCCGGCAAACTTCGTTTTGTCATCAAGTAGGCTATCCTAAAACGCCATGAAACGTCCCATAAAAAAATTATGTGCTCTTGTTGGTTTTTCGTTCCCAGTTTTCACTCCGTGTGTCAACATGCCCCTTATCAAAGGTTACTAGATCAAATTTTCTTGATTCAAAATAGTTTGGGAGCACGACATCTGCCTGTTTATTAATTTGTCTATTTTCCTGACTATAAGGCGTTTTTTAAATCTAGTATTCTTTAAAAATATGTTCCATGTTTCGATCTTTCCCTATCTCAATAGTATCTCCGATATCCAGATATGGAGAGTCGTCTGAATTACAAATCTATTTAGATGTACAGTAATGACCCGATTTTGTCAGTTCCCGATTTTGTCTACCCACATTTTTATCTACCCCCGATTTTTGGCACCCTTTTTGACCCGATTTTGTCTGCCTAAAATTTATATTTATTTTTATCCGAGTAAACACGTCTATACTGGCAATATTTAGTACATAAAGTGAATTATGACCTTGGCCACGTCCTGGGAGGGAGGCACCGATACTACACACGAAATATAGAACAACGTTTGTTTGAACTGCAAGATAACTCCAGCTTGCCAACAACAATCAAGGCAGGCTTGGGGAAAACCACTAGTTTTCTTTTGTTGTGTACTTTCGATCTTTCCTGATAAACATGGAACAAGGGCCACAGTTTTCTATGCACTAAATATTAATTTTCATTGGAAAAAGTATAACGATGCGTTTTCAATGCTTTATATTCAATCAGTTGAAACGTTGAAAGGTGCTCACGTGACATTACTTGAATTATGTGCATGAATTTATTTTCATTCCAATTTCTATCACTTTTGATGAAATGTGAAAATGTGTTTTAAACAGTTACGCGCTTTTTCCATGTTATTCCAATGTTTGAGATCTGGGCTCACAGTGACAGTTCGTGACAGCGGAATCTCGGCTCACTATGACGCACAGAAATTTTGTATTGGTTTCTCCCTCCCAGGCCACGTCTATACAATCACCTAGAAACCGAAGTTTTGAAATTTTGAATTTTTAATAATTATTCAAGGAACTGATCAATGTTACCTTGGATTGCGGTACAAAGAAAATGGAAGTAAAAGAACAATGTTTATATTAACAAAATCATAAAACTAAGTCCTTAAGTTAAAATTAAACTTCAAACCTATCCAATTTTTTTCCTGATTTTATCAACCCTAAATGCAGCATGAGGCTGACAAAGGACATAACCGTACAAACTTTTTCTGAATCAAAGATTCAAATATATTTAATATGATTTTAAAATAACAGTCGGGATTCACACAAAACAAACTCAAACCGAAATAATAAAACACAATATTAATAACTCAAAAACGATGTGGGTCAAAAAAAAGGTGTCTCATCCTCTTGGAATATACCTGTCCCATTATTTTGAATCTTAGAGAAATATGCATACATCTCGAAATCTTATTGAACTCTCATATTTATATTAGATCACTACGATATTCAGTGAACCTATTTCCCGAATTGCAAAAATCAAATCCATCGAATAGTTAAGAGATCCAACAAAATTAAAACATAGTATCGAATTAATTTTTTTTTGAGTTTTATAATTTTTTCTTCAATAGTCCATTTTACGAGAAGTTTTTGAACAGCTGATCACTTATTTTATGAAAGAAATTTTGACAGAAGGCGGTGTCGTAACGTATGAAAGTAACAGCAATATCATCAGTGTTGTCGTTTCGTAAAATGGACGATAGCAACTCATAACTCCTAAGGTGAAGATGAATCGAAGCCAAACCTCAAATTTTCAAGAGCACAAACCTGGATGAAGAACCGAACATCCGTTTAAGCTGAAAACTTGATCGATTGACCAGCTAGTTGGCGACCAATCGATTAAGTTTTCAGCTCCAATGAGTAATCGGTTCTCCAGATTTGTGCTCTTGAAAATTTGAGGTTTGGCTTCGATTCATCTTCACCTTAAGTATTCTGATCTCAAGTTATATTTATGAAGAATTCAAAGCAGTTAGATTCTAACTTCTGGAAACTAACATTCAAATAACATTTCAAAAAAAAAATAAAACATACAAGCAATTTTCATTCATTTAATTTTATCAAACAAGTTTTTTTGGAAAAGGGCCCCCACAAGACTCTGGCCCCCACTTTTGTAAATCCGGCCCTGGCTATAGATAACATCCTAAATATTGATGTTGTGTGATAGAGCTATTCAAATTCCTCGTTTTTCTATCAGAAACAAAATGATATCCTTAAGGAGTTCATTTTACCGTCCCTTCTCCTATGAAGAGACCATCGACGCATGGAAATATCGAGTTATGGAATAGAATTGACATAGAAATCTATATACGGGAACCATCATAGTAACCATGAATTTTTTATATTAGTATGGTTCCATGAGTCCATATCGATTCATGGAACATCGACTTATGCAAGTTTGACTCTAGGTTTGGGACGAGTTCTTGGATAGTTTATTGAAATGGTTACTGTAAAATCCTTTGCATTATTCTTGAATCATTCTCAAGAGGAAAGTTGTGATTACTGAAAATTTCGAATTTGGAGAAATTGTTGGAAAAAACTTTGGAATAATTAAGAAGAGTGTTTCGTATATCTTTCGAAAATTTTCTTGCCATATTTTTTTGTAAAAATATATTAGAAACCCTCAAAATAATTTAAGGGGAACTCTTCAGAGCATATATAGTAGAGCTACGAAAAAAAACTTTTTGAAGTAATTTCTATTTTTTTCCTGGGATTATTCTTGGAAGTTCCTGAATATGTTTATTTTGTGCTATCTTGAGGTTTTGATGGCCAAATCCCTAACTGTAATATTGATAATGAATTTTGAGTGAATTCCTATCAATTTGTGATTCTCTTCGATCATTTGTACACGACCATAGGTTTGATGTACTCCAGGAATAAAATTCAAACCAAGCAAGTATTTTTGATATCACTCCTTATGAAATATTTAAAGATGTAGTTCCCTCTATCCAAGCAGAATGTGATTTCAAAATCCACTCAAAATTATATAAAATTTTATTTTTGATAACTTTCCGACAACAGTTTTTGATAATTATTATCTAAATCAAAATCTGACTTCAAAACTTGTTATATATTGATACTCCCATATCAAAATTGAAATTTTATTTGTTCATCAAAATTCACAGTAAATACATGATGATTTCAATTTCAGATACAGTGAAATTTCCATGAGCCGATTTCCGAAGACATAATATCGACTCATGGAACAATAGTAAAACAAAATTTCTTGGTGACTATGATGGTCGGGAGCAGGTCGTTAGGCTGAATTCCGTTAGGCCGAACACTGTAAGGTCGAATATCGTTAGGCCAGAAGTCACCAGCCGTACCACGTGTACCACCAACAGGCTTCAAAGCCCCAATGATGTCATCTTTAAACTAAACATATTAAAAATTGTCATTCTTACGATCTATCAAAAAATAAACTGAATCTTCGTCGATGTAGTTGGCGAGACAAGTTGAAATCAAAGAGAGCCGCAACTCTATTAAAAAGCCTCTGCAGACCGTAAATAGCGCCAAACATGCTATAATTAGTTCGTTGAACAGGTAATCTCAGCGTCACGTTATTCCGAAGGGCTCGGGGCTGCACATTTATGTTGACTTGCTCCAACAGGGCAGGGCAATCTATGTGTCCTTGCATAATATCGGCAATAAACAAAGCTCTAGCTGTATCTCTGCGGACGGACAGGGGTTGCAGACGAATAAGTTGGCAACGGCTTTCATAGCTCGGCAGCCGATAGGGATCCGACCACGGAAGTCTTCGTAGTGCAAATCTCAAAAATATCCTTTGAACGGATTCAACTCTCTCAACTCCATTGTTGTAGTGAGGCGTCCAAACTACCGAGCAGTACTCTAAGACGGAACGAGACAGGGAGCAATAGAGCGATTTAAGACAGTAGATATCCGAGAAATGTTTAGAAATTCTAAAGATAAGTCCTAGAATGTTGGAAGCTTTGTCAACGACGAACGAGATGTGCTGCTTAAAGGAGAGTTGGATATCCCCAGGTCCTTTATTTGGTTAACGCGCTCTATGTCTTGACCAAATAAGGCATACTTATGGACAATTGTCTCTTTTTTGCGTGAGAACGATATCACCGAGCATTTTAAAGGGTTAACATCCATCTGGTTTAAATGGCACCAGTCAAAAAAAGCGTTCAGCTGAAGTTGAAGAAATCTGCAGTCATCAGTTGAGCGGATTCGAAGAAAGAGCTTCAAGTCATCTGCGTAAGAAAGCCGTGGTCCTTTGATCACCAGGTTAACATCGTTGAAGTAAATCAGGAATAACAGAGGCCCCAGGTGACTTCCCTGAGGGATTCCAGATGAGACAGCAAAAGTAGGTGACTGGCAGTCTCCCAAATCGACGAACAGATGACGACCGGTCAGGTACGATTGAAGCCATTGTAAGAGGCTGCCGTTGATTCCCAGCCTATCTAGCTTTGCAATGGCTATGCGGTGATTTAATTTGTCGAAAGCAGCTGTCAAATCCGTATAAATAACGTCTGTTTGCGCACGTTCAGCCATGCTGTTCGTGATATACGATGTTAGGCATAAGAAGTTAGTAGCCGTGGATCGGCCAGTCAAGAAACCATGCTGATCGGTACTAATGTACGGCTTACAGTGCGAAAACAGGGGCTCCATGATTATCAGCTCGAACAGTTTGGCGATAGCACTTAATGAGGTAATCCCGCGATAATTGTTGCAGTCCCGCTTATTCCCTTTTTTGTGAACAGGAAACATATACGCTAGCTTCCAACATGACGGGAAGATACCGACGGTCACTGACCGCTGAAAAACAAGGAGCAATGGAGTCAGCAAACTGTCTAAATGCTCTTTAAGGGACGCAGAAGGAATACCATCGGGCCCAGGATTGAAGGATTTTTTTAGCTTTGAGCATGCTCTAGCAATCGCGTTTCTGTCAATATCGATAGCGTCCATGTTTTCACTGAAAAGAGGAACACTATTGGCGGCGAGCTGAATATCGTCCTCTGTCAAACTATCTTCGGTAAAGACGCTAGCAAATTTTCGTGCAAAATGTTGACAAATGTCATTCGGGGTAGAAGCTACGTTGCCATTGAGCATCATGGAGGACGGCAGGCCAGCTTCACGACGTTGTTCGTTCACGAATTTCCAAAATTGCTTAGGACATGCTTTAAGTTTTCTCTGTATTCCTTGCTGATACTGCAGAAAACATCGCTTCGCCACTCGTTTATATTCGTGATTGATTTGGACATAGCTACGACGAAGAGATGTTGTAAGATGCTTCGTGTACTTCCTAAGGGCTGCTCTTTTTCTCGATTTCAGACGACGCAGTTCATTCGTTTGCCAAGGGGAACGAGATGGAGGATGATGAGACTTTTTAGGGACGTGTCGGTCAATGACGTAATTCAAAACGTTAGAAAAAGTCTGTGCAGCTGTATCGGTATCAGAATTGCCGAGAATGTCGTCCCAATTGAAACTGGAGAGCAAGTTGGCGATGTTACGGTGGTCAGCTTTGCGAAAATCGTATGACACTGCAGCGGGCGATATATTAAAGTCATGTAACAGCGTAGTTTTGATGGAAAGCTGCAGAGGAGGATGATGAAGAGCTGTTTTTACTAGAGGAGAAGGAGCTTCACATAAAAACGGGGCTGTATCCTGAGCACTCACAAAGCAGAGGTCTAAACTGCGTTGATTTTGATTGGTGACGTGGTTGATTTGAGAGAGAGTAGCTGAACTGTAATTATCCAGGAGAAACGAGGCGTTGGCATGTATAACCGAGTGATCCACATCCGGAAAAAGAAAGCCGCTATGTGACGTTTTCCATGATATGCCAGGTAGGTTGAAGTCACCGATCACGATGAGTTCATCGGTTGCATTAGCCATTTCAATAACAGAAAGAACTGACTGACAATGAGTTTCGACAAGGGCTCGCGTACACGATCAGGCGGAATGTACAAGGCGCACAGAAATAACGTACGATCACCTAGCTTTATCGACGTCCACACCTGCTCTAAGCTCCTCCAAGCTTCATTCTCGAGCTCTCTAGCTTGGAATGTAGATCTTACCGCAACTAACACGCCTCCACCTTTTGCTTTACGGCTGTTATTGGTATTGCGATCGCAGCGAAATACCTCATAATCATTACCAAATACCTGACGAGATAGAGTGCGGGAGTCCAACCACGTCTCCGTGATTACAATGATGTCGTAAACGTTATCCGAAACAGCAACGCAAAACTCGTCCACATCGCTCTTAATACCACCGGCGTTCTGATAGTATACGATAATGTCTTGTTGGCTGCTCACCCGGGATGTAAGAGGCGAAGTGTTGGTGGATCCGGCCATGCTGCTGAAATTTGAAGCGGAATCAGGCGAGGTATGGGCCAAATCGTGAATGTACTTGCCTGCCAAAGCAGGTTGGAAGACCCCCGGACTACAATTGCCATCAGGACCGAGGCGACTGTGATGAGCGAGGGCTGGAGTAGGCACGACTGAGGCAGAAGAGCCGGGGGCTTCCAAAATGCTTTCCACGATGCGCCACGGTTGTGATGTAGAATTTCGGGCATAATTTTCGTCACTGGAGTAGCCTGAGGTTATAGACTGGTATATCCCCTCCATATCCCCAAACACAGGGCCGGGATGACTCTGCGTTTCGATGTTATTCGAATGCGAGGGATCGTTGCTGAGAGCAGAAGTGGTTTCAGTTTGTGATGTGAAGCTAACACTACGATACTTGCCAAAAGGAGCGCGGTGGAAGCCCCTTTCCTCAGTCTCAACAACAGGACCAGGACGGCTGAGTTGATGCTGGCGGCGGGGCTCGACTGAGTTGGACGGGTTAGGGGCTTCCATTGAGCGTCGGTTTGTGCGTCCTGGTGAAACGCATTCCAGAGGATATGCAGCGATGTAGTTTGGATCGGCTGTGTAATGGCCGCAAACGAACGGCCGGACGTCGATACTAGAAGCGGATGTTGAATCAGAGCATGCAGTGTTCACAACATTCGAGTACTTGCCTACAAAGGCCCAGTGGAAGACCCCTTCCCCAGTCTTAACAACAGGATCAGGACGGCTGTGATGACGCTGGCGGTGGGGCTCGACTGTGTTAAGCGGGTTAGGGGCTTCCATAGAGCATTGGTTCTTGCGTCCTGATGAGTGTGATGACAGAGTAGATACGTATGCCGAGAAGTGGGCACTGATTTGGCTTTGTTCAGTTGCGTGTTGTGACGAAATGAAGCAGTCATGCTTTGCAGGAACTATTCTAGAATCGGAAGACGGCTCAGAGTGCGAAAATCTAGCTACATTGGAATACTTGCCTTTTAAGGCACGATGGAAGCCCCCTTCCTCAGTCTCAACAACAGGACCAGGACGGCTGTGATGATGCTGGCATCGGGGCTCGACTGTGTTAGACGGGTTAGGGGCTTCCAAGGTACCTTGTTTCGTGCGTCCTGGTGATGGCGATTGCGTAGAGGTGAAATTGGTGCGGCGGTTGATGTTTAAGTTTTTATGAGTTGTTGACGGCGATTCTACGAGGAAGCGATTGGTATCGTCCCCATATCCGACGTTGGCGACAGAAAGTTTGACGATTGACTGGATACTGGAAGCACTGGTGTAACTTGGATGTACGGGGTTGAGCTGGATGTGCGAATGTCTGGCGGCGCCCAATAGTTTTTTGTATTGCCACCCTCAAACTCTCTGAACAGAATTCCGTGCGGCCAAGTGGCTGGATCGAGAGCGACGTCACGATATTTCACATCCAATCCGATTTTGAATGAGATAAAGTTCAATGAAGAGAGATCGGCATTCTTCTTAATCAGCGAGACCACATGAATCGGGTCATCGCACTGCAGGTTGTCTTTAGCAAGTTTCATCACTGCTTCAGGTTTGACGCTCGGATGGATTCTAGAGAGATAAAGCCAAAACAACTCCTTTGGCGGGGGAACCGTCAGAACATCATTTGCTATTGAAGTCTTAGTACCACCGACAAGAGGTTTGGATTCCTTGACATTTTCTTCCCGACGTCGTTTCTGTGCGGGCTGACCTTCAGCACTCCTTGAGCTTAGAGGTATGGATGCTGTAACTTTCCTAGAGAGCAATTCCATCTTCTTCCCATTGTCCAAAATGGCCCGTTTTATTTCAGTTATCTTCTCGCCATGACTCTCCGTGATAGTGGAAAGGGCACTGCCAATTGGAGACATGACTGTCTTAAAACGCGCTAGATTCATCAAATGCGCGCACTGCTTGCACGTCCAAAACACATTGCTTCGTTCTTGGATATACTTAAAAAATTGATCGTTCAGCTTGGCACATTTTATATGGGTGACCTGGTCACAAAATCCCATGCAAGCAATGTGATCGCTTTCCGATATTACCGGCATGCCGCAGTGTTCGCAAGCCTGATTACGAGCAATAGCCATATCATTTGCCATTTCGCAAGAAAAACTCAAACGATTCAAATTGAAATTGAGCGCGGTGTTGTTTCCCATGTAGCACAAAACTACGGTAGCCAGAAAAGTGATCCAAGGAGACAGTCAGCAAACGGAGTTGAAAACAGTGCACTACAGATGTGATGTTGGATATTGGTGATTTCTCAGTTTTATCACTATTCACAATCAATAATCCAATACGTTGATGTACATAAGCCAGTAAACAGCGAACAGATTGGTGACACCAGACGATTAGACCGTTTTAACACAGGTAAAAATGCGAATCAACGCGGATGTAAAATGTAAACAAGGTAACATAGAAAACTCGCGCATGGGTTTCCCTTAGCAACGAGTATTTTGCTATTTTACAGGCTTTTTGCGTACAGGCCAATATATCATTTGCCAATTTGAGATGATAAATATTTACTACAAATGACTAATACAATTATCAATGTTTTTCCTTCTCAAAAGCTGATCTTTTTAGCTTCATTTCACAGCGGATATTGTGAGCTTCTAGGTAATGCAACATATGCTGACCTAACAGCTAACCACCCATTAGATCTTAAATTCATTCTGCTTTAGTTACCCTTTAGGTTAAACGGAATTCAGCCTAATGGTCTTCGGCCAAATGACAATCGGTCTATCGGGCTAGAACCCTCCATGAGCCGATTTTCCTAGACATGATATTGGCTCACAGAACCATTCTGAAACAACAAAAAAATGGTCACTATGATCAGTCGATGGAATTTTCAAAATCGGCTCATGAAAGTTCGACTATTTACATGCACTTTTTGATATTTTTCCATGAATATACTTTTATAACGTTGGAGAGAAATCTTTCAAATAGCCACCATTTACATGATGAACAAGTAGATATTTTCAACAATCAATGTCAAACCGATAATTTATTTAGTTCTCTTTACCATGAATCACAAGTCCGTTCCCAGCTATTAACCTTTAAGTCACCACACTGAAGCTGTGAACGATAAGCGAGGTTTTTTCATCACTGTTGTACAAAATACAACAGCGCGACTACTGAAGTGTTGAAAGTAGGCATTGACAAAATGAACATTGCATATCTATATAAATAAGAATGGAATGGTGTTTGTATGTCATGAAATGCCTTGAGAACGGGCTATCGGATTTTGGAACTTCTTGCATATTTATGTTCCCAGAGGATTCCGACGTGTTTGTGTATACGAAAAGTACAGGATATTTCACGGGAAAGTCGAGAAAACAGGAGGTGAACGGAACTGCCATTTTGTACGGGACATTTCATGGCATCTTTCAACAGCCTACTTGATGGCAAGACAAAGTTTGCCGGGACGAGTAAAACACGGTTCATTTTATTGTAAAACGGTACGGAATTATGTAGTGAAAAGTGTACTGCGATCTGTCAAACTTGGGTACCTTTTCCAGTACCGAGGGACCAAATGCAGTACTAGAAGTGGTACCCAATCTGAGCCCGAGTGGGATGGACCTGCTTATAGTATGCTACATCGTATTACTCAGAATATTCTTCACCAGGAAGAATATATACAGTTTCATTTGTTCTTTATCCTTGCAAATAGTATTTTTAGTGCAAAATAGGGCGAAATGGACATTATCACACGATTCCGCTGAATGAAACAGACGAATTCGATTCTTCGATAGTGTTCCATGGAATATGGATAAGGTGCCGTTTCGGGTCCATTCTCTCCCACTGTGCATTTGATTTGCTTCGACGGGGGTTCCGAAAGGAAACACTTCCTCTGAGAAGAAAATGAGCTTGGCTTTGGTTTCTGATTTTCCTCCGAATGGCGGCTTTCGTTGAAAGCTGGAACAGGTTAATGACTTTCCTGGCTGCGAAGCACAAATTAATATTCAATTTAATCATCTGGCGTTGCCAATCACTCTCAATCAGAGAATTTGCTATGAATTTGGAGTTCTATGGAAATCCTGTCGACCCAATTCGTTATCGCAATTTTCGTTTATACAGATTTATAAATGGCTGTTCCTCAAGAATCCCACCGCAATCTAGGTTGGCCGTAAGTCGAAAACATTTTTGCAATTTTACATCTCCCCAGGGGAAAGTGGAATGGAGGCCTTCGCATTGAGTAATTAGCGAGCAAACTCGGAAAACACGTTAATCAATTATGGCTCCTTACGAACAATGTACATTGTCACAACCAATTACGCCCGGACTCTGTTCATCGCCCGTTCCGATAATCCGGATAAAGAGTGCACCAAAGCGGGGTCTGCAATTATATCGCAGCTTGTCGTACAAGCATAATCCGCTTTTATCGAGGGGCAATCATTTATTCATCGACCACTCCTCGAACGGTCGCTTTTCCGGGACCATCTTCTTCTTCTTCTTCTTTCTGGCGTTACGTCCCCACTGGGACAGAGCCTGCTTCTCAGCTTAGTGTTCTTATGAGCACTTCCACAGTTATTAACTGAGAGCTTACTATGCCAATGACCATTTTTGCATGCGTATATCGTGTGGCAGGTACGATGATACTCTATGCCCTGGGGAGTCGAGAAAATTTCCAACCCGAAAAGATCCTCGACCGATGGGATTCGAACCCACGACCCTCAGCTTGGTCTTGCTGAATAGCTGCGCGTTTACCGCTACGGCTATTCCGGGACCAGCAGAGAGAAAAAAAAACTCCACTCTAACAGCGAAATTCTCCCATCGGTTTCTTCATTTCCCGGTAGATATGCGCCGTTCGCAGTAGGCTCTGTCTCCCTGGGTGAAGTCGAAGGAGAAACCGTTTTGAAACCGATTAAATGCGACAGTTATTTTCATGGCTTGCTGCACCAAAGTTCGAAGAGATTTCGGAAGCAAACTTTTGATTGACTGTAAATGCTACGATTTAACTTTTAATGACGCAAAAATGGAAGCAAATGCGCTTCCTTGATTTCTGTTGCACCATATCGTATAGAGCCTCACTTTCGTGGTATTAATAGTATCCTTTGGCAAATCCGCGTTTTGGAATTTGCCTTAATAAGAGCACTTTGAAGACAAACGTAGTATGCAAAAAAAAAAACTATGCTAGTACAGCAAAGGTAGTAGAAACAGCATTGTGAATTAAGATAACTCAAACAACCAACAACACCATTCGAACAACAATCACAATAACGACGAAAAGCGCCGAAATAAAATTGACCAATCATCATTCATCCCTGAACTGCTCCCTCGTTCGAAATTGCATGTTGTGGGGGGCCTTCGGCAATCTCTATTTTTCTACAACGGCTAACTGGAAACGCAAAAAAAAATCCATTTCAACTCGATCAATCCGAACCCACAACAACAAACAACAACAACTATTACATGAAAGCTTCTCATGAAATTTTGATTCGCCCTACGCTGATAGTTTATCTTGCAGTCCAGTAGAATCGGATCGCAGTAGCCCCGGAAAAAAAATCCAATTCCATCCCGACCAGATCCAAGCAGGCGGTAGCCGCAGCAACAGCTGGGAAATTGCGCCATATGTGACCCCCTCATGGTTTGACATACAATGGTGGCATTACTGTGGTGTTGAGAATTTTTGCATTTCGAGAGCCCACGTAAAAATGCGGATTTGTTTGTGCCGGGCCGGGCCGGGCCGGGGGCAGTTTCGATGAGTTTTGATTCATCGGTGGTTCCGGTGAAACAATTTCGATTCGACACAATCATAATTGTTCCGGGAAAAATACTGCATATCGATTCGATTGGGATTGTGGACTGAGATGAAGGGTTTTTTATCCCTCTGTCTCTGTGTTAAAATGATACATGAGGATTTGCGCAGCAAGTCCAAGGTTTTGTTAAGGTGAAACAGTTTGGGATCAACTTCTAAGATTGCACTCAAACTTAAAAGGCACAAATCTTGCGAAGGAAGCATCCAACAACATTGCACTTTTTATTTTGGCTTTGTGTACAGGCAGAAAGCTTAAAATAAGAAGACCAGAAACGTTTGCCAACTATTTCTCCAGTTAAGTGCCTTTAAAAACGTGAGTAGGGGCACAAGTCGGCCATTGTGCCGGCCATCTTTGGATTCTGAGATGTTTCACCTTAAAGTTTCAATACTTATGTTTAAGAACACTAAAGAACTCCTTGGAATTGAGATTAAATGCGTTACACATACAATAGAAACTCAAAAATATAGAATGTATTTGTACAACACTGAAATCTTTATTTACGTGGATTTTATCAATGATGATTTTTCCGTCCAATAGATGAAATAACAGTATTTGTAGAAAATTAGATTGGTTTTTTGACTCGCATACAATTTGTATTCATGTATAAAGCTATGCTTCCACCAATAATATGCTGTTAACATTCCGGAATCCCCACGGGTGAATGTTGCATACATAATTTGCACAATTTTCGACGAGCAGTTGTTCCTTCAAATTGAAGCAATCGCCCAAGCATGCTAATAATGTACAATGTAATTCTATGCTTTGTGCGCTCCCATTATATAATCATTCACGTGAATTTAAATACTATTCTATTCATTGTTCCTGGCATTCTGCATTCACCGCAAAACTATTTCTCAGCTGCCTGGCGAGCCTACTTGGATTTGAATGCAGCAGCGCTCCCAACGGTTTGCATTATAAATGCCTAGAAACCAGCAATCGCAGTAGCCATCGCCCCGCCACAAATCCAACTGCCGAAATGTTTTACTACCAACAAGAGGGGGGCCAAATATCAATTTTTACGATTCCGCAGCCCTACTGTACTCTCTCAAGTGCCGACAGATGCGGCTATTTATTGGCAATCTCTTGTTCCACATGATCCCCCCCTCACTCTCAAGGGCATCACGAACGGAGAGAAAAACAAACCCTCGGAGCGAACCGAAGTCAAGTGGACGATACGAGATCCATCCCCGGGTCGAGTGCCTCATAAACCATAGACCCCGGACACAGTGTACTTTTTTGGGAGAAAAAACGAACGCAATTCAACATTGATCGAACAGCTTATGAAACATATGCAACCTTAAAGCTAAGTAGCCCGTCATTCGGTTTTGCAGCCAATGTTGGGATTTTAGCTCGCAATTTTAATGTAATAAACATTAGTCCTCGTAGTTAAAAAAGTATTCACCAAGCAAAAAGTATGTTGATGCTTTGTTAGATGTCAGTTAAAAATCAACTGATTTTTATCAATTGGAAACTACGCGGATAAATTTAAATGATGGCCTACTTTGCCTTAAGCAAAAAATACGCGGAATCGAGTGGTGCCACCCCCCTTTGTCGTTACTCATTACACATTTTGCACAATTTTCCCTTTATTGGTGATAAAATCATACATTCGGGATTCTATTTTCGGCAAAACAAAAAAAAGTTATAAAAACGACTTGTCTTCAAAATAAGACCAAATAATCAATTAGTGTTTTTGCTATAAAGTGTCTAGTATTTCCCACTATCCTCTAAACATCAAAATTACCTGAATACTGCAAATTACACCAGGGGATTTTTTTTATTTCCGTACGGGTTTGGGCCGAAAGGTCTCAGATTTTCATGAAACTTTTTCCACAGGCAGGGCTCATCAATATATGAATAAAAAAAATTGAGAAAAATTCAGGGTCGCCTATTTTCCCGGAAAACACAGTTGGATTTTTTTTTGCCCTCTGACACTATTTTCTTTGAAAAATCATAACTCAAGAACGAAGCATCGTAGAAACAAAAATTTTTTTTTATGAAAATGAAAGTAAATTTTCTCAGAAATAAAAAAAAATATTAACTGGAAACAGTTTTCCACAAAATTTTCCACCGTTGAGAAAATTCGTAAAAAAAAGCCGAAAAAACTATGTTCCAATTAGTGGAAAACTTTCAAAAATATATTTTTGAGAAGGTAATTTCATAAGCTTTAACCTTTTTTTCCAAAGAACTCACGAGGAATATCGTTGTGATTCTTCCATGAACATTTCAGGTATTCAATCATGTACTTTTAAGGGATTCCTCTGAGAATTACGGGTTTTCTTCATGAATTATTTCCGTACTTTTTCAAAGAACTTGTTTACAAGTTTTCAATCAATTCCTTTTGCAATTCCCACGGAAAATCATTCCCAGAATTATTCAATTTTCGAAGAATCTCAATCAAATTGCTTAAAAAATCTTTTGAAGAATTCCGCGCGAGAATGCTTTAGAAATTCTTTTAAACTTTTTTCCACGTAGTTATTATATATTGATTCCAATTTTCCAATTATTTTCCTAACAATTTGTCTCAGCAGTCTCTCTAAAATTGTTTTCAAGACCACCAAGCAATGATCCTTTTGAACTTTGCCATTGGGGTTTTTCCTGAAGTTGTTTTTTTTCCCTTGAAAATTCAAAGTGATGGTCAACTATGTATTTTTAATCATTTAAAGTCTATTTTAAAGCAGATATTGATATATTGCAGAGCACTGGTAGAAATTTAGAAGTTCCATGAAGCACTTGGCAATGCTATACTCCCCGAAGTACTCCGAGGAGCACGATCTGAAGACCGTTGCTCTAAGGATTCCTCTCAATATTCCACAAAGTTTCCATAAGCAGTTTAATAGGATTCAATTGGAAAAATGTTCTCTTAAAATCTCTTCCACGAAAATACTCAAAAATTTACCAAGCACTTTGTTTCGGGATTTCTTCAGAGAATATTTTTGTTTCCCCTAGGGTGTCAACAGAGGATTCTCCCGAAAAATTCACCAGAGATTCATCGAAATATTTTCCCACAGATTTTTTTTTCTTGGAACAGCTGAAGCTATTCTTTTGTTTATTTTTAGTGAACTCACTAGAGAATTTTTGAATTCATTCTAGAACTTCTCAAAAAACTTCTTCAAAAAATGCATCAATTATTCTGTAATTTTTAATTTTAGAACAATTTTTTAGTAAATATGTTCGATAAATTATCTTAAATTGAATTCAGTAATACATGATTCAATTCCTGTCGAAAAAACTCAAAAATTCAATGAAGAACTTCTAAAAACCCCTTCGGAAGGGAAGTTAGGCCGTTGGTCCCGAGACTAACTAGCCCAGGACTGAAAATCCCTTCCCCATCCCTGTGATTTTTCTAAATGTTTTTCTACAATTTCCTTTACTGCAATGTTATTTCGAAAGCAAAAGTATACCTGGGATTTTTCAACAATTTACCCCTGAAAATTCTAAGGCAAGAGACATTTCAAAACTACTGCAAAAACACCTTGGATTTGAAGCAGAGTTTTTAGAGAGAAAAAAAAGAGAATTCCTGACGCAATTTGTGATATATTTCTGATAATTCTTAAAGTTTTTGGATAAATTTCACAAAAAAAAATCGTAATAAATATTTCCAGAAAACTATTTGAAGGAATTTCTAGTAGAACTTGCAGCGAAATATCTCAGTATAAGATATAACAGAAACAAAGATTCTCTGGTGGAGATGCGAGAGAAATCTTTGAACCTTTGAAAGGTTAAGAATTTTTTAGTTGAATCTAGGAGCATTTTCCAGAATCCATTTGTCGAAAACAAAAATATATATACACTTTGAAGAAATTGTTGTCTTTCACGAGGAACTCACATTGAAAATTTGAACAAGTCTCACAAAATTATTTGATTAATTTTAAATAGATTTGTAGCAAACGTTCTGAAGCCACCCTTTTTGGCAACAAAGTCGAAATTTTCAGTTGCCAAAAACGGTACCTTGCCAAAATCGGAAGTTTCATTTTTCAACTCCTCAAACAGTATCCTCCAGCCTACTTCTCTGTACTTCTGTTAGGGAGCCTACTGGGGACGCTATATTTCCCGTAAAATCATCGGGAAGTTGATCCAAAACCAATCCGCCAGCCTACTCCGCTGTTATTCTGCCAGGAAGCCTACTGGGGATGCTTTCTCTTCCGTAAAATCATCGGAGAGTCGTTCAAAAAACAATCCTCCAGCCTACTCCACTGCTCTTTCGTCAGGGAGCCTACTGGGGATGCTTCCACTTCAGTTCAATCATACTTGCTGATGTGGTAGCCACATCAAGTGGCCTTTATTCAACAACTGGATACTTCCTTGAAACTGTATAAGGATGCAAAAAAATAATGTAATATATTACTGTATTCTTCACGAATTTGTAAAAAAAACATGCTCTGGATGTTACAAAACTGTTACAATGTTTTTTGATGTAAAAATAAGTTTCAATTTAAGCCCCAAGCGTAAAATTTGAAAAAAAAAAACGGTGGGTTAAGAATGGCTTCTATAATTTAGCTATCTGACAAAGTAAAATATCTTAACGAATACTTGACTGCAGTCAAAAGGGCCAGCAAAAACAACTACAATATGATCCATGAATGCTCGTTATTTCGTAGAATACGCAAATAAGCTTATGATCATTTGTATTTAAAATGAGCCTAGTTGTGTTTCAGAAGTTGTGCTCAATATGTGTTAAAAACCTACGGAAATATAAGGATTCTGAAGCATATTGCTAGGAATTCACTGGATCCCACCTATCATTTTCAGGAGCACGCTTATTATTCCGATAGGATTGGACATCTTAAAAATTTAAAAAATTTTAAGTCTTCTATGAAAATTTCCAAAAGTATATTATTCCCAGGCTACCACTAATACTATCCAAATTTCACTTGAAAGCCTTTAAAAATGCCAAAAATTTTGCCAGAAATCTACAAAATCCCGATAGGAATTGACAGGATACCCTAGAAACTGTAAGAGTTTATTAAGAATCACCAGATTTCGCACAGCATTCTCAATAACCAATCACACATTCTCAGGATCCCACAGGAACGTCTTGCAGAATCTCTAAAACGATAAATTGTGTTAGTGAACTGCATTATCACTAACAACGCAATATTAAACTCGTTAAAATTTAAAAATCGCGGCATGTTGCTTTATTTGTTTCTATTACTGGCTGTGTATTTTTACACACATTACACGCAAACAAATTGTGCGATTAAAACTACCATTTCATGGAGTAACTTAAAGTTAAAAATGAATCGAAGACAAACATTTAATTTTCAAGAGCACAAATCTGGATAACCAAACATTCGTTTAGACTGAAAACTTAATCGATAGATCACCACCAGCTAGTGAGCGATCGATTAAGTTTTCAGTTTAAACGGATGTTTGGTTATCCAGATTTGTGCTCCTGAAAATTTGAGGTTTGGCTTTGATTCATGTTCACCTTGAGTGACAATGTTCAACGGATCAGAAATGCGCTTGATTTTACCATGTCTGTAGTTGACACCAGATGGATGAAAATGAGATCTGTAATCGTCGCTGATGAAACCGTCGCCAAAATCGTCGCCAGCCAAGCAACCGCTGTGAAGTTGACGTTTCACCAGTCTTACCAACACAATGGCAAATCACCTCCTTTGATTTATTTTCTGGTATTTGACGTTTCGCCAGGTTTGCCAACACAAAAGCAAACCACCTCCTTTGATTAGTTTTCTGGCGGCGATTTTATCAGTCTGTTCGAAAGTTGACGGCGCGTTTTGTTGCGAATGAAACAGACAATATGCTTGAAAGAGAAAACGCTATGAAAAGTTGCAACAAACAACACTCATCAAGACGGTATCCAAGGTATCATTGAAGCCTACTGATGATTTACCAGTGCAATTCTGGGAGGGAGGCACCGATACTACACACAAAATATAAGACAACGTTATTTTGAACTGCAAGATAACTCCAGCTTGCCAACAACAATCAAGGCAGACTTCGAGAAAATCGGTAGTTTCCTTTTGTTGTGTACCTTCGATCTTTCCTGACAAACATGAAAAAAGGGCCACAGTTTTCTATGCACTAAATATTAATTTTCATTGGAAAAAGTAGAACGATGCGTTTTTCAATGCTTTATGTTCAATCAGATTAAATGGTGCTCACGTGACATTACTTGCGTTATGTGCATGAATTGATTTGCATTCGATTTTTATCACTTTTGAAGAATTGCGAAAATGTGTTTTAATCAGTTACGCGTTTTTTTCATGTTAGTCCAATGTTTGAGATCTGGGCTCACAGTGACAGTTCGTGACAGCGGAATGTCGGCTCACTATGACGTACAGAAATTTTGTATTGGTTTCTCCCTCCCAGGTGCAAACCAGTGATATGACAGCTGCGGTAGCTTTTCGTTGAACCGTAAAATGGAAAGTTTTCCCCAAAATTGCAATACCTTGAGGAAATTGATAATATTGTGCATTTAGACAAAAATTGTCGGGAGGTCGCTGGCAAACTGGCAACTTTGCTTACTTCCGATAAATACTTTCTGTTCAAATCATATCATCTCGCAACACTGCACCTAGCAAATCAAAACAAAAATATTGTGCAGGATGAC
The DNA here is from genome assembly GCF_002204515.2 of Aedes aegypti. Classification (NCBI taxonomy): domain Eukaryota; kingdom Metazoa; phylum Arthropoda; class Insecta; order Diptera; family Culicidae; genus Aedes; species Aedes aegypti. The sequence continues at coordinate 5,125,083 of NC_035107.1, forward strand.
ACACTAATGAGTGTGAAAAATATCCTGTGGAACTTTTGCCTTGCCACTTCATGGAATAGGACTGGTTCACGGCGGTTAATGTCCACCAGCCGAGGGAATGGCCTTCCACCACTGAGTTTCTCAAACACCTGATTTCGCTGTTTTTTCTTACGGATTCCATTTTATTCGTAAGCATGTTGTCGGCGCACTATATCGGACTTTACTACCCTTTTCTGCTGATAAATAGTGTAGAACAAACCCCTCGTTCTTATCTAGAGCAACTTGATAGTGATAAATTATCTTGTCGATTATGTAGAGAAGATCGTTTCCGGTACACATAGTATATAAGTCGTTGAAGATCTATGTAAACCCTCTTTCCCGATCTGGTGGTCAATAAAGTAAGTGGTGAGTAAGACCCAACGCAACGATTTTTCAGTGGCGACGAGTGTAAATCACGTGGTGTCGTGAGGTTAGAAAACGTGCAAATATGCTAGATGAAAGTAGTAAGAAGAAGATGAGTGAAGAAAACGTGAGTGTTGGTGCGAAATTGATTGGATCTTTGGATAATTTTGTGCCAAGCGCGGATTTTGACGACTACATGGAGCGGGCCTAGAATTTTTTCGAGCTCAACGGTATTACGGATGATGCCTTCAAAAGAAAACTGATCGTCCACTATATTGGCCTCCCCGCGCTGAGAAAGTTGAACCAGTTATTGTACCCGAAAACGCACAAGGATGTAACGTACGAAGTGGTAGTGACAAAGTTAAAAACGTATTTTAGCCCGAAACGTAATCGAATTGCTCAGTCGGTAAATTTTTTTAAGCGGAACCAGCAAGAATTTGAGAAGGTGGCAGATTTCGCAGTGGAACTTCAAGCGTTGTCTAAGCATTGTGAGTTCGGGAACTTTTTGGACAAAGCGTTGCGTGACAAATTCATCGCCGGTATCTCAAATACCAAGATTCAGGGTGAATTGATGAACAGTGACGATAATTCGACTTTTGAGCATGCAGTGGCTAAGGCAAAAGTGCTAGAACAAATTGAAGAAGACATGACGAAAATGAAAGTGATGAATGGTGCTGTGAATCGGGTGAATATCAATGCTGGAAACTATGCTAGAAGAGACCGAGGAAGAAGTCTTGAGCGGAATGGTTCCAGAGGCCGTCGGAGTTCAACTAGTTACGGTCGCCGAAATTCGTGGTCAAACGTGGGACCACGGAAGAAGAGATCTGATGTGAGGTGTAACAACTGTTCCAAGTTGGGACACATAGCGAGGTTTTGTCGATTCCCAACGGAAAGAGTGAATTCTGCGGCGAGTGCTACGGACGACGACGGTTCGAGCACATGTTCGGATGGTAGCAGGCCACGCGCCATCAACCACGTGGCATCGGAAGCGCTTTATCACGATCTTTGACTACCCAGACAACCAGAAATCGCATGAAAGTTTACGTTATAACTCGTTTAATCATACTAATTACATCAAACCCGCAAAACACAGTGGATTAACTCGTCAAATTGATGAGTTTCCTCGCATAAAACACTTTTTTCCGAGTTCTTTTGTACATTTTGTTTCGTCCCGTACACTCGTACAAAGTAAGTCGAATCAATCCGTAGCAGCTGTCAAATCAACATTTGTTATCATAAGTTTAGTCGCATAAGATAACAGGTTAGTTCGGGTGAAAATGTATACACTCGCATTGCATGTTATTAATCATCACATAATATATGCACGCATATCGCCTCCACTTTTGTACGTAGAAGGCCTTTTCGCGACATCTTATAAGTGAAATTTTGCACATACAAAGCCTCCAGGTGGATTCATTATGCGTACATTTTGGTTGTCTGGGTATATGGTAAGTGCATTAGTTTTGAGGTAGATTCAGGAGCAACTTATACGATTATGTCAGACAGAGATTATAGGAAACATTTTGCCCAACATCCGCTAAGAAAATCTGAGGTCCAATTGGTAGTAATGACTGGGGATAAATTGGTGATAATGGGAGAGCTTCAAGTTGAAGTACAAAAGCCTAATGATGAGAGTATTCACTTGTTGAGTGCGGTGATAGTGAAAAGGCAAAGCAACAAAAGTTTTGTGCCATTGTTAGGACGAAATTGGCTGGACGTTTTGTATCCCGGCTGGAGAGATCGGTTTGTGAACTCGCTTAGGGGTTATGAGAACCGGGGATTAGATAGAGAACGCGCAATATTGCTATCGCAGATTAGATCTAGATACAGTGGAATTATTACGAAGAATCTGGATGAACCAATCGAGGGTTTCATGGCTGAGATACACTTGAGGGACGATGCGCGTCCGATTTTCTATAGGGCCGATGAGGTACCATACGCTTTAAAAGAGAAGGTGAGTGACGAGTTAGATCGGCTAGTGCGAGAGAATATTATCAAGCCGGTGAAGAGGAGCGATTGGGCTTCTCCGATAGTGATAGTCCCGAAAAGTGATGGTAACATTAGGCTATGCGTTGATTGCAAGGTTACGATCAATAAGGTCATTAATACAGAACATTATCCGCTCCCCAACATAAGTGATATTTTCGCCAATCTCAGTGGTTATCGCTATTATGCGAAAATAGATTTGTCTGGCGCATACATGCAAGTGAGGGTGTCTGAAGAATCGCGTAAATACTTGACGATTAACACTCATAAGGGACTATTCGAATATTTGCGTCTACCGTTCGGTATAACGAGTGCAGCAAGCATTTTCCAAAGAGTTATGTACGAAATGTTGAAGGACTTGGAAGGGATTCAGTGCTATCTTGACGACATTCTAGTAGGAAGTGATACAATTGAGGGTCTGAAGCAAAAAGTGCTTGAGGTGTTTGATCGATTGCAACGGTATAAAGTGAAGGTTAATCTGTGTTAAAATGTGAGTTTTTGGTGGAGAAAGTAGCCTATTTAGGACATGAAATCTCGGAGAACGGATTAAGCCCTTGTGAGGAAAAAGTGAAAGCGATAGCTAAAGTGCCTACACCGAAGGACGCCGCTCAGCTCAAATCATACCTGGGAATGGTGAATTATTATTCGAAGTTCGTGCCTAATCTGTCGATACGATTAGCACCTCTCTATGAGCTGATAAAGAAAAACGTTAAATTTCGGTGGTCGGAACAGTGCGATAAAGTTTTCCAGGAGTCCAAGAAAATGTTGTTAGATAACAGAGTGTTACAGCTATACGATCCTAAGCTTCCGATCGTGGTGATATGTGATTCAAGTGCCGTTGGTGTAGGGGCGGTACTATGCCACAAGATCGGTGAGGTAGAAAGACCGGTATTTTACGTTTCGAGTACTTTGTCTAACGCGGAGAAGAACTATCCTAATTTACACCGAGAAGCTTTGGCTATAGTGTCTGCGTTGACTAAGATTGCGAAGTACATCTTTGGGAAGAAAATTACGGTGGTGACGGACAATAAGCCGTTGGTGACGATTTTCAATCAAAAGAAAGGTATACCGCCGCTGGCTACGGCCAGACTTCAGAAGTATGCGTATGCGATCTCGATTTTTGACTTTGATATTGTATATAGAAAGGGAAAGAAAATTCCTGAGGCCGATGCTTTGTCAAGATTGCCGATTGAAGGAGAAACAGGGGTAGATTCGGATGTCCTAGTGAATAACGTGAGAGAAGAAATCCCGATAAATTTGGACTTGATTGGGAAAGAAACGCAGAAGGATCAGTTCTTTCGGAAGTTGTACAAATGTGTGAGTCACGGTTGGGAAGACCACGCGGTAACGGACGATTTGAAATATTACAACGAGAGAGTGAGTTCCCTGTCTACGGAAGGTGAATGTCTGATGTTCTGTGAGAGAGTGATGGTTCCCTTGTCTTGCCGAGAGCGTATTCTCGAGCTGTTGCATGGCTGTCATTTGGGCATAGTCCGGATGAAGCAAATGGCACGCAGGTACGTTTACTGGCGAGGTATGGACACAGACATCGAAAGATTCGTAAAGGGTTGTAGAGCGTGTAGTGTGACTGGTAGAGCTGTTACCAAAGAATTAACGCAGTGGCCTTCAGTGAACAGACCGTTTGAAAGACTTCATGTGGATTTCTGTCATATAGCCGGAAAACCATTGTTGGTGATAGTAGACTCGTACTCAAAGTGGATGGATGTTAAGGTCATGAAGAACACAGATGCTCAGTCGGTGATTAATGTTTTGGATTCATTTTTTTCGATTTTTGGGTATTGTGATACAATTGTCTCAGATAATGGACCACCTTTTGGAAGCGGGATGTTGAAGAGTTGGGCAAAATGGTTAGGAATAAAGTTGATCAAAAGTCCTAGTTATAGTCCGGAATCAAACGGACAGGCTGAACGAGCGGCTCAGACTGCTAGGACATCACTTAGAAAGCTCCTGAATGATCAAAACTATATGCACAAAAACTTAAACGAGTTGATTAGAATTTTTCTCGTGAGTAATAGAAATAGCTACAGTCAAGTCTTAGGTTGTAGTCCCAATGATATGATTTTTAAATTTGTACCAAAAACTGAACTTGACACGAAATTAAAGATCGTTAAACAAAAGAAAGTAACATTCGATGATAAAGTAAGTTTTTCTGATGAAGTTGTAGAGAAACGCATTGTAAAGAAAAATAAGGATTTTCACAAGAAAGCGTCTAAAAATGTCAGTAGTACAGAAACTGTTAGGGAAAAATTTAAAATTGATGACCTTGTCTGGTATAAAAATCAGTTCAAAACGGATAGGAATTGGATGGAAGCTAAAATTGTTGGAATCAATAGTCCTAGTACTTATTACATAGATATTAGTGGTGCAGTTAAACTAGCTAGCCAAAATCAACTTAAAAAGAGAATTGTCAAAGATAATTACATATTTCCGAAAACCACAAGAAGTGGATCAAAACGTAGAAGAAAATTTAGTACGTCATTAATTAGTTTTGAGAGACCGTTCAAACTTAGACGAAGTGTTAGAACAAAACGTAAACCAGATTTTTTTAGATATTGAATTGTGATTGAAGTATCGTAGAAATAATGAAATTATTTAATTAAAGAAGGGAGATGATAAATAGTGTAGAACAAACCCCTCGTTCTTATCTAGAGCAACTTGATAGTGATAAATTATCTTGTCGATTATGTAGAGAAGATCGTTTCCGGTACACATAGTATATAAGTCGTTGAAGATCTATGTAAACCCTCTTTCCCGATCTGGTGGTCAATAAAGTAAGTGGTGAGTAAGACCCAACGCAACGATTTTTCATCTGCTAGCCAAAACAAGTTCATTCTCATCATAAGGTAGCTGCCAAATTCAAATGTCAAAAAACTTCGGAAGTAAGTTGGGAAGTCGGAAGTCTGGACTTCCGAACTTCAATTTACTGCTGGCGACACAATACTATAATTCTTTAATGAATATCGAAGAGTGGCTTCAAACATGTTACTACAAATATATTTGAAATAAGCCAAATATATGTGAAATTTCTTAAGATTTTAAACATTATAAGTTTTCTCGGAAACATGCAGTTTAAGCAATAAGTTCATTCATGCGATTTTACTTTAAAAAATTTAAGCAAAATTAAACAAATGATTTATTAATTTATTCCTGGATGGTTCTGAGAGGGCTAACCATGGATGGTTTGACACTACAAATTACAACATAAACCCTAATTCCTGTTTCATATAACGGTTCATTACCAAATTCTATAACTCAAAAAATGGACAAGCGCTTTTTGAATAATGGACAGTAGCACCACCCACCTCCTAGCGTTAGAAAATTTGTGAAAGGGTCCTAATTTCAATATTCACATACCTTTCTTTTTTTTGCCATTTTCATAAATAACCATCATAAATGTCGAGGTAGTTTGTTTAATCTTATACCACGAGACAAAAAAAGCTAAACTAGTTTAAAGTTAGAGTCGTATTTTTCCTCCCAATACATGGATCGCAATACCAACCAAAGGTGGCTCCCATATCTTGTTCCTCCCTCACTAATCAATATCCTTTCCGTGGTGGTTGTGGAGATGCAGAGGTATTATCGGTCTGTTGAAGCAACAATTCCATCCCTTATTCATTTGGATCGAAGTGCAATTCCATGATTCTTGATTAAGACAAATGAATTAAATAGCTTACTCTTACCCCGTCTCCCCCTATAATTCAAAATTTTCTAGTTCTCCGCAAAAATAGAGGAAATTGGGAAAAATGCACACTTACCGATCTTTTACTAGAAAGGGAATTGCGTTCGTTTTTTTTCTCAAAACAGTACACTGTGGCAACCCCTCACAAAAAAAAACGAAATAACGTATACCATCAACAAGTGAAAGATAAAAGGATACATATACTTGTTTTTATTTGCCATCCTTGGGCTGATTCAACGACCGTCGACCGTCGAGCGATACCACAATCAATCATCTGGTCTTCGCTGCCTCTGGCCACTGCCTGGACCCTCGCCCGGGTGTCCATTTTCCCGGGTCGCTGGAATGTGCATCCTGGACTCAACGGTAACATGATTCTTTTATTCTCCTCGCTCGTCGGATCGGTCACTTCTTTTGTGACCGTTGTCCACTTCTTCTTCGGTCACAGTCACACCTTGACTCGCCTACTCGGATAATGTTCCGTTATAGTCACGTATCTTCAGACAAGCCGGGTCGATGATTCCAAGAAAGAAGCAGGAACGAGTCAAGAGAGAGAGAGAGGGTCGGTCCTCCTAACATTACCCAGATAATCCGTTTTCCCGGAGAAAATGATACGCACGCACACCGGCGCGATGGCATGGTTGATTCCAGACATGCTGGAAACATGGTAGCTTTTAGTCGAAAGACGACAAGGGAATGTAAAAGTCATCTCCTTCGGGAGCCGTATCTAGCTGGAGAAAGGATGATTTCGTGACAAACATGTTAAAAAATACCCCAATGCCAAGGATCGAAGAAGGCCACCTGAGCGGAAAAAGAGTGATGGTGACAACGGGATGGAGAGGGAAAAACATTTCTCTTAGAATTGGCTGTCTGGAAGTGTATGTTCAGTGTATGGCAGGGGTTTTCGAGCGATTCAGAGATATTTCACAAAATTTATCAGATTTTAATGCAGTTTTGTATCATACATTATCATAAAGCAGCCTTTTGAGTACAGCAATGAAAAGTGAAGTCAAACTGATGCTTACGTTGGCATTTCGAACATTGTCACTTTACGTTAATCGTTGATATGGACGTCACACCCTTTCCACTTGGGAACCACTGCACTGTCAATTTTCGGTACAAGACACTCTGTCGCCTGAATTTTGTTTATTTTTCATATCGTTAAAGCAACTGTCGATTGGAAGAAAATGAAAAATGATTGGCATTGACCGTGGCTCCAAATCGATTTCGACTTTCGACTCGGGATAATCAAAACCCTGGAATCAAATTTGTCATGATGGGACTTTCCGTAGCATGCTAAACCGTAGTGCACGTTGAGTCGCCAGTCCTCAAGCCCATTAGCAAAATTGACAGTCCGGACAGAGTGCGGCGCGAGTCGGGTTGCTATGCGATATAAACGAAATCAAGATTTACCGGTTGGGTGCTTCGATTTTGATTTGAAAAATGGACACGTGTCACAGCAAAGTTCAAGCTTGCTTCGATTGCTTTTCGATGGGAGTGTACTTTGTTTGTGTTTGGGCACACCATAAATTCAAAAGCAGTAAATTTGTTCCTTTTTTCGAATCAGACGGCCAAACCGAAATTGCTATTGGTCGCCAATCTTTGTCAAAGGGGTTCTCAGAGGGTTTGTTGATTTGTTGTGTCCATTTTAAAAGTCTGTCTCAAGGGTAAATTTAAAGTTTTAGAAAACCCCCAACGATGAATACCAGGAGAAGAACGCACAACAACCCAGGAAATTAAATAGAAATTAAAACAAATTTAACCTTCCTTTTTCATTAGTCCTTGCAAATGACATCAGCATCCGCCTCTCTCATGCGAACACATTTCATCAGAAGCCTAATCCACACACAGACATACGCACATAGATCCCAGGCGAAAATTAGGCCAGCAGTTCCTTGTTTGGTTGCTGAGCCAGACTCCGGGTTGACTGGCTTTCATCATCATCATCATCATCGGTATAATTAAATTCACCGCCCTAACAAACTGCTCCCACGCTCCACCGAACGCCAACATCGTAAAAAATGACAGACAAATATATAAACGTAGCCAGGACTATTGCGAATCAGTTTGAGGTTTTTCTGAAGAATTCTTTAAAATTGTTTCTAACTTTTTAGTCATATAAAGTTTATGACGCAATGCTAAATGAATATGCTGAATACTGAATACTATTTTTGAAAAATTCAAACAATATATTTATCTTTGTAGCAACTCAGTTGATTTTTCTTTGTTTTTTTATATATATCTCTATAAACGAGATTTTTAGCCCTGGGCTAGTTCATCGCGGACCAACGGCCTTACTTCTCTTCTGAAGGAAGTCGTCACTATAACTTTTAAGTAATAAGTGACTATGTCGGGGATGGGATTCGATCCCAGGTTCTCGGCGCGAGAGGCGTGCTTCTAACCACTACACCAGGTCCGTCCCCTATTTGTTTTTTTCTCATCGGTCAGGGGGATAGCCCCCTCTACCCATCCTTGGCTATGCCTATGGACAAACACGGAGGAGGCAAATGAACGTCAGATTCAGCATCAAGCGTGCGTTCGAGGCTTCCTGACGCACATGGCCTACTTGGTTCTGGTACAAAATGTGCCACTGAATCTGACACCAGTGCACAAAAGATGACGCAAAGACCTAGGGGGTTGCGGATGAGCACGTTTTGGTTGGAAAAGATTGTGTCTCCACAATCACCACCACAGTCCATGGCGGCAGCGGCTTTAATTAATGTTACCCATTCATTTGCCAGACGCGGCAAACATGGATGCCAAATGGCACACTTCCGCTAGCAGAATGTCGATTGGAGTTCATGGGCCGTGATGATTGAATTCTTGGACCAAGGTCAACGACATTGAAGCAGGGATTCTTTGAAGGCAATCAAATTAATAGAAATAAGAGCAGGATTTTGTAGGTTCTGTTTCAAATTTTAAATTATTATTATCTCCATAAATTTAGCTAGAGAAGTATCTGCTGTATGGCTTCCCAACCGATGATCATCATCATCATCATCATCATCATCATCATCATCATCATCATCATCATCATCATCATCATCATCATAACCATCATCATCATCATCATCAGAAGAGAGGCAAACAGGAGAGTGCCAGAAAGCAAAGGCCAATCAAGAAGAAGGCAAAATGCGAAGCTGTTGTCGTCAAAACTAGCGAGGACACTTATGCTGAAGTCTTGCGGGCCATGAGGACGGACCCTCAACTTAAGGAGTTTGGTGCCGACGTTCAGAAGATCAGACGCACCCAGACGGGAGACATGCTCATCGAGCTAAAAAAAGACTCGGTGAACAAAAGCTCGACATACAAAGAGCTAACCGAGAGAGTCATGGGCGAAAAGGTGCAGGTGAAAGCCATGTGCCCTGAAGTGACACTCCAATTGCGGGATCTGGATTGGATCACCACGGAAGAGGAAGTGAGGATCGCCATAAAGGAGCAGTGCGATCTGGAAACGGTACAGATGACAGTACGGCTAAGAAGAGCACCGCTTGGAACACATGCGGCGTCGATAAAGCTCCCAACAAAGCGCTGGAAGTCGGGAAAATTCGGGTCGGTTGTTCAGTATGTCCACTGAAGATCTCCCAGAGACCGAACGGATGCTACAGGTGCCTGGAATACGGCCACCTGGCACGGAACTGCGAAGGACCAGACAGAAGTAAGATCTGTAGATGGTGTGGCGACGAAAGTCACGAGGCGCAGGATTGCAACAATAAGCAAAGGTGCCTGATCTGCAAGGACAAAAGTCGCAACAGACACGCGACGGGAGGCCCTAAGTGTCCGGCCTTCAAGCGAGCGAGAAATTCTAAACTGCAGTGGAGGTAACTCAGCTAAACCGCAACCACTGTGACACAGCGCAACAGCTGCTGTGGAAGACCGTATCGGAATCGAAGTGCGACGTAGCTATCCTTGCCGAGCCGTATCGAGTACCAGCTGGAAACGGTAACTGGATCGCTGATAAGGCGAAGACAGCGGCAATCTGGACGATGGGGAGGTATCCTATCCAGGAAATAGTGTTCCAGGCGGACGAAGGCTTCGTTATTGCAAAGGTGTAACGATGTGTACGTGTGTAGCTGCTAGGTATCCCCAACGTAGCGTTGAAAGCAGCTATCACGACCAACCCAGATATGTTCCGGACATCACTCCAGATCTGCTTAGATGAGGGACATTTCCCAGCACAGTGGAAAAGGCAAAAACTGGTTTTGCTACCGAAACCGGGTAAGCCCCCCCGGTGAACCAGGCTCGTTTCGGCCGATATGTTTGCTCGACACACTCGGAAAGCTGTTGGAGAGGATCATCCTCAATAGACTGATGGCGTTCACTGAGGGAGAGCGTGGACTATCGGAGTGGCAGTTTGGATTCCGGAAAGGAAGGCCAACGGTAGATGCCATCAAAACAGTGATTGCCACAGCCGACAAAGCAAGGACAAAAAAACGAAGAGGTTACCGTTACTGTGCTGTCGTGACGATAGAAGTGAGAAACGCCTTTAACAGTGCAAGCTGGGAAGCCATTGCTGTGGCGTTACATAAAATGAAGGTTCCGGATTATCTGTGCAAGATACTAGGAAGCTACTTCGAAAACCGGGTCTTGAGCTACAGCACTAGCGAAAGACAGATAACGAGGTCAGTAAATGCGGGAGTTCCACAGGGCTCTATCCTGGGTCCAACGTTGTGGAATGCTATGTACGACGGAGTGCTGACGCTTAGGCTGCCAACAGGCGTCAAAATCGTTGGATTTGCAGACGACATCACGCTTGTGGTCATTGGTGACTCACTGGAAAGGGTGGAGGTTCTCGCTACAGAAGCAGTGGACGCAGTCGAAAACTGGATGTACGAGAAGAAACTGGTGATAGCCCACCAAAAAACGGAGCTGTTGCTTATTAGTAACCGAAAAGTGGTGCAGAAGGCTGAGATTACAGTGGGAGAACACACCATAGCCTCAAAGCGGGAGCTAAAACACCTCGGCGTAATGATCGACGATCGGCTGAACTTCAACTGCCATGTCGATTACGCGTGCGAGAAAGCAGCAAGGGCAGTCACGGCGCTGTCCAGGATCATGCCGAATAACTCATTTGCAGCAGTAAGCGGAGGCTATTGTCTAGCGTGGCTTCGTCGATCCTGAGGTACGCTAGCCCAGCGTGGGGAACCGCAATGAAGACGAAGAGGAACCGAGTCAAGCTTAGCAGCACGTATGGCCTGATGGCCATGCGGGTAGCGAGTGCCTACCGAACCATATCTTCGGAGGCAGTATGCGTGATTGCCGGCTACGTTTTGGAAGAGGATAAGGAGTGCTACGAAGCTACTAGTACTAGAGGAGCCCGGAAGATTGCCCGAGCCGACACGATGGTGAAATGGCAACGCGAGTGAAATACCACTGAGAAGGGAAGGTGGAATTATCGCCTTAATCCAAATCTGGCGAAATGGTTGAGCAGATCTCATGGGGAAGTCAACTTCCACTTGACGCAGTTCTTGTCAGGTCACGGCTGCTTCAAGAAATATCTGCACAGGTTTGGCCACGCAGAGTCGCCGCTCTGCGCTGAGTGCCCAGTCGTAGAGGAGTCGCTGGAACACGTCATTTTCGAGTGTCCACGTTTTGCTGCGGAACGTAGCGAAATGACAGCGGTCTGTGGTGCTGACGTAACCGTAGACAACGTAGTGGATAGAGTGTGTAGCGATGAGGTGATGTGGAACGCGGTGAACATGGCGGTGACGAAAATAATGTCATTGCTTCAGCGGAAGTGGAGGGAGGAACAAGCAAATGCGCGCGGCGACAACTCAGGTCGGGTTTCGTAGCCCGGTCGTATACTGCCCGAGCCGCGCACAAATGTCGGAGAGCTAAATGGCTCCCGGTCGGTTTCGGGGGATCTTCCTACGTCGGGGAACTCTCTGTCGGAGTAGGATGGATCATCATCATCATCATCATCATCATCATCATCAAATCAATCCTTCAGCCTACTCCACTACCGTTCCAGCAGGGAGCCTACTGGGGATTCTCCCGCAAAAACATCGGGAAGTCAATAATTCCGTAATGTTTTCGATGTTTTACTTCATACGTTCACAAGTAGAGGAGATTTTTGAACATAAAGCATGGAATCAAATTGCACCACTATTAAATGGCTGTAATTCTTTACCCGTTAGGTATTTCTAGTATCCGATCATTATATTAATTTGCTTTCGGCCGATTCCAACATCGGCCAAACAGTTTAAAAACAAAACACCGGAATCAAACCGGCACATCAGTTCGCTACAAAAATCTTCACAAAACTGATTCTTTGCTATCCCGTTACAGGCATCATTCCGTTCGACCCATTCGGCTGTCAGTCAAACACTCTGAACTGAATATAGTAAATATAAGGTTATCACTGGCATAACACAGACACTCTCAAAAATTTACAAGCACCACTTATCGATGCATACGTAAATCATGACAAATAACATAGTTTATATTTAAAACAAATCCGAATCTTAATCTACCAACTCTAGCTACCACACTGTCAACAAATGAAAGTGAACCAACAAGTCAAAAAGCATATTATAGCTCAACAACAAGGCCGTTAGCATGTTATATCCTTTAGTTTATATTTCATAGCATTTTATCCTGGAGAAACGTGGGATTAACAAAATGGGATATGCAAAGTTTTAATGAAAAATCGAATATCTCTTTTTCAGTGTAGTCTCAACATTTACCCGAACTAATGTACAAGTTTTTAGTTTATTTTACTTTTCCAAAAAAGTTTTTTAATAAGTTTTCGATCTGTGTGAAGTAAATAATACTACTAAATCAAACTTTGAAATACTGTATCAGTAAAACTACAAAACATCTTGCTCTAATATTATAAAAATACGACTTCACAATTGATTTTTATTGCGCTTAAGAGTAATTCCAAGCAACAGCACCAAAATTTGGAAAATTTTTTAATTCATTTTTTTCTATTGAGCTGAAACTTTGCACAGTTTTCCAGTTCCATCTAAATCGTCATTTTCCGATATCAAATCTTCAAGTTGAGTCACGACTAACTTTTCAAAAGGGTGTATGTGAAAATGGTTCAAAAATATTCAAAAAGCTGCACAGCAAAACGGTTCGTTCGATTGTTAGACAACTAAAGAAACAAAGTTAGACAACTAAATAAAGATTCCAAAAAAAATACACACAGTAAAAAAATTTTTTTTTTGCATTAAAAAACATAATTTTTGACACAAAACTCAAATATCTCAAAACCCTATCGGAATACCAATTTTTTGAGAGAGAACGGTCCATTATATTAGCTATCTACCATAAAAATTTGGTGATGGTAAGCCAATAAACAAAAAAGTTATGACATTTCAAACATGTCACAATTTTCACATTTATTAGAAAAAAAATTTTTTTTTCGGTGTAAATTATTACGGGAACCGCAGTTTGTTGCTGATTTTATTGTTAAGGGCCTTGCGTGAATTAAACAAGTCGTTTTCATGTATTCATTAGTATTATGTATATTATATGTATAAATATTATGTATATGTATAAATATTATATGTATATGTATATATGTATAAATTAAAATGAATTAACACATTACACGAAAATAATTTTTTTTTTACCAGGATATTTTTTTTAGAGTATGATCGATGAGTTTCTAAATGTTATATATAAACTTTAAAAGTTTTGGTTTGGGTATGCGTTATGAGATCATGAAAACATTTTATTAATACTTATTTATTTATTTATTTATTGTTATTCAATTTTTTTACAATATCGAACACTTTTGCATCATTATCAGTACAGTTCGAGTATAGTTTTGCTTTAATTTTATTTTCTGACAATGGAATGAAACAGTAAAATTTTTGGGTTCCTTGGATCGTTTTCGCGTTATTATATTGCTCGCTGAGCTCTGATGCCGTTAATTCGTACTCTTCAGTAGTAGTAAAACAAAATGATAATTTTGTTAAATCTTCTTCTTTTCTGCGATTCGCCCAATCAAATAGTTCTTTTGCAGTTTTAATTGGATGCTCACGTTCTTTGGCTAAACTTGCTCTTGTGGCCATGCGCTTTATGGTTCCTCCAATAGCATCACAAGGACCTTTGCCATGTGACGTAGCAAAGAAATGCCATTCTGCATCAATTCCGTACTTTGATTTAAATTGACATAGGCTCGAAAAATTCTTACGGTTTTTGTACTGCGATGCTGCTCCATCAGACATGAAATATATCTTTCTGATTTCTTTATCCTTATCAACGCGTAAAAAGTTAATCATTTTGGCAATGAACAAATTTACAGATACTGAGTCGTGTCTTAAATCTTCGGAAATTACAATAAAACTAAAATGTTCAATTTGCGTACTTCCATTGAAATAAATAACGAATGGATGAATTGTAGCTTGTTGTACGTTCCAGTGATGGGACTGCACTTCATCTTGCAATACAAAGCTATAGTTTTCAGAAAAATCACAAATGACTAAAAATTCACCATCTTGTAATGTATTTTTTGTATTTTTTAAAAAGCGGGATTGCTCTGTTTTAATAATGTCGTGAGGAATTAAACTTTCTAATTTCAAGCAAAAAAATGACACAAACTCATCTACAGGTTTTACAATAGTTTCTAGGTCACACCTATCCGTGGTCACCCATTGCTCAAATGATAACTGATCAATATAATTTTCTTCAAACTCAGCGAATAAAGTATTTTCCAATGATGAAGAATCTGGACAATCCGAACAAGATCGTAGATAGCAATTCGATGTTGTATTTTCACACAAAGGACTACCAGTTAACATTTTAATATCCTTTGATAAATTGATTCTTTTCAAACTATGTAAGATTAGGTTAATATTTTCGTGTGTTGTGCACACACAAACATTATGTGTTCCTGAATTGGATAGAAGCTTGCATTGCCTTGGACGAAGGCTTGCAAATGAGGAAAAACCTACCTTAATATTTTCGTTAATTTCCTTGAAGCGTGTATACGCTTCTTTCAAAGTAGTCATCATTAATCGTTTTTGGATTGCTTGACACTTTCCATCTTTTTTTACAGATACATAATCTTTTTGGCCAGGCATAGCTCTACTTACTTCATCGTCTTCAAAATATTGAATTATTTTTTCTTATGTCTCATCTGTTAATGAAGTACTCGACTTAGCATTTTTGGTTGCAAGACAGTTATTTTTGAATTGTTTTGCCTCTTTTGCTGTATTTCTATTGGTTTTGAACTCATCAATGGCGTCTTGAATAGACCACGAGCTTGGCAGCATCGACAAAATCAATAATTTTTCTTTCCTTGTCGTGGCTAGATTCGAGAACCTTTCCTTCATATTCATAATTACCTCATCGTAGTCTGTATTTTCCACATCCTCAGGTCCTAATTTGAAGAGGTTTCTTCGTACAGCTTCGTTGATTTCACGGTATTTTTTCTCGGGATAATTGACGTAACCCATCTTCGTCCATTTAATAGGAGTCACTTTTATTCCAGCTATCCCTTCGTTGAAGCGTTCGATGTTGACCTTCTGGATACACTCATCTTCTGATAGATTTGTTGAAACAGATGTCGCTGATGGTACCGTGGCAAGACTATCTGCACTTGGTACTTCTGGTAACTCCTCAGTTGTTGTCGGTGCATCTAGTAATTCCTCAGTTGTTGTTGTTTTAGAACTTCCTGCAACCTGATCCACCGATGATGTACAGATTGCCCGTTTGCGTAAATTTGTATTCAATGTAGACATTGGAGCATAACCAGCCGCTTTCAGTTTATCTATGGTGCTTTCGGTGAGATTTCGTAGCTCTTTCGAACACTTTTTTTTCTGCAAACGGCCTGCAACAGTTGAGAAAGCGACTACTCATGTTGCTCGTTAGATTTTAATAAACAAAATCACTTTTAAGTTTTTACTGACTAGTTTGGTGTCGTTTGCTTGACTGAAGAAAAATTTTACAATTAAATCTTTTATAACCATAGTGGTAGTATATTTTTAGCTTTTTCGTGAGTATGTTCATGGTATGTACCTATCATGTTTTTGATGTTGTTGAAGTTACTCGCTTTCTCCCAAATATGATTAACAAAGTCTATTCTCTACCAAGGCGGGTCTATACCCAGGTGTAATCAGATTTTAACTTTGTGGAGAAACCCAGCGCCGAGAAAACCGACCTGCTTTACGTATACTAGATCACCTAGGTATAGACCCGCCTTGTTCTCTACGAGGTAAACTTTTTGCAGGTAAACTAGTCGTATACCTGTATAGAAAACTTTTTTTGTAGCTTTTGTCTTCAATTTTAGATTTCTTATAGGTTTCTTTTATCACAAGCTTTCAACACTATTGAGAGAATTTTTCTTCAGTTACGTACAATAAAAAATATGACACTATCAAGACTTTAGATCACAACACTGGATCGCGTCTAACTTTCTAATAGATGCTATAATAGTTATTAATAATTAAATAAAATATCATGAAAACAACTTGTTAACCTCATGTGGTACCATTAACAAAAAATTCAGCAACAAACTGCGGTCCTAAAAAAAATTTACAATGAAAAAAAAAAAATTTCACTAAGTGTCAAATTTGTGAAATATTTGAAATGTCATAACTTTTTTGTTTATTGGCTTACCATCACCAAATTTTTATGGTAGATAGCTAATATAATGGACCGTTTTCCCTCAAAAAATTACGTTGGTATTCCGATAGGGTTTTGAGATATTTGTGTTTTTGTGATAAAAATGATGTTTTTTAATGCAAAAAAAACATTTTTTTACTGTGTGTATTTTTTTTGGAATCTTTATTTAGTTGTCTAACTTTGTTTCTTTAGTTGTCTAACAATCGAACGAACCGTTTTTGCTGTGCAGCTTTTTGAATATTTTTGAACCATTTTCACATACACCCTTTTGAAAAGTTAGTCGTGACTCAACTTGAAGATTTGATATCGGAAAATGACGATTTAGATGGAACTGAAAAACTGTGCAAAGTTTCAGATATTTTTGAAATGGTCGATCAGAATCGACTTGCATGCCTCCGTGGAATCCCTCTTAATAGAAAATGTATGGTTATATAGCAAAAAAGAATTTTAATGGTGCGCTGCTTTCCACGCACCGAATGCCCAATCTTGAACGTTTTGGACATATTTACACTTAGCAAACTCGACTTGGCAAACTTCAATCTGACCACTAGACACTGTTTTCACATTATGTGGTACGGCTGATGATACAACCTATGACGATATTTAGTATATCGTTATTGTTTGTGGAGCACTGAATCGTTGTTGGCAAGCGGGAGCCCAACGAAGAACCTTGCATTCCATTCTGACGTTACTATAGGAGTGAGGCGTCGAAGTTGTGCCATGCCTACTAGATCGTTTGATGTCCGATCCGATGCTACATTCTCGGAGTTCTTTCAACAGGCTTTTGATTGTCAGCCATCATAACAGGGTTGGGAAACAAGATCTATGACAATGTTCATTTAGTACCACACATTGTGGACCTCTACAGATGCCGCGATTGAATTGAAATGACTTGGTGATGTTGTCGATGAGTGATAGGCACAATTGGCCGGAGCAAGAGAACATAACAGCGAATGTCCCCGAAAAAGTTCGCGCGAGTCTGCAGTTCCACGATATTTCCGTGACCGAACCGACAGTGGATCCGCTGAGGAACTCGAAGTAGATGATCCTAGTACGGATGATAGCATGCGCCTACTGGTTTGTATCGAACTGCAGGAGGAAGCGAGAGGTTGTGGAGATCGAGGCCGTTACAAGCACGGCGAGAGTGAAGGAGGTTTTTTTTCTATCTTTATTAACGAGATTTTTAGCCCTGGGCTAGTTCATCTCGGGACCAACGGCTTTACTTCCCTTCCGAAGGAAGTCGTCACTACTGAAATTTTTAGTGACTATCTCGGGGATGGGATTCGATCCCAGGTCCTCGGCGTGAGAGGCGTGTGTTCTCGTGAAGGAGGTGGTGAAGAGAAAAGTTTGCTCGACAGTAGAACCACTGAAGCGCGAGGAGTACCGATAAGCGGAGGCGTTCCTCTAGAGTTCGGCTCAATCCGTCCATTTCGAAGACGAGATTAGAACGCAAAAAAAAGCAACAGCTCCCAACGCAGCATCGTCACCAGCTGGAGAAGTCCTGCAGCCTGTACAGGTTGAGTTCATTTCTGGACTGCGATGGAGTGTTGTGGATGGAAGGCAGAGCAGCGCGAGGATCGTCGCAACCATTTGAGCTACGCTTCCCGATAATTCTACTGAAGCAGCTCCTGTGACTAAGTACTACCACTAGCGCTTAGCCCACGAGAACGTGGAAACTTCCGTAAACGAGATCTAGCAGCGGTTCAGCATCGCGAACTTGAGAACGGCGATTAAGAAAATTGGGAAGATCTGCGTCTCTGATGTAAGGTGCAGAAGTGTCGCCCGAGGAACCCCAGGATAGCTCCACTTCCAGAGTCGCGTGTCACGTCAAACCTAACAAAGTTCAGCCATACCGGCGTGGACTAATGTGGACCGATGACAGGCCGTCCAACGGAGAAACGCTACATCTGCCACATCACGTGCATGACGACAAGGGCTGTTCACTTTGAGTTCGCTCACAGCCTGACGACTCAAGCGTGTCTGAGGGTAATACGGCGATTCACGTAACGTAAAGGAAAACCGCTAGAGTTCTCTCCGACAACGGCACGAACTTCCACGCTGCAAGCAAGGTGATCGTGCAGCAGATTCACGCCGTGAGCGAGACGCGTGCACTTTGTGTTGATCATGAATTTGAGTGCAGTGCGACAGCTACACTTTCTCACTGGTTCTTACCTCTTTGAGGCCTCTTTGTGTTTCTGCTCTCGCTGCAATGCATCCTTCGACACAAAGTGTGGATGGAAAATGGTGAACACAAACTCTTTGTGTGGCTCATTGAGTACCTACTGAATGCTTCTATTGGAGCTTCTATTGGAATATATGGGAGAATTGTTGGAACGGGACCGACGAGTAGATGACGGAAATCGATGTCCGATGTAGTTTTGGAATCCAAGATGGCGACTTCCGGTTTGTAAAAATCACTTCAAACCCATGCAATATGGGTATTTTTGGAACGGGGTCGACGAGTAGGTAACGGAAATCGATGTCTGATGTCATTTTGGATTCCAAGATGGCGACTTCCGGTTAGCGAAAATCACTTCAAACCTTTACAATATGGGTATTTTTGGAACGGGACCGACGAGTAGATGACGGAAATTGATGTCTGACAGCATTTTGAAATCAATGATGGCGAAATCCGGTTTGAAGGGCTTTTCACAAACCGGAAGTCGCCATCTTGAATTCCAAAATAGAATTGGACATCGATTTCCGTCATCTACCCGACGGCCCCGTTCCAAAAAATACCCATATTGCATGGGTTTGAAGGAATTTTCGGAAACCGGAAGTCGACATCTTGGATTCCAAAACAACTTCGGTCATCGATATCCGTCATCTATTCGTTGGTCTCGTTTTAAAAATACCCTGTTAGGATAAAGCAAAAAGAGCCAAATTGTGTACACTTTGAGCATGTTTTGCCAACACACTCCGTCAGCATCACTCTTTGCGTAATCGCTTACACTCTCTTTCCGACTGCGTGCCCTCATTGTGTTCGTGTTGTTACACTTTGCGCGCGTCTGTCTCCTCTTTGTGCAGTGGTTAATTTCTGCTCTTTGCGCGCATTGTGCGAGTTGGTGCCAGCCCTGATCGGACGATAACCGACGAAATGTTGCTGACGACAATCGCGTAGGCCGAAGACCTGATTAATTTCAGGAGCGGAAGTTGCGTTGACGCCGAACCACATTGTTCATGGTGTCGGTACAATCGAGGTGAAACAAGGCGTTTCACAAACCAGCGAAGGCGAGGCACTTCGGGATCGCTACAAGCGGTCCCAATTTCTTGCGGATCAACTCTGGACGCGCTGGGTAGCCGAATATCTGCCGACGATCAACTAAAGGACCAAATGGCACCCGGAGTCGCCGCCATTAGCATGTGGTGATCTGATGTATATCGCTGACGAAGCCGTGCGCAAGAGCTGGATCCGTGGCATCGTGACCGAGGTCTACCCGGGAGCGGATGGTTTAATCTGGCAAGCCATGATCAAGACAGCGAAGGGTAAGGCCGGTGACAAAGCTGGCGATGCAGCAGTAAATCCAGTGCGGCCCAAGGACCAGAGTTACGGGAAGGGGTATGTTCGCACCGCCGCTCACAACCCTGCGACGACGGCGTAGCTGGCTGCGTACCCCCTAGGCGCAGCATAGCTGTCAGTGAGTATGTTGGTACGCGAGAGGAAGAGAGACAAGTAAACAAAACATAACTACGGATATATGATATTACATATTCGCAAATGTGGAGCAAAATAAATCTGCAAATGCTGCTGTAAGAGTAAAAGCACCTGTTCGCTTTTCCCCAAGCGAATACAGGTTCTTGCATAAAGCAACGCGGAAGATCTACAGTATGCAAAAAAAGTTTATCCACCCCCAGTGGAAAATTAGATTTTTTCCAAAAATCCCACTAAGAAATTAGAACATGGCTATTTGTTGTTCAGTTTCTTATTATTTAGGTAAAAACAAGTTCAATTCATGCGAGTTCGATGTAAAAAAAAACAAGTTCTCTTGCATTTGAGAGCTGATGTTAAAAATAAGTTAAAAAATGACGCAAAAAAAGTTTATCCACCCCTCTGACACACATAGTTTTAGTACTTTGTGTGACCACCTTTGGCTTCAATAACTGCTCGGCATCGCCGGGGCATTGACTCAACAAGGTTAGCAGTTGTTTCCGGGGTGATTTTGTCCCATTCACTTGAGATTACCTGCCGCAATTGCTGAATGCTTGTTGGTTTTTGCTCCTGGACCTTATTTTTCAAGATTGACCAGAGATGTTCTATCGGATTAAGGTCAGGAGATTGTGCTGGCCACTCCATAATCTTAATACGCTTTTCCTCGAACCACTGCGAAACCAGCTTTGAGGTATGTTTCGGATCTCCGTCTTGCTGGAACGTATATCTGTGCCTTAACTTAAGCTTTTGGGCAGACGCTGGTAGTTTTCGCTTCAAAATGTCCAAGTAAACCTCCTTGGTCATAATTTCATCGATAAACTCAAGTTCTCCAACGCTGGATGTAGCCATAGGTCCCCACACCATGACTCTACCTGCAGAAAAAAATCAAAGTCATTCTCAGCTGGTTGAAAAATCAATGTTGGTAAAGTAACTCACCACCGCCATGCTTGACTGTAGGCCGCAAACACTCCTTTTTCAAACTTTCACCGGTTCTTCGCCATTTTCTTGTGATACCATCAGATCCAAATAGCATTACTATCGTCTGATCTGACCAAATCACCTCATTCCAGTCATCACTGGTCCATGAAATGTGGTCCCAATTCAATCTTTTTTTTGATATTTTTTGCGGACAACCATGGCTTCTTAAGTGCTACTCTGCCCTTAAGACCTTTCTTATGAAGACGATTTCGTACGGATTGTGATGTCAGCTGAATAGAAAACTCGCTTTCAATTTTCGCAATTTTCGGAGCTGATTGACTTAGCTGGTAAGATAGAACCACGCTTTTTGTACATCTGCATAATCCTAGCAACCGTATCTTTGTGGAGCTGCACAATTCCGGCAATATCACGGTAGTTTTTGCCAGTTTTGTGATGTTCAATAATCAAATTTCGGATGCTGATCAAAATTTGTGCTTTTTTGGGCATTTCGCAACAAAAAACCTCCAATTTTAACACGAAACTGAAATTTTGAGCACGAAAACTTCAAGAGCACAAAATGGATGCTAGACACAATGTTTACATTCGAGAAAGTTGCAGAATACACACTAAAACTCTGTAATACACACTTAAATCTTAGTATCCGATTGGGGGTGGATAAACTTTTTTTGCATACTGTACATCAATCGAAATGCGAGGTTAGTCCTGAGACAAGACGTGCCAGGTTAAAGTACAAAAACAAAACCAATTGCCTGTCAAAAAAGACCACTTCTCATTGGTCGTTTTAGCAAAGGCCTATTTTCACATCGAGCATTACAACAGAGCACTTTGTTGCTAGCCTGGCCGTGTTGCTAGTTCATGAATTAGAGTTTTCATCAAAAGTTTGGAAGTTTTCCATCAAATCTTTTTGCTTCAAATCTATTTAGATTCGATGTTAGTGTATCGCATGTGCTCATACAATAACTAGAATATATGAAAAATACGTAATTAAGAGCAAAACAATTGAAATTATTTCAATTTTCTCTAAAAATATAGTCGGTTTTGAATATATACCTAAGCTTTGAAAAGATAGCATCCTCTATTGCACTAAATGAATGAAGCGTGCGAGAAACAACCAAATTATGAGCCTTGATATTTGAATTTGTTTACAAGATCTGCTCCCAAAAAATACTGGCAGTATTGGCTTCTGTATCGTCAATGTTATCGACTGAAAAACAACGGGGCAGTCTTAGTTGAGCTGTCACGTCCTGTCCTAGCAGGGTTACCATCTCCAGTTGATTCAAAATCAGGTTATTTTGAGATTTTCATGTGAAAATTTAATTTCGTCTCAACTTTTGAAAATGACTCATATTCCGGACAGCAGCGATTACTATTATATTTTTTTTTTTCAATTTTTAATGTTGAGAACTTGTATTCTACGATCTTTTTTATATATAACTAGTCTTTTGCTAATACAATAATCTATTACTATTTCAAAGAGACTCGTGTGTTTTGACTTTTGATATTGCTAGGTACCTAACAAGTATTTTTTCAAGGTAATTGTTTAAAGTCTGCCAAAAAACCACAGTAGGGATCCTATTTACAAAACTGTCGCTCAAATTAACATCAAGCATTTCATCAGGAAGCTACGAACAGAAATCCTTTTAGAATCTACAGAGGATCTCTAAATAATTTTTGTACCAATTTAGTCCAGGATCTGGACAATCTCGCCAGCAATTTATCGATGAAATCTACTTGGTGTCTGTTAAAAATAAAATGAAATAATTAGTTTTGCTTAAAATTTGAGCTCCCTTGCGCCTATGGACCAATGCACGAGTTCACTAATTTGACGTTTGAGCGGTGCCGAATTCACTCGTTGCCATGGTCACGTAAATAACACGGCACCGCTCAAACGTCACATAATGAACTCGTGCATCGGTCCATAGTAAACCTATTTTTCCTATAGTAGCACTACTAAGAGAAAATATTTTTTATTATACAAAATAATTGATGAATTAATAACTTTTTATACCAAACGAAAGCTTTTGATCCACACTTTGCAGGAAAAATATGAAAGTTTTGTAAAAGTGGCACAAGTAATAATAAATAGAAATATATGAGTTTTCGTAGTTTTCATATTTTTCCCACAAAATCAAGATGAAAAGCTTTCAGATGATGTAAAAATGATGACACTAGCGTTATTTTTCGATTTTATACGAATATTTGTTCTTAACTATGCGGCTATTGGTACATCGACCCTAGATGTAATATGATCATAATTACTGTTTTGGTACCTATTCGCCAAATATGAAAAAGTAGAACAAAACTTATGAGAAATAAATCAGGAAGCCTCAAAAGAATCTTAAAATCAGGACATGTCCTGCTAAATCAGGACGAATGGTAACCCTATGTCCTAGGGTTTGTCGGAGGCGAACCAGCACAGCCCACCGAAAGCACTCAGGAGGAGAATACCGTCGAGTACCAATCGACACTCAAGCCCACCGTAGTGAGCACCGTCGGACGGTATTATCGTTCACGATCAAAATAAATACGACGACGGCGAAGGGTATGATATGGCTGCTGGTGAGTCAAATGAAGAGTTCATCGATAGCGATGACGAGGCCAGTGTGAAAATTGAATCACTAAAAACTGGCAAGTAACTGGTTTGATCAGTGATTCCACGAGCTACACCGAATTAATCCAGTGTCCGGAAAAGGAAGAATGACAGAAAGCGATGAAGGACACCAAATATGGGAGTTGGTATTCCTGCCACCTGGAAAGGAGACCGTTGGATGCAACAGGACGTACATGGAGAAGCTGGACGAAAGCGAATACAAGGCCAGGTTGGTCACACAAGGTTTACTCAACCATATGGTACGGTCTACTACGAGGTGTTTGCGCCTATAGCTCGGCAAACCAACCTTCGTACGCTTCTGACCATCGCCAGTTGAGAAGACATGGAAATGCAACACTTAGACATCAAGACATTTCCCTATGCGCCGATCTGAAGGAAGAAGTCTAAATGCAACTGCCTCCAGGTGTGAAGACGGATGAAAAAGTTTGCCAGTTGAAACGCAGCATCTACGTGCTGAAGCAGTCAGTACGTGTCTTGAACCGGAAGATAGACGACACCTTTAAGAAAATGGGATTCAATTCTTCGTCATCCAAACCCTGTCTGTAGAGGAGAGAAGAAAATGGTCATCTGCTTTTGCATTTCCATACTCGTCAGAAAGGTATAGAAGCCAATCAACCGTGACTTGACCGGGGCGAAGCGGGTACTGAGGTACCTCCAACCGACGAAGCAGTTATGTCTCAATCTGGGTTCCAAAAATGAAGATTTTGAATGTTTCATGGATGCTTTCATACATGCACGGAGACAAAGGAGACCGGAAATCCAATTCCGGGTTCTTTATCAAGTTTGGTAGTAATCTTATAAGTTGGGGCACTCGCAATCAAACCTGCGATGCGCTTTCTTCTACAGAAGCTGAGTTCTCCAATCGTTGTGTGGGAGGTCAACCAATCCTGATGGTCGAATCCGATCGTTTGCAGAAAAGGTCCAAGCATATCGATACTAAACGCGCCTTGACCCGTGATCTTTAGGAGCAAGGAATCATCGGCCTACGTTATCTCTTGAGCGACCGGATAGAAGCCGATCTGATGACGAAGCCGTTGAAACGACATCGGGATGCCGATCGTTATCCGTTGACTTCGTTGAGGAGGAGTGTTTTGCGTTGGTTCCAATCACGTGCAACGAAGTAACCTGGCATATATTTACATTAGTCAAACAAATCATGTCATAATATCAGAAACGGATCTATGCACGTGTTCACTCTTTGACGTTTGAGCGATGACGTGTTATTTGCGTGACCATGGCAACGAGTGAATTTGGCACCGCTTAAACGTCAAACTAATGAACTCGGGCATTGGTCCATGGGATCAATGCACGAGTTCACTAATTTGACGTTTGAGCGGTGCCGAATTCACTCGTTGCCATGATTACGTAAATAACACGGCACCGCTCAAACGTCAGACAGTGAACTCGTGCATCGGTCCATACATTTTCTCCTCAGTCTCTGTTCATTATTCATGCAAACCTGTCGGTTTTAATTATTACTGCCACCCAGTGCCGGATTTGGTCTTCGGGGGGCCCGAGTCAGATCTCATAGAGGGGGCCCTTTTATACAAAATTCAGCACGTTTTGGGATTCCAAAAACCAGAGTGGGTTGTGAGCTATATACATTGAAAAACTCAACTATTTTCAAGCTTTCCAATAGTATTTTTAGGTGATTTTTTACCGTCCAATGGGAAATATATTAGAATTCGTAGAAGAGTGGCTCGTTTTTTGACTTTCATATTATTTGTGTGGAGTGAAAAATAACTGAATATCTTAATTTACGACTCGTGCTGTAAAAATCATCATTCTGAAACTTGTTCCGAACACTTGTATTACATTACTGGCAAGAATAAAGTTCGCAAAGGCTGATTTTCATACAAAATGTTAAAATTTGGAGACCTCTGCTTTTAGCAAACCAATTGTTCTGAAATTTTAACTGCGTTTTAGAAAAAACTTCGAAATAGATCTATGAATAAATCATTAAATTCTATGCAAAAGCGTCAAAGTTCTGATAAAAAAGTCCAAATTTTGATACTAAGATATTTTGAAAACAAAACATTTACGATAAGTATTCTACAAAGTTTGCATTTCACCTAAAATTTGCAGAAGCATGCCTGCTTCCAAATATTCACATTTAAAATTTTTTTTCCCTTTTTTTCAAATAGTTTTTCTTTTAATATTTTCCAAACTCTTGAATAGAATTTACTAATCCTAATTCCAAACGAAGTACAAATACATTCAGTCTAATTGGACTGACTTTTACACGAAAGATGTGGGGTAAAGATGGACAAATTATGAGTGATATTATGAACAAATCCACTTTCTGAGATGGGAATTGAACCAACGACTCTGTTATGCTAGACAAGTGCTTTAACAACTAAGCTACTGAGCCACTGAACCACCCAATAACTCAAACGGTTACGAAAATCCCAACAGCTCGCGCAGATCTTCTTCATAAGTCATATCCATTCATCTCATGCATTCAAACCCCACCTGAGCACGTGGATTTTTTCGTGATTTCATTCATACTTTTTCCATCATTGCCAGGTGCAATGAGGTATTTGATTTAAGACATCATCGTTATACAAATTTTCAAAACCAGTTTTCTTTTATCAAAATTTAAGCAATGCTTGAGAAAATTTATCATTGCATTGCACTTGATATGTAGATGGCAATGATAGAATTTTATGAGGATTTCTTTAAATTTGAACGAAAAAACTGTTTTTGTTTTTCATTTTCAATGATTGCTGATGGATTCTTGAGCCCCAAAATCCACGCAGATTGGATTACCGAACAACTATATTGGTGTCATTATACTCAACATGTATTTTTACATGTAAAGTCTTATAAATTTACGTTTAATTTTAAGATTTAACCCTCTAATACCCAACCCCGCCTTTAGACGGGGTACACTTTGGAATTTTGTGTATTTTTTCGTAGCTCGGAAATCAAAATGATTTTATTTTTGGCTTAAACCTTGTTTCATAACACGCATATAAGAAAAGTTTTTATGACATTTGAAACTTTTTTGTATTTTTGAAAATTGTTTGAAAAATTGTATTCTTATATAACCTTCAAATGTCTGGGGTTTATTTAACGTATAATATAAAAAATCGGACCTTTTATATTTTTCTACTATCAACCTATAGCAGAAGAAGAGCTTGCTGGTATTAAAATAATTCCAAACCTGTTTTTCCGTTAATTACACGGAAAAAAATATTTCCATAAAAATATTTAAAATTTATTATTTTAAAAATACCGTAAAAACATTAATTTTTATTATTGCCAAAAATTAGTAACTAGAAGAGGCTTCAAGAAAAAATGATAAAGAATAGGGATGTTCAAAAATAAAAATTATAAAAATCAAAAACCAAAATTCATAGATTTGCGATTTTAGATAACGAAAAATGATATTTAGATCGAAAATAACAATTTGGGTATGAGAGGGTTAACAATAATTTGTACATTTTGACAGATGTCTTCGTCTTCATTGTGAATGATCTTTCAATATGACCTATATATTTTTATTCTTGGTGGCGTAATAAAGAACGACAAAATTGAATAAAGTTAATCAAAGATGGTTAGATGAGCTTTTAACCATTTCTGATTAAGATATGATCGGTTGGTCATATCCAGGGAGTGACTAATCGATCAAATTTACAGCACAAACGGTCGTTTGGCTCTCTAGATTTGTGCTGTCGAAAATTCTAGGTTTGGAGTCTATGCATTTTCACCTTAAATGCACTTAAATATGCAATATGGAAATTATAATAATCTTTCTTTGTTTTTCGTTCCAGATCAACCGGCAGCATCTTCTCGGAGCTTCGCCACCAGAGAGCACACCTTCGCATCTACCCATTTGTACAGAGCCAAAATCGTTACGTGTGAGAGAATGTAAGTAATTTTAAGTGACACAAATTTAGGGTACACTATCTGGATTGTGAACAGAAAAGAAACCAAATGTCTTGGACTCGGCTTTTACTTAAAAAAGCGAAATCGGCAGACCACTGTTCAAGCTAAAACTCAATATGGCGACTATGTTTTACCTCATGGACTTATTTTCCTCTTCCTCGACAAGGAAACAAAACGAATCTTTATGTCATCATTGTATTATGTGAACCATTGACACCGAACACTGTGGCACGCTATCACTCATACAACTACAAGAAAACGATTTAAAACTACAATCAACCAAGTCAAAACGAAAGATTGTGAAACGGTACTACCAGTAAATCTATAAACGAAACAATACAACTGTCATCATAGCAAATAACTCAAACAAAACCGAAGCAGTAAACTCGCGTTACCGTCATTCTCGGTAGTAGTAGGCTGCGGAAACAAACATGGCTTAGATCAATGTGGAAACAAATAGAACAGAAACTTTGTGTGTGCGTGTGTGAGTGTGTCAATGTCAAAGCCAAACCGGAAACGGACTTTGAACGAACGTGATTGCGTCGCGTCACACTTGTTAGATTAGTGGGGGTTATGATTTGATGTCGATTAAGATACTAGACTGGATGGTAAAGTGAATATTTTAGTTGTTGAACTCGAGGTTGAAGCGATAAAAATGGTCAGATATTTACTACAAATTGATCGAGATGTTTGATGAAATGTTGGAAAACATGGACTAGTTCGTTGCTTCTCTAAAAGCTTGTCAAAAACGTGTACAGTGGTTAAATAGAAAAATGTTACGCTTACGATGGATTGGAAAGGATGTACTGAAGGGTACTGTTTGTTGGATTAAGGAAAAGTTGACTCGTTAGATTAAGTTTGTTGGATGAAACTCACTGGAAATTTGACTTCTGTTGTTTGTTTGACGTTGCTTTTTAGAAAATCAAAGTAGACATTGAACATTTAAGATACAAATTTTTCGTCCGTCATTGCCTAATTGGCGTTTCCAAGCAGCGCCTACTTTGTCAATGTTGAACTGCAGACGAGTGGAATGTGATATTTCACACGTCTGTGTTCATCCATTTGGGGCAGGAAAATTTCTGAGAAAGAAGGCACTTTGCAGAAAAAATGCCGTTTTATGTTAGCTTAAATTTACCTTGAACCAAGCGATGACGGCATGGAGTGGAATTTAATTTCAGCGAACGTGATGAACCAGAAGAAGCTTTTATCTGTTTGCTTTTTTACGTTTGGGTCTGAGGAACGTGTGGGAACGTCCATGTAAGATAGATTGTTAGGCCAAATAGAATTTAATGGGCTAAGCGTGCTTCCCGAGAAGTCGTGGAAAGCGGCTTCGGATGTGACTAGACTCTCCAAATGTTTCGCAGTAATTTGTGAAAGAGCAACTTAACTACCGCTGAGAGAAGCTTTTCGAATGACATCGTGCTAGAGGGAAAGATTTCTTTTCTAAGCTAGTCAATTACAGTCACTCCTAATCGCTACCGAAACAGAACATAAATCAATCGCAACTTTACGGAACAAACAGATATTATTCTAGAACCGCCGACAAGTAAAATAAAGCAAACAAAAAACAGGAAAGTTTTCAGTGTTTCAAAATCAGAGATGTGCAAGCATTTAAACAAATCTTAGACAGTTAAGTAAGTCTTATGACGTTGGAAAAATAGTGGGAAAAAGTAACAAACAAGCACAGAAGAAAAAATAAACAAATCAGAAACCTAGAAAACTTGATATGATAAAATAAAAAAAGCTTTAAATGTCGTTCAACAAATCATAAACTAACAATACTGCAAGCAGCGCAACAAATTAAAACCATTCTACCGCGACGAACAACAGCAACAAATAGCCGGAAGTAAATTTGACATGAAACCATCAAATGCGCAAAAAGAATCCCAGCAAGCCATGGCTGTTTTTAGACAAGTACTCTGTTCTTCTGTAAATAGAGCAAAACACAGGAAAAAAAAATCTTCTCTCACTTACACGAAAGTGCACCGTACCACAGAATGCGAAAACAAAAAGAGAAGTACGGTGCACCGAAACGCTCTAGATCGTGCGAATCTCAATGTTTCATATTTAAACGTGAATGACCTATTTGAAACGTGTAAAAACTACAAAAAAAAATCAACCAAAACTACTGATGAGAACACAACTCTAGATATTAGATAAACGAATGAACGAGAAAGTTAGGTTATATTAAAAATAAAAGTCAAACAAAAAACACACTAACTCACGAGCGGCGAGCGTCGGTGACAGTTTCCAGCGTTGCCAGTTTTTCGAACGGTTGTAAATGCGAGAATGCCAGTAAGTGTAAAACAAAAACTTTGGTTTCACCCTTCGTTATCATTGCGAACCAATCAACAACAAAAAAAAACACAAACCAACTCAAGCACAACAAAATGCACTCAGCACTGAACGTAAACCGAATCTTCCAAAGCAAACGAATGTACACTGTTTAAAAAAGAATGTTAAATTTAGTGTAAAGCACAAATATATGAAAAAAAAAACGCGATAATTACTGCACCACGATGCACATACATATCATTTAGTAAGCAATACATGGGTCTATGTGTTAGGCGGTTATCAGAAGGGGGAATTGTTGGCGAAATTGTTCGATGAAATCGATTCGTCAACGATTCACGTGGATCGATCGATATCGTTTGTCTGTGTGCGTGCGATTATGATCGAGCGGATATCTGAATGTGTGTGTGTGAGTTCGATCGAAGCAGGGATGTCTCTCACCTGGCTGTTAGATGTTTGATGTTTCACAATAGGACTAATATGTGTGCGTAAGTAAAATCAGCTTTTCGTTGACATACATGATTTTGAGCGTAGCCGTAGTCGCATATCAATTTGCCGCTACCACCTTTAACTGATCAAAGGCAAGTGAGGCCGTCGAATCAAAGGCGTAGTAGTGTTAGAAATAAGTACCATTTATAAGTCCGAGTTTGGTCTCTCGGTACTCAGGTTTGACAGATCATAGTATACCTACTTTTCTTAAATTTTTAATTTTGCCAAATTCGATATTGTTGCTTCTTACTAATATTACCGATTTCTCTTCATCAAACTTCTCTTCAATCAATAATTTCGCCGAATTAAAAAAAAAATTGCATTTATTTTTGTTATGAATAAATGTCAGCTTATGAAATACTGACATATAACTTTGATTATCGATTCAAAAAGAGTTCCGCCAAGCTCCACCCTAAATCACGTACAGCCATGTTTCCTAGAGAATTCACTAAGAGGTCTGGAAGATACAGCTGCAACTCCCGGCAACTCTTCGAGATTTTTGGCTATTTTTAGGTATACTCCTTAACTAGCAGAAGTATGAAAATGAGTTGTTTCTGATAAAAAAAAAATCCGAAGATCTTGCAACGCTATGTGGTCACAGCTGAACCAGACATCACACCATAGCAAGTTTATGCTTAAAATAATATATTTTAAATGAAGTTTCCAAGGTTTTATTACAAATTAATTTTAAAACTGAAAAATTTAGAAGAATGCGATTTTATTTTTGCATAAAGGCGTATAAATCACTTTTACAGCTACGAGTAAGAAGATACATGTTTACAAATAATTGCTTACATAATTATTAGCAATAATAGTACAAATTACAAGGTTTTTCTTGGAAAATAATGGAATTGGCGCTTGGGACAGTTTTGCGATTATGCGTATACTATTTGATCGATGGACGACACTTCTCCGACATAACCGACGTCAGAACCTATCGTGGCGCTAACATTGACTCCGACCACTACCTGGTGATGGTGAAACTGCGCCCAAAACTATCCGTCATCAATGATGTACGGTACCGATGCCCGCCCCGGTACAATCTCGAGCGGCTGAAACAACCGGATGTCGCCAATGCGTACGCGCAGCATCTTGAGGCAGCGTTGCCGGATGAGGGCGAGCTCGATAGGGGCCCTCTTGAGGACTGCTGGAGGACAGTCAAAGCAGCCATTAACGATGCTGCCGAAAGCATTGTCGGATATGTGGAACGGAGCTCAAGAAACGATTGGTTCTATGAGCAGTACCAGGAGGTTTTAGAGGAGAATAATGCAGCGCGGGCTGCAATGCTGCAGCATGGTACGCGGCAAAACGTGGAACGATACAGACTAAAGCGGAAACAGCAAACCCGCCTATTCCGGGACAAAAAGCGCCGCCTGGAAGAGGTGGAATGCCAAGAGATGGAGTTGCTGTACCGTTCTCAAGAAACGCGGAAGTTCTATCAGAAGCTCAACACATCCCGCAAAGGCTTCGTGCCGCGAGCTGAGATGTGCCGGAATAAGGATGGGAGCATCTTGATGGAAGGACGCGAGGTGATTGAAAGGTGGAAGCAGCACTACGATGAACATCTGAATGGCGCAGAGAACACAGGCACAGAAGGTCAGGACAACGAAGGCGATGGCTACGTCAGCACAGCGGATAGCGGAAACCAACCAGCTCCCACGATGGGGGAAGTTAAGGATGCCACTCAACACCTCAAGAACAACAAGGCCGCTGGCAAGCATGGTATCGGAGTCAAACTCATCAAGATGGGCCCGGACAGGTTGGCCGCTTGTCTGCATCGGCTGATAGTCAGAATCTGGGAAACGGAACAGCTACCGAGGGAGTGGTAGCAAGGCGTTATATGCCCTATCTACAAAAAGGGCGACAAACTGGAGTGTGAAAATTATCGTGCAATCACCATCCTAAACGCCGCCTACAAAGTGCTATTTCAGATTCTCTTCCGTCGTCTATCAGGTTTCATCGACGGCCGCTCGACAACGGACCAAATCTTTTCCGTGCGGCAAATCCTCCAGAAATGCCGTGAATAACAGGTCCCTACGCACCATTTGTTCATCGATTTCAAGGCGGCATACGATAGTATCGACCGCGTAGAGCTATGGAAAATCTTGGACAAGAACAGCTTTCCCGGGAAGCTCACAAGATTGATCAGAGCAACGATGGACGGTGTGCAAAACTGCGTGAAGATCTCGGGCGAACACTCCAGTTCGTTCGAGTCTCGGCAGGGACTACGACAGGGTGACGGACTTTCATACCTGATGTTCGATATTGCGCTTGAAGGTGTCATGCGGAGAGCCGGACTTAACAGTCGAGGCACGATTTTCACGAGATCCGGACAATTTGTTTGCTTCGCGGACGACATGGGTGTTATTGGGAGAAAATTTGAAACGGTTTCAGATTTGTTCACCCGCCTGAAACGTGAAGCAACAAGAGTTGGGCTAATGGTGAATGCGTCGAAAAAAAAGTACATGCTGGTTGGCGGAACTGAGCGCAACAGGGCCCGCCTAGGAAGCAGTTTTACGATAGACGGGGATACCTTCGAGGTGGCGGACGAGTTCGTCTAACTCGGATCCTTGTTGACGGCTAACGACAATGATAGTCGGGAAATACGAAGGCGCATCATCAGCGGAAGTCGTGCCTACTATGGGCTCCAGGAGAAACTGCGGTCAAGAAAGATTCACCCCCGCACCAAATGCACGATGTACAAAACGCTCATAAAACCGCTAGTCCTCTATGGGCATGAGGCGTGGACTATGCTCGAGGAGGACTTGCAAGCTCTTGGGGTTTTCGAACGCCGAGTGCTAAGGACGATCTTCGGCGGCGTGCAGGAGAACGGCGTGTGGCGGCGAAGGATGAACCGCGAGCTCACTCAACTCTACTGCGAACCCAGTATCGTGAAGGTAGCTAAAGCTGGAAGGATGCGCTGGGCAGGGCATGTTGCAAGAATGCCGGACAACAACCCCGTAAAGATGGTGTTCGCTACGTATCCGATCGGAACAAGAAGGCGTGGGGCGCAGCGAGCTAGGTGGATTGACCAGGTGCACCAGGACCTAGAGAGTGTGGGTCACAGTCGAGGATGGAGAGAAGCGACCATGAACCGAGTGAATTGGCGTAATATTGTTGGCGAGGCTTTATCAAGAGAATTGATGTAAAGCCAAGTAAGTAAGCAGAGCCATGGCAAAGATTTTGAACAAGGACTTGATCCGTCTGAGGATGGTGATGACTCGGGACAGTTTGTGCACGGTTGATCGACCGCGTCGGAATCCAAACTGTTCCTCGAGCAGGATGTTGTTTTGCTCAACAGAAGCAAAAGGTCGGCGATAAACTGCCTTTTCGAAAAGCTTTGATAACGCTGAGAGTTTTTGGACAAGGAAGGATCTTTGCCAGGTTTCTTGATGGGGACTTTAGCTGATTGCCAGAACGATGATTCAGCCCAGTTCGCTGGTACGAAGTTGGATCAAATCTTTAGTAAGCTTAAATACGATTGGTACATTGTTGCACACCTGACAGGTTACCGCCAAGGTCCGAACTGAGTTCCTGATAGACCTGAGAGATGTGTACCACGTTGGTGATGAACAGGTCGATGATGGCATGGGCCCCGGATATGTTCAAATGGGCGGGAGCATCCGGGTCCAAGATGTTAAAATCACCTTTCTCTAATTCTTGCAGCAGGATGACGACTTCGCGTAGAGGTCGCCAGCGATGATGTACCGCCCACGCCGTCGAGTTAGCTTGGTGTTATCTTGCGTAGAGCCGTTGCCGACCCATCGTTGTGGTTTGCTTGCGTTGGGTAGTATGCAGCGATGATGGTGATCGGGCCATTAGTAGTTTGCATTTCTACTCCTACGGCTTCGATGAGTTTGAGCTGCAGGCTCGGCAGCAGGCGACAGTTGATAGTGTGGCGCAAAGCGATTGCGACTTCCCCTCCTTCAAAGCCCCCTTCTTCCCCCCCTCCTACTTGCTGGCGTATCGCCAGGAACTCCACTCGTTTGGGGCAATTACGGCTGCTGCCCTCGTGGTTGGAACCGCAGTTGGCGCACTTCGGTTCGATATCCTCCTCCTTCGGCTGGCATGTCGTCGTTGCGTGCGCACCGGCACATTTGCCACATCGGGGATTCATGTGGCGCTTCCTCGTTCCGTGACCAAACGCGAGGCAGTTGACGCACTGCGGCACGTCGTTCTTCATTGGGCGGTATCGCTTCCATTCAGCAATGATGTTGAAGAGCTCATCTTCATCAGGCTCGGCATGATGATAGATCCCTTCTCCAGGTGGGCCCTCCAGAACCATCCAGCCACTCCCCCCCACCAGAATTTTTGATGATAATATAATTTAAAAAATAAAAAAACAAACAAACAATTTAACATGCAGCAAAATCTTCGGAATCCAATCTACAAGACTCTTGTTATAGACAAACAAATTTCGTCAGTAGTTACATTATTTTATGCTGTAGAACACTATAGCGAGAAAACCTCGCTTGTCATATACAGCATCAGCGTGGTGGTTCTGACTATGGTGAATCTCGCGATAAACGCGAGCTCATCTGTCCGGCTGTCGATCGATTGGTTACTGTTAGAACTAGCTTCTTGTTGTATGTGGTAAGCGCAATTTTTCGACATATCCATTGTAAAAAATACCGTGGTATAAAAAAATGGAAGTTTGATTCCAAAAACTCGTTTTTTTTTTTTTTTTTGAATAATCCAAATAATTCTGTTTCAGCATAGAGCAGCACCGCATTCTGATTTCTCATGTTTTTGGAGGATACCCTGCTCGAGGTGTGTGGTGATGATGATTACCCTTATGAGAATCCACTAAATAAATCCATACATTAACTTCAACTCGTATAATGTCCGATAAAAATAATTGAAAAAAATAGACAAAGTTACTATAGGAATTTCTCAGGCTATACAGAGCGGGAATTCTTGTCGAAAAATAAGGCTTTACTTTCAAGGAATTTCGGCATGGCCAAGTTTTCTTGAAATGAATGGTAGAAATTAAACATGACGTGAAAAAAAAAGTAACAAAATCGACCATAGCTTTTTTTAATTTTGATTCAAATTTTTAAGTAGTTTTGCATGAATAAATTTATTGCTTGAATTATATTTTTTCAAGAAAGATTATTATTTCAAAAATTATTTGATTAATATTCAATACATTTGTAGCACAATTTTTCAAAAAGCTTTTCGATATGCATTAAGGTACACCGAGGCAAGTTGAAACGGGTGAGGTAATATGAAATGCCAAGTTTTGAATATGATGCCAATAAATATCGGCAGATTTTTCTACCCTAAGCGTTTCGACCATTTATTAACTTAATGTTTTTATGTTAATGTTTCTTATCATACTACCATTTCACTATGATACCTTTCCATTTGATCTTACACCAGCCATTTCAACTTGCCCCGGTGTACCTTATAAAATTTAAGTATAATCAAACACCTCAAGGAATATTTAAGGGTGGCTTCAGAACTTTTGCAAATCTTTTCGAAATTAGTCAATATTGTGGGATTTGTTCATACTTTCAAAGCATTCATCCTGGTATACATCCACTCCTATGTCTACTTTTTATTATCAAATTGATTTCGGAAAATGTTCCCGGATTTACCTTAAAAATAATACTTAATCTTTCAAAAATTCAGTTTCGCTCGCAATTTCCTTAACAAATCATTAATTCTGTCAAATCTAATTCATAGATATTTCACTGAAAGTTCTATTACAAATTCTTCTTTGAATTGCTTGAAATAGTTTTCCCAAAATTTTTATTACAAATTCTTCCGCAAATTTCATCAAAAGTTCTTAAGAAATATTTCCAAAATATTGCACATATTGCGTCAAAATGTCTTCTTTGTTCTCTTTTTCAGAAATGTTGGTTCAAATCCCCGGATAATTCAAGAATTGGAAAAAAATTGTCTTGCCCTCGAACATTTTGAGGAAATTTGTTGAAAATCCCCAGGAAAATTTTGCTTCCGAAATTAGCATAGCAGTAGAAGAGTCTGTAGCAAAATAACTGGGAAGTGGAAAGTTAATGAAGATATTCATAAACAAATTTTTATTGATTTTCCTTAAACCACTTCTTTAGAAATTGGTTCTTGGTTTGATTTTTTATGCGATAAGAAAGCTGAATTTCTAAAGGCTTTCTGGCAGAATTCTAGAAAACCAGAAATCAAGGAAGGATAGCTTTTAAGGATAATTTCTAAAGAAGATTTTGATGGACCTTTAGAATTTTGTTTTATTTGTTAATTCATTATAGAACTTTTTACTATCCTGTAATTTACCTGAAGAAAAAATATTACAAACTATCTTTCATTGTACCATTGCCCACCTATTGTTCGACTGTTCATACTCCATAAAACAACGTTTTAAAGAATCTAAAAAAGGTAAATTAAACAGGTTTTGAAAAATTACAGAACTTTTATGCGTATGGTTTCTGATCCCTGAAAATCCATTAGGAATTCCTCAACAAATTTTAAAAGTAATGCAAAAGTTTCCACTAAGATTTAAATAAGAATCTCACATTTTCGCATTGAACTTCTACAGTACTAAAAAATAGATAATAAAACCTTCAAAATAGTTTTTTTGGAAATTATAGAGGAAGAAAAAAATTGTTTCTACATCAATATGTTCACCATAGTATCATGAATCTTTAGAGTTCATACTAAATATAATATAAAATTCTAGTTACAAATACTTTCAGTAAAAATTCCATACGTTTTAACACGGATCATTTTCTATTATTAAAGACGTCGAAAAAGAACACGAGTTTATGTAGTAAATTCCTATAAGAACCACTTAAACTTTTCTGTGAGGTACATTGTTAACATGTTTCAGAAATTCTTAAATTTTACGGCAGGAATTGAATGATTTTTTCCGAATTATATTTCAGCTGCAATTATTTCAAAACTTACCAACAAAGTTATTTCAAACCTTTCGTTTCTTTAGAAATCTGATGTGGAGTGCTTCATAGAGGAATTCATAAAGCAATCCCTTAAAAATATTTAGTTATTCCAGGAGTAGTTTTTGAACCAAAAAATGGAGAGTGTTTAAATTTTTATATGTTTTTTTTATGGAAGAGTCCTGAGATTTATATTCGCAAAAAAATGAATTATTTCGAGAACCTGAAAGAATACTTGATGGAACTTCTGGAGATTTTTTTAGAAGTTTATGAATGAATTGCAATTACTTAGTGAATTTGATGAAAAATTTCTTCTAATGAAATCCCAAAAGAATCGTTAGTGCGGTTTTAAGAAAAAAATCAGTGGGGGTTGTGTACAAGACACGACCGCATTACGTTAACTACGCCATGTAATTTGCTGCATTTGTATTATAGTCAAATGTCATATTTGCAACCTTCCTTAAGTTATAATTCAGAATGTAATGGTTTGTGAATGTAGAGAATATATATGTTTGTTGTTTTGTTTCTTTGTTTAATGCAATTTATCAATAAATAATAATAACTCTTTTTGAAAAATTCGGTGGCCCTGAAAAGGGTCGTTTGTTTGATTAACACTGTAGAACCGAAATAACCGTTCGATGAAAGAAGAAACAAGAATAATAACTCTTGTTTTCCCCCCGAATGTTGCGCGTGAAAGTCATGTCGACATAAGAATCGCTGAGTTGGCGCTGGTTGGCTTAGAGGGATCCGAAGCTTGTCTGAGTTTCAGGTACTTCTCCATGAAATCCACAAACTCGATATTTTCCTGGTTGGTTAGATCGATGTTTAAATCTCCTGTCAGGATCATTGGTCTGTTCTCCTTCTGATACTCGAATAAATTCCGCGTCATGAAGAACTTCTTTTGCTTCGTTGTGGTATTTGGCGCAATAAACACGCAAAACAGAATCGTTCGCTGGCCCATTATAGTTATCTCTACAGCGCAGATATCCCATAATGGTCTGAACGACCCAGCTCCACATCATGACTGGTACAAACTTGCCGGATCGTGTGCGGTAAGGCCAAGGTAGACGCAGAGTTGTTTTGAGAGTTGGCAGCTCTAGCGTAATAACGCTTGGCCTTGGCGGCGCAGGTAAATCCTTTTACCTCTGAGGGGCTGCCAGTTTCGGACAAGGCCATGATATCAGCCATCTTCATGATGGGATCAGCTGCTATATCGGATGCATGCACCAAGAGGCTTCGAACGTTTAAGCTCATCAAGCAGCAAGCGGATTTACTGTGCTCGATGGCTCTAACTATCTCCAACAAGTCGATGACCTCTTGCGTGCTCGGTTCGTCTTCCACAATAATTACTACTCAATATACACACGGTATGAGAGATAAGTTCGGAATCTTTCGACTGCTTGGTATGTTGTTTTGATGTCTGTGTTTGGGAATGCATTACTACCTGGAATTAATCCAAAAGCAAGAATTGTGCCCTGAGTTCACCCAACATCTGGAAAGCATGAGCGTACGAAACATACGCATATTAACGTTTCTGCTCATACTTTAGCTTGAGTACTGGGACCGATTTTTGATTTTACCAAAAATCGTTAAAAGTGGTAATTGTTATATATTTAACAAGAAATATTACTCAAAACAACTCTATAGTAAACACTTGGTGGCCCTGAAAAGGGCCGATTTTCTTGTTGTGGCTTGATGAAGGTCGCTGATTACAATTAGGTATCATTTTCAAACGAAGCTGTTTATATTCAGACGAAGTAATGTCCAGAATTTTAGAGAAACAACTCTTTAATCGTAATATTGGCCCTGAAAAGGGCCGTTTTATTATCACGTCTTGTTAGACTCTTCCGTACGTGATTGTAACGAGGATGTTACTACCGCGTTGGAATACCGTCCTGTTGATACCTACAAACTTCGTTTGCAAGTATTTCCTCCTTCTGCGTTGGCGTGCCTTCTTCTTGATCATTGAAAGATTTCTACGATCGAAGGTCACGCGTTTCTTCGTAGCGACACCTTCTGGTTTCGTCATCTCGCGCGCTTCAAATGAAAATGATGGCAAACAGATGATGTCTGTATCTTTTATACCCCCAGAATATATACTTAGGCTCCTCCCCTTCTAGAATTTACCATAGACATTATGAAACAAGATTATTTTTGCTGCTGTGAAGAAGAAGAATTTGCATCTTGTGATATTAGGCAAATTTTTATCTTGGCTTTGGCAATGATGGTGCATCACAATGGAAATTGGAAAACATGCGTTCAAATATTACGTAACGCGAGTCCATGAAGAAATCTTAAGCGATTTCACAATCCAGACGCTGGATTTGCATTTGTTTTGTGCCTCTGGTAGCGAGGAGCTGACGGCGCATTAGTAGAAATCCTCCTCGCCCGATCCTCGGTTTGCGGTGGCGATGACGATGGGCGCTTCAACAACCGGCTTCAGTCGCGGCGGCGTGTTGTTGTTCCATTCGCGTCCCATTGGAAACTGAGCTGAGAATGCGAAAGGTACTCGAGACTTGCTCGCCAGCCATGTTCAAAGTCTGACGGCAAAAAGAAGAATGAGCGAAGAAGCAGGAATCGGTCTGCATTTATAGTGCGAAGCGGAACGCAAAAGAAGCGTGGAAAACTGCTTGCACCTGATTGGTTGCGTAAGAAAGGGGTTGACATTTTTCCAATTTTCAATAGTTTATTGTCGATAACCAATAGTTTTCTCCATTCGAGGAAATTTTTGTATACATTTCCGACCGATTGGTGGGAAAATATTGAAAATCTATCGATAAATGATTGAGTTATTAGCGTTCAAAATCTTACATAATTTCGTGACGGTCAAAATTTTAGATTTTCAATTGACACCCAGTATATTGCCGTAAGACGTAGTTAACGTCAAAAAGAAAATGCTTAGATGAATCTTTGGTATTTTTTTTTTCAGATAAATCTACGAGATTAATTCTCTAAGAAATCTCTGAACAAATTACTCGTGGATTTTTGATTATTTTCACGGAAAAGTTTTTGGAAGTATTGCTTAGTTAGGAATTTTTGAAAAAATAAATAACAAATAAAAATTTTCATGAGACTTTTAAAGGAATGCGAGATACTGCACCTTGATTTTAGATAAATCATAACTATCTGTAAAAAAAATACAGATTTATTGCGGAAAGCTTCTCTGAGCAATCTTGAATAACATTTTCCAATAATTTTTTTTTAAAGTGCTCATAAAATTTTTGTGGAATATTATTAGGAATCCGATTTTTTGAGCGGTTCGATAGAGATTCTTCGAGAAATTTTCTGATGAGATCAAAAAGTCTGAGAATATTTCTCTTGGGGAATCCCAGGACGAAGTCAATGAAAACTAGTAAGGAGTTCTTGAAAAAAGCGCTGAAAAGTACGAAACACAACTGTGGTATATTCACCAAAATTGTGGAATATAGCAGTACCAAAAACTTTGTAGAACATAGTAGGCTGCTAAAATTTGTAAATAAATGGCTTATGAGTGAAAAAATGATTTTCTTCATTTTTTTCATATATAAAGTCAATTATCTCAGAAAGTATAAGAGATAGAGAAAAATTTTGTTCTACAAAGTTTTTTGTATTAAAATATGCTACAACTTTGCTGAACATACCAACTTGCTATCTATTAACATAAAAAAGTTGGCGTGTAGGACACTATAGCGATTAGTGCAGAGAAAAAATCCCTTTCGTACGAATTGTAGTACAACTAATTTCGAGACACTTCTGGGAAGCAACATATACTCTAAAACCACAAAATGACGTCGAAAAGTCCATGTCCGCCTAAACTTGCTATCTGGACCATTGTGCATTGTAATCCCAGTGTCCCTGAAAGAAATATCGAGTAAGGGAGTGTTTACTGCAATATACAAAATGACGTTACGATGATGGAGGAATAACATGACAAATTCATTACCGGCAATCTACAAGCCTATCAACCATTTGTAATGCAATTGTT
Organism: Aedes aegypti; assembly: GCF_002204515.2. Lineage (NCBI taxonomy): Eukaryota > Metazoa > Arthropoda > Insecta > Diptera > Culicidae > Aedes > Aedes aegypti. Next base: position 5,166,447 of record NC_035107.1, read on the forward strand.
CCATCTTGACAAGTTTTTCCGCTATGCTAATGCATCGTAAAACGATTCACATTCCAAATAAAATCGATTCTATGAAACAACTGTTTCGAAACCTATTAACGTCGGGTAAAAAGCCCATTTACTGACCACCCTTTCCGTTTCCAAGCCGTGAGGTCCCACGAGTACGTCTAAGTACACTATGCAACACTCACTCTTCGGTCGTGTCGCAGCTCGGCCATTAATTATTCACCTCCCGCTGGGAACTAGGAATTCACACATACAGACACCATCACGTCTCCTAACCTCGCTGTGAAACTCGCTTTTTGTGTCTGAATAAGCCCTTCTCTGCAGCAGTTCTTGCTCCAAAGTGATAGTTGCAATTACGGGTGACACCTACAGTGTCTACCACCTTACCTCTCCATCAAGATAATTGTCCGCGCGCCGGTCGTCGTCGTCGTCGTCCTCTCTCTCCGGTGTATTTAGTGTTAATGATTCACAAATATAGCCGTTCACGTTCGGTTGCGATGCCGTCGCCGTACAACTTCTAGAATTTGAAAAAGCCTGCACTACTTCGATTGACGCACGCACACGCTCGTTTGCCGCTTACACACTGTTGAATAAGGCATGACCTACTGCGATGCGATGCGACCGGCGATCCGAAGCGATGGATGCCAGAACGTGATTTCCGAATTGATGGCGAATCGACGACACGGATGGCTTAGCGATTGGCCCGCATGGCCGATTCGACTTCCCCGGAAATGAATAATTCATCGGGACGAATTAGACCGGACATGGTTCGGAGCGACACCGACGCGTGTGCTCCGAATATGTTCGGTTACCCGAGGAGAGGCTGATTTCAAAATCTTATTTGAAACCATGACTTTCATGTTCTTTGTAGCTGCCAAAAATTTTCAAGACACTTAAAGTGAATCTTAAAGCAATCTGTCAAACTTGTATATCTTTTTTAGCACCAAGGGATGGCGAAATTGAATATTGTAAAACTAAATCTTGATATATCTTGGAATAGATTCAATCATATAGAGTTCATAACAAATATCACCATTGTGAATTTGTTTTGTTTTTTTTTTTATTTAAACATTACAATGATTACTTTGTATTGTTTCATTTTTAAATGTGTTACAATATAACAAATCTATATAAATAAAAATGGAGTGGTGTTTGTATGTCACGAAATGACTTCTGAACGGGTCAACCGATTTGAATGATTATTGTTCCGTTTTGTTCGTCAAGTGTTCCGACGTGTTTGTGTGTATGAAAACCCCAGGATAATCACCGGGAAAGTCGAAAAAACGAGGTTGAACGGAACTGTCATTTTGTATGAGACCATCCATAGCGTTTTTCAACAGCCTACTTGATGGCAAGACGAAGTTTGCCGGGACCACTAGTAACTAATAAATAACTTGTTTTTATGATTTTGGTAAAAAATTTCAATCTCATATTTTGTTTTAATTGTTGTTAACTTGATCAGAATATTATCATACCAAGTTATCATATACTATGATATTACAACATCAAAATTAGTTTTCATTTAGTTATCATTTCCTGCTCGGGTGGCTGGTTGATTTTTTTTTTGTTTCTCCGAAATCGGGCCAGAGTCCATTAGAATTTAGATTGAGGTGAAATCCGAGAAAACAAGCCCAATCTGCTGATTGTCAACGAAAAGCTGCTACCATGTAGTCCTCCTCCTCCGGAACGAACAATGGAGTCTTGTGCGAAAATGTCCTTTAGTAAGCATGGCTGCGGCTGCTCTTGCAAATTGTGTTAGGCTTCATCACAAGGACTGAATTCAGTAGAATAAAACGTGTATGTGTGGGAGAGTGAACGTGAAATTGAGAGAAAAATACACGCTGGAAACAGTCACGCTCGCCTGTTGAAACACTATGATAAAGAAAAACAAACATGAATATGACATGAATATAAATTTATATTTTTCTACAAAAAAAAATACATCACTTCGTAACTGTCATACCAAACCAAATGAGTAATCAATCAACGGAGACAATTCGATACAAACAAAGTAACCGTGTGACAACACTGCATAATCATCATCCAAGTAACACGTTTACATTAACAAAAACGCCCACCCCTACTTGTACCAACCATTCAAATGGCATCTTAAGCGTGAGACGACCAACAAAACTAATACCTGGTTCCATCATGGGATTTTCGTGCAGGTGAGGATAAAGCGATAGGAAGGTACGTACGTAATTACACGGCTCCGGGAGCGTTCTGTTTTCGATGAATCCCTGTCCGGTGAAGGTCGATGAAACGTGAAATTAACGATTTGAAGCGAAGGGCGGAAAATCCACTTGGGCCAAACGCTGTCATCATACCTACTGGTGTCGTTCATTAGGGAGCACTATAAATGTTTATGTTTTCATTTCATTGGTCATGTTATCAATGTTCTCATGTTTTTTTTTGGGTGATACTGCGAGACTAGCAGGCGATTGCTATGATCGAAATGACCAAGCGATGTCCTACACAGTTAAAACAGTAAGCTATTTTTAGCAGCAGAAAGTCTTCATCAGCAGTGCTGTCGAAACAAACCTAAAATTTATGTTTACAGGTTTACATCCATAATCAACACCCACTGAAACAAATACATCTCTTAATACATACATGTTTTTCTCACAGAAAATACAAATTTTCAATACAAATATTATATGATGATCTTGCATTTTCTGAACACGTTGCCTATACAATGATACATTATATGTAAGAATTTCGTGCAGAATTGCATTTAAATCATGCATTCATCAATTGAGTTAAACACCTGTCATTTATTATGTTTTGATTTGGCCGCATCTCTAACGTTATACTCATTTGTAGTTTATGGAAAAGTTGTAGATCTAGTTAAATTCTACAACTTTGTTGAAGACAGCACGCCGTTAACTTAAAAATCTTGTGAGTTATAAGTAAATTTCGAGTTTTTAAGTGTATTTTTGAAGTGAATTTTCTCAATTTACAAAAATTACGTTCTCACAGTTTTTGCAGCAAAAGTTGCCTTTTGTATGGCCTTTCGAATGCCACTAAAAGAAAAATGTTATTGAACCAACTCTATGAGTAATGGGCATCTAAAGATTTCATAGTTTTTCACTTAAATTTGCTTATAACTTCAAAATCACAAGTACTACAAACTTGCGATGTTCAGCAAAAATGTGTATCTTTACTTCCTCTGCGACTCTACTCAAGACCACATTCACGTAACACTGAAAATAAAAAAGTTAGACCAAAATAACTGATTTTTTGGGTCCACTCTATGCTAAAACTTTCAAAATCAATTTACTTAGCTCGAATGAAGAGTTAGATGAAAAGTGTCTTCGACAAAGATGTTCAAAATAACATTTTCTAGAAGTTTGCAGAAAAATGCAGCCACAAATTTCATCAAAAAAAAAAGTTTGAGTCAAAATTTTAACTTAAATAAAGGCCACCCTATTTAACTTTTTTCTTAAATTCGACGAGAACAGAGAAAACACTTTTTTCCGGCTAAATTGTCGATTCGGTCCATTGTGGCATTGATAGGTACACCCTTCATAGAGACTTACATCTCAGTAAAGGCGCGCCCCTTAGCAAAAATAAAAAAAAGAATAATAATCTTATTTGTTCCATAAAAAAAAAGAATCCCTTTTCAGTGTAATGAAAAATTGAGGCAGAAACAGTTTTTTTTTCAGTTTTTCTTAGCGGTGTAATTTTTCATGAAAAATATCATCCATTACGAAGTATAACATTAAAACCAATCCCATATCTTTTTTTCAGATGTTTTAGAAAATTTGAAATTGCATTGATAAGAAATCTTTGTTTTTCCGATGCTTCGATTGAAATATGGGTTTTCAAAGAAAAGGCTTATATGGTCATTTTCTACAAAATTGGCCAAAAAAAAGTACATTTCAAAAATTTCAGCGATAAAAGCTTATGAAATTACCTTCTCAAAAATATATTTTTGAAAGTTTTCCACTAATTGGAACATAGTTTTTCCGGCTTTTCTTTACGAATTTTCTCAACGGTGGAAAATTTTGTGGAAAACTGTTTCCAGATAATATTTTTTTTTATTCCTAAGAAAATTTACTTTCATTTTCATAAAAAAAAAACTTTGTTTCTACGATGCTTCTTTCTTGAGTTATGATTTTTCAAAGAAAAGGCTCAAAATGGCACATTTGCACATTTTTACCAAAATTTTCCATAACTCAAAAACGAACAAAAAGTACATTTCAAAAATTTCAGCGTTTAAAGCTTATAAAATTATCTTCTCAAAAATATTTTTTTGAAAATTTTCCACGAGTTGAAGCATAGTTTTTCCGGCTTTTCTTTACGAATTTTCTCAACGGTGGAAAATTTTGTGGAAAACTTTTTCCAGTCAATATTTTTGACAATTTGCTTTCATTTTCATAAAAAAAATTGTTTCTATGATGCTTCGTTCATGAGTAATGATTTTTCAAAGTAAGTAGTGTCAGTGGAAAACAAAAAAATTCCAACTGAGTTTTCCAGGAAAATAGGCGATCCTGAATGTTTCTCATTTTTTTTTTTTCATATATTGATGAGCCCTGCCTGTGGAAAAAGTTTCATGAAAATCTGAGACCTTTCGGCCCAAACCCGTACGGAAATAAAAAAAAATCCCAATGTATGCATCTTAAGACTCTCGAAACGTATGATCTATGTAAGGATTTATATCCAAAGCATCGCAAAATCGATATTTCACATTAAAATTTCATATCCAACATAGCAATGATATCGATAATTTCATCCAATACATCGAATACATGTTCCGTTTCGTTTTAAACTCCGACTCATATTCCGAACACTCGGTATTTTAAAGCGATTTTTCAAGAAAATCACTCAAATTTCTTCACAGGATGGGTTTTATCCCGTTAGGTCGAATGTCGTCAAACCAAAAGCCATTAGGCCGAATATCGTAAGGCCAAGAAGGATGTTTGGCCGAAAGTAGTTCAGATGGGTAGTATGGCCGAATGGGTTATTAAGCGTTTGGTAAAAGTTATGTATACCTTGAATCCCACAATATCTATTGTTGAATATATATACAAAGGACAACCACAGACAAACAGACGTAACACTGAAGAAATTTGAAGCCCACACTATCTGATGTGAAATATGGGAGCAGGTCATTAACCCGTATACCGTTAGGCTGAATGTCGTTAGGACAAAAACCTTTAGACCGAATGCCGTTAGGCCGAAAGGGTTTTTAGGCCGAAATTACAAGTGACAATTTATCACATTCTACAGTGATTTCCCTTCTTTTAAACAAAGCCTGTTCTTTTTAGTTATATTTCACAGCGGATATTGTGGACCTGTAGGTAATGCAAACTATGCTGATCTAACAAAAAGGAACCCCATTGACCTTAAAATTATTTCGACAGCTTCTAGAAAATGCATTCGATCAAAAAAATAATGCGCATTACGATGCATTGGAACTATCGGCTATTTTCAGATTAACAAACTTTTCGGCCTAACGGCATTCGGTCCAAAGGTATAAAGCATAGAAAAGAGGCCTTTTGAATTCATAATTGCAAATTCTTCTGTTTTTTATACCATTTTCACAAATTCTTCATAGGGAGGAAACTTCCAAACTATAGGACATGCTTTAAAAATCACCAAATGCTCGAAGGGAATTCTCCCATATTTGAAGAAGAAGGTACATCCAAGAATTTCGGAAAACAAGTGTACCGATATCAAACCGAAAGTCAACTAAAGTTGAAATAGACATTTTATCAAGTATGATCCAAATTCCCTGAAAATAAATTTTGAAGCAAGATTTCTCCTGAATCGTTTGAAAGACAGAAGATTTTTGGAAGACTTTTCAGAATTTGTGAAGACATTTGGAGGACAATTTTAAATTATTGGCATTTTTACAATTCCTAGATTTAAAAAAAAAACATGTGAGTTGGAAAATACAGAAACGCCTCTATAAGATTTTTGCACGCCTTACTCCATCTTCAGCTATCCCTCTCCGAATTCCATTGAAAATATTCCATTGATTATTTAAGTATTTAAGTATTGATCTGAGAATTCTGTCAAGGACTCTTCCAGAGTTTCTTCTATAAACTCTTACAGAGATTTGGCAAAACATTCTAGTAATGCATTTAAATATTACTCCAGAGATTCATCAAAGGTATTCAGGGATTCCTACAATGTTTTTTTTTTCATAAATCTGTTTCAGTGATTCTCGTGTATTTATTTTACGAATTAATAAAAAATATACAGATTTTTATATGATTTTTCCTGAGATTGCTACAATCTTTGCTTCTGAAATTATCCCAGAGACTTTCGGAATCTCTGTCAAGATTTTTTCTACTGATTTCTCCGGAAACTTCTTCAGAATTCCTTCAACAATTGTTTGATAATATTTCAAACAATATCTGTAAAAATATCCTTAATAAATTTCAATGACATTATTTCAGATTTGTTTAGGAATACTCTTAGGAATGTTTCAAAGGAGTCTGTGGAGTATTCTAGATACTTTGGACTGGAACTAATTGAAACAATCCTAGTGAAAAACCCGCAGCAATCTTTTTGCAAGCACTAAAAACTGTCTGGAGAAATTCTTAAAAGTTTCTTTTTTTTTAAGAATTTGTACATCATTTCTTTATCGATTTTATAAAATATCATGGAAGTATCATCTTGCTAGAAATTCTTACCAAAATACTCGGATAAATAGCTCAATGGAATACAGAGAATTTGGGAACGAGATGCTTGGGAACGAATCCTAGAGTACATAGCTGATATGCACATGGGAAGTCCTGGAGAAATCCTGAACAACCAGAAGTAAAGGTGCAATAAAAAGTGCTTTGAAATTGAAATTTTGTTCCATGAAGTTTATTGCTGATTAAAATACACACATCTTGGGCAATGCAACAATAAACAAGAGTGCTAATTAGAAGTGTCTTATTTTTTTTTAACAATCTCTTCAACATGCATTTTAACAGAATAATTTGACTATGGAACAGTTCTTGGAGATTTCTTGTAGTTCACCAAAATAATAATTCATATTCCAAAGATTTCTCTAAAAAATAACTATTTCAGAATCTAAACAAGATTTTTTTTTCAGAAACATGAGTTTTTCTAAAAGTTGAAATATAATCTTCAATTATTCATTCTAGAGTTCCACTAGTCATTACTTTGAACATTTCACTAGAGATTCTTAAAACAATTCTTTGGGCATTCCGTCCTGGAATACTATCCATAATTCCACTATGGAATGTTAAGGATTACTTCCAAAGATTTTTCAGAATAAAAAAGGTATACCGTATTAAAATTTGACTAGCACTGCACCGAGAATTTCCAGTGAAATAAAGGCAAGTTCACAAATCCGTCCAGAGATACCACTGGCGATATCTCCATGAATTCTTATAGAAGTTTCTTAAGATTTGTTTGTCTGGAATTCTTCTAATTTCCAACAAATTTTTCCAGCAAATTATGGAGTTTTCTATGAAATTCTACCCGGATTATAACAATTAGGGGAAGAGCACCAATTTTCGACCCATTCATACAATTTTGGCTTTGTATGAAAGTCCGAAATTGGCACAGATTTCTTTCAATGAAATTCCTGCTCTAATTCCATCCCTGAGATTTTAAAATGAAATATAGTTAAGTCATTCATGTAATTCCAAATATAAAAAGAGCTAGCTTGATTTTTTTTTTTTTAATGAATTTCATGCATTTCATGCAAAAATTATCCCAGTAGGGTACAGAGCTACTTGGGCACTTCCATAATTCACTTTGGCATGGGGGTTTTTCTCGGCCGAATTGTCTGAAACTTTCCCATAAGAAGCACTTCAATGCTATGCATCGCGTTTAAGACAATTGTGGCCGTATATGAGCTTAGAAGCTTTCAAAAAACCCCACTGCCGATGTGAATCAAAAATTCCAAGAATAGGATCCGGCTACCTAATCCTTGAAATCTTGAGAAAAAAACAATGAGAAATATTTCTCCGGAGATTTCCTCCAGGAATTCCTCCGGGGAATTCTTACAGGAATTCTTAAGAGAATTTCCTCCAGAGACTTCCTCAGGGAATCTCCTCCAGGAATTCCTTCGGAGATATCCAGCTAGAACCCCTCAGTGGATTTTCAATAGCATTTTCTCCTAGAACTTCGTCCAAGATTACCTCTGTCTCTGAAGATTTATTCCATGAATTTCTACGGGGTTTTCCCTCATGAACTCCTCTGGGAATTTCCTCCAGGAATTTTTTCGGGGATTTTCTCCAGAGATTCATCCGGAGATTTTTTCCCAGCATTCGTCCAGGTATTTCACCCCCAGAAAACCTTTGTAGATTTTCTTCAAAAATTCCTCCGGGGATTTAGTTTAGATCTTTTTTCAAAGATTTCCTCCAGCAATTTATACATCCTGGGATTTTGTTTAGGACTTCCTCCGAGGATTTCGTCAAGAATATTTTCTTCAAAGCGTTTCTCCGGAGATTTCTTCCAAGAATTCCTCCAGAAATTAACCCCCTAGGGATTTCCTCCAGGAATTCCTCCGAGAATTCCTTTCAGGAATTCTTTCATAGATTAACTCCAGGAATTCCTCCGGGGATTTAATTAGGAAATTCCCTTGTTTTCCTCCGGGGGTTTTATCCAGAATCTCTTTTAGGAATTTTTTCTGACAATGTGTCGGAAGATTTCTTTCAGGAATTTCTTCGGGGATTTCCTCCAGGGATTCCTCCGGGGATCCCTAAAGACTCCTCTGGCGATTTTTTCCAGAAACTCCTCAGGAGAATTCAAATAGTAATTGCTCCGTGGATTTCGTCCAAGAATTCCTCTGGGTATTTTGTATAGAAATTCTTCCGGGGGTTTCGTCCAGGATTTCCTCTGAAGATTTTGAAAAGAAATTCCTTCGGGGATTTTCTCCACAAATTTATCTACGGATTCTCTAAGTATTTTCACCAGGCATTTCTAGGAAATTTCCTCCAGGCATTAATCCGATAATTTCCTCCAGGAATTAATAAGGAGATTTCCTCCTGGAATGCCACGGGAGACTTCTCCCAAGAACTCCTCTAGAAAAAGAAATTCCTCCGGAGATTTTTTCCGGGGATTTCGTCCAGTAATTCTTCCGGCGATTTCCTCCAAGGATTCCCCCGGATATTTCCTCCAGATTTTCCTGCTGAGATCACGTCCAGGAATTCCGCCGAGAATTATCCCCAGGGTATCCTGGGGATTTGCACCACCGGAAATGTTTTCAGAATTTCTTCGTAGTTCCTTCAGAATTTACTTCGCAGTTTCTCTAGGAATTCCTTCAGAGTCCTCAAGATTTTTTTTAGAATATTTGCCGGAAATTCCTTCGGAGGTTCATCTGGAATTTCTTCAAAGTTTGTCCGAGAATTCAATATACTACGGGAATTCCTTTGGAGCTTTACCGAGAACTCCTACGGGTTTTCACATGGATTCTCATAGAATTCATTCAGTGTTCCTTCAGAAATTTATCGGATTTCCTCCTTACATTTCTTGGAGCTCCTTCAGGTTTTCCTTTGGAGATCCTCCAGGGTATTCTCCAGAGTTCCTCCGGGATTTCCTCCATAGTTCCTTTAGGAATTTCTTCGGAGTTTCTCTTAAAATTATTCCTCAGTTCCTCCTCCTTTGGAGACCCTCCATAAATTTCTTCAGAGTTCCTCATGGAATTTTTTCGGAGTTCTTCATTGAATTTCTCTGAAGTTCCTGCGGGAGTTGCTTCAAATTTCATCCGGGAATTTTTTTGGAGCTCCATCGGGAATTTCTTCGGATTTTCTCCTAGATATTTTTTCGGAATTCTACAGGAATTATTCCGAGTACCTCTAGTAGTTCTTTGAAAATCCTCCGGAGTTTCACTACGAACTATCCTGAAGTTACTTCAGAAAATTCTCTACATTTCTTCCGGGAAATCCTTCAGAGTTCCTCAAAAAAAATTTCAAGAGTTTTTTTGTGGATTACTCTAGACGGTAATTCCTCCGGAGTTTCTCCAGGATTTTGTTTAAAGTTCTTCTCTGTGGATTTCATTATGAAATTTTTCTAGGAATTCCTTAGGGAATTTTTAGGAGAATTTATGCGGGCATTTTCTCCAGGAATTTCTCCGGAGATTTTTTTCCAGAAATTCCTACCAAGATTCCCTCCGGGGATTTCCACCAAGATCTGCTCCGGGGATGTTTTCCAGGAATTCTTCAGGGGATTTCCAATATAAATTCCTTCGGGGATTTTGTTCAGCATTTCATTAATAAATTTCTCCGGAAATCAATTCTAAAAATTGCTTCTGAGATTCTTGCAGAGGATTTATCCCGAGATTTCCTCCATTTTTTTTTTTCTGGGGATTTGCATCCGGGGATATTCTCCAGGGACTTCCTCAAGAGATAGCATCTAGGGATTCCTTCGGGTTTATAGCCCCATAGCTCATCAGTGGATTTTCAATAGCATTTTCTACGATTTTTTCCTTGAAAATCTCCGGGTTTTTGCCCCAAGAACTTCTTCGAGGGTTTCCTCCAGGAATACCTTTGAGGATTTTTCCCAATAATTCCTCCAGGGATTTCCCCCAGAAAACTTTCGGCGATTCTCTCCAAGAAACGTCCAGATATCATCCAGAAATTCTTCCGGGGGTTTCCTTCGGGAATTTCACTGACAAATTCCTCCGGGGATATTCTTCAGAAATTCCTTCAGGGATGTTTTCAGAGAATTCATCCGGAGTTTTTCTCCAGGAATTTCACTGGGGATGTACACTAGGAATTTCTCCGGAGATTTCCTCCAAGGATTCCTCCGGATATTTCAACGAATCCTCAGGGGAATTCCAATAGCAATTCCTCCGGGGATCAAGTCCAGGAATCCTACCGGAGATTTCTCCAGAGATATCCTCAAGAACTACTCCGGTGACTTTCTCCAGGATTCCCTCTAGAAATTCCTCCGCTGATTTCCTCCGGGAATTTCAAAGATTTATTCGAAAATATCACCCAAGAGCTCCTCCGGGTATTTGATCCATGAATTCCTCAGGGGAATTCCAATAGCAATACCTCCTGGGATTTCGTTCAGAACTCCGCCTGGAATTTTTTTGGAGCTCCGCTGCGAATGCCTCGAAATTCTTCCGGGAATTTCTTTGGAGTTCATTCAGCTACTCCTTCGAAATTCCTTAGGAGCTCCACCGGAAATTCCTAAGAAGTTCCTTCCAAAATAAAACTGGAGTTCCTCCAGGAATTCCACCATACTTCCATCAGGAATTTCTCTGTGAGTTGTTCCAATAATCCCACAGGCAGCTCCACCAAGAATTCTACCGAAGTTCATGCTGGTATTCCGCTAGGTGTTTCTACAGGAATACTTCTAGGAATTTTCCAGAATCTCCCCGGGAGTTCTTCCATAAATTTCTCTAGGAGATACTCTAAAATTTTTTGAGGCTTTCGTTCCCAGAAGTTCCTTAAAAAATGTTTTCGGGGGTTCCATCAAGAATTCCTAGGTCAAAGTTCATCCGGAAACTAAGGGTATGCGAAATACCGAATGATTCCGTCAAACAGGCTTCGAAACGAAATTCCGCGGAATTCCACGGAACTCATACAGGCGAAATTTTTATTTTACGATTTCGTTTCGTTTCGCCAAAATGTCAAAATATTTTCGCGGAAAATTGAAAACAAACGGAATGAAACGGAATTTCGCGGAATTTCAAGTTTTGTTTCGAACAAAAATGGCATAGCACACGCTTCTAATTAAATATAGTATATTGCCCACAGAAATTGAAAAAAAAAACCTTTTAGCATTATTATCGCGGGTCAAGAGTCCTCAATGTTGAGCATGAGCATGAGTACAGATGACCGTACAATTCATAGTTGCTACTCCGTGATTGATCAGAACAATGGAAGTTGCACAGAGATTGAATGAATGGGGCTTGGGATTAGTTAGCCATTCTCAAAGTGCACAAATCGAGAGCTCAAATTTTAAAGTCAATAACGACGCCGGCCACGTCCTTACGGCCATCGGGGAAGGGAAGTATTGTTAGTTAGACAACCGTTGTTACTTCAGACCGAAAAATCTTCTGCATCTTCACAGTTGTCTTGGAAAGGATATTGGGATAAGGATCTGGGAGTCACCTTTGATTTGTAATGCGATCCATGATATATTCACGCCTAACCAAATCCGTGGTATAAATCGATAACAGCATTGTACGACAAACCACTGCCTGTTTCTTTAGATATGTGCTCTTGATTTTTTGAGGTATGCCTTCGATTCATTTTCATTTTAAACGAGGAAGATGCTTACATTATTTTGTATTAAAAAATCAAGCTAGGTTTATTCATGCCTCCTCCTCTATTTAATTTAGGCCAAATACAAAAAGCATTTTAACGGATTGTTTAATATTAGTATCGGAAGCTAAATTCCGCAAGGCATTTAGTTAATCTTTACAAAATTGGGTACCGACATCAAAGTTTCAAAGTTCTATAGTTTCAGTTGATTTTCATGATTGTTTTAAGGAAAAATCACAATTTATAATAAAAAAAATCACGCATTTATTATTTTGCATTTAATGATGATTTTGAATTAAGATCAAAATTTGTTGAGGTATCTAGGGTATTTCGAAATGGAAAAGTACAACGCTATGTTTTTTGCGAGAAATCATTAAATAAGGTAAACATAAAATTTCGCTCATTGAAAGACGGATTGTCTGAACGAACATGGATGAACTTTTCACTCTAATGCTTTGTTTTCCAGGTTCAGAACTTTTTTCATACTTTTCAAAATACTTTTAAGGTTAAAATTTTATTGCTAATCTTTTTTTAAAGTCAGTTTTAAACTAAGAATCTTGAAATTACATAATCTCAAAACTCACCAAAAACTCAATTCTCGCAGAAATCGTCCAACTCAAGGCAATTGCTTCACAGATTTTAAAATACGCTCATTTATCCAATATTTTCTCACGAAAATTACCTTTAGTTATTTCCAGATGAATTAATCTAAAAAAAATTTTTCTGATTGAAAGATACAATACTAAAACCCTCATCGCTCAGCGAATACTAAACGGATTCAAATAATATTTTGTCAGTATACTGGCTCACATATTTAGTTTCTAAAAGTGGCCAGAGGATTTCGGAAATGTTCCTGTGGCCGGAGTTATTCCGGTGGGTCACTGGGTCAGGTCGGGTGAAAAGGGTGCCGTGGTTTTGTGCCCCTGTAGGTAGGCAAATTTCAAGTCACAGATAATTTCCGGAATCGTTCATAAAGTTGCCACTATATCGAGCAGTTTTAAGTGAAAGGCATCCGCGTTAAACTTTTGAGAAACTACTGAATTTGATAACCATATGTCCTGCATTTGCTTATCCTTCAAATAATCATTTTCAGGTCCCCGGGCGCCTCAAATTTATGATAAAGTGGCCAATTTGTATCTAATCATCTGTTTCAAGGATTGTGCGATATTTGCCAGAAAACCATTCGCCAGAAAACTATTCGCCAGAATGACATCTGCCAGAAAACCATTCGCCAGAATGTACCATTTACCAGAAAACCATTTGCCAGAATGTACCATTCCCCAGAATTATTTTTCTTGTCGATTTTGATCATGAAATATCTCGGAATCCAAGGATTGCCGTCACAATATTCGACTTGTGTCACTTTTCACATGTTCAAAAGCACTAAATTGAACAAATAGTACGGTAACTATCTCGTTCTTCTCATTTTAAAATTTCTGCTAGTGCACAGAGCGAAGACAATATAACACTGTTATTCTACATCTCTTGCGAGATTTTTTGGCTATGAGGTTTTGATACAATATTCTAAGCTGTTTTACATAGTTTTAAGAAAATTTCATTTCCTGTCACCGCGAGCTGTTCTTTATCAGAATATTGTATTGTACAGAATTTCTCGTACAACTACCAGATAGTTTTTGCTTTTCAATGGACAGTTTATTGGGGTTGTGCTACTTTGTCCCGAATATCGATAACCCCGAATGTCGTCTCCCTGAAAACCACTTCCCTGAATACCCCGTTTTCTCAAGGAAATAGGTTCCTCGAAAATTTTTTGGCACTCATAGTTATCAGAACTTATTGATTATTTCAGGCTGATGAACGGTTCATATTAAATGCACCCTTCTTTTTTGATCAGCGGTTCTTTAAAGTTTCTCCGACCTCAGCATTTTTTCTTGTTTTCTTTATCATTCTTTCTAGTTCACCACTCTGTCTCTGAAGATTGTTTCTTATCCATTTTGAACTGCATCTATTTTGGGGCCGTCCATGAACCACGTGGTCGTTCAAGAGGGAGTAAAAGTGGGTGGTTCTATCATAATACCACGATCCATACAAATTTTGGGTCATTCACATATAAAAATCTGATCCCCAAATCATGATTTACAAATCATGAAATTCTTTAATTGGTTAGGTCATAATATCAGGATCACAAATCATGGTTCCTGGAATCATAATCATGATTCTTCATTAGTGTAACATCCAGGGTGAAAACACAAACCGGTTTGCTTTGCTTCAACTCATTCGTATCGATCACCCATAATTCAAGATAACAAAGTGGTTCAGTGGTAGAGTACGTGCCTTTCAATCGAAAGGTTCTTGGCTCAAATCTCAGTGCATGCAATTTTTTTATTTTTATTTTTTTTTATTTCGTCGATCATAAACGGATGTGCGACTCAGCATTTTTGGCATTTGAATCATGATTTCGTGCAATCAGCAACAAAAAGCATAACGCGTGTGTTGCGTTACGGCAATCTGACTCATGATATCATGAGTCCAAATCATGGTGTATTTTCATAAGATAAAAACACACTGGAATCATGACAACATGAGTCATAATCTTGTTTTTGGATTCAGATTTCTTCCCATGTTCGGGAGAATGGATTGCAGGAAAAATTGTCATTCGGGTATCTGGCGCTCGGGGAAATGATATTCGTGGGAACAACATTCGGGTAAAAATAGACCAAAAGGTTTTTATTAATAATGGTCACCTAAATATCAGTACATGAAAAAGTATTCAAAAAAGAGTATTTGCTTACCGCTACCTGACATGTTTTTTTTGGCAAATAAGAATTCTTCATTCCCCATATAAAGGACGTTCTTCTTGATTTTACAACTGTCTTACTTGTCTAAAAGCTCCTGAAAGTTGTTATAGTAATTGTAACTTTGGTTCGCGAATGGAGGCATTCATTACTTCATCGAACGGACGGCACAAATAGTTGCAACGTATATCGAAATCTTGTAAATATCCAATAAACTAGCTCTTAAGAAGCAACAAAACTTTTAAGAACAGCTTATGATGAAAAGAAGGGAGCACCACTTGTGAAATATTCCAAACCATAATTCCCTGTGAAACTTGATAATCTTAAAAAAAAACATTTAATTGAAACTGAAAAAAAAACAGAAAGATGGAATTTAATAATTATAAAATAGCATAATCTCATGCTATAACATCTGTAGAATGATAGTTGCAACGTATATTGAAAAGAAGCAACAAAACTTTGAAGAACAGCTTATGCTGAAAAGAAGGGCGAACCGCTTGTGAAGCCTTTTAAACCATAATACCATTTTACAGGGACAACATATATTTAAAAAAAACTTACTTTACAATCCGTCATGTTAAATATCCATTCTTTACATCAGTAAGCAGTATTTTTCATACATAGTGAAGCAGCTTTTAATGAATGCAATCGTTATTCTACTGTATATTTTTTTTCTTTCTAGTTCCACGGTCCCCCAGTATTAAGTGTTGCTTTTTCAATTCATATTCATAAAACTTGAAATATTGCTATTGATCGTTGAATGCTCGAGAAATCGATATTTTTATTATATGTACCTAGTCCAACAATTAGAATATGGATATTGGAAGCTGGCTCACTAAGTCAACGGTAGGTTGTGTCCAAGAGACCCTGTACTTTTTGAGTATTTTCTGGCAAATGGTTTTCTGGAATATGGTACGTTCTGGCGAATGTCATTCTGGCGAATAGTTTTCTGGCGAATGGTTTTCTGGCAAATATCGCACAATCGTTTCAAGATTATGGGAACGTATTTCAGTGAACTACTATGTTTGATCTCTACTTCAAGATAATTGAAACGGTTTGATATCCAACAAATCTATAGCCGGTTCTTCCGGGCATTGAGTCCGAGTAGCCACACCTGGTACCATCTAAACGTTGAAAAACTCTTCAGTTGAGATGTTGATTATCAGATCTTAATGATTTATGCAAATTAAAATGAGTGCCATTACAAATAAATAAAGCTAACTTGGCATGTCCCAAAAAATCGCCCTTTTTAACCCGACTTGACCCAGTGACCTACTAGAATAACTCTGGCCACAGGAATATTCCCGAGCTCCTCTGGCTACTTTTAGAAACTAAATATGTGAGCCAGTATACTGAAAAAATATTATTTGAATCCGTTTAGTATTCGCTGAGCGGTTAGGGTTTTAGTATTTTTGCTTTCACTCAGGCCTATACGGGTTAAGTTCCGCCAGCAATATCTTTTGAAATTTATTACTCTTGCAGTTCTTTCAATTATAATTCATGGATTCCTCAAATTCTAATTTAATTTAATACTTCAGCAAATACTACAGCAATTTTTTCTTCATCTTTCTAGCACAAAAAAATTGACTGTCGGTAGTGGGGTTGAACTACGGAATCAGCTTAGAAGATAGTCAATGAATCAATGTTGTTGGTGATAGTATTGCGCATTTGTTTTACCACTGGACTATCGCAGAAGTTTTTACAAGTGCGGAAACGCTAATGAAAGTGCGTTTAAAGAATAAGTGCTCTGAAGATATTAATATGATTCGATGCAATCCCGCACATTTATTCGCATTTTCGCACTTATGAAGCCGCACTTCACTGTCCAGTACTTAGTGAAAGAAATATCGCTGGTTGGTCAACTGTAGTTTCTTGTTGATAATGGATTGGCTTTTCACTCTTGACAAAATTAAAAACTGTTAGTATGTTTCGTTCGACGTACACACAATATGTACAAAAATTGAACTAAACGCGGAGAACATATGAATTCTGCACACAAATTTATAAAATAATTTTTTTTTTTTCAAATTTATTACACGGTTTGCTACTTAATTCAAAATTGTATTATTCAATGGTATCTCGTCGCTAAAAGTTTTCTAAAATCAAGTTATATTTATCAGGGTTTTAAAGTAGTTCGAAACTGACTCTTATCCATAATAAATAATAAGGCATATTATTTTTAAGTCACATAGTACCTATCTAAAAAGGAGTCTGAGAAAAAGCTCCCCCAAAGACTGTGGTCCCCGGGCCCCCTCATTTGTTATTCCGGCCCTGCTCAATGCACAAAGCATAAGTACATGTGTTCAATATGCTTAAAAACGAAAACCATTATTTCACACTTGTATTTAATTAATTAA